>NC_045732.1:82991891-83709198 GCF_009834535.1 Camelus ferus | reverse complement strand
ACATTTGGAAGAATTTACACATTTGTAAATGAATGAGGTCAATGTCATCAAGCTGCCACGTGTTTGTGTTTTCCTCTGGGGTAAAATACCCAGGCCTCTAGATCACACTTAATGGGCTCCAAAGTTGCCTTTTTTCCCAATTCTTCCTTTATATCAACTCAATGCACTGACTTCTGTTAGAGCAGGGGTTCTTTACCTGGTGTTTATAAATTTAGATAGGAACAATTCCATCTTTATTTTCACTATACTTTAACTGAAATTTGGCCTTTCCTTACATTAGGAATGGTAGCCAACAATATTAGGGGCAGGTGTGACTCTGTAACCAATTGGAATCACAGATAGATATTCACAGTCATGGAAGATGGCCTCAAATGTTTTTCAAATTTAGACAAGCTGTTAGATCTTGTAATACAATTCACAGTTAAAACACACATAAACACACACACACACACACACACACATACACTTAGAGTGCTCTATCAAGCATTTGTTTTCTCTGCTTAGATATTGCAGGGCTGGTGACCCCATAAATTCCCTCAGTAGCTATTTTGCTCACTGTGAAATTTAAAAAAATCTGTTTCTATCCAAATAGTATTTTTCCATATGTCTCATAAAATTTGCCATTTCTTTCAACATAGTAGGTCAATATCAATAATATGGTAATCACTATATAAGCGACAATATCGAGTAAAATAAGCTCTCCAGTGAAAAATGACACTGTTTCAACAAATTTCTTTCACAGCTATTCAATCTGTAACTCTAGGATGTCTTGCAGGCTAGCTGTGATAATTAAGTGAGATAACGTACACCCAGGATTGTATTTGGTGTAGAGTCCAAATATGGCAGCTACTATTGAGTATTGTTATATCACGCATGTGCTACAAATGCACAGTAATTCATGACTTCGACGTTTCTTTAAATTTATAACTAAACTACATTTCCTTGAATTTACCAAAGTGAATTTCTAACACATGAATGGTCCCATCTCTAATATTTCAGTTGAGTTAATGATTAAACTGCCAATATTTTGGAAGAAAAGTTACCAAGATTTTATAAGGACAAAATTGGAGAGAGACACATTTGCTTTGTAATAATTAAAATTCTGGGCCTCTAAAATTTTGATTTTGAATTACTCCCCAGTGGAAGAAATGCCCACAGTCTTGTTTGAGAAAGAAAAATTGTTCCAAAACTTTTGAGTACAGGATTTTCATGGTTATTTATGAAAAGAAACTTTTAAGTGAAGCTGTAAAACTAAGATTTTGGTGATGCTAATTGTGAAAAAATAAATGCTGGCTTCCAAAGACAGTATTGGAAAGGAATTTATTTAAAGTTTCACAAAACCCAGCTCCCCATTGGCAGGTTTCCAGTTTATTCATTTAAGTATTCTTGACACGTACAATAATAGAGGCACACAGTACTTAATAAATGTGTGCTGAACAAATACTGTTGATTGCTATAGTACAGGGATGATGTTTGTGAATTCCTTCAAGAAAATAATATTCAAAACACACAGATACAGCGAAATGGGTAAAGAAAAATCTAGTCATGGCAAGAGATCTCCAAGTGAAAATGTATTTCAGTTCAGATATATCGTACCCTTGTTGCAATCCTTCTCCACATCAGCCTGGGAATGAAGATTGGCAGGAATGAAGCAAGAGGAGGCATTGAGGCACTGCTAGATGGCAAGTGAAGGGAGGTAGAGAAGTGAAGAGAAAGAAAACTAACAATTTTGAGTTCTTTCTTTGCAAGAGGTATTACACATTGGACGCTGTCTTATGGACTCTTCAAATAATTCAGCTGGCACAAAGAAAGAAAAAAAAAAGGAAGGTGTGGGAAGGGAGAGAGGAGTAAAATCTGGAAATGGCAAAGTAGCACATTACATGTATCCTTCAATTCTCTCTGCACGAGGACCATGCAGAAGTGGTGGGAGGAGGCTCAAATGAGTACCAGAAGCTCTGTGGTACCTCTTTCCCATTTTCTGCCACCTTACGGATTGATTTCCCTACATTTTGTATAGCAAGTTAAAGTCCCCATTCTAGTAACCTGATGCAAATATTTGCCTTCCCCACCCCCCGACACACACTATTTCAACAGTCACAGGACTTTCTGAATTCTTCTTTTAAAAAATTTTAATAGGCTTAAGTTTCAGAACAGCTTTAGGCTCACAGCAATATTAAGAAGGTACAGATATTTTCCATATAGTCTCCACCTCCACACATGAATAGCTTCCCCCATTATCAACATCTCCTACTAGAGTGGTATGTTTATTGCAACTAATGGACCTACACTGACACATCATAATGGCCTAAGTCCATGGTTTACTTAGGGTTCACCTTTGGCGTTGTACATTCTATGTGTTTAGATAAATATATAAGGCCATGTATCCATCATAGTACATCCAGAGTAGTTTCACCACCCTAAAATCTTCTGTATGCCACCTATTCACCTCTCTCTCCCCTTTAAACTGCAGACAACCACTAAACATTTTACTGTCTACATAGTTTATCTTTTCCAGAGAAATCCTATAGTTGGAATCATACGGTATAGAGCCTTTTCAGATTGGCTTATTTCACTTAGCAATATGCATTAAAGGTCCCTACATGTCTTTTCGCCACTTGATAATTCATTTCTTTATAATGCTAAGTAACGTTCTATTCTCTGGAGGCACCACAGTTTGTTTATCCATTCACCTACCAAGAGACATCTTGATTGCTTCTAAGTTTTGGCAATTATAACTATTATAAACATTCGAGCACAGGTTTTTTCTGTGGACATAATTTCTCAAATCTTTTGAGTAGATACAAAGGAACACAATTGCTGGATTATATGGTAAAGTATGTCTTGTTGCACCACATCCTTACCAGTGCTGGTGTTGTCAGTGTTCTGGATTTTGGCCATTCAAATAAATGTAGAATGGTATCTCACTGTTGTTTTAGTTTGCATTTCCCTGATGACATATGCTGGGAACATCTTATCATATGTTTATTTGCCCTCTGTATATCTTCTCTGTGAGGGGTCTGTTAGGATCTTTAGCCCATTTTAAGTGGATTGTTTGTTTTCCTATTGCTGAGTTTTAAGAGTTATTTGTGTATTTTGGATAACAGTCCTTTATCACATATGTCTTCTGCAATATTTTCTCCCAATCTGTGGTTTGCCTTCTCATTCTTTTCACAGCATCTTCCACATATAAGAAGTTTCTTAATTTTAATAAAGTCCAGTTTATCAGTTCTTTCATGGATCATGGCTTTGCTGCTGTATCTAAAAAGTCACTGTCAAACCCAAAGTCATCTGGATTTTCTCCCATGTTATATATTAGAAGTTTTATAGTTTTTGTGTTTTACACTTAGGTCTGTGATCCATTTTGAGTTATTTTCCATGAAGGGTTTAAGCTCCGTTTATAGATTCTGGGGTTTTTTTCTCTCTTTTGTATGTGGGTGTCCTATTATTACAGCACCATTTGTTGAAAGGATTATTTTTGCTCCATTATATTGCTTTTGCTCCTTTGTAAAAGATCAGTTAACTATACTTATGTGTGTCTATTTCTGGGCTCTCTATTCTGTTCCATGCATCTATTTGTCTATTCTTTTGACAACACCGTACTGTCTTGATTACTATAGCTTTATAGTGAGTCTTGAAGTTGGGTAGTGTCTGACTTTCTCATTTTCTTATTTTTCAATATTGTGTTGGCTATTTTGTGTTTTTGCCTTTCTATATAAACTTTAGAATCAGTTTGTCAATATCCACAAAATAATGTGCTGGAATTTTGGTTGGGATTGCACTGAATCTATAGATCAAGTTGGGAAGAACTGACATCTTGATTAGCCTTCTAATCCATGAACATGGGATATCTTTCCATTTATTTAGTTCTTCTTTACTTTTTTATTAAAGTTTTGTAGTTTCCCTAATATAGGTCTTGTGCATATTTTGGTAGATTTATACCTATATATTTTTATATACCAATGTAAATGGTATTGTGTTTTTAATTTCAAATTCTACTTGTTCATTGCTTGTACAACAGAAAGTGATTGACTTTTGTATATTAACCTTGTCTCCTGCAACCTCTGAACCCCTTTTTGCTGCAACTAGCAGCACTCTATATTCCAGCCCTCATGAAAAAGTTTTTTGATTCCCTTACCCATAGTTTTCTAGCCACCTTTTCACCATTCATGTAATTGAAAGGGTAGAATCAGAGTGCTTTGGAAATACCTCCTCCTGGTCCTAGTCTAGGTACTTTCTGTAGGACCATGACATTTTCCACCAAATTCATCACAGGTAGCAGGATGAGAGGACCCTTGCCTTGGCAAAGCTGGTCTATTTCTCAGTTCATTTCTTATTGTTTGATGACATTTGATTTTTTCACCACTTCTCCCTAGGCAAATGGCTAGTATCCTTTTTATGGCATTTTCCAGCCCCATCTGTGCAGCTTTTAGTCTCTGTAAAACAAAGGGGAGGGTCTCCTTCCTGATGAGAACATTCAACTATGAAATAGCTATTATTATAACAATCTCAGAATGGTGACCCATGGAATATACTTTGAGTCCCCAAGCTGTGATAAAGAGCAGTGGTAAAGGTTTTGATAAAGAGTTGTGAGTGCTATCATTTACACAACTCAATCTTTCTGTTTTAATTATTTGGATTCTGCTTAAACTGCTGAATTCCTGGTTAAACTGACAGCTACATTTCTGTTTCTTTTCAGGTTTCACCCCACATATACTACAATTCCCTGGGAGCCAGAAGAGTTTCCTTAGAAGTTACTGCTATCCTGCTTTTATCTGTTCCATTCATTAATTTCATGTGTCAACTTGAGTAGGCCAAAAGGTGCTCAGATATTTGGTGAAACATTTCTGGTTGTGTCTATGAGGGGTTGTTTTGGATGAAATTAACACTTAAATAGAAAAACTGAGTAAAGCAGATTGCCCTCCCCAATGTGGGTAGGCCTCACCCAATCAGTTGATGGACTGAATAGAACAAAAAGGCTGACGCTTCCCCCAAGTACATGAGAATTCCTTCTATGTGACTGCTTTTGAACTGAGACATCTACTCTTTCCTACCTTTGACTCAAACTGAAATGTTGGTGCTTCTTGGTTCTCAGCAAGCCTTCTGACTGGAAATACATCACCGGCTCTTCTGGTTCTCAAGCATTCGGACTTGGAATGGATCTGCATCATTGGTTTTCTAGGGTCTCCAGCTTGCCAACTCATTCTGCAGATGTCAGGACTTGTAAGCCCTTATAATCATATGAGTCATGATAAATACATGTATCTCCTCTCAGTTCTGTTTCTCTGGAAAACTGACTAATACACCTGTCTTCTCCACACTTTGACAGTGGGTGTGTTAGCCTACAAATATCCTGGTCTTTTCCCTAGCTTCCATCAGACTATTAAGATCTCTAGTTGCTCCCATCCCTGGAGGCCTTCAATGTCAGGGACCTGACATATATTGTCTGAATAAAATAGTAGCATTTCAGTATAAATAAATTTTTCATTCCCTTACTTCAATAAAGCTGGGTTTTTCAGCTTCTGTGTCACTACCTTTTTCCTGCACAGGCCCTGAAACAGTAGGGGTCACATTATTGTGAAAAGAAAAGTTATAATTCAGTGGCAAAGTACCAAATAAGCCAGGATATTAATGAAAAGGTAAAAATCATGAATCTTTACACAGTTGAATTTGATTGCACTGAAATATAGAAGATAAGATTATGTCAAAAACATAAGGGGAAATAAACAAAAACCTAACTATGGTATAAGAGTTTAACCTATCTATCCTGGTCATTTTCCGACCAATTAGGAAAAAAAAATTATAGAAGATGCAAGTAATAAAGTTAATAAGGTTAATTTAATAGCTGGATAGAATACTATGTGCCAAATAAATAGAAAATAGAGCTTCTTTCTCAAACCCTCATGGATCATTTACAAAAATAGATCAATATTAAGTTAGAAAAATACCTCACTTCAATAAATACCTAAATTAAGAAATTATATAGGCTATATTATCTGACCACCATATAATATAAGAAAAATAGAAATTAATAAGATTCAAGCAAATGAACAACTTCCTGGACTTTGAAAATACTATTGAAAATATATTATGTCAGAGTTAATGAAGGCTACAATTACATAGTATTTAGAATGTGAAAATATTTTGTATTAAAATTGACAGGATTTAATGCTTTTCTCATTAACTAAGAGAAACTGAGTGAAGATAAGTAAACATTTAACTGAGGTGGAAAAAAATAGAGACTACATCTATGACAAGAATGAGTAAATAATAAAAGACCAAAATTAGTGGATATGAAAATAGAAAGTTGAAGAATTAATAAATCAATGCTAAAGCTATTTTACTGAAAACCACAACAATAGAACAGAACAATTTCTATCTAGTCTAATCATGAAAGGAAAGGGAGAAAAGCACAGATACCTGCTTTTAAGTCTTATCTTCATGAGCTATTTATGTTGCTTTGTTTCAGTTTTAATGAGTTATGTTTTCTGAACACATACACATAAATACATACACATTCAATGACTTATGAAAAGAATTCACCCTTGGAAAAAAAAATGTAATCTAAAAACATGTATGTCAAAGCAATTTTCCCTTATGAAAATAACTGTAAAGGACATTATCACATCCTTTCCAGAGGCTAGCAGTTGCAGGCTATTATGACTGCTTGCTCGGGTGTTCACATTAAGGAGCTGCTCAGGCCTGCCCTCCTCTGCCCCACTAATGAGGAGTAACTGTTATTTAACGGGTAAAGAAACCAAATGTCTCTGTTTGTCACCTTTCTCTGGCTTGAAGTAAAAAAAAAATGACCTACATTATACCCCAAAACAGAGTGGCCAAAGAAGGTTTAAGAACAGCAATGTTTAAATACACCATGTTAGGTTGTTTGCTTTGTTACAAAATAAACATCCTGTGACTTCCCCAGACGTCCGAGAAAATCTGCTAAACACACAAAAGCTTTGTGTGGAAATTACAAGACTAAATTCCACATCTGGGATGTCCCAGTGCAGATCAAAGACAGCACCAGGGGTGTGGTGAGATGGTCTTGAAGCAGGACCAACTCAGTAAGTAGGGATACAAAGTCAGAGGGAAGCATGTAAAAGGAAGCCACAGACATCTTTAGGAAACCATAGCTCTTTTCACCATGTGTGGAATGTGCTTCATGCCTATCCTGAGATGATTGTAAGGAGCAAGGGTAACTAATTAATCCTTGGACTGGCTATTCATCTATCTGTCTGTCTGTCTATCTATCAATCATCATCATCCATCCATTTATTTGCATCCTGAATCACAAGTTTTACATCACAGATGGGAGTATACCCAAAGTGCTTCAGGGAAATTAATCTCCTTAATATTATACTTACTCACCAAACTCATATTCTAAAGACAATATCCCAGCTATCTATTCTGAAAATTATTGGTATTAGATGAAGAGAGTTCCTTAGTTGTATACAAATTAAGTCAAGTTGTTCTCATCTATGTATTAAAACCCAAGCCTACAGCTTCATTTAAAAATGAGAATTTATATTTCCCCTCTCCACCATGTGGCTCATCGTATAGAGGATATTTTACAACTATTTTGAACAATGTCAAGATTGATCATACATCTGCCATTTCCCACCAGTTTCTCCATTTACTTTCTTTCTGTTAAGGTACTTTCATGACATTCAAAGTGCCAGAGATTATTTATTTAAGTTAGGATTTTATTTTAAAATCCCAATCATAACTACCTTAATATTTTAACAGAGGAATAATAACCTACCTTCTTATGCAGCACTTCCAAGTTACAATAATTTTTCCCATTAAATTTATGCACTCAAAAATTAACAATGCAAGTTTCTTTTAGGAGACATCTTTCCTAAATTGTCACCATTATCTTAGAGCCCAGGGTATAGGCATTACTTTTGTGAGACTGATGATGTTTGCTAGTGGCTTAAATTCTAAATAGTGTTTAATTGCTTGACATAACCTTGACTATCTAAGAGCTATGGACTTAAATATTTTCAATTATATTCAGTTTCTTAAAATGAAGAAAACTAGGTGGCCTTCTATACTCTATGTCTTGCATGGTTGACTTTGACAATGATGCATCACATAGAGACAAGTTGCAAAAGAAGAAAAAGAACAAATAATTGTTCTTTGGTTAGAGCTAGTTCAAAATTCACACTAGCATTAGCATACAAGATATATTTCAGTGAATTATTCAGTAGCTTAAATACATTCAGCATTCAGTATTTCCATGAGACATAGCTTATAGTGATTTATCAAAATCTGCTGGACAATCGATTTGTAATAACTGAATATGCTGTCTTTGTTTGCCTACTGCAGTGGTACTAAATCACTTCACACATGGAGTGGGGAGGCCAAGTGAGATAAAGTTCAAATAGCCTTTTTCCTTCCAAATTAATGTGCATTACCTGTATTCATCAGCTCAAGGGTAATGCGTAAGGATAGTGGTCTGCTATTTGAGTGAGCTTCTCAAAATAATCCAATCCTCCTACCCAGCACTCTTAGATGTTTTAAAACCTTTTGATATGGGGTGCTACCAAAATAAGAGAGTGAGAAGAAACAAATATTTGAATTTGTTGAAAAATGAGGGGCAATCATAGCTAATGTATTATGTCAAGTTGACATCACTACATTTGTGCTGTTTATATTCCAAACAGATTATGACAAGAGAACAGTGTCCTCGCTCCTAGGCATTTAGTATTTATTGGAAACTCAGAAAGCGAATGGTATGAAAAGAAGAGATCGACTGCTGGAGATGGTTATAAAATGTTAAATAACTTTGCCTCAGAGATTCAATGTTATCGGAAGCGTTAATGTCACAAAACAGATACTCAAGTGAGACAAGATGCAAAACTCTATTTTCCATGAATAAGATTAAAACAGAATGTTAATGGCAACAGGGAACTTCAGAGTTCTAGTCTAAGCCTTGTGCCAACACCACACACACACGCACACATATTGTCTTCTTTACTTGTTGTTAAAGAGGGAAAAAATAGAGGCTCGGAGGGATTAAGTGTGTTAGTTGAAGAGCAATGATTCCTTATCATGTCCTTTTTCCTTTTGCTGCCTTCAGACAACCAAAGTTACGTGTGGACTTGATTCCAAGCAGTACCATTTATCCTTGTTTATTACACACATGTAAACTCAGTAGTATTTACTATAGCACAGAGTAGCTTCCTCCAAGGGGAAAAAAAGTCAATGTATTTGCAATTTTCTGGGGAAATAATGAATAAATTAATGAGTGAGAAAATAAAATAATAATTTTTTCCATGATTATCAGGATAAAAGTGACATTTCACTTAATCAAAAAGACAGTGAACACTTAATATGTGTTTTTATTTTTACTTGGGGGACAGTCATTTAAATTTCACAATACTTGATTGCATGCCAAACATGACTGTATCAAAGGCTAGTTCTGAAATGCACAGATGTGTTTGACTTGGCTACTGTCCTCTACTAGGTTTCAAATTGTCAGAGTACATAGCCCACACACAAAACACTGAGAACTTTGAGGTAAATGCTATATGAGATATTTAAACAAATTGCTATAGAATGAAGATAAATTTTGATGGGGAGATCTACAAGGATTCTCAGAACAAATATGATCAAATTTGGGTGAATAGAATTCAATAAGTAGAAATGGGGACCAATGTGGTACTTCAGATAGAGAATTTTAGCAAAGCCCAGGGATGGCAGAGTGAAGGATTGGAAGGTAGAGCCTACCCCAATTTGGTATGCTATATTCAGATGATAATTTTCTACGGACTTACAGCAAAGATGGATCAGTGATTGGCTGTGAGCAGTGAGGAAAAGGCAGACATCAAAGGAAACTGCTAACAGAGGAACAAGAAGATATAATGATACAAATGTATTGTAAACCAATTTTTACTACTGTGGCTCCCATATTATTAAATGCCATCAACATCAACCTAGTTGCCCAAGACAGAACCTAGTAGTTATACTTTATTCCCCTTTACCTCTCCTCTACATCTAAGTCACCAGCAAGTCTTGCCCATTCTACCTTTAAAATATTTCTCCTTCTATCCATTTTTTTCAACTTCCATCACCACTACTCTAGTCTCACTCACCTTCAACTCTCAGTTGGGCTGCTTCAACAGCTTTCCCTGTATGTCATTACCCCACTTCCATGCCACTCTCTGCACTGTAGAGATACTTTTCTAAAATGAAAGATCTTTATTTATTTAAGTCATTTCCCTGCTTAAAACCTATTCTTAATTTTTCCATTTCCCCTAAGGATCAAAGTAAAACTCCTCAACATGGCTTTAAAAACCTTTCTTGATCTAGTCCCCACCTACCTTTCCAACTTCATCTCACGTTTCTCCCTCACTGTGCATTCTACACTTCAGTTACACCCATCCATTTGCTGTTTTGTAGACAGGCCTTGTTGATTTTTGTCTCTGCATCTTTTCTGTTCCTTCTGCCTGGATTCCCTTCCTACCATGGGTTGTCATAAGAATTCTCTGAGATGAAACCGAAGCCTTTGCCGCTGCTCCTGTTACTGTGTTTTCCATCTGTGAAGGACCTCACTACCCACAATTCTCAAAAGCCAGAAGTTAATGATTCATCTTAAAATGTTCCCTCTTCCTCACCCTCCCACTTTCAAAAGGTTTCCATATCTGATGGATTTTAACAATTTGAAATCCATCATACTCCCCCCACCTTTGTTTTCATATCCACTTCCTCTGCCCTAGTTCCAACTCTCATCAAATGTCACACCTGGTTCTAACAACAGCCACTTAACTGGTCCCATAAAATCCCTGTGCCCTTCTAGCACTCCCCATATCCTGCAAACAGGGAACTGGAGACTTCTTCACTTCAAAGCAGCCTGGCAGGATCAGCTACAGAGCAGCTGGGATCAAAGCAGTTGTACTTCAAAGGTCTTAAGCTTCATCAGCTGCAATTGCAACCAAGGAACCAAACAAGCCTTTTTCATGCCTTCATTATGCGGAGTCCTGCCCTATTCACTGCAGGTAGGCTGCAAATTCACGCATGTTGCAATCACTATGATATGATTGCATTCCTTAGCAGTTGGGATTGACAGGAAAGAATGAGAGGTCGGCAGAGTATAATCCATTATCCTGACAATAGAGAGAGGCTTCCTGATGTGTGGTAGACTAGAGAAGTAGAGGGAATGGGATGATAAGAGAATATAGGAGAAGTCACTGGATAAGCAGAAATTCAATCTGCTAAGTGTGTGAGGGTTAGAACATAACTAGGAGTATTGCTTAGCTTTTCTCGCCATCTCTGCCACTAAATAGTTCTACATCCAAAGGAAAGTAATTCAACCCCTATTTCCTTATTCATAAAATTGGGATAACACTAAAATCTACCATGAGTGACACACCTAAGTTGGCCCATGGTCAGTGTTTAATAAATGCTGCCTCAGCGTTCACAAGTCCCTTGCCACCACTCTTCCTAGGTTTAATTCTCATTTTGTTTCTTCTCTTCTGGCAAATTAGAGTCACCAGTGAGAGATGACCAGGTCATCAGACACAACATGCTTCTAATTTGTGCTTGGCTTAAACAGTGGCAATGCATCAATCTATCAGCTGGAAAACTAGTTTAATTGGCTTCCCTGTGCTGTTGCTGCTGAAGTAGGTGAACATTTCTTAGGACACCATTATCCATGGGTAAGCAATCAGGCACTTTGTCCAGGAACAGGGCAGATAGTAGCTTCTGTGGCCATGAGAGGATAGGCATGCTTTAGTCAGGCCCTAGAGATTACAGGAGCCCTCCCTAGAGATTCCAGGAGCCCTCCAAACAGTCCTTGAATCTCCCCACATACCTGCAGATGGTTAACAAATCTCTGGTTTCTGAAAAATTGTCCCAGGGATAGAAGATCTATGGTGCAGTATTACATGGTGCCAAGAGCTTGGTGTAAAGATCTTATGCTGGCTGTCACTGTGCTGTATGCGATGGCCATGAGGTTCCTCCCAGCCTGATTTGCAAAATGATTTCCATGATTAATGAGTGGTTATGACAAGATAGCCAAAAGGAGAAATGGGAAAGAAAAGAGAGCTGGTGGAGTGGAAACTCCCAGGAGGTGTGTGGAGATGAGTGGTAAATTTGAAGTGAAAGCTGTAGGGAATAGTAAATTGACTGGAAAAGAAGAATGAAGGGCTAGTTTTCAAAACAAAAACAAAAACAGAAACCTAAGCACATCAGCCAGAGGTTCTATAGAGCTGCTCGGCTCCTTTTACTCAGAAGAAATGTCAGAAGTTAAAATGAGGATCTCAATAGAATTTCTTTAACCAAAGAAGATCTATTTTCCTAAGACCTCATTTTGTATAAGAGACAAGGTGTATCAGTAAGGATACTCCAGACAAACAGAACCAATAAGAAATACAATACAGTTGACCCGACAACAACACAGAGTGATAAGAAGCACCAGCTTTCCACTCTAAAAAAAATTGAAATCCCCATATAATTTAGAGTTGGCCCTCCATATCTGCAGTTCCTCTGTATCCACAGATGCAACCAAGCATAGATTGTGTAGTACTCTACTATTTACTATTGAAAAAATCCATGTATAAGTAGACCTGTGCAGTTCAAACCTGTGTTGTTCAAGGGTCAACTGTATTATACATCATATTATATAATATATTTAGAGATTTGCATTAAGGAATTTGCTCATGAACTTGTGGTATGGGGGTTGGCAAGTCCAATATCTCTAGGGCAGGCTGGTAGGCTGAAAACTCATGCAAGATAATGTTGCAGTCTTGAGTCTGAATTCCATAGAGTAGGCCAGGAGGCTGGAAACTCATGCAGGATTTCTATGTTATAGTCTTAAGGCAGAATTCCTTTGTCTCCAGGAAACCTCAGGTTTTGCTTTTAAGGCCTTCAGTTGATTGGATGAGGTCTGCCTACATCACTGAGAGTAATCTCCTTCATGTCAACTGATTGTAGATGTTAATCAGTCATACCTCAAATTACCTTCACAGTAACACCTAGACTAGTATTTGATCAATCAACTAGGCACCAAAACCTAGACAAGGCGACACATAAATTTAACCATCACACAAGGTAAAAATTACAGAGATTTTTAAAATCATTTAACAGAAGAATGGGCTATGCCAAGTTAACAAAGGTGATGCATGTGTGGTCATGTTCAGAGATTGATGGGGAAAAAAGAAAAACCTAAGTTCTATTAGAAGAAAGACTAAATAAAATCAATCACAATAGCTATGTTTTAGAAAATGTCTACACTGTGTTGTATGCTTACATAAAGTATCTCAGTTAATCCTCACAAATCCTCTCTTACAGAGGAGGAAATCAAGACTTGGAAGGTCTCAGTGCCTTTCCCACTGTAACACAATTCATAGGTGACAAACCTCTGTCTAGAACTCACGTCTTTCTGACTACAGGACCTTTGCTTTAAGTTACTGAAGATTCCCAGAAGAACAAATTGAAAAGATTCATATTTCAGAGTTAAAAATAAGTTCAGCTCTAAGGGCTATTATTTTATACTTACTATATTCCAGCCACTGGTCTAAGACCTTTGCATTTATTAACTACTTAGATCCTACCAATAATTCTATGACATAGGAACTGTTATTACGCCCATTTTGCACATAAGGAAACAAGCTTATGCCTTGCCTACACAGCAAGTAACAAGAGTATTCAGAACAAAGTGATAAAACAGAAAATATTTCTTTTGTTTCCCAGGCACTTACATCTGCCTCTGATGCCCAGTACTTTTGGGGGAGCATTAAGCAGTGGAAAACCTCATCCTGGCCCTGTACAGCCCTAATGGTAAGAGAGCAAGGCTGAACATCAAAAATCCTCAGCACTAGCCTCTGCTCTACCACTAAATAACTTCTCTCTGGGCCCCAATTTCCCAGTCCTTAAATCATAGGTGTTGACTGCTTATTATCCTGGATTCCAAGCACTTTGTCCCTGAGGAGCTGATGGTTAAGACCAAGGACAGGATGGTAACTATTAAAAATATACAAGATGAAAGACAGTATGAGCAGAGCTTTGTGTCAAGGGAATCTCACCAGAAAATATGTGCTGAATAAGTGTCTGGAAGTTTGAATCCTAACATATCAGTTGGGATTGGGTTCTCTGTAACACAAACCAGACTATAGTGACTTAAGCAAACAGTGACTTTTTAAATGCAACTAAGAGTCTGGAAATTCATATTCCAGGGCTGGTACAGGTAGCTTCTCCACAAGGCTTCTTCCAGCTTTCATCTCTGACTTCTGTCATCTTTAGCATGTGGGTTTTTTCTTTCTGGTATCAAGATGGTTGCAAAGATAGCTGTTCCACCTCTAGGTGTGATTTGCATGGCTAAGCCTGAAGAAGGGTACATTTCAACTTGAATCTGGCCCTTTTTATCAGGATGACAGCTTTATTGAAAACCCTACCTAGTACATTCCTGATTACATTACATTAGACAGAACTGTATCACATACATAAACAAAGCTCCAGGAAATTCATGAAGTTTAACTTTTAGCTGGCTACATTTCTACTTCGCCGGGAGAGGAGAATGACTCCTTAGTAAGAAGTCAAGGAGAATGTTGGGTTTTGGGGCGGGGGGGTTTGGTGAGGAAGAAATTATTTATCTAATTGATGTATTTTTCTTTTTTATTAAAGTATAGTCAGTTTACAATTTGTCAGTTTCTGTGTACAGCATAATAGTTCAGTCATATGTGAACATACGTATATTCATTTTCATTTTCTTTTTCACCATAAGTTACTACAAGATATTGAATATAGTTCCCTGTGCTACACAGTAGGACCTTGCTGTTTATCTATTTTATATATAATAGTTAGTATCTGCAAATCTCTAACTCCCAATTTATCCCTTCCCACCCCCTACCCCCTGGTAACCATAAGTTTGTTTTCTATGTATGTGAGTCTGAGTGTTTTTCTGTTTTGTAAATAAGTTCATTTGTCTTTTTTTTTTTTTTTTTTTTAGATTCCACATATAATTGATATCACATGGTATTTTTCTTTCTCTTTCTGGCTTACTTCACTTAGAATGATATCTCCAGAACCATCCATGTTGCTGCAAATGGCATTATTTTATTCTTTTTATGGCTGAGTAGTATTACGTTGTATAAATATACTACAGCTTCTTTATCCAGTCATCTGTCAGTGGACATTTAGGTTGTTTCCATGTCTTGGCTATTGTATATAGTGCTGCTATGAATATTGGGGTACATGTATCTTTTTGCATTAGAGTTCCCTCCGGATATATGCCCAGGAGTGGGATTGCTGGATCATATGGTGAGTCTATTTTTAGTTTTTTGAGGAATCTTCATACTGTTTTCCATAATGGCTGCACCAATACATTACATTCCCACCAGCAGTGTAGGAGGGTTCCAGTAGCTGAATGCCAGTGTCTGCCACACCCAATTTCATTGCCAGGTAGCTCTGCAGTCTTAGGTCACTTCTGTGAACATAGGCCTAAAGTCAGCCAGCCCTGGCTCAAACATATCTAGTTCTATGAACCAAGACAAATTGCTAATCTTCTCACATATAATAATTATAGGATGTAGAAGCCATCATTACCCTTATTTTACAGAAAAGAGAACTGAGTGAGCCTCAGAGGCCATAGGAAAATTCTCAGGGCCACACAGTTTATCAGTAGTGGAATCAGGATTCAAATCAAGGTCTGCGTTATTGCCAAACTTTTGATTGAAAACAGCACCTATAATGCACCAATGCCAGGTCAAATCGCAAAGGAAGGGCGCCCAAAGAGTACATTGCCACCTTTTCCCTGTTCACCGAATCCTTTGCAAAGCTAGGTTAACCAGTTGAACAGGTAAGGCAAAGAGCCCACACAAGCACATGATTTAGGAACTGAACAGATATGCCCAGAGTCAGTGGTAGAAGAAACAGATCTAAAGGATCCCTGAAAGTCTCACACACAGTTATGCAACGACCTTCTTGTCCTTTTTCTTTTGACTCCACCCAGTTTCCCAGGCAGTTAGTGCGGTATTCAGAACAGTTCCACAACGTTGCTTCTCTTAAACCAGAGTAGGATTGTACAGACCCCTCCTTTTGCCATTATGCCATAACACTATGGCTTATGGTTGGGCATCCTAAAGCCACCTTGTTTGGGAGTCCACTACAATCCTCATGCAAGTTGGCTTTCAACCAAGGAGTGCTACAAACCATATTTTGTTTCTGTGATCAAAAGTATGCAAATCACCAGATGTTTATTTTTCCTTACATCTCATAGACACCAGTTGGGGTTAAACTGACTTATTTTTTTCACTGTCATTGTATTTTTAGCTCTGTTTTTTGGTGCAAGCCTGTATTTTTTCAGATTTTTTTTTTCAAATGCACTATTTGGCTTTGTGCACCATATACTTCATTTTTTCCTGATTTTTTTCTGTCATTTTCCTCTCTGATACAGACAAGTAAAGTGACTCACTCAAGCTAACACAGCTTACTAGTGGCAGAGGTGGGGCTAGAAAGCATTCTTCATATTCCCAGGGCTCTTTGCATTATTTTACACTAAATTCTTAGTGTAAAATCCAATTAATACTTAGCTTATTGATCATTAACAGATGTCTTAATTTAAGATTTCTCTCATACTAGCACCTTAAGAATTCCTCAGTGCCTTCTGTGTTTTAATGTTACCATGTTAAAAAATTAACAAGAAACCTCAAATATGTTTAAGATTGTTAATCTCATTTGCCCTTGACTGAAATCTTACATAAACAACACAGTTTCCTAAGTCTATTGGACAAACAAAAATGGAGCCTTTGATTATACAACTTTTAAGTTACCAGGTTAGAAAAGTCAAAGGACTAACCTGCACTAAGGCTTCTGCAAGTGCCAGGAAAGTGGACTGAACCAGATGAAATGGCCACTTCCAATGTGCTGACACAAAAGGATGCTGAGAGGATGGAGAACTTGATTTGGTCTCATGTCTAACTTAGTAGCTTGTTTTCATCAACATAAGAGGCTAATGAAAAGGGGTTTCTTTTTTCCCCTTCAGCAATAGACCCAAAATACTAGGAAAATCACAGAAGATTTCAATTTGGCACCAAGATGGATGCCATGTTGACAACTTTTAATGCAATCACCTTTTTTTGCCCCTAGAGTAACCCCATTTATATTTACCATATAGTGAATGTTTTTCAGTGCTAAGACTCAGTTGTGCTATTACTACACTCTGATTTACCCCTTGAGAGAGTATTTTCAGCAATTTATGACTGAATTGAAAATGAAAATAAAATATTTCTCCGTGATGACAAGTGGAATTCAGTCAAATTCAAATCCAGGAGAAAAATGGCACTATACCACGACCATAAACTTTTAGAGAAAGACAATTTCCAAAAATGTGATTTATGTTCATAACGTTCTAGAAGTCTGTCTTCTCCAACAAAGCTTTGCAATCATTTGAAGATGGCAGGCCTAGAATGAATATTATTCTCTAAGCATGGCATTGCCCACTTGCATGTCACTGTAAATAAAGGAGCTACTGCACAGCATGACATGTGGGGTACCAGAGGGCAAGTTGCCTCAAAATTAACTTCTGTCTAATATGATTAGCAGTCAGTACCTGCAGGTGACTCAAAGCCTCTGACACTCCAGGAAGACCTAACTGCTTCTCTTCCAGAATAACACACAGAGACTTTGAGCATGAAGTTTTCTTTTTTTTTTTTTTTTTTTTTTTTGGACTCTTCTTAGGATTTCTGACTCTCCCAGTTCTCTTAAAGGAAAATAATTTAACAAAAACAATCTCATTACAATAAGTTGGCCATAGGGGAACAGATGTATCCTACAATGCTGAGTGGAAAAAAGCATGATATTAAATTGCATATACAGGATGAGCTCAAATAGCTAGGATACACACGCATCGTCAAGGCATAAAGGGTAATAAATCAAAATGTTAGCTGTAGCTTATCTTCAGTCAGTGAAATTATGGGAAATTGTTGTTTTCGTCTTTGCATCTTTTTGTGTTTTCAAATTTCGTTTTAGTTTTAGCATGTGCTACATTTTTGAGCAGAAAAAAGTCATCATATAAAAAGATCAATCAATTGGGAACATTTCTCCATAAATTTTACCCTGTAATTTCCAGTTGTTGGTTTAAAATCAATTTCTTTAGCCTAACTGAAAAAAAGAAATTTTCTTTTTTATATTTTCCTGGTTTGAAGTTGCCACAGTGAACTCCTCTGAGATATTCTTTCTGTATTTGTTGGTTAGGTGTGGTATGGGCCACAGTATCACCAGGCTTCTATCTCTGACATGCTGTATCAGAACCTCTAGAGGTTAAACTGGAGATAGCCAGCCAACAGTTGGATAAAGTGGCCTACAATTCTAAAAGACACATCTAAGATGTTGGGTATCTAAATTCAGGACTCATCAGTATTTAGATGGTAAATGAAATGCACTGGCATATATGAGATAACCTAGAGAAGATGTATAAAGTAAGGACAAAAAGATGGCTTAGTAGAGAAGTCTGAGAAACTTCAAATTTAGATGTTTTGAAAAAGGGTATAATAAACTGAACTTAAAGCTCTAGAGGTATCACGTATAATAAGGTCTAAGAGAGGTTCACTGGGTATATCAACATGCATGTCATCGATCATCTTAACACAAACTTTTCTTGGTAAAGTGATGGAGGTAGAAGACAGACTATAGCAAGCCACAGAGCACAGAAGAAGGGAGGGAAAAGAGTCAGCAAGTGTCCAGCAGTCTGAAGAAATCTAACTGAGAAAAGTCATAATAAAAATGACCATAGCTAGAGGAGGTCATGGAATGGAGATTTTTACAAATTGAGTTTAGGTGCTAATGAGTTGGGGCCAGTAGTGAAGTTGAAGATAAAGGAGAGATAGAGGATGGCTGAATAATGATCCCAAGAAATAAGGAGGGAGGGGAATCTAGAATTTTGGTGCAAGATTAGTCTCAAACTGGATAAGAACTTAAAAAAGGATGCATGCAAATGTCAATGTCTCTTGATGAGGTGACCAAATATTGAGGAAATTACCTCCGAATAGTGCCTATGTTTACTGAGAAGTAGCAAGTCACTGAATCTGCCGAGAGTAAGGACAGAGGTGGTAGCATTTTGAGGAGAGTAGAATTAGTGTGAATTAGCCACACTGTAGAATTTGTCTAAAAGGATAAATACCTTACCAGAAAAATGAAAGGATTGATGGGAAATGTGAAGGCCTAACATCTATAGCATCTGATAGTCCAGAAGCCAAATCCCAGCAATTTCTCTGATTATCATGAGACCACTAGCATGCTCGCTGGCTTGTATGACTCTGTTTCCTTGTCTGTAAAATTAATGAAAATATCCATCTCACACGGCTGTCACAAACATTAGATTAATCAATGATATAATGGATATCTGGGCTTGTGCCCTCCCTCTATCCCTTTTCCCTCTTCTTATAACAGAACACTTCATTGCCATTGGGAATACATTTCGTGAAATTTGAGAGGGACATAACCTGCCCATCTTTAAGCATGTGATCCAGACCTGGCTAATAAGAATATTAACACCCCATCACCACTACAGTGATTGTTTCAGTATCTATGTCTATGTCTATCTCTAATCCAAGCAGAGCCAACCACTTTTCTTTGAGATTCCTATTTATAAAGAGCTATACAGCAATACACACATAAAGCTTCTAGGGGCCATCTTTGCCAATAAAAGCTTCAACCTTCCCTGATATTGAAAGTAATAGAGTAGAAAACTCACCTGTGATGTAGAGAAAGGCATAAATCTGTTTCTTTCATTTGAACACACAGATGAAGCCATGCCTACAGAAAGATCAACTTTTGGGCTTTTCAACTTCATGATCCAGTAAATTTTTTTCTTACTCTAATTAAGGTTAGTTTTCTGTCACAAACTAAAGAACCCCAGCTACACAACAATAAAAAGTGTTTAGAAGTTGTGTCTGAGACAAAGGTTGGATGAACTATAGGTATTATTGCTGGAGTTGTAATGGTTATAGTACAAAAAACAAAATGTTTTCTGCTGCGTTTTTTTTCATATTGCCACAGAGAAGCTTCCTTGTGATAATGGGAAAGAAGATACAGAGAAAGGGTTGAAGATGTCTCCCTGCTGTTCTGGCCAGATTTCAATGACACTGGAAGGTGTGAGTCATCTTGCTGGTGGGAGAGATATAAAGGTATACTATTTATGGACAAAGAAACCCCTTTCAGGCTATCATGACCCTTAAAATAAGCCAATATAATGAACATAAATTAAAGAAAGACTACATTCCCTTGATATTATCAGACAAATATCAAGGTTAAAAAAGATAATTGAAACAGACAATATCCTATGAGTAAATAAGAAACTCAACCAGTGCTGGTAAAGGTTGATTGGCACAATATGAATCATCCCAGAGAGAGGCTAAATACAATAGTAAAATGGAGCAGCAGGAGTTCCAAGAGCTCTGAATAGGAAGGAAACAGGTACATCTGGCAGACAGTATCAAAGAGAAATGGCTGATGGAGCAGCGGGTCTATGTGTGCTTGCTATTTATCAACATTGGTCTTGGCAGGATCCAGGTGCAAGCTGAGTCACATAATAAAAGTCTAATAGTTGTCTGACACTCTCTCAAAACATTGTAGAGCTCACACTGTTAGCTCCCTTCCATTGGCTTGTTGTCATTACAATGATTTTTATATAGTTCGTCCATTCTCAATTCACCTAAGAAGCTCATGAAGAATTAGAATGTTATTTTACTATTGCAGCAACTAAACTGAATTAACATGAATGCTGATTAATAGAATATTGTAATTTCTCTACATTCACCACGTTATTTTTCCTATCAAATTTTCTTCTTTTGACTGTTTGGCTCCTATTGGTTCAATTTAAGCAATGAGTAATCCTCAAGAAACTTATTTTGTGTTTATTCTTTAAATATGTTAGATTGTTCCAGATCTCTGTTTTGAGCTAAAAATCAAGATATGTTGAACTAAAAAGTTTCTGAGAACACCTAGGGACAGTTGCATGCATGTTCTACTGCAGGACAGGAAACCAGGAACTCAGTCCTATAGAAAGTCATTCCCTTTGTTCCTTATTAATTAATAAAAAGCTCCTGTGTTTGATAACACTGTAAAAGCACTGCTGAGTCAAACAGAATCCCTCCACCTCAGCCTCCCCTTGTGTGATGCTGATGCCTTCCAAACATCATTGTTGATATTGTCAAAAATCATCTGCCCAGTTCCTAAATGGGGAGGGAACTATGGTGCACCTAACAATAGCTGTCTTTACTTCAAAAATGCTTTTCTTAGTGAAGGTGGAAGACAGCACAAACTGTAAGTTCTCCTCATTCTCTTTCAGATTTAACAGAAATTAATTATATGCCTAGTGATATGTGACAAGTGCAAATTAAAGGAGTGAAAAGTTACCAAATACAAAGATAACAAGAACAGGGATAATGATGTTAACTGAAAACTAAGTCAATTTCATGTCAAAAGAGAACTGGGATAAAGAGGGTCATTTTAACTGATAGAAGAGAGGAGACAGACTACTTTGTATCCTTAAAAAAAAAAAAGGCGTTGGTATGCTTCTTGTAGTAGGTAGATGCCTATGCAATGGACATCTTCAAGTATCAACAGATGGTCATCAAGCCTCATAAGGAAAATGGGCTCAAAAGGCTGCAAGACTTCCATTTAGATGAGTGGGTTATGCCATTTGGGGATCATGGCATTCTTCCTAGGAATAATAATCAGCCAGCAGATAATATTTTTTACCCTTTCCACTGCTCCACTAAATAAATGTTGAAGACACACAATATCAGTATTAAGGGGTTAAAAAGGCATTAACCCACAAAGTGTCCCTCCTTATCTCTCTTTGGCTTTGCCTAGAGCCCATCTTAAAATACTTTTTCAGTAGTTCTGCAATAATTGATAGTAATACATGGTTTTAACAAGCTTGTCAAAGGTTTATGATGGACAGCAAGTGTTGGAAATCACTGCTATGTACAGGTATTCATGCAGCCCCTGAAGAACCACTTCTCTGGGACTTAGTAGAATAGTTCTCACTTGGTAATTAGTTGGAATAGAAGTGTTTCATAATTCCTTCCGAATTAAATGTTCATTGATTTCTGTAATTCACTAACCCAAAGAAAACATGTGCTTCAGGCAGGTTGGTGCTATTCCCCAGGTGTGTTATATGCATTCTTACCTTTGTGCTTTTCATCTGTTATCAGTCTTTAAATTTCCACCCTCCTGCCTCGTTCCCTTTACCCCCAACCAAGACTAATGTCTACTTCCACCTTGCCTTTCAGTTAACAGCTCAGTTCTCACTGACTTCTGACTACACACACACACACACACACACACACATAATGATACATATACATATATACATAATAATACATATGTACTCTTTATCTACATAATTTATAGAAACCTTAGCCTACAGTAGCTCATACTATTATACTTTTATTTGTATCTATATCTTGTTACATCGACTAGTTGGTGGATCCTCTTAGGGAACAGTAATGTTTCAGTGCCCTGGGTTGGGTACGTGCCTGATGAATGTATAGCTCTTTGTTGATTATGTAAAGGTAGATCAGTATCACCTACCATACTAAGTTTTTTTTAGGGGAAAAGAAAAGTGGAGGTAAGAATATTTACCTCACATAATGATTGTGGTACATATGTAAAAAAACAATACCTTATACATAGCAGTTGACCAATAAATGGAAGGTCTTTTCTTTCATGTCTTAAAGGCTTAGTTTCAATAGCTGCTTTCTTTTGAGGTTTTGTTTGTTTGTTTTTTGTTTTGACAGATTTGGAAGCTCTTGGGCGGCCACAGACACTGAGGGGCAAATAGAACAGAAGTTATTCTATTTTACTATAAACTACATAATTTATCTACAACTTACTCTGGGTTGGTCATGAGAAATTTGTAATCACAACCTGAGAATCTGATACCCACTAACATTTAATCTTCTTTAACTTGCCTGGGGAGGCCTTAAGACTTACATAAGCTTCTTCTTAGAGCCATATCTATTGAAAGCTCAATTCAAACCAATGTAAAATTTTTATGTCAAGTGTCAGCTGATTTCACCCATATTCCTTATCATTTGATAATTATTTTCTATTTCTTCTGTGCTACTCTCTCAACAAGCTGGCAAAACATTCAAGGGATCTTTTATTATATTATTGGAATATATACCAGACAGGATGGGCTAGGTTGTGCAGCAGTAACAAAGAACCTGTAAGCCTCAGTGGGTAAAAGAACAAAGGCCTACTTCTGGTTCATACTCCATGTTCTCTTTGGATTGGCCAGGGGTAGGATGTTGGGAGGATCTGTTCTACATTAGTCTCACATAGCAACATAGAGTGAAAAAGGTTCTGTATCCTCTCTTCCACCATGATAAAAGGAATATAGTGAAACATGTATTAACTTATAGAGATTCTACATGGAAGCTCATATTTCATGGACTAGAGCAGGTCACTTGACTATGCCCATTTTCAAAAGGGATGGACTGACCATGAGCCTAGGAGAAAGAAAAATGAAATCATTATGAACAGTTTCAATGACTATTATAGAAAAGAATTTTGTTCTGCATGACTGAAACACTCTCACCCAATGCTATGCAGAAACATATTCATAAAACATTTGCAAAATTCAAGATAATGGTATCTCCTTCTAATTCACAAATCAGGGCTTTAAATCTGATTCAGATTCTCTGAGTCTGAAATTTTTAATATGGAAAAAATAATTCCATTGTAAGTATATGTCAATCTCTACCTCTTTACTTAACTCTGAGAATAACTTTACACATGTGGTATACATGTTTTCCCAGTACTTAAATGATATTGACTCTTGGACGTGGACATGTAGATCAATATAATGCCATGCAGAATCAGAGGAAGTATTTGGACTTACCATTTTTGAGCCTTTTCTTTTATATTTTCACATTTGTGTGAATAATTGCTCTCAAATTCTAAAGTATAGAAAAGTAGAAATTTCATAGGATGAAAAACAGTGATTTCTACTTCTATGTCATGGTTATGTGATACTAATTTGTGAGATATTATATCTAAAAACATCAAGAAGCCAAATACAAGGAGTTACTGGAATGAGAAATAAGGACTGGGAGTGCCATCAAATATCATGGATAAACTTAAGGAAATAGCCTAACCATTATAGAACAAGTTTTGGAAGACAAGTTAGTTCTTATCATAATAAAACAGAATATATCACAGGATGCTATATTTATCAGATTTTGGGGGGGAGCAGATGTTTTTCCCACAAACATTTCTAGAGAAACAGCTGTGTACCAGCCACTTGCAAAAGGCTAGGAATATCATAGAACTTCACCTCAAAAAAATGCATCTTTTTGTCAGAAGAAAAAAATGCATCTTTTTGTCAGAAAGGAATAAAGGAAAAAAATAAGACTATAAATTGATTATATTCTAATTGAAGTGCTTATAAATACATTTTGGGAAAATAGATATGATTTTTAGCCATAGTACTGGCTTATTGCAGGAATGGGAAATGCTACACTGAAGAACAAGTTCTTGAAGAACAAAGAGGAGTCTTCTCAGGGAGAAGAGGGTACAGGGAACAGAGAGGCAAGCTCAAATTATGGAATCCCAAAAGAGCATGGTTTGAAAAGAAAATGGCAAGAAATTTGGTGTAACTGCAGCAGAGTGATGGAGATGGGAGGGGCAGAAAGAATGGCTCAAATAAAAATTGAAGCCAGGTCTTAAATAGAATACATTTGAGGCTACGGTTTTTCCATAGTAGCTCATGGAAGAGTTATAAACAGGGGAATGGTAGTGACCTTATTCATATTTTGGAAAGCACCCTATATGAGAAGCCCTTGTATTAATCACATTGCTAAAAAAAAAAAACAGTCTCATCATGATTTTTTCTAAAGTTAAATTTTTTCCTAATTATTCCAAATAAAGAGATCACCCTCAATAATGTGGATGTATTTTATCAGTTGAAGGTATTAGGAACAAAAACTGAGTTCTCCCAGAGAAGAGATTCTGCCTCAGAACTGCATCATCAACTCCTATATGAGTTTCTGACCCACTGTCTGCCCTGTGGATTTCAGAATTGCCAGCCCCTACAATCACATGAAATAATTCCTTAAATACACACACACATACACACACTTGACATGTTCTGATTAGCTAATATTTTTCTTCTAATTATACAAATTTTGAACTTTTCTAATCATTTACAGTACAATCAAAAACAAAATTGATCCTTTTAAAGGTAACCCCTTTTCCTATTATTCTGTTAGACTTGGAATTGATCTCCATCTGTAGGAGAGCAGGAAAATTCATGAACTTCCAGATTCAGAGCTATTAGTTGGAGCTTGGTAAGATACCTTCATTACTAATTAATAGGATTGGTCATATGGACCAGCTTTCTAGAAGCAAAGTCATCCATTGTTTTTTCATTTTTGAGAATTTCTTGGAATAAGGATCATTTGCCTTGATTTATTAGTCAGCATGGGCTAGGATATGATGCAATAATCAACAATTCACACCCTTCTTGGCTTAATAGAAAACACATACACACACACACACAGAGTTCCTTGTTCTTGCTATTTGACCATTGTAGGTTGCTGGCAGGGGGCTCTCTTCATTGTAGTCAATTATGGAGCCAGTTTGATGGAGCAGCCAGCACCTCAAAAGTTGCAGACAACTTTCCACAGGGCAAAGACATCTGGAGAGGCTGGCCCAGCAATTAAACTCCTCAGTAGTAGTTTCATGCCTCTACCCAACCACATGAGGGCCAGGAAGAACAATCCCACCATGCACAGAGAAGATGGAGAATTGGTGAACAGTCCTAATGACAACCATACTCGCTAAAACATTCTTCCATCCTCCAATCACTTCACCCTGAAATAGGAGCATGGCAGTGGTCACATATCACTGATGGTTGGCCATGTAGATGTAAAAGCTGAAAAAAATGGTTTCTGGTCTGGATCACTATTCTTCTTTCAATTTTTGTGTACAATATGAAAAGTGGATCCACCCACATTTCACAAAATATAATTCTAAAATTCCAGGAGTGTTTCTGGTTTGAGACAATTTATCACCACTATAAACAAGTAGTTCAGTACCTACGTTTGTGGGACTGGATTCCCAGTATTAGACCGTTGGTTTAACTTTTGCACATTTTGGGTTATTGGTTTTTTTTTTTTTCAAATCCCATTGCCATGATTTTTTAAATCATGTCTTTTATAGTGCTGAGCTACCAGGTTAACTGTGTTCTAACATGTAACAGGGTTGATGTTAGGCCCTTGCAACAGAGTATTGATTTCCCAAAATGGAATAGACATAGATGTAATGACCTGTGGTATTGAATCTTGCAGGGTTATTCATTTGTACATTTTGAGCTTTTAGTTTGTCAGTCTGTTTAACCATGACTGCTAGGAAATACCTATCCACCTGGGCTGCTATTTGGCTTTTTGAGATCTGAGTTGAGATTGCTCATAACATTAAGCAGAATTTTTACATCTCTAGTCCACTTTTCCAATGGCACACTACCTAACCATAGAGAAGCAGCACCGAGTAACCAATCATAACATTGCTGCACTTTTATAGCAGTCGTAGACAGACTAAGACCCAACATGGAAGTATACAGTTTCTCTAAGCTTAGTGCCTACTCAGTATCAGAATACGGTTCAGTTTATCTATTCCACTGCTTCTCAAACTTTAATATGTATATGAACATCTTGAGGATCCAGTTACCATATAGATTTTGATTTATTAAGTCTGGATTGGACCCCAATAGTCTGCATTACTGCAAGCTCTCAGGTGATGCTGGTGTTACTGGTCCATGGACCACACTTAGAATTGTAAAGGTCTCACCTGCCTAGTATCTTCTACTTTACAATGCTATTCCTGAATTCTGGATGGGCCTCCAAATTTCTCAGGCAGATCAAGCTTTATAAGGGATTCATTTCTCAACAAGTTTTCTTCTGAGTACAGGCTGCATGATACCTAACAGCCACCCACCGTTCATAAATGGTCATTTTGAAAAAAAAAAAAAAGGAGTTACTTTTCTTGAGCACTTGCTTTGTGCCAGTGCTAAATGTATTGCATACAAATTCTAATTTAGTGTGACAGTATGTATCAACCTGAGACAGTCTTATTTTCCACCTTTTATAGGAAAGGAGAGTAAGGCTGAGGGAGATGAAATGACTTGCCTAGGGTCCAACAATTACCTATTGCATTGGACTCAAAAGTTTGCCCTGCAATAATCCATAGCCTAGGTTATTTATGCTGTGCCGTAGTCTCTAAATGGGAATTTCATTTTCCTATCTACAGAAACCCCCTAACAAATCATCCTTTCAAGTCTGCAAAGTCACCATGAAAGAAATGCAAGAATGCCATTAGCCTATCAGAAAAAGTTACTTCTTCTGCAAGCAAAATATTCAAATTGGTTTTTATTATTTATCTCTTGCTCCAATGTCCCATTTTTAATAAAAGAATCACTAGTATAGTAGTGACTAGAAATAGTCACCAGTATGATTATATTTCTTATGGTCTTACAGAACTTAAATCAGTTTTAGTAAATTTAAATTCTGATACTGTCTTCTCCTCTGTCTACTAATATTGGCAAAGTTAAATATATCCAGAGAGTGAGAAGTGTTTGGAAATGCGCCTGGTAAATTGTTGCTGCAGAAATGTTGTGAAACATTGTTAGAAGCAACATTGAGTTTTAGGAAACAAAGTTTTCATTCACTCATACATCAATGCCCAATCAATATTCTACTTTTAATATTGATTTTAATATTTAAGGACATATATGGGCCAACTGAAATTTAGAATAAAATTGACTTTCTTCCTTCATTTTCTAGAATTTTCTACAATGAAGAACTTGGTGTTGATATCAAAAGACTCTGCAGATTCTTAGCATCAATAATGTATTTTCATGATCATAAGCTATGTTTTCTTCAAATAACTTTAAAAATCCTTTGGTACATTTCAAAGAATTATGTACGTAGATTTTCCTGCATAGTTGTCCTTATAATTTTGAAAAACACTATAACAGATTAGTACTGAGTAAATAAATTTAAAACTAGATATTTTCAAAAGTATGCTTTTGGTTTATAATCTAGAATTATATCAGTATTAATAAAATCAAAAGTGTCTAAAAAATTACTGCATATAGCCTGTAATTGAAGTTTTAGTGGCATGATGGTATCATCTTTGTTTTCCCATTGAGTATTTGACAAAAGATTCAAATATATATAATTGCATTCTTGGAATAATAACATATAGAGATGTAATATATTTTTGACAATAGCACAGAAGAGGTCTTTGGGAGCAAAGTTTATTATGATAAGGAAGTGGCACCAGATAATAACTTGAATTGACAAAAATAAATGGAGAGTCAACAATGGTAAATAAGATTAATAAAAAATTCTATAAATATATACATGCCCTCCTTTCTTCAGCTTTCTAACATAAAATTGTATACAGTAATAATTATAACAATGTATTGTTGGATTTGTAACATACATAGATGTAATAGGTATGACAAAACAAAAAAAAAGGAAGAGTGAATAGAGCTATCAAAAATAATGTTTATATATATATATATCACTGGAATTAAGTTAATATAAATCTGAAATTGATCCTGGTAAGATTTATAAACAAGAACTTAGAATAATGACAAAGAAAGTGACTAAAAATATACAGTGGAAAAATTAAAAGAATTAAATTATTACACTAGAAAATATTTACCTAATACAAAAGAAAGAAGTAAAGAGGAATAGAGGAGGAAATAAATGAGACAAAAATCACAACAGTAAAATGGTAGACATATAGCTGAGTATATTAATAATAATATTAATGTGAATAAGCAATCCAGTCAAAAGGCAGAGATTATCAGACAGGATCAAAACAAACCAAAAAAATCTCAACTAAATGCAACTGTGTGCTATCCACAAGAGAAATATTTTTGTTTCAAAAACACAAACAGGTAGAAATTACAAGGATGTAAAAATATATATCATGCAAATGGTAACCTTAAGAAACTGAAGCAACTATACTAATATCAGACGAAATAGACTAACAATGTGATACTGAAGGTAAGAGGAGGGTTTTATACTAATACATCAGTAGGATATAACAATTTTAAACATATGTGCACTTAATAACAGAGGCAAAAAATATCAAGTAAATCTGACAGAATTAAAGGAGAAATAAATATTTCACCAATAATAGTTGAAGTTTCCAACATCTGAAACTCTATAATGGATAGAACTAGGCAGAAAATCAACCAGGAAATAGAAGTCTTAAACAAATAAACCAACTAGACATAGCCGACATCTAGAAAACATTCCATCCCAAAACAGCAGAATACACACTTTTCCAGTGCACATGGATCATTCTCCAGGATAGATTATATTCTACCTCATAAAGTAAGCCTTAATAAATTTAGAAGGAGTCAAACTGTACAATGGATTGGCATTAGGGTTTAACAACAGAAATAAATTTGGGCAATTTACAAGTATGTGGAAATTGAATGAAAATTTTTAATAGTCAAAGAGTCAAATAAGAAATCAAAAATTAGTAAACATATTGAAATGAATGAAAATAAAGACAACATAACAAAACAAAACTAGAGCAGTGCTTAAAGGAATCTTATAGCTGTAAATGCTTACATTATAAAAGAAGAAAGATCAAGTCAACAATCCAATATTTATCTTAAAACACTGAAAAAAGTCACTAAACCTAAAGCAAGGAAAAGGAAGAAGGTCAGTAGGTACAAACTTCCAATTATACAGTAACATACAGCATGGTGACTACAGTAAATAATAGTCTATTGTATATTTGAAAGTTGCTTTAAAAAAGTAGAAATTTAAAAGTTCTCATCACAAGAAAGAAAATTTTTAAGTATATGTGGTGATGCATGTTAACTAGATTTTCTGTGGTGATCATTTCACAATATGTACATATATTGAATAATTATGTTATAAACATGAAACTAATATAATGCTATATGCCCATTATAACCCAATTTTTCAAAAATCAAATATAAAATTTTTATTAATTTTTTATTAATTTTGATTAAAATCACAGATTAATCAGCAATCTCAGCAGAAGCCAGCAATAGAGTTGGGTTTAAACCAGGAGACACACTGCTTATTTGGACCAAGGGGAATAGGGCAACAGGATAGAATGACAGAGCTGTTCAGGTAAGAACATGCTTTACTTTAAAAAAAAAAAAAAAGTAGTGAAGGAGGGAAAATGACTCTTCAGGCAATCCATAGATCACAGCTGCCCTCACACCACAAACTGTTTCCTTCTCTGTCTCAGAAATTTCATAGGGTGAGACCCCTTTCTTAGCTTCAGAGAGCCAGGCCACCACTACACTATGGCTTATGTAGCCACCCCACAGAGCTGAAGGAAAAGGGCTTCTCTGCAGAGCCACACTGGTAACTCTAGCATTCCAATGGGTCCAGAGGGAAGAACATGGAACCAAAGATTATTCTATTCCTGAAGATCTAATGGAATAGGCCTTGCTAAATTGTGGACTTGCTTGGGATCTGTCACCCCTTTTTCCTTTTGATCTCTCCCTCTTGGAATGGAAATATTTATCCCATGCTTGTCCCACCACTGTATTTTAGAAGCAGAAAACTTGTCTGGTTTTACAGGTTTACAGCTGCACAGGAATTTTGCCTCAGAATAAATTTTACCTTGAGTCTCACCCATATCTGATTAAGATTAAGATATTTAGATGACACTTTGGACTTTAGAGTTGGTGCTGGAATGAGTTAAAATTTGGGAGACTGTTGGGTTGGAATGAATGCATTTCATATGTGAAAAAGACATGCATTTTGAGGGACTAGGCACAATATTATAGCCTGAATGTTTGTGTCTCCCCCAAATTCACTTGTTGGAACTCACCACCAGTGTGGCTGTATTTACAAATGAGGCCTCTAAGAAAGTAATTAAGGCCTTATTTATGACCTCATTTATATGATATCATAAGGGTAGGGTCCTTTTCTATTAGAATTAGAATCTTTATAAGAAGAGACACCAGAGTGTGTCCCTGTGTCCCTCTCACTCCACCCCATCTCTTTCCTTCTCCCCATGCTCACACATCTGGGAAAGGTCTTGTGAGGACACATTGTGGAAGAAGCCATCTGTAAGCCAGGCAGAGAGTTCTCATGAGAAACTAAATTGACCAGAACCTTGATCTAGGACTTCTAGCCTCCAGAAATGTAAGAGAATATATTTCTATTGTTTAAGCCACCCAGTTGTTGGTATTTCATTGTGGCAGCCTGTACAGACTAATACAGTTTCTTAAATCGAGGGTAGGTATTATGTGAAATGGTGAGTGACTGAGAATGAGTGCAGGATTTCTCTTTGGGGGTGATAAAAATGTTCAAAATTTGACTGTGTAATGGTTGTACAACTCTACAAATATACCAAAACCACTGTACTATATAATTCAAATGCATGAGTTGTATGGTATGTGAATTATTTTAATAAAACTCCATAGAAAAGTTAAATCACATGTTACATTCTCAGTGAAGTGAATACTGAGTCCTAGTATTGGTGTGCACTTTATTTTGTTTACATTTTCTAAAAATATGCACCCAATTATCTTCAGTTGATTTTTTCAAACCACAAAGTGTGAAATATAGAGAAAAATATTAAATCCTTCAAGGTAGAATAAATTAACCAGGATCTCATCATGTTTTGCCCCTATCATCTGGAAGAACTCATGTAAATGTTTCTGAAAACTTCCTATCCTTTTCAAAGTTACATTTCCTATCTGAGGTGGATAACTTGTCACAAGGGTGTCCCATCATTTAATAATCAAATTACATAGCCATGTTCCTGAATTGGTAGAAATTGCATATTGTTTCATGAATGATTTAGGTTTTTCTTGCCCATTTTTTTCTTGAAATTCATCAGGTATGCTTTACATGTATGTAGAAGGTGTATTTATACACTGCTCCCTCTGGGACTTACCTGTTCTATATTCTGTTGGAAGTCATAGCTCTGATTGAATTTCTATTTTTTCCCCTGGCATTTTATCTGTTTTCCCCAGCATTTTATCCAGTGATCCAAAATAACTTCCTTTTTATCTTTCTCAATGCCTTTTTTGTATATGTATTTTTTATTGAAGTATAGTCAGTTTACAATGTTGTCTCAATTTCTAGTGTACAGCATAATGCTTCAATCATACATGAACATACATATATTCATTTTCATATTTTTTCACCGTAAGTTATTGCAAGATATTGAATATAGTTCCCTGTGCTATACAATATGAACTTGTTTATTTTATCTATATTAGTTAGTATCTTTCTCAATGCCTTTTTGAGTCTTCTTTCTGATATATACTTTTAAAATTTTTCTTCCTAATTTATGGAGATAAACATAATATTTTAGTATTTTTACTTAAAATTTATAATATTTTAAAACATATGGAAAAAGATACTACATTGTAGTAATATCTGAATATTATATTAAGTAATTTTAATAACATTTCCATAATATAGATTATTAAAAAGAATCTCTAACTTAATATATGTATGTAGTATAGTTTATTAACAGTAATACATTCTATTTATGAAAAAGTAACTCATAATGAATTTACTTTTTGATTTAAATTGGGGGCACAGCAATACCTGGTACAGTAAATAATTAGACAATGATATATGAACTGGAATATAAGTCAAATTCTGATTAAATACAAGTGAAGCTCAGGAATTCATATTTTAATATACTTTGTAGGCCATTCTGATATGTAGCCACGGTTGCCTACCACTCAACCAGACTGGTGATACTAAATCATCCTATCTGTTCTGGATCTGTACGAACTTACAAATGAAAATTAGAGTTTGGGTGGCCTATGAAGCTCTCAGTTTTAGGAGTATAGACACCAAAATTTTTAAGTTTAGTCACCAAATATTACCTTTATACTTTATAGCTATCCTATACTTTTATTTTTTAGCTCATCAGCTGGGTAAATTTAGAATGGTTAACAGTGGACCAGGGCAGGATAAAGAAGGGCTGGCCTGTGAAACCAGGAAACCCAGCTGTAGATACCAGGAACTAGTGAGATGGTTTTAGTAGAGTCGAATACTTAAAAACTATCTACTATGTGCAAGGAACTAGGTATTTACAATGGAAAATGCACTAGACATGGAGTTAGAAGTCCCGGGCTTAAATCTAAATTCCTATTCCAACTTGCTCTGAAACAATGGGTATAACACTGTGATGATTAAGAGAAGGAACTGGAACAGACCACTTAAATTTCAAATGCTGGCTTAATAAATTTCTACTTTAGCAAGCTGCAAGACTGCTGTGTGCCTCAATTGCCCCATCTCTAAAATGGGAATGAGATAGTAGTACCTTCTTTATACAACTGTTATGAAGATTAGCTGAGACAATAGGCATAAAACATAGATCCATGTTTAGTACATTCATATCAATGTTAGCTATAATTATTATTGCCATTTATTTAAAATTGAAATAAGCTCTTCCCTATTCCCAGATTGTTGTCAGAATTAAATGATTTGATGTTTATGCATTCACTTGTCTGCATCCATTATGTACACACTGTATGGCAGGCATCATTCAAGACACAATATTTCTCTATTAAGATGATACAGAAACACCCTCAAGAAGCTGATTACCTGGTAAGTTATATAAGATAAGCACACAACATAAACTGGTAAAATTCATAGTACAAAATGACCATCTGCTAAAACAGGTACAGATGACACTTCAAGAGTACAGGAAAAGAAATGATCACTTCCCACTGGAGCCATCAACAGGGGCTTGATGGATGTGCTAACATTTACTTCAGGGCCTAAAGGGGAACTAGGATTTGGAGATGAAAAACCTGGGAGGCAAAGACAAAGCCATTTGTGGTGGTCAGGAAATGTGAGGAAAAGTGTGAAGGTAGTTAATAAGACTAGCCGTGTACATAAAACCATCAGAAACTGTAAAGCATTCATCGTCATGTTTTAAGTCTCGAACCTCTTGGCTGTCACAGAAGAACATTCATATACATGATTGCTTTCGAAGACAAATAGGGAACCAGGGAATCTTGCACAATGATTTTTGCAAGAGAACTTAGACTTGTTGTTCATGAAGTACACTCAAATAGTAACAGTATGTTGTCAGCCCAGACCTAACCCAGTTTGCCTTTGCTAACTGGGCCAATTCCCACAGTAGAGAACGGGGTGAGAATCTGCTGACCTGCGTGCTCCCCGTCACCCACTCCAGCACATTAAAGGCTGGGCATCCATTTTCAGTATTCCTAGCTGAGCCACAGTTCACATTAGAGAGGAGAGAAAACTGCAGCCACTGTATTTCTTGGCAAGCTGCTTGAATAAAAATAGAGATCTGCTGACTAAGTATTCACTATATCTGCAGACATTTCCCAGCTGGGAAAATAGACTTTTTCCCCTAATTTTCCCCCTTTTGGATGTTTACTTAAATTAGCCCTTCCACTGTAGCTCCTCCATAAAAAAGACAAATAACTTTTCTGAATTAGTATTTTTAAAATACATTCTACTTATATTTTTAAATTTCTATGTCTGTTCCAACTATTCTTAACTGTTAAGCCTAAAATATCTGTTTTTCTTTTGGAGATAAAAGAAGGCCTCCACGTATTAGTCTTTGCATCTACACATCAAATTGGTTGGTTTGTTGTTTTTTTTTTTTTAATTAAAAAAAACAAATCTGAGCCCATGATGTCATTATTTAATAAATACATTCTGGAAGCACTGAATTTATAACTACCTAGGGATATTTTAGAGAGCATTATGAATTTTATTCATTCAAACACTCTTACACCCTGTTCTAAGCACTCTGCATGTATTAAATTCCTTAATCCTTAAGGTAACCCTATGAGATGGGTACTATTATTATCCACATTTTGCAGTTAAGGAAATTGAAGCACAGAGAGATTATATAACTTGTCCAAGGTCACTCAGCCAGAGTATAGGAGTCACACCCAAGCAGTCAGTGTCCAGGGGCCACCATCTTAAACACTGCACTGTGCTACTTTTCTGTACATATGATGATTTTAAGAACTGATATATTTTTACATCTGAAAAAAAATTCCAGTTCCAAACTGGACTATAATTTCAGGTGTTCTTTTTCTCTTGTCCTAATTCATGACAAAACCACTGACCTTTCTGTTTAGTGATAATATCAGGTCCCATAGGAGAGATATGAAAGAGTCCTGCCTCCATTCCAGGATAATCTCAAACTGTCAGCCCTTTTGTAGCTCAGGATGGAGTTGTTGCATAAATTCAATGAGATAACACAAGTGGATGTTCTCGCCATACAGAAGGCAATTCATTCACATTAGCTGAATTGAAAGGGACAGCAATACATGGTTTTCTTAGTCTCTTTCATCAAAAATATTCTTCTGTTGCCCCCAAAAATGTCTTTGTTTACCCAAACATTTATACTTGGATGCAGTATGTTGACGGTCCCTTTTAATCAGAATGATGACTCCGGGACATACTAAGCTCATAGAATTATATTTCATTCTGTTGATCAGTGAAAATTTTTATGATTATGGCATAGAAAGAAAGTTTAAGAATATGGACTCCAAAATTCAGTGCCCTGGGTTCAAATCCAAGTTGTATACACTGTGTGATGTGACACGTTATGGGTCTGCCTCAGTTGCCTTGCCTGTAAAACGGGGCTGATAACAGCACCACCTTCATTGGTTTATCATGAGAATTAAGTGTAGTGATTCACGTAGAATGCTTAGACCATTGCCTGGTACACAGTAACTGCTACATATATGTTTCCTATTATTCGAAATAAATGCAAAAGGCATGGGTCTATAAAGCATCTTAAGCATATACAGTCTATTCAAAGAAGAAAACTTTGTTATGTGCTGCTATATGGCAGACAGGGTGCTAAGTACACAGACTTAAAGAACAATGGAATAAAAGTTCTGTTCTTTATGAGTGCACAGCCTCTGGGGGAGCAGCAGACTGATGACAGTTATTTTCAAGGAGACCAGGTCTCTTAAATGCAGACCCTTCTATTGAAGGTCATTAATGAGATCTACCATCGTGGGCTAGTAGAGTTTGTGTCTGAGGATGAGAAAAACATTCTTGTTCAGTATTCTAGAGTGAAAAGAGTATATGAATCCAAACAAGAGGAACAGAAAGAGAAAAGGCAGAACTCAAGTCGTAGAAGGGGTGATTCCTTTTAATAAGAAGATGGATAACTAATACTGTAGGATTTATCGCTACACTTGAAAGCTAAGTATCTGCACCTCCTGTAATGTTTGGTGAAGTCTAATATACACACACAGAACTGCCGTGTGCATGTGTATTTTCTTGGTTTATTGTGAAGAAGTCATGGAAAGGGCTGCATCCCACATCCAGGATGATTTGCCACTGAATTGCGACAATACACATAGGACAGTGAAGCAATCCCTGGCTTGAACTAACTCAGTGGAAACAAGATATCAAAGCCACAGTTGACCAAGAAAGGTCCCATGAATCTGTATGACTGTCAGGAGGGTATTTTGGACTTTCTCTCAGCTGTGGAAGCACACTCTATCTACTCCCAGCCACCCTTGGAGCTGGTTATATTGCTAGTTTTATTTTATACGTGAGTACACCGATGCAAAGAGAAGTTAAACAACTAGCCCAATTTTATCTAATTGATCATTCAACCTCCACATTTTACAGCTGAGGAAAACGACAGCCAGAGAAATTAGGAGTAAAACAGCTAGAGCATGTTAGTTGAGTTAGTAGACTGACTAGAATTGTGTTTGACCTCCAGCTCCAAACACCTGCTACTGTGCCACACTCCATCCACTTGAAGAAAACGCTTCTCATTAGTACTAACTCTCCAAAAAACAGAAGTTTGGGGGGTCAATACAGAACCCTGTGAAATGCATGATACTGGTAGTAGGCGGCTTAAAATAGACAAGAGAAAAAGGGAGAAGAGAGAAACCACCTCATTTCTAGCCCAGGGAACTTTCCCAAATGCACAGCTGGCTAAGCTGGAGAGAAGTTCAACAATACACAAAATATGTATTTCTTCGCTGTGTTTGCCAAGAACAGAGATCCATATACCAGAAGTGTCCAAGATAACCAGCCAGACAGATAACTCCACTTTTATTTTTATTTATTTTTGGACACACACACGCACAGTTGTTTCTTAAAACTCAAGTAGGTAATATGTTGCTGGATATAAAAAAAACACTAAAGTTGCCTGCTGGGTTTGTATATGAGAAATTATACCTCATTAGCTCACTTCAGAGATTCCTTCATGAATCACGAGGACATGTTTCTTGCGGTATTAGAGCAATAAAGCCATTGCTTCCAGACTACATTTTGCATGTAGATTCTTGAAGGAAACATCATCTATTATTTTAGATATCTATATAAGATACTTTATACAAGATATTTAGAGGCCTTGATTCAGAAATATGACTCAAGAACTGATACAGATGTGAACTCTGCAATAGCTTCAAGAAACATTTGATGATTAACACAAAAAATATCTTATCATCAGTTTATATTTTAATAAATAAAATATTTCCAAGTAGTGTATAAAGTCCAATAGTCTCTTAGTAATTGATACAAAACAAGGCAGTGAAGCTGAAACACATTTTATCAAGTCATCATTTTGGGGTTATCTATCCTTGTACCATTCCAAGCTGATAGAGAACAGTGAATTACTTAGATCAGGCCACAGAGGCAAAATTTAACAGAAGACTGAAATGGTAGTTTATGAATTTGACTACTAGAGAAAACCAATTTAGGTAAGTCTAGAGCTGAATGTGGCTTTTGCTCTGAATTTATGAAAGTAGGCTAGGTCAATACAAATTCCAAACTGGTCAAGTAATTGAATAATAAATCAGGCAGTCAACCAGGATGTTTTCTTAAACTACTAAAATTTGTCAAAATATGAGTTCCCTGGAGACATAGGCCACATAGTAGCAGAAGAGGCACTGTGACTGAAGTAGTCAAATCAGAGGAGAGGTCCTGGCTCTGCCCCCTACTGGCTGCATGACCTCAGGTAAGAAGCTCAACCACTTTTTCCTTCATTACTTTCATGGGAAAAACTGAGACTATTTCACAAATACATCCCAGGGTTGTTATCATGCTTCTATCTTGCTCTGCTTTACCATTTGACAATGTAAAGAAAAGGGTATATATATATATATACACACACACACACACATGACATGCAAATACTATTTGAGAAAAGGGTTAGTGGATTGATACAGGAATTGAGCCTTTAATACATATGTGAATATTTTGTATTTTAAAAAATCTGTGTTAATTGTCTACCACACAGAAGCAGTGGAACAATTTTGATTCTGGGCTCATATGACTTATATGTGAAACCTCCAGCATACTGTCAATTGATCCCATTAAAGTCCAATGAAAGGCAGACATTAGCCAAAGTTTACTTTATCCACCTGAGGCAAAAATTATAAGCACTCCAGAAACAGCTGAAATGTTTATTTATAATTTAGAGCCCACCATTTTCCAAACTCTGATTTGTTTGACCTCCTTTTCAAATTTATGTTTTGTCTTCCCAATTAAATAATCAAAATCATGTCCTACATGCTACAGTTGGATATAAGTTTAAATCAGCTCTGGGAACTGTATGAAAATTCATATATTCATTTCTTACGTATTCATTCCTCTCATTCAGTTAAATATTTGGAATCGCTATGTGAAATGCTTTTAGTTTTGATGGCTTTTGATTCAGATACTGATTAATCAAATACCATGAGATGAAAAAATAATTATGTAATTAGGTAGCATGTATGTTGTGGACCTTATATGTGGATATACTAACTTAAGGCCTCTGGTTTCTAGCAAGGACACCAGATGCTGTAAGTCTATTTGCCATCTGGCTTTATAAGGAAATCATCCTTTTCTCTATCTCTTCCCTCAGAATGCAACTCGTATAACTAGAACCATTCTCATTACATATTAAACTACAAAGACTGGCACATCATAGCTTTGATAACTTATACAAGATATCACCACAGCAAGGTTATAAAAGTTAAAATGCTAATGTAATATTTTATATATATTTAAAGTGTACAGAATATACTTGGATTCCATCTTTTATTATAATTCACAATGAAAGCTTGTCCATACTCAAATATTCCATAACAATGATAGCAGAGAAGGAAAGAATCTAAGAGATCCATTTCAATCCCTTAATTTTACTAGTCAGAAAACTATGGCCTGGAGCTACAACTGGCCTTCTGTTTCTCAAAGCGCCCTCCACTGCTCCTTGCCACAATGATTTATAGAGAAAATGCTCAACAAAGAATTGGGATAGTAAGAGTTTTTCAATGCAACATTGAGCTTTCAAATATAAGAAAAAAGAACAGTCACTAAAACGAGAAGTTCCCTCCATGTTTACAAGACACTGTTTGAGGCCCTCCTTGTCATGCCTTTCTGTGTCTGACCAGGAATGTTGGTCCAGAGTAGCAAATAAAGACCTAGGAACAAATTAGTTCTTTCAGTGAAATGCATAAAACAGTGAAAGGGAGGTCTACACCATGAAAGTATTTTATTAGTGTGATATCCAACAGTCAAAGACATGTTTTTTCCAAAGAATATTCAACAATTTCCCTACATCTTTCTGCCCCAAGTCAGCCAGCCTCAGCTGCAGTCATACAAATTCCACACTAATGTCCAATATCACCATTCCTATAGTGAGAGCCAATCTGTGGCTGACTGTGGGTCAGCATCAATAAGCAAAAGAGGAAATCTACATAGAAGATTTTATAGATGAGAAGTTTAGAGGTTGGGGAAAATTCCACTGAGGGAGTATCAGGGCTAAAACTGATTATTAAATCCTAAATTGTTAGCAGCACTTTTAAGTTCTGTTAATTTCACTAAATTTTGTCTGCAGTTGTTCTAATCCACACGGTAACCCAGTTGATGATTATAGCTGCTGTGGGTGATGTTAGCCCATTGCCACCATAAACAGCTGTTGAGCTGCCTGAGTATGTTGTCATCTTACTGAAAACAAATCTCTCATTACAAAGCAAGGAAGAAAACAGGTTTTGCTCTATTCAGCCTCTGGTAGTGAAAGAATCACACTCCCCAGAGCAGCAATAACAGAACAGCCAGCATGGGAGCAACTGCAGTACCTCTGCACAGAAATATTACAATCCATCAGAAGTGAGAGAACGATAATCCACCAAGCTTGAGATACACTCATAATGGCTGAAGAAAATGTACTGCCATTGTGTGGCAGGAAGTATAAAATTGTTGATCCTATTCATAAGTTTGGAGTTCACAGATAGCAAGTCACTAGCTTAACAGGGATGGATGCAAAGTATGATACGGTTTTTCAGCTTGAGATTGGTTTTTTGTTTGTTTTTTGCCTTGGAGAATGTTGTGATCTAGAAATAAATAAATACTGAAAAATAAATAAATACTGAAAAGTAACAGAAATTAAGTTTCCAGTGAGGCAAACAAGAGAGAGACCAGTTGGGAAAGGTTAGATTCCACAAAAGGTTAGATTCATCAGGGGGAAATCTAGAGGAGCTGCTACTTTAAGCACTGCTAGGATTTCCGCAGGCCAGGCCAGACAGTGAAGAGTTCAAGGCAGGAAAAGTAGCATCAACAAACACAGTGAAGGTAAGTGGACATTGAGATACAGAGACTAGAGCTGTTATCAGGAGTGGGTCATTCATGTAGGGAAGGAGCAGGAGCCAAGTAGGAGCAGAAGCTTCATGCTGGATGTTGTAAGGCTGGGCCTGCCGGGCTTGGTTTGGAAGAAGTAATTGTCCAAATACAGCTTAAGTCCGGGGGCTCTGTATCTCTGTATGCCTAGGGTTTGTTTAGGTCAGTCTGGTAGTTGCCAAAGAATGGATTAGAACTGAAGACAAATAGAACACCTGCAAATGCAGACGTTATATTTGATTTATATAGAGAGGTTCTTAATAGCTTTTAAAATGTGATTTGCCTCAATGATAATGATGATATTTAGAATTATAAACATACATGTGTGCTGGTGTATACATAAGTGTACTTGTTATATATTTATAGACTATATATGTACTTCTTGAGAATTAATTTCTCCAAATTATGTAAAATGTTTTTTTCTTCAAATACTGTAATGAAACATCACTTAATTTTCAGACACCAACTGAAATATAAACAGTGAAGGAAAAGCCTATATGCATTGGTTAGGATTCTAAGTAAAACCATATTGAAATTATTTAGGGCCTACCATCTGATAGTGGAAAGTTAGTCATTTAAACAATGTTTTGGGAACTATTTGGCAAAAATTTAAATGTTTATGATATAATTTTAAATGAAAATGTAGCATAGAAAATGATACATATATATCTATGTTAAATATTGACATATGGACAAGTACTAGCAAGAAATGTGCACATTTAGCATTATGGAATTATAGGAGATCATTGTATTTAAAAATAAGGATTAATTGTAATTCTTTCTATAATTTCAAATGGTAAATCAAGACAAATATGTTGACAACTTCAATCATGTTGGAAATGAACAAAAGCCCTAGGCTGGCTTAAGGGTCTAGGTACTAGCTTGACATGACAGTTGTCTAGCCTACATACCACTATTCTTCTTCAACCTGCACCCATGACAGACATAATTAAACCTGGCCTTCTTTCCTTATTTAGACAGAATCCCAGGTGCCACTATCAATAATTCAGAATACAAGATGAAATCTCTATGCCATCTACAGCCAATAAACAGCTTTCTATAGAAGATACTCAATGGAGAAAATCTTCTACAAAATAATTAATAGATAGATAGATGAATGAATGCAGAAGATAACCACGATCCCAATTCTCTCTGAACACACAGCATCATTTCCTTCAGGCAAAGATGTGTCCCAAGCAGATTTGTCAAATTGCTATCTGGGCATAATCAAACTGAACAAGATTTTGGTGAGTACTAGTCTATTTGCATTTTAAGCATTTTGGAGAAAATGTAAAACAAATGTAAGGCTACTTGATAAATTCTGTATATTTCCTTTGTCTATAAAATTTCTAGTACTTCAGTGAACAATTCATTCAGATAAAATATGCATTTGCAGACACCATTGGCAAAATATGTAAGGAGCATTTGAAAATTGCTTCCAATGTGGAAACATCTGCTAATGTACTTTCTGTCAACGTTAGGCTAGAAAAAACTCTTTTATTGTTGTTCTGTTTTTTAACTTTAAAAACAGCTGTGGTACATGGAACATTTTCTTTTGCTTAAGTCTCTCGAGTTGGTTTGCCATCCCTGAGCTGAAAACTTCATCTTGAATGATAAGAGGAAAAAGTCTGTGCCTTGGCCAGGATATACCTTTTTGAGAAAAACACCTTATTCTGTCCTCATCATTGCCACTTCCACTCCCACCCTACTGCTGCCATAGTGTCCTCTCTGCCCATGCTCTAGAAACATAGTGGGATGTTCTAACCTAAGGCAAGGTCTACATACAGCTGAGGAAGAAGACAACAAGCCTAGGGAATAATCCTTGGTTAAATTAAGTCTCTTTTTCACTGTAGGAGAGAAACACCAATTTGGCTGCAAGAACCAAATGCAGCCAGCACTGAATAACAGCAACTCTTTAAAACATAATCCTGCCTTCATACCTGTGTATATGCTCTTTGAAAGGCTTGAACTGGCTGGCCATTCTCTGAGTGTTGGATCAATACTTACTCATCTCTCACGACTCAGCATATTTGCTATCTCCTCTATACTACCTTGAAGGAACCCCAAACACAGTCAATTCTTTTTCTCTTGCAAGCTGTCAACCTACCTCTGATACAGAACTTACCTCAATTCATTAATCACTGGTATGTAAATTCCTTGAAGGTAGGGGATAACTTTAGTAACTTTTGTAACCCCAACAGAGTGTGCAGTGCTTAGCATGTAGTAGACAATCAAGGTTTTGCATATTGACTAAGCAAACATATGTCTGGGTCATATATAAAAGTAAGGGGGGGGGAGGTCCTCTAATGAGATAGACAACCCAGGATACATCATTCAGTGTTCATCAAAATGATTGTACTCAAGTGAAATCAGAGCTATGGGAGAATATCAAGGGCAACCTTGAGTAGTACATATTATAAAAGAAGAAAGTCTTCAAATGAACATTTGACTACCTGGAGGTGTGGGATAGAGGAGAAGTGATGATATCTGTGATAGTCCAAGATCATGTCAGAATTACCCTAAATGAGCTACCCCTTTTTCCAACACATGCTACCTCCCTGATTACCTGGTTCTTACAGGTGTGTGTGTGTGTGTATGTGTAAGTGTGTGTGTACAAGTGTCTATAAGGTTCAGGACAAAGAGCAAACGTGCATATCATCCTAAGGCATTTGGACTTAATTTCATAGGCAATGAAAATGTGAAAATTTTTGAGCTGGAGAATAATAAACTCAGGCTATACTTTAGACCATTAGTACTTTGACCAGGAATGATTTAGATGCCGCCTCACTCCAAGGACATTTGAGAATATCTGGAGACATTTTTGGTTGTCACAAATGGGGGTGCTGGTGCTACTGGGACCTAGTAGGTAGAGAGCAACAGGCTGCTAAACATCCTGCAATGTACAGGATAGGCTCCCTGCCATAAAAATTTACCTGGCGACAGATAGATACATAGATAGATAGATAGATAGATAGATAGATAGATAGATAGATAGATAGATAGATAGATACAATGGAATACTACTCAGCCATCAAAAAGAACAACATTCTGCCATTTGCAGCAACGTGGGTAGACCTAGAAATTATCATACTAATTGAAGTAAGTCAGACAGAGAAAGATAAATACTGTATGATATCACTTAAATACAACAAACTAGTGAATATAACATAAAAGAAACAGTCTCTCAAATAGAACAAAGTAGTGGTTACCAGTGGGGGGAGGGGCATTATAGGGGAAGAAGGTCATGAGGTACAAACTATTGGGTGTCAGATAGGCTCAGGGATGTATTGTACAGCATGGGGAATATAGCCAATAATTTGTAATAACTAAGTGGAAAGTAACTTTTAAAAGTTGTATAAATTTTTTTTTAGTTTTAAAAAGAGAATCACCTGGCCCAAATTTCATTAGTGCCAAGGTTAAGAAACCCTACTTTAGAGCCATGTTTCAGAGAAAATATTTCATAGACATTGCTTCTTTAAGATGTAACTGGATTAAAATATTTTTATATTTATATTGAAGTGGATAATACTATTTATAATATATCCATCTTTCATTCTTTCATTCACACAAATTTTATTTACTGAGGGTCAACTATTTGATGGGCACCATAAGAGTCTTCTGAAAATATATCAATGAAAAGGCAAACAAATCCTTGCCTGCATGGGATTAAATATTATATTGAAGATTCATAATGTAAATTAATATGCTAAAGGCTCTGAAAAGTCCTGTAATAAACATATTCTACTTTGTTTAGCCCAACATTTCCTAGTAACATTCAGCAACTCTTCTCAAAAAAAAAAAGCATGCTCCCTATTAATGTGCATCAGAATTATTATCTGAAGCAGTTTAAGACAGACAGCTGCAAGCCAATGAAGTGAGTGCCAGTGGACAGGATTATTGGATAGCTTGAAGTCTGGATTCAGAGAGGCCAGCTACATTATTGTAATAGTCATTAAATAATAGTGTCAACAGAATGAAATAGAACATTAGTGGTGGAAACAGAGAGGAGAAGATGGATGGAAAAGATATTTCAGAAGTAGAAGTAACAGAGTTGAATAGGGTGGGCAGTAAGTTAGGGGGATGAATAAAAACTGACTGACACTTTTAGCTAGGAAAGATGAGTTCTGATTTCAACATTTTGAAATCAAAAATATACAGGCAGTAAAAAAATAATGGGCTTAGATACTAGAACTAGAAATTCTGAAAATATATATCACATAAACCTTGGCTTCAAATTTGATTTTCAAGGGTAAGTGTGTAGAGGGTTAGAGACAAGGAAAGCATAATCAGAATTTTGAGGGACATCCACACTGAGGGAGTGGGTCAATAAAAATAAAAGTCATTGAGGAGGTGAAGAAATGGAGATAGAGGAAGAGGTCCAAGGAATGGTCTTATCATAGGAGTCAAAGGATACTGTCAGTGGATTCCCTTCCAGAGTGATGACATAACCAGAGCAAGTCTCCTATCTCTGATATTGTCTCAACTGTGCAGAGTGGATCCGCTCTTGGGCCTGCTGCTGTGCATGCCTGTTCTCATAGTATACGATTCAGTCCTCCAAAGTTCCTCACCATGGTGTTTGTCTATGTCTTGTTCTCTGGACCTTGGTATACACTGACTCGCATCTTTCTTAGGTCTAGGATGAATATGTGCCCAGGCAGTCAGAGCAGTTTTCCCAGTTGGGCTACATTTTTCTTTGACATTCCTGTTTCATGCCTGTTTTCACTTTCTGCAATTTTGAATCTTCAATTTTCCCCTAGTCAGTTCAGCTCTAAAGGGACGATCTCTGGCTTATCAACTTATTGCATATTCTTTTTTTTTTTTTTGGAGATTTTTTTTTCACTCAGATGGCATATCTTTTTTTTTAATATAATTTTTTAACATTTTTTATTGATTTATAATCATTTTACAATATTGTGTCAAATTCCAGTGTTCAGCACAATTTTTCAGTTATTCATGGACATATACACACTCATTGTCACATTTTTTTCTCTGTGAGTTATCATAACATTTTGTGTATATTTCCCTGTGCTATACAGTGTAGTCTATTCTACAATTTTGAAATCCCAGTCTATCCCTTCCCACCCTCCACCCCCCAGTAACCACAAGTCTGTATTCTCTGTCTGTGAGTCTATTTCTGTCCTTTATTTATGCTTTGTTTTTGTTTGTTTGTTTGTTTTTGTTTTTGTTTTTTAGATTCCACATATGAGCGATCTCATATGGTATTTTTCTTTCTCTTTCTGGCTTAGTTCACTTAGAATGGCATTCTCCAGGAGCATCCATGTTGCTGCAAATGGCATTATGTTGTCAGTTTTTATGGCTGAGTAGTATTCCATTGTATAAATATACCACCGCTTCTTTATCCAGTCACCTGTTGATGGACATTTAGGCTGTTTCCATGTTTTGGCTATTGTAAATAGTGCTTCTATGAACATTGGGGTGCAGGTGTCATCCTGAAGTAGATTTCCTTCTGGATACAAGCCCAGGAGTGGGATTCCTGGGTCATATGGTAAGTCTATTCCTAGTCTTTTGAGGAATCTCCACACTGTTTTCCATAGTGGCTGCACCAAACTGCATTCCCACCAGCAGTGTAGGAGCGTTCCCCTTTCTCCACAGCCTCTCCAGCATTTGTCATTTGTGGATTTTTGAATGACGGCCATTCTGACTGGTGTGAGGTGATACCTCATTGTAGTTTTGATTTGCATTTCTCTGATAATTAGTGATATTGAGCATTTTTTCATGTGCTTTTTGATCATTTGTATGTCTTCCTTGGAGAATTGCTTGTTTAGGTCTTCTGCCCATTTTTGGATTGGGTTGTTTAATTTTTTCTTATTGAGTCGTATGAGCTGCTTATATATTCTGGAGATCAAGCCTTTGTCGGTTTCACTTGCAAAAATTTTCTCCCATTCCGTAGGTTTTCTTCTTGTTTTATTTCTAGTTTCCTTTGCTGTGCAGAAGCTTGTAAGTTTCATTAGGTCCCATTTGTTTATTCTTGCTTTTATTTCTTCTAGGAGAAAATTTTTGAAATGTATGTCAGATAATGTTTTGCCTATGTTTTCCTCTAGGAGGTTTATTGTATCTTGTCTTATGTTTAAGTCTTTAATCCATTTTGAGTTGATTTTTGTATATGGTGTAAGGGAGTGTTCTAGCTTCATTGTTTTACATGCTGCTGTCCAGTTTTCCCAACACCATTTGCTGAAGAGACTGTCTTTATTCCAATGTATATTCTTGCCTCCTTTGTCAAAGATGAGTTGACCAAAAGTTTGTGGATTCATTTCTGGGCTCTCTATTCTGTTCCATTGGTCTATATGTCTGTTTTGGTACCAATGCCATGCTGTCTTGATGACTGTAGCTCTATAGTATTGTCTGAAGTCTGGGAGAGTTATTCCTCCAGGCTCTTTCTTTCTCTTCAGTAATGCTTTGGCAATTCTAGGTCTTTGATGGTTCCATATGAATTTTATTATGATTTTTTCTAGTTCTGTGAAATATGTCCTGGGTAATTGGATAGGGATTGCATTAAATCTGTAGATTGCCTTGGGCAGTGTGACCATTTTAACAATATTGATTCTTCCAATCCAACAAGTAACTTAAGCTCTCAAAGCTTCAATGTCCTCATCTGTACCATGAGCATGGTGACAATACCCACCTCATTGGGTAACTGCAAATGTCAGAAGGATTCTCTATCAGGTATGTCACACAATTTCCACATAATGTAGACATTTTATATTTTAGAACAGCAATGATTATTTTAAAAAAATATTTGACTACAGAACCTCCTCTCTTGTTACCTGCTCAAGCAAAACAATAAAATATACCACATTACCTTTTCCCTCCTTCCTACCACTTAGCAACTCCTTCCAGGCTGAGTCTCTGTCATACACTAGACTTGAGTTTACATATGAATATATACATACATGTATATGTATACATGTCTGGCCCAAAGCTTATGTCCCTAACTTGTAAATAAGTATGGCACCATTCTTGGGTAATGAAATCGAAACATTTTAGTCTCTAGTATGCAACTTTTCCCAATAGTTTGCTTCTCTCACACATAGTTAAATTTATCTATCTTCTCTGTATTCTCAGCAATGTATTGGTGCCCATCATAGGAAGGCCATATTTTACACAATGATATATGCCAAAGGCAACTTCAGTATATAAAAGGAACCCATATATTTGCCCACTAACTTTAAGTATTATCACATGAGACCAATTAGTAACACTTATTTAGAAACTGTCACTGTATGAACTAGAAGCACATTTTACACTTTCAGAAATATTAGCCACTGGGAACTGCAGGGGGATATCCAAGAGGAGAAATTTTGTGTGTTTTAAATGTTCTCTTAAAGGTGGAGAGAAAGATTCTTTTTGGATTTAGTTTTTATACAAAGGGATATATAGCCAAAGACATTGAATGTACCTTAGATAAAAGTCAAATGTTAAACTAGGAAAAGTGGATAAAATACTGAAGCACATCATTGCATAATAGTCAACCATGCAATTCTGATGTATTTTTCCAAAATAAGGAAAAGGATTTAAGACTATAAAATAGCATTTCTGAATTCTATGGGCATCCTCTGGACTATCAGTGGTAAGCTCAGTACTAAAATCAAGTTTACTTCTCTATTTTATAAATCAGTCACCTGTTACATATATTGATGTCATTTTATTACTTGGGGATAACTGTGTTTAAGATTTGCATATTTGAATAGTTAGATCAATTATGTTAGAGTAATATAATGCCTAAATATTTTAAAGGATATGAAGGTGGATAGTAGACTATATGTATTTATATATGAATTAATGTCCTGTTATGGAAGCAACATGTAACAATGCACAGATACTATATACACAGTCTAAAATATATTCATATTACTAAAGATTGAAAGATGATGCTGGAAAAGTTTTGTATCTGACTTTCATAATTCCTTTTATAGATCATTGCTTAGCTGCACAATTTATAAGTGAAAAACAATTTGTAACCTTTGCATAAAATTGAAAAGGTCAGAGTTTAAAGGAAGCTTTAAGGCCTTCTAGTAAAATATCTCCTTATGCACCTCCAGTCATTGTTATCCACTTTAATTCCTTAAGTGGTGTAGGTATACATGCACATAAGCACTGAGACACATACATTACATGAAAAAAAAAATTCAGACCCCATAACAGGAGAAAGAAACTTTATGTTCTACTCTCAGGAAGAAATAGATACAGGCCCATGTGAGGAAAAATGCAGGAAAAAAATCTCTAACACCATAGACATTGAGTAGCTATAGGAACTTAAGAGAAAAGATCAAAGAAGAAATAATAGGTGCATTTGACTAAATAATGTCTAAGGGTTGCTGTCTACAGGTATTTGAAAATCCTAATAAGATGGAAATTATAGAGACAATTTGAAGAGTATAATTTAAAATAATGGGATTAAATTGAGAAAAAGCAAATGTACTTGAAATAGAAAATAAGCCCCTAATTTTCAATGGAGGAAATCTATTAGACCAGGAAGTAATCTTCAAAGGGAGGTAGCAGAATCTTTCAATGCTCAGCACATGGCAGCGTTATACAGGTCAAAGCCGCCAAAACAGAAGCATTGCCCAGGACCAAGGGTAGATAAAATGGCCTGGGATGTGTCTGATCTTTTTCTGATTCCCTCTTTAGTAACTTCATTTGCCCAAAGTGATGACGGCTATCTTTTCATCTCATCTTTTATTTCTCAACCTATCTGGTAAGGGCTGATGCCCCTCTGTGAACAAACAAGAGAAAACAGGAGTAAAGAAGTCATAAAAACCAAAAAGTAATTTAACTAAAGCTTTTTATTTTCCCTAAATCTGATTTTCTTTGCTATAACATTTTTAACCTGTCATCTCAAAGGAGGATATCTATTTGCCATATAAATTATATTTGCATATTGTTATTACTACATCATCATCACCATTAAGAGTACATGGATATAATAATCCAGCAAGTACAGAAACATACAAAATTAAAAGGTATAGTTCTTCCCACTCATTTTCCTCAGAGGCAATCACATTTGTACACCATTTTTGCTTTTAAATTGTCTGTGGTTGACTCTATTAACTCTAAATAATTTTAGTATCTGTATTTTTAAAAATGTAAACAGAATAGCGGTGACTGCTAACTATGCCCCATATCTGTTCTCCTTTTCTTCCACATTAAAAGCATCTTTAGCGGAATACATATCTGCCCCACTATAATTTTCCAATTTTTCTTGCAGATAGTGAGGTCATGTGACTAGTTGAGGTTATGTGACTAGTTCTGTGATTAATAGGATGAGAGAATAAGGGATGTAAGTAAGTATGCAATCAAAGTGCAGGAATGTATCTACCCCTTCAGGTTTTCCTTAATTTGGAGCTTGAAATAAAATTATGATGGTTGAGCTAAGGCATTCATGTGGATAGCAAGATGAAGACCGTGTGTTGAAGATGTGTTGTAGCACAGCAACATAACAAAAAGAGCCTAGATCCCAGATCATGTCAAACCGACATACCAGCCAGGACCAACTACTTAAACTATTACATGAGAGAGGAAAAAAACATTTTGGTATTTCTTTGCTCTGGCAGCCTAGCTTGTATTGTGAACAATAAAAAAGTATCTATTTCTTATTTACTATGAAAGTTGAGAGAATTAACTTACTCCCACTACTAAGTGACACTCTTTCTTTTCTAATTTTTAGAAATTATATGTTTTGAGTTGTTCTCCTGCCTGACATTAGAATATATCTAATGATCATTTCTTGATCCATCAACTCTAGACAGTCCCTCTTGACTCCTCATTGTCTAAGATATGTTACCATTTTATACTTCCCCCTACTTCTTATTCTACTGTTAAGCTGTATTATAGTCTGCTTTCAATCATAATTGCTTTCTGTACCTTGTTTATAGATTGATTTTAAAAATTGAAAACCAAGAAAATTAGAGACCAGTATATCTTATGAAAATAGATGCAAGTATCAACACAACATTAGCAAACTGAATCCAACAATGATACACACACACCGCAACCAACTAGGATTTATCCAAGATATGCCAGGCTGGTTCAACATTCAAAAGTCAATTAATGTAATCCATCACATCAACAGGTTAAAAGAGAAAAAATATCACACAATCACATCAATAGATAATAAAAAAGCATATGACAAATTCCAACACCCATTCATGATAAAAGTTCTCAGTAAACTAGGAATACATGGGAACTTACTTGATAAAGGATATACACAAAAAACCTATAGCTAACATTGTACTTAATGGTGAGAAACGAACTTTCCCACTAAGAACTAGTAAAAGCAAAGATGTCCCTTCTCACCACTCCTTTTCAATATTACATTGAAGTTCTAGCTAACCCTCCAGGTTCAAAGTCAAAGTGGTTCTCTTTTCATTGACTCCATATACTCCTTAAAATTGTGGCACATATTCAAGTTATTTTATTTGTTTTATTTGTGGGACATGACTCTTGTGCATAATTTTTTTCTTCCTGAAATTGCTACAGGTCTTTCTATGTCTTATTTATAAAATAAATACAAGCCTTCTCCACCATGAAATGTCACTGAGTATCACAGTTATACTATTTGTCAAATGCAATAAAATGCTTTCAAGTCATGTCAGATTGCTAGTTGTCCACCTTAAAATCTGTTCTCCCCTGGTCCTATCTGGATACAATCTCCTTTGCAACTGGGTTTGGCCAATGGTGTTTAAGTAGAAGTTGGAGGGTAGGGCTTCCAAGAACTGACTTTACTGGGAGGTACTTGCCCCCTCTTCTTTCCCCTATTTACCTGTTTTATCCTAGAATATCAATGAGATGGTTGGAACTGCAACAAGCATTTGGAAACTGTGAAGTTGTACTGTTGATACAATGCCAGCAACCAACTACCTCAACATTGTTTCATTCACGTGAGAAAAATAAATTCTTGTGGATTTTAATCATTACAGTCAGGACTGTCACCAACAGCCAAACACAATTTCTAACTATTATACTAGGACTACTACACAGTTATCCTGGGAATTATTTCTATTGCACTTAGTTTCATGTTTCTTAGATCCTATTTCTACTTTTTTCACTTTTATTGGTGCATAACCACAAAAACTTTGAAATCTCTTTTTTAAGAAAATAATTCATGACTAAGTCTTTGCAGTTAAAAAATTTTTGCCCTCATTCTTATTTAATGTGGATGGGTATTGACTTTCTACAACACTGGTGAATTTCCTTTTATTTCTTTGCTACTTCTGTTCTTCCCTCACCTTCCCTTTTCTTTCTGAAACTCCTAATTAGGTGGCTGTTTGTCCTTGTATATTGGTCCTTAATGTCTTCTAACTTTCCTCAATTCATTCTATTTCATTTTCTTTTTTCTCTTTCTTTTTTTAACATTTTTATTGAGTTATATTCATTTTACAATGTTGTGTCAAATTCCAGTGTACAGCGTGATTTTTCAGTTATACATGAACATACATATATTCATTGTCATGTTTTTTTCCGCTGTGAGCTACCACAGTATCTTGTATATATTTCCCTGTGCTACACAGTATAATCTTATCTATTCTGCATATGCCTGTCAGTATCTACAAATTTTGAAATCCCAGTCTGTCTTTTTTCTCTTTTTTTTATCTTCTGAAAGTAATTTTTCAAATATTTTGTTCCAACCATTATATGGAATTTCTTATTTTGGTAATCTTAAATTTTTAATTTTTCTACACTCTTGTCTCTGATTGTTCTTTTAACTGAGAAGTCTGTTCTTATTTTACAGATATATTGTCTTAAAAATCTAGTTTGTTCTTTCAGAGACATTTCATAAGTTCTTCTCTCTTCTCTAAATAATGCATGCTTCTTCTCCAATCAGACAGGGTTTACTTATCTTGATCCCTCTGGTCTGTTAATTTTCCTAAAATTTTTGATGATTTCTTATAATTTTTTGAAAGACTAGTTGATTAGATGGTTGATAATTCCCTCCACTGTTAACAGTCCCTATTATCAATGAGTGGGCCAAACTACCCAGCTTTCTGCAAGCAGATCTTTATTCAAAACCCTTAACTTACATACTTACATTTCTCATCTCACTTTCAGTCTCCATACCTGCTGACTCTGGAAAATTGCACTGAAAACAAGAGTTCTTTCCTCTACTTGAACCTTCTTTTGTAGATGCTCTAAGCTTTGTTTCACTTTGATCAGGATCATCTGTTAATATGACCCCCTGGCCTTTCCATTCTCCTAAAATTCAAGACAGTATTTATCTACTAATTCCTGATCTCTGTCAGAATATTCACCAGATTTGTATTATTTTTCCCATTCTCCTATTTATTTAATGGATTTGTGAGAGGGAGAGAGGGGGTGAAAATGTCTTCTATTTCAAATCAGAAATCACAGATCTCGTTTTAAGAAATTTTCTTACGATAACCATGCTTTTATATTCAGTTACATAATCTAGTGTCTTCTAATATATCAGAAAAAAATTTTGAAGGATATACTTATTAATTCTATTAAAGAAAATCAGTTGTTATCTGAAGCTCTTTTACTATAGATTAGATGATATTTATTAATATATTTGTATAAAACTTGGTATCATACAATGTATTTTTATACTTGATGTCATTTAAATATTTCATCTTCATGTCAATCTTTTGAAATAGCTTTCCAAGAGCAAACAACAAATTCTCTATATATCACCCTACACAAAATCTCCAAAATAGAAGTACAAGCTAGAAATCAGACCAAACACTAAAATTGACAGAGGCATTTTCCCTAACATTTACCTCATTAACTCGGAACTTCATTGAGGAATAAATCAATCTGGAAACCTTAGTGAGTAACTATTAAAGCTGCTTCTCTAGACACAGTAATTGGTAAGGTTAGACCTCTGAACTGAAATGTCAACAGAAAGAGAGGAATTTTTAAATGAAACTACCATATATTTGGTGAAGGAGGGAGCAGGCAATTTGTTGTCTCTGTTTCTTAGACTCTAGTAAGACAAAAGAGTAAAACTAGCCCACTCTTCCACACTTGAAGAATTCTTTCAAATGACAAGTGATTTTTAAAAGCCCCTGGTTGAATTCAGTCAAATATCCATGTGTGTGTCTTTATACCACTTTTACCTTGAGTGATGATTATCATACCTTGTATAGGTTAAGTTTAGTTCCTGGCCTAAAATCCAATTATCTGGAGAATGATGTTTTAACAATGTGCATATTAAGAAGGAAGAAAGACACGAAAATCACATAAATCACCACAAATTACTGAAATATAACTTTTACTTTAATGTATTAGTGGAGGAAGGAAGATGGATCTTTGAAAATGTCGTAGTTCAAGTGAACATAGTTAAATTCTAAGAATAGAAGGAGTGACACTGAACCACTTGAAAGTACAGGGAAAGAGCTAAAATATGAACATCTCAAGGAGCAATTTTAAGAACATCTGGATGTGCTGAAAGCACTCTATTCTTATCTAACAAATGGGGAGGGAGTCTAAAGATTAGCCACATTAACCTTTGCTGCAAGCAAACTTATTGCTTTGATTTGTATCTCACTGTGATGTTTCCTGGCTCTGGGTGATGGTCTTAAAGTTTAAACACATCAGCACACCTACAGGAAGAGGATATTGTTTTTAGTCATCTTATTTCTCATAAATGTGTAGCAATTACCAGTAAAGTGAATCAATTCATCACACTTTTACATTGAATTAATTAGACACTATAGAAAGACTACAGATCCATTTCCATTATTGAAAGAAAATCTAATTTTATCTGATATATTCCAATCATTTTCTCTTTGGGGGTCTACTAAGTAATACCTAGTGAGACAGCAATTATCTTTGATGTTAATGGCTAAAGCAATTCCAATAGCCACTCAAGATAGCAAAATGCATCAACGTATATGGTATGTGGAGAATTTCCTGCTGAAGATTACTATAGCTTCATTAATTACCCACTATGTAAATAAGGTTGATGAGAAAAAGTAAAGGGGGATTATTTATCCTAGACAAACAGAGCTCTGTGAAATAAGGCAACAAGCATTAAATATCAGTTCTCAGGTAGAGGAAAGAATTTCATTTGTCGAATCACATTCTCCTTACATTGCAGATGAAACAAAATGCAATGTCTTGAAACATAATATAACATTTAGGTGAGATATAATGCAATTGCACTGGTATTTAGTAAGGCTATATAGGATACAGAAGATAACCCTATAGTCAAAGTGCTTTGTAATTTAAGTGTAGAAGAACAGAACAAAGCACCATTGACACAGTTAAATAACAAAAGAAGGGTGAGGGTGTGAGGGGGTGTGTGTGTATTTACTAAAGAGTTGTCAGAAGATTATACAGTTAGCCGGGCATAAGGGATAAATAGAATTTATATTAGTGAAGAGGAAGAGAATGAACAATTGGAAAGAATGAACAGAACTATGAGATAAAGTCCAGATGTAGGATTGATATCAACCTAAATGGGGTATTTCTTGGGATGTAATGGAATACATGAAATTGTAATAAAATTCCCTATAATTTCTAAGGATCTTTATCATGTCTGAAAATATATTCATATATGTAATTTCATGTTATTATGCCCACTTGGTAAATGAGGAAAAGACATTTCAAACAAGAGAAATTATTTGGCTGAGTCCTCATTATTAGAATGGGCAGAACTAAGACTCAAACTTCTTATTTTCTAATATTATATGACCTTACTATGGAAGCTTTGAAAGCTAGGGGATTTGATCCTACCACCATGGATGTTTTGTCACACATATAATATGGTTAGATGGTAAAATAAAGATTTTACTAATATCTGTAATTGTATCTCATCTCTTTCCCTGAAAATATTTAACCATTAATCAATTTTCTTAATTGACCTAACTTTTGGAAGTCAGATTATTGGAAAACTAAACGTTTTGGGAATTGAACTTCTTATCTTTTCTCTAAAATCTTACTCTTCCTATTTAAATCAATCCAGTCAAATCCATAATACCACTATCTTGTTAGTCAGGTACCCAGACTCAGCCTTATATTCTCTTTTCTTCACCCAATTCATCTATTCCAATGTAGAATCTCATTGTTTATCATATTGTACTTTACACGTATCTCTCTACCTTCAGATCTGTAGCTATTACAATAGTTCAAGCTCTTACAAATGTGTCTTTGGAATATTCTACCAGTTCCTAGTTCTTTTTTACTTACAGTCTATCTTTTCTCCAGCTGTTAAAGCTAGTGGGAAGGAACTCTTCCTTACAGAATAATTATATCCTCTAGTTGCTCCTATTTTATAGTAAATAATAGTAATGATAATAAAATCCTATAACTCAAAATTACTTTTACATTTCCAATGGGGAAATCATTTATTATGGCAGTGAACAGCATGGTTGTATAGTCAGAAATATCTGTGATAAAGTATTGGCACTGTCATTTACTAGCTCTATAATCCTGGTAAAGTTACTTAAATCTTCTGAAATGCACCTTTATCATTAATGAAATGAAAGTATTAGTATTTTACATGCTGGGTGGATTAACTGAGATAATGTAGGTAGAGCATCTACCCTAACACTATTGTATTAAACTTTAAGAGGGCACAATCTAATCTGATCCTCAGAAAACTATGAAATAGGCTGCTTATTATCATCATATCAGTTTGACAAATGAAGAAGTAGAAAGGCAGAGATGTTTAGTGTCTTACCAAAAGTCATTTTGAAAGCCTTCAATAACAGGGTAGGACTAAAAAGCAGCCTTGTGTGAAAACCCTCAGATGTCTGAATGGGGAAGAGGGTAAACTGTAAAGAACTTCATACAAAGCCGTTTTGAGAATGTCAGTTCTCATTGAGCACTTAGTATATGCCGGCATTTGTCTCGAAGCATACTTCATTCAATTCTCTCAGGGACTCTAGGTTTGGTACTATTAGTTTCTCCCACTTAATGGATGAGAAACCGAGGCTCAGAAACACAAAATATCTTTGGCCAATGGCACACAACTATTATTTGTCAGAGAGGAGACTTGAACCCAGGTCTATCTTAGCTATTAACCACTAACAAATACCACAGGAGGAAGTGTTTTTAAATCTTGTGTTACCACACGCTTGGAACATAAATCTCACATGCAGAATTGTTTCCTCAATATTGCCTCTGATTTCTGAGATGAATAATCCAAAGTAAGAACATACTAGTGAACTGTGGCTATAAGCATTTATGAAGAAGCCCCTGAAAGAAGTTGTCTTTATTCAAAGTGCCCTTATACCAAAGGACAAATCAGCAAATCAGGAATTCTTTATCCTTCAATTGTTCCTGAACACATGGACTAAAGACAAATTAATAAGATATTGACCATCTACCACCCTTAGATACTCAGAAAAATTCAAATAATTAGTTGCTTCACCCAAAGGCAAAAACACCAAGTAAGGAGTCACTTGCCATTCTCCAAAATGCCCCTAACATGTGGATAAAGCACTCCTTCCACACTACTGCTTCAATCTTAGAGACCCACACAGAGGTACAACCCATTCACTGTCCTTAAATACCCTTACTTATTAGGAAAAAGGAAACTTAATTAAGATGGTACCCCATTTAATTGTCCCTCCACAGTTGCACAATAAAAATGGGATAAGTGGTTTATTCCTTAAGTTTCTGACCATGTATGACTTTATAAGAGTTGTTTCTGTACTAACTGTTCCTATATTCTTGGACAAAACATCCTTAACAATAAGGTATTATTTGCCACCAAAACTCCCTGATGACTTGGATAAATAATCCTATCTCAAGTGGTGCTTGTCCCCACAATGTCATCATGAAAAATTACAAGCAAGGAGTAGGGGGCAATTTGTCCCCAAACTGTACTCATACAATGATGTGACTTGAAATTCTAAATGAGGACTTATTTCTATTTAGATTTGTTGTGTAACATGGTAAAGTAACCACAAATAAAACCCAGTTTGTCCTCACGTTAGCTCAATCTTTGGAAAACCACTTGAAATCTGGAACTGAGTCCCAATCATGTGGCCATAGTCTGCCACAAACACTACCAACTAAAGCCACATTCCCCCCCAGGACATTCCCGTTCAAATGGAGAAATATTTTAAATAAAGATATATGTACCTTATATCAGTAAGCCCTCAGTCAATTAATCCCAAACAAGGAGTTCTCTGTCCATAATCAGTATCTACACAAATAGAGAAACAATTTAAAAATAAAGAAATGTTTGTCTTCAAAATGTTACCATAAAGAGGGTGAGTATAGCTCAGCAGTAGAGAACATGCTTAGCATGCCCCGGGTGCTGGGTTCATTCCCCATTTATTTTAAAAGTCACCATACACATGGCCAGGGAACCCTGTATGAGAAATATTTTATTTCCTAAGTTTGCTTTCAAAGAGACTAAGAGGCAAAGAGACTAAGGAGTTATTGATCTCTAGTTTGTCAATGAATGCTGCATCAGCAAAACCCCGTTTGAATCTACTCATTCTTAATTTGTCCCTGAATACATAGGAAAATATTACTTCATAAGGCTGTTCTTGAATGGAGGAGGTAGGTGTTCAAACTATCCTTATATTCTCGAGAAATGAGCCCTATGTAAAAAGCTACTTGTCTCCAAACAACCCCTGTGTTCAATAAAGTGCCAAAGGTTCACTTTTCACAAAACAATAAGATCCAAAGTAAAACACATATGTACATACATATAACCAAACTCACTTTGTATTGGTTGACGAACATCCACTTTGTTTTCCCTGTCAAATATAAATATTTATTCCCAAACAAAGATTTGTTTTCCCTTCAGGCCAAAACGCCACTTTTCTCCATAGTCGCAAGTCACCTGGAGAGCCTATTTCAATCCTTTGAAGTCAGATGTTTGCTCCTGAAGCCAGGGGTAAAGGATCAAGATCTTCTCTCAAAAATTTTACTACTAAATCTACCTTTAATAGATTACCATTAATGAAACTTCTTTGCCTGATGAGTCTCTTGGGGAACAAGGGCCAACCCTTCCAACTCCCGCAAATTAATTTTATACATACTCTACTTACATAATACGTCACGATACAGAAAGTCATTTCTTTAAACCTTAATCAGCAGTTGTTCCAATTAACATAATATCTGATATCAATTAATTTAAATTGCCTCCCTCCAAAAGTCCCACTCCAATGAGCAAAACAACATAACAAACTCAGGAAAAAAAATACGCATCGCCTCTGCAAACTTTTGTCTAGGTGCAACTAGCTAAGGGAAGGGCAACATTCAAAACAAACACCTGCCTGGGGGATTAAGTGAAAGAAAACTAGCAAAAGCCCACCGTCACCTCTGATTGGCAGGTACTAGAGCCAAACATAAGGTGAGGAACAGTTGTTGCAGTATAAATCTTAAACCTATAAGCATATCAGAATGTGCGTATGGACTGGTGTTGAGAAAAGCAAGCCACAGAACTCACTTACATCTTGGAATTTGTGTCAGGGGTGCCATAATTAAAACTGGGGACACTTTCATAGCTGGCCCATACGCAGGAGAGTGTGGCAAGGATATAAAGGAATGAAAAAGCTGAAAGCAAATTAAAGAGGAAAATCCATCACCACCACCATTTCGCACCCCAATAGCTCATTTTAGATCCCACAGAAGGGTTTAAGAAGGTGCAGTATAATGAGGAATCATGACTGTGGAATAGATTTGTTTTATATTTCTATGTCACAAATTACCATAATCTTAGAGGTTTAAAAAAAAAAAACAATTTATCAACTTACAGTTTCCATGGGTCATGGGTCCAGAACTTGTTAACTGGATTCTCTGCACAGGGCTTTGTAAGTCAGCAATGGAGTGTTAACCAGGTATGTCTTCTTCTGGACACTGGATTGTGGAAAGAACAGCTTCCAAGCTCCTTCAGCTCATTGGCAGAATTCATTTCCAGTGTGGTTGTGAGACTGAGGTCCTGGGTTTCTAGGTTGTGGACTCCGTTTAAGTCCTAGCACACGCTCAGGTCCTTGTTCTGTGACTCCCTACACAAACCCTCCCACACTTCAAATCCCTCTCACGAGGAAGCCCCGCCCAGAACCCTTTTAAGGAGGCTTGTGACTAGATCAGGTCCACCTGGGTAGTCTCCCTATTTTAAGTCAAGTGATTTAGGACTCCAATGACCTCTGCACAATCCCTTTACAGCAGTACCTGTCTGATTAAATAAGTGGGAGAAGGTGTGTTTACAACGGACGTGAGCATTTTGGGGGCCTTGTCAGAATCCTTCCGACTACGTTGAAGTAAGTAGAACTATGAAAACCAAGAAAACCATGATCACCTGTTGCTAATGAGTGGCTCAAACTAAGGCACCTCTCCTTTCATTAGTGGTTGAGCACTCTTCATTTCACCTTAAATATGCATTCTCAATGGAGGCAACATTGCCCCCAAAGGGGTGAAAATTAGTTTCGGTAAAGAGGAGAAATCTCAAATGGTATAATGGTTTGGGGACCTCTAAAGCTCTACTTGATAAAGTTTTATTCATTGGTATTTAAATTCTCTCATTAGGGTGAAATTAAATTAAAATTAATTTAATTCATTCATTGGATTTAAATTAATGAATTAAATTGAGTAATTTATATTGAATTTAAATTTTATTTTTTCTCCTTAAGGGGACAACAATAAAAGAAAGGTTGAGTAGCTCAGCTTTTAGGGATCCCCCTAAGCCTGCATCTTAGACAACTCTCTGTTCTGATTTCTGAAGCTGTCACACTTGCCTATGCAGCGTATCTCCTTTTACAATGGGAGGAAATGTACTTGCTGCCACCAGTACAAAGTACAGGTGTCATGATAACTTAAACTTCCTTAAACATTGGTCAATTAGGTTTCTCATCAGCTAGAATCTTCAATTACATCTCTCAGTAGAAGAGTTCAAGAAGACACATCAATATCACTAGATGCCAAAGGAGTCTAATCTATCTTTCAGTAGTCCATAAAGCAAAAAGAAAAATCACCTTAGCTTTAAGTAATAAATGTGTTTGGCCAGGGATACTAAAATTTAGGTACTATCTACAAATGTGTCCTGAGATTTAAAATTGGTCATATCTTTGATTCAAAACTTTAAATTCTAGGAACCCATTCTAAGCAAATGTTCAAAGATCTGAACAAAAATTTATGTAGAATTATCTTCATTTCAATATTGTTTACATTAGGAAAATACATATATTGATAGTGAAATGGTTCAGTAAATTATACCATCTCTATAGGATGACATATTAATCTAACATTTAAAGTGATGTTTGCAAAGATATATAAAGATATGGGCAAATGCTTAAGATATGATGCTGAGGAAAAAATGAGGATGTAAAAATGTTAACTACTGTTTATCTTAATGTTTTGTGTGCATATACATGAGAATAAAAACAAAATGCCAACAGCAATGGCATTATGTATAATTTTTAATTTAATTTCTTATTATATTTGTATTTTCCAAATTTCCTGTAATGAAAGTGTCTTACTTTTATAGTTAGAAAAAGAAAACTTAAAACAATGAGGAGCCCTAAGCTGAGAAACAATATAATTTCAGCATGCTCACTGATACAGAGACTCATGTTATACAGTTAAACACCTTCTGCTCTTCACTGCTATCATCCACCAACCCCTATTTGTTCACGAAAACTGTATAGCACTAGATCACTGTCTTCCTCTTCACTCCAACACTTATTAGCATGTGAAGGATATTCAGTATCCAAGATGATGACCCATGCAACAGCTTGGACTCTCAGGTCCTTTGCCACCTTTCAGGGTGAGGGTTACATGTTGGTCCTTAGGGAGGCTTTCACTGCCCATAATTTCTAAATAAGATCTCTTCTCATCTGCACCCCACCTCTGTTATTCTACATCACAACCTCTTTCTTTCTTGCTGGCACTCATCACAATTTTAAATTTTTATTGTTCACTCATTTTCTATCTCCACCATTGAACTATAAGCTCCGTGATGGTAAGAAGCATACCTGTGTTCAGCCTGTGTCCGCAGTGCCTTGATCAGTGGCTGAAAGAATTCAATGAATATTTCCTGAATGAATATATTAATGAATAAATGGCCACACGATGCAGTTCAGCATCATGATTAGCTGGACTTGCTGGTTTAAGGGTCCAATATATTGAGATAAATCTAATCTATGCCTAACCAATAGAAATCACAAATATAGTCTAAATGTCAGCGAGTGCCCATGATAGGAAATAATGAAAATAGAAACATGAGCTATGACTGTTCTCCCTTTTCAAGTGATATAAAATGCCATTTATATGAGTGCCTAAGAGTGTTGATTCTTTCTCCCACCCCCTTGCTTGACAAGCAAGACATATCAAATCCAAATGTCTTAAAAATCTGAATTCTAATATCCTAGAATCTTAGACCTGGATGGAACCCTTAACATCATGCAGCCCAATGCTGTCACTTTGCAGGAGAGAGAGTATTAAGTCCTAAAGAGGTAAAGTGAAGTGTCCAAAATAACACAACTAGAATTGGAACTCAATCCTTCTGAACACTTACCCAATTTCAGAAATGTTCTCATCACCATCTCTGGGTAAATTTCCCTTGTATAATGCTCACTAAAATCCATTATCAAGGTCACATTGTCTTGATTATTGTAACCTTATAATAAGTCTTTTTTTTGTAATAGGTCTTGAAATTAAATAGTGTGAGTGCCCCCCCCCCCAAAAAAAGGAGACGCATTTATTTGAACAAATATATTTTGGAATAGATGCTGAGACAGAAACAAAAATAATTGATTTGATCATTGACCAGCCCTGCTGTGGAAGTTGAGCTTTTGCACACAGACCTAAAATATCATAATTCCAGATATGCATTTCGAGAAAACTAAGAATTACCCTGGTGGTATGAAATATGGGCATCATATAGAAGTAAAGTTTCGTGGGCTAAATGAATTTTAGCTTGTCAGTTCTTTTAAGTGGCAAATAATCAGATAATAACTGAAATATACTTCTTTTAGGAATAAATGCATTATTAGATCTGTATTAGAGTTTGTGCATCGAATCAATAAATATTTTATAAATAAACAGTCTTCAAGATAGCTGCATGAATCTTCACAGAAGAAAAATAGTTGTACCTTCTTTCTCAGTAAGATAGGACCTCAGTACAGAAAAGGCCACACCAGCACTGATTATTGAAAACTAAAAGAGATTAACATTCTGTGAATCTTTGAGTTAATCTGTTAGTGAAAGACGCTTCTCTGTATCTTTATAAATTGGCTTCATATATTTTAGTCTGGTGATAGTTCTTGGTTATATATATATTTTCATTCCTTTATCTTTAAGAGTAATTACAATGAAGAAAGCATACGTATAAAATACATTAAAAACACTGGACCTTAAAAGCTCAAGAAGAACCATAGTATAGCATTATTGGTATTGCGAATGCTAATGCTTTCTGTTCTTATCTACTTTTTATTATTTTTTGACTCTATTCTATTTGATTTTATGCCATATTTTTGTCCTTTATGGAAAAGTCTATGATTGTTAAATCACAATTCCACACTTTGGGCAACCTCTTTTAAAGTCTCAGTTTTTTTTTTCACCTGGAAAATGGGATAATGATAGTATTGCTTGCATTCAAAATAGCTTTTATAAAGATTTAGTGAGACAATATACATAAAACTTTTGAGCACAAGGCATCTACAAGGCTTGGCATGTAAAAAGCATCCAATAAATGTTAACTGTTACCACCACTGGTAGTAGTAGTAGTGATAGTGGTAGTAGTAGTAGTAGTAAATTGTCAGCTATTTAGTCACAGTGCACCTCTTCTTCTCTGTGTGGGCTGAGCATAGTTCTGTGTATTCAGGTACAGAAAGGTAGACAAAGAAAGCTTGCCTGTGCCCTGATCATTGATAGGGTATGTAGAGGGCAGAAGATAATCAGATTTTGACTGTTTCAAGACAGATCAAAGGCAAATCTCCTTTTCTGTTTCTTTATAACAAATCAATAGAACAGAATTCATTAAAAAATTTATGTGATAAGAAGATATCAGATTCTCCTACTAATTCACTTTCACTTCATCTTTTATCTGGAAGATTGAAGCTAAAAATTATTTTCTGGGTCTAGTAGCTGGGCAAAGCTAATGTTGAGTGAGCACAATGTATGGCCCTCTGCCAGATTTCCAGAGTAGATATCAAATGAGGGGAAAAGCACCTCCCTTCTGTGACCGAGAAAAAATTCTTTTTAAAAGGATGAAGGTGAGAAATTCTCAAAGCTACTGCTGTGTCTCAAGTTTTTGATGCTGAGAGCCTTGAATTAATACAGTAAGACACGGGGTATAAACAGCTTTATTGAGCACACCCTATTGAGCGAAATGTCTACATAGGACTAAGTCAAACTCTCCCCTAAGTCTTTTATCAAGTGATGAAGTATTAGGTGTGTGCAGAATCTGGTGTAGATTCCAGATGATGTCTTATCCTTGGGTACAAGCCTTATGTAGGAGGGAAGAAGTGGGCTTGTTGACAGTGTTGAGGACACAAGAGGAAAGCATTGTAACTGGACAGCCAGGGTGTGAGGGAGTGGCAGGGAAGGGGAGGATGTGAAGATACTGAAGGAAAAGTTCAGGAAAGGCCTAAGAGAGTGATCTTTTCTCATCCAAGCATAGAAAAATCTGGAGGAACATGTCACTTCATAGCACTTCCTACAAAAATACAACAATGATTTTATCAAATCTGTTAGTTCACCCTCTCTAATAAGAGGCAAATTGGAGGGGGAAATAATGATGGTGCTTACCAGGCAAATATGGGTGCTGCTGGCGGGATTCTGCTCAGCCAGGAATTTTGCCTTTTCAATATCCTTCATTCTAGAAAAGGTCAGTGGCAGTCTGGGCCCTACTTTGGACTTGGAGGGATTTGAGTAAGATAGAGGTGCATATTTTCCAGAAGAAATGGCCAAACATTATTTTTAAAGGAAATCAGTCCTATCTGCTTCTTGACAACATATGACTTCAAAAACCTATTTGTTTTCCTGAATTACTTCATTGAAAATTAACTAAACCAGTTTATAGGAAGGTAAACCTTATACCAAGAGAAGTTGATATCAATTCCGTTATAAATATTGTAAATATGTAGAATAACAAAGGAAAAAAAGAGAGCATTTCTTTGGTATTATATTTCTTTCAGTGGCTTTCCATATGATTCATTAAAGATATTTTTAACTTTTTTCCCTCAGTTGAAAAATTACATATATAAATCCTGACTTTGGAATTGCATAAACATGCACAGCTGCTGATTTAAACTTATAAAAGCACCAAACAAAACAAAACACATCTTGCCATAGAGCCATAGTTAAACCTTTTGTAACTGAATTTGAGGGGGAGGGAGGTAGAAATCCATTTCACATAGAAAAAAAAAATTTTATTCTAGTTCTATAGAAAGTACTCCATAACAATATAAATTATTTTCCATGTCATGCTGAGAGGGCACATTATTCTTTATCTCATACAGTAGGAAGGAAGCTTGATGTATTTTTGAGAGCGCTTTGCCTTGATGTAAGTATTTTACTACCCATAAGAAATTATAGCCATCTCATTGTTTAGTGATAATTTGGGGGACTCTTTGCTGATTTGTATTCTGGGCCATCTCCAAATTTGTTTCCATTAATTGGCTTTTTGTTAATCTCTGCGATAATCAAGAAACAGCCAGTCCTCTCATAAAAGGCCTACTGGCTAGGTTGAACTCAGGAAGGACAAAAAAGTTTGCCTAAGATTCTGGGTGGAGAGAAGTGGAAACTTCAAGTTTCTAAATTATAACTTGATAATAGGCTACAGCCTTTCATGCTCATCCATCATGGCTCAGGCACCAACATCCAGTTTTCTTTTCAATTAGATTTGCTGAAGCAATCCAGCTCCTTGTGCCCATCTACCATGTTGCGAGGTCTATGGTCCAAATAGCCCAAATATATCTGAATAAAGAGATCCAAGGTTTTCTTTTGTGTGGGATGAGGGTAGACAGGGAGGTGTCTGGAAGACAAGACTGAAAGAAAAAAACACCTGGTATGATCATGAACAAATTCTCCTGCATTTATTCTAGACCTCTTGATAATAAGGCAGCCACCCTTTTTCAGCACTATAACAGGTATTGCCCAATCTCATAAAGAAAGATACATTAAGATCTGAAGGTTAAAGTATCTTATCTACTTCCAAACACTTTCAAAAATAAAAAAGATGAAGGCTGGGGTAGGAGATTCCCCACAAATAAGTTTGTTTTTGAAATAACAAAGGCAAATACACATGGCAAACTTGAAGCTTGTTAAGCTATTGATAATTATTAGTTTCAATTATGTAATGTCACCTAAGGAACTCAGTTAGTGACAGAAGTTTTGCATCACTGATCTCAGGAGACTAAATGCCAGTAGCTTCTCCCAGGAACTTTGACAACTATATGTATCCCACGCACTTCCCAGTACCCACTAGATGGGGACTATAGCCTCAATTTGAAAAACACTGGGCCATGTGGTCCACAATTTCCTTCCTGAGAAGTTTCCTGATTGTGTCATTTCTCTTACTTGAATGTTTTCTGCATTCTCTCTTCTAGTCTAGGTTTTAGTTTTCATATAAAGTTTCATATAAAGTTCAACCTTATTCCCCTTTTTTTCATTAAACTCTCAGAAGCATTTACAGTGACCCATTGTCACTCCCATCATCCTTAAATTCTTCTTCTTCCTACTGGTTTGGCACTTAGCCTGTACCATTGTATGTTGTTTTTCTTGCAAATGAATATTCTCTATGAAACTGAGTCAACTGACAGCAGAGGTCTTCCTTGAATCTCCAGTGATTAGTGTGATAGCTTGTTTTAGTTTCACTCTTGTGTTGAGCTTTATCATAACTCTAAGCCTTTGCTTACACTATTACTACACTCTGGAATATCTTTGACTATAGTTTTTGACCTTCAAAATCCCTCCTCATTCTCAGGACAGAGCTCAGCTGTCACCTTCTTTGGAAGCCCCCCTGACTCTAACCCCATGATATGGGCCCTTGTCTGTTTTCTCATGGCGGTCTGTGTGTACTTCCATCTTAGCACCTATCACAGTGTAGTACACTTGACTGCTTAAGTAACTTCATTTTCCCCACTCTAAAGAGAATACCTTGAGGAAGGGTTTTATTTTGTCTTCAAGTCTCTATCACAGCACCTGTCACAGATACCGCTGCTGTCAACTTCATAATCTTCCATTACATTGGCTTTGTATGACAACAGAGCTTATTTGTTTTTGGCTTTGAAAACATGCAGGGGACCCCTTTGCCAATGTCAAGAGGATGATTCTGAGCTTACAGACAAGATACAACTTTTTCACTCTCCCATAAAAGTCTTTCAGGACTACAGGATTGTAAGGTATTGAATAAAACTAACACTTCATGATCATCTAACATGAGCCAAGAATTACCATATACTTGTGAACATTATTACAACACACACACATACATCCACACAACAAAAACAGTAATAAACTGCAACATTCATCTTATTATCTCCCTGTTAGAGATGAGACAGAGAGAAAGATTGATTTTAAGAATTTGATTCACACAATTATGGAGTCTGGCAAGTCTGCAATCTGCAGGGCAGACTAGCCAGATGGAGAACCAGGAAAGAGTTAATGTTGCAGCTCAAATACAAAGGCAGTCTAGAGACAGAATTCCTTTCTTTCCATTCATTTCAGGCAGACCTCAGTCTTTTTCTCTTAAGGCTTGAAACTGATTTGATGAGTTTCATTCACATTATGGGGAGTAATTTGCTTTAACGATGAAAATGTTAATTTCATCCAAAAAATGACTTCACAGCAACATCTAGGATGGTGTTTGACCAAATATCTGGGCACCATGACCTAGCCAAGGTGACATGTAAAATTAACCATCACACTGGGTAATACCAAAGAGTAAATTCTAGCAATGTCATTTTTTTTAATAGGACCTCTCCTTCTAGACACCACTTTTATTGGTTGACCTTAAAAAATGGTATTGTGAAATAAGCCTACAAATTCTGGATCTTCTCTTGAGCTGAGATAAAGTCTTTCACCTAGTCTTTCACCTAGGAGAGATAGGGAGAGAGACATGAGATGGGACCCCTGTGATTGGAGCTGGACACAGAATGAGATAATAGCCCTCCACCCCAACACACACACACATGAATTCTAAGAAATTCCAACTTTCTGGGCCTCCTCCTCTTCCATTTCCTTTCCCTGACCAAGGATTATCTGAAATTTTGCAGCCAATTAGGGTAATATTTTGAATGCACCTAATACTATGTGTAAGTTGCCTAACAGCCACATAATCACTCCCAGTCATCTCCAAACCTTTAAACATTGGAAATGTTTTCTCCTCCCCAACATAATTTTTCTTTTTCTTTTATTCCTTCCAGAATTTAGGCTTACAGAAAGGAAGGCTGTATCTAAGGAACATAAACAGCCCCCACCTGCCCTTTCTACCTCCAATATAAATAATGATTATGCTAATATGTATCATAGTTTACAATTTGCATAGATCAAGCACATCCATCATCTTACATGATCCTCAAAATTTAGGTAGACAGGATAAGGGTTATTGTTGTCATTTTGTTTTGGACTTCATGTATAACATTTTAAATAGCAAGTGGGGGAGCTGGGCTAAGACGGCAGAGTAGAAAGACGACTAGCTCACCCTCTCCCACAAATACATGTGTATATATATAATGGAATGCTACTCAGCCATAAAAAAAGAACAAAATGATGTCATTTGCTGCAACATGGATGGACATGGAGATTGTCATACTAAGTGAAGTGAGCCAAAAAGAGAAAGAAAAATACCATATGATAACACTTATATGTGGAATCTAAAAATAAAGGACAAATGAACGTATTTATGAAACAGAAACAGACTCACAGACATACAAAACAAACTCATGATTACCAAGGGAAAAAGGCAGTGAGAAGGAATAAAATGAGAGTTGAAGATTTACAGATACTAACTACTATATATAAAATAGATAAACAACAAGTTTATACTGTATAGCACAGGGAACTATATTCAAAATCTTGTAATTTCCTATAATGAAAAAGAATATGAAAATGAATATACGTATGTGTATGTATGACTGAAACAGTATGCTGTACAGCAGAAATTGATACAACATTGTAAACTGACTAGACTTCAATTAAAAAAATAACAGGTGGGTTGAATACATTATATACTTTTAAGGAAAAAATATATAATCTTTTTTTCTTTTTTGCACCAAATTATTCATAATTTTACTCTCTGAATCATAGGCCTAGAGTAAGCACAAATTTGAACGACTTCTCAGGTCACAGAAATTTTCCCAGGATCTATGCCTTTGCTGTACCCATGCTCTTCTTTGGAAGAACCATTTCTCTCACCTTGTCCCAACTTAAAGGTGACCCAAATGGGAGCTGCTTGACCCCATGTCAGATCCCAATGATTGGGCTAATGAATGAGAGTCTTACCACACTCTTAACCCAGTATTAGTGCAAGGGATGGACATAAGCCCCAACATTTAGTCACTAAAAATTTCAAATTGAAGATTAGAGTTTCATCTCTGCTCAGTTTCATCTCTGCCACAGATATATGAGTGTAAACCCAGAAGCTAATATGGCCAAGGTTTCAACCATAAAGTGATAGCCTGATTGAGCAAAGCTAGCAAAGGTGTGAGATGACCAGAGAAAATAAGAAAATCATGAAAGTGAGTGAATCCCTGTTCTATCTCAATCTCATCCTCCTACTGCTTAGTTATTGAGCCTTAATTACTTAGTTACTTTCTACCTAAACAAGAAATCAAAGCAGAGAGTTCTTTGAGAAAAAACAAAGTATCCCATCAATTATCTACATACTATTCTAAGTAATTGAAGATGTTTTCCTTTAATGTTTTATTGTTAATTGATTGAAATTGCACATACACAGCCAGCGGATTTGCCTCCTAAAATTTTTTTAGAAGAGCTATATTATTTTATCCTTTCCAATCCAATGTGAATGTGTCCATAAAAATGCCAATTTCTTCATAGGAAAATATTTTAACTATGGATAATTTCTTAATTAAAAACCTAGTTTATTTTGTAAAATGCCAAAGTATTTCATCAATGTAATACTGTTTTTTAAATGGTAAATTCTGAGGGGAGGCATCTAAATGACAGTCTCTCATAGAAGAGACTTAACAGATAATCTTTTTTTTTTAATTAATTGCTTTGGTATTATCAATGCAATGTTTATGTGTAATAATAGACCGCAAGTCTGTTGGAGAATTGGTAGTTGGAAGGAAAGGCTAATGGTGTGACATCAAAAGTGATCATCAATGACTTATGAAATACGGAGGACATTTTTCAGGTGGTTTTCTAACTGGGCATTCGTTTTCATGCTAACAAAATGTCATCAAAAGCAATAACACCTCCCACCACCACCACCACTATATGACTAGGCTGATAGGAGTAGTAGAGAGAGAACACAAAAAAGAATAGAAAAAGAAGCCATTTGGGGGTGTTTTATAGGAAGTGCATTTGTGAAGAGGATACCCCATTTAGTGATAGAATTTTATATATAGTAGAAGCAGTAGATAAATCTATAGAAATAGAGTTGAACAGTTGTATAAAGAGATAAAGAATCTTCTGCAAAATCAATTCCAATACATAGATGTCCTTAATAATGCCAATCAGCATGGGGCATGGAATAGCATACAACACATCAGCAGACAACACAAATATAAGTTAACCCTATATGCTTTATATAATTCTCATTCCAAAATCATATTCTAGGGATAACTTTGTGATTTGTGTGAAGTTCCAATTTAAGAAATTCTCCAGGTAATGTTAAAGCTAAGGATATGGACTGGTTGGATACTAACTAAAAATAAGAGTTAAGACTTTGATGTCCAGAGAGGGCAGACCAGGTAACCAGCGAGCCACTACTGATTACTAGTACCTGGAATCAGCATAGTCCTATCTGCAAAATAAGACTTGCTATAAAGCTATAGTAATCAAGACAATATGATATTGGCAAAAGAATACACACAAAGATGAATGAAATAAAAAGAGTGCCCTCAAATAGACCCACATAAATATAGCCCAGTGATCTTTGACACAGAGCAAAGGTAATTCAATTAAAAAGGACAAACTTTTCAACAAATGGTGCTAGAACTGAACACCTGCATCCCAAAAATAATCTAAATACGATTCTATGCCTTATACAAAAAATAACTCAAAAGGATCATACCCTAAATATAAAATGCATAATTATAAAATTTCTGAAAACTAACATAGGAGAAATCTAGGTGACCTTTTGTTTGGTGATGACTTTATAGGTATTATACCAAAAGGTGACCGATTCATAGAGTAAAAATTTCATAAGCTAGACTACATTAAAGTTAAAAATATCTGCTCTGCAAAAGACACTGTTAAGAGAATGAAAAGACAAGTTGCTGATTGGGAGAAAATATTTGCAAAACACATATCTTATAAAGAACCTGTATCTAAAAATATACAAAGCATTCTTATAACTCCAAAATAAGTAAAAGAATAAACCAATTTTAGAAGTTTAATTTAAAAATGTATAATTTTTAGACTCAAAAACTAAGAATGGTTGGACAGCAAATTAGACAGAGGCCACAGCTGAATTACTGATCTGGAAATAAAGCTGAATAAAGTATTGAGAACGAAGCATGGAAATAGAAGTAGATGAAATAACAATGAAGACAAGGTAATAGATAAACATAATTAAGAAAGGCTAACATATGTCTATATATACTTAGTGAAGAAAATGAATACAAAGCAAGATACACTAAAAGAAATCCACAGATTTTGAAACATTGTAGTAAAATTTCAAAAACTATAAGACAAGGGGAGGGTCTTAAAAGTAGCCACGAGTAAAAAGAAGGAGGCAGTGGGATTGAATATGGAAGGTAGTTGCAACAAATTGCTAATGATCTAGTTATGAGTTGGGTGGTGATTTCATGATTATGCTTCATAATTTTATATATTATCAGTACTCTGTACTATCAAAAATTAGTACATAGTAAAAATAGTTTTAAACTTTCCCACACATCATTTGATTATTATACCCATGTGAGGCAAGTTTTTCCCACTTTCCAGTAGGGAAATTGAGAAACATTGACTTTTCCAATGTCATACATTGGGTAAATAGGGAGGTAGATCTAGAACCAAGTCTTCAGACTTCTTGTACAGTGCTTTTTCCATTAAACTACATTGCCTCCCAGAGAGATATGATATGAAAGAGATAATTCTTTGCCTTCTACATCCATATTATAATTTCCAATAAACACACATTTATAAAACTGACCAAATAGAAAGATAGTCATTCTGGCTAGAACCTGATCCTCAAATTCTCCATCCAGAAGCTCTATTATAGCTGGGTAGGAAAACCCTATTAAAGTAAATTATGTTAAATGTGCTGACACATCCATACTATATAAACTATATCTCTGCTTTGAAAGTCATTCTACTTTGTCTAAGAATGAATGGGTTGTGGTGAATCAATTACAATCTAATAAAGGTACTATTGGAAAGTCTGAAGAAAAAATGTAGAGTCATTGTTATAAACAGCAAAGGAAAAGAATTTGATTACAAAGAACTTAATACCCACTTTTACACTTTTTTTTTCATTTTAATCCACTTAAGTGTTTACCTGCACATCTTCCTTTTGTAATCACACATCTAGTGAATGGCAGAGTTAAATTCAATTTAACATTATGGAATCTTGGCAGGCTAGCTCCTATGTAGGTAACTTTCTTTTATGCTTCTCTACTAAGAAACAACTTTTTCAAAAATTGTATTAGTGGTGGTGTTTAGTAGTGATTTTTCATTATAATTAGCTTTGAAAACACTCCTACTCCCCCACCTGATATATCAAAGGCATTTTGAGAAGTCAGGGACAAAGCAAGCTTCTTAATTTGTGAAAATTCTTAAATCACCTCCAAAGTCTTGGTTTTAAAAGAAGATGTAATTATATCTATCAACCCCAAAGAGTCTGAGTTTAAAAATAAAACAACTTAAATTATAATTCTGAAAACAATTCATTGAACTGCATTAATCAATTGATAGTTACTTGTTCAAAAAGTCTATATTTTACTTAAAACTAATTAGTGAGTGTATACACACATAGGTAAATATGATATTAATTATCCCTCAAAGTTAATCTTCGAAGAGAGAATGAAGTGAACATTGAAGTACTCAACAAGCTGATTGGTTGCATGAAACACAAACACACACACATACACACACACACACATACATATACACATACATCTTTGAAATCACAGCTTGCATCTTTTAAAAATAGCCTAATACAAGAAAAATATGCTTAAATTTTCAAAATATTAAAATCACAATTCAGTTTATGTTGAAGCTTGAAAACTTCAAACTTATCATTTAAGGGATCATTCCTTGATTCTAGTTAGAAAAGAGTTTAGTTCTTTAGGCAGTTGTGTTTAAAAACAAGCCAAGGTAGAGAACGTTTATAAATTAAAAGATTACCCCAAGGCAACATTAATCCAGAAACTGTGCTGTCTCATAAACAAGTTTATCTTATAGAAATTGCTAAATAGAAAGAAAAATATTTACATGTAATAAGTTAATTTACGTTCCGCTGAGTTCCATATTTGGAGTTCAGTATATACAGATTAAACTGATTTCTTGAGCCATGTCTTAGTTAAGGTGTTGTGTTAGATTTTAGAATCTGCTTTTGGAAGAGTTAATATGGCATTATCGAATCTATAGTCAGTCAGTAGAACAACTCAATCAGCACAATATCATGAACAGATAGTAGACATTTACCACTAACATTTCTTAAGCAACATATCTTCAGCAATTTGCATTTGACTTAATCAAGGTGGATAAACTGGAGACATGGGAATTGCAAGTTAGAAGGTCTAGATTCAGGTTCTGAATGTGTTTATTTCAATTGCTTTGCATGGCTTGAAAAGTCATATAAAATCTGTATCTCAATTTCCTCAACAGTAAAATTGGAGTAAAACTACCCTTGTAGTCACCAGAGTTTACATATGAAGTCATGAATGTGAAAACTCTTTGATAAATGAAAAGTATAATATATCATGATTATCAGTTGTGGTATCTGGCTATGCTCCATTTGCTTTACTCAGGGGTATGTATGAGATTTGGAAACAACATTGAGAACCTTAGGTGCTATACATGGTAGCTTATTTGGGGGAAAAATGCCACTATTTCTCCCTTCCCTGAAACCACATCCCTTGCAATGTGACTTTCCACTTCTTCTAATCAAGTGATGAGCTCTGTTTCTCCACTTCTTTAATCTAGGCTGGCCTGGTAATTTGCTTTGGCTAATACAGATGTGCTGATAAATGGTTAATAATCCACTCTACTAGGGAAAAGAAGTCATAATTTGTAGCATTTGCTGATTTCTGAAGTGTAAGTGCTCCCCTATGACCAAATTCAAGATATCCACATGTCCTCACTGTTTCTGCATCAATTGATATGATCATATGATTTTTTCTTTAGCTTATTAATATGGTAGATTATATATCAGCTCTCAGGAGTTGGTATAAGTCGGATCCAGTATGCCAATGCAAATAGAACAGAGTGGAGATGACAGTGTTCCACGCTGACTCTGAGCCTGAAGAGGTATTGCCTGCAAAGGCTCAGTGTCTTGGAACCCTGCCTGGCTGTCATGGAATAAGCCTGGGTAAACCTCCTAGAGGAAGAGAGACAGCTGACCCAGTTACAGATATCCCGCACTTTTCAAATGTTCAATTTACCACTTCACTTTTATCAAAGATCTACTTTGGTACCTGTTTTCACTAACCAAAAGAAATCCGAAGAGGATTTTAGGTTTTACTAGATAAAGTGAAAAGCAAAAATAGCATTCAATGTTTGTTTTGCAGTGAGCAGTTACAGAGGCAGCATACACCCCCGAACAGTGAGGCTGGCACTGCCAAGCTCCTTCCATGGGAAGTACACTCAGCATCTCAGCATCAAACCTCCATTGCTTTGAACTGTCTGTGAGTACCTGTGCTTGCTTTATCTTGATGTGTTTTATACATCCCTTAGCAAGATGTGTCCTAACATAATTGTTTCTTCACTTTATGCTATCTCTGCTTACAAAAGTTTTCATAGGAATAATCTTCTTTCTACTTTCAAATAGCGGGGGAAACCTGAACTCCCATTGCCCTAGCCAACAGCTCACCAGTCTCTAGAGCAGAGCCACCTAGCTAACTGATATCTAACTGCTGCAGATTTATGAGAAATCTCAGATAAGAATAGAACCACTGAGCGAACCATTCTTCAGATGCTATGAACCCACAGAACACTGTATCAATTAAATACTAGTTGTCTTAAGCCACTAAATTTTGGTGTGGTTTGTTACACATCAGTTGACCCACACTTCTATTATTGCTTGTTGTACTCTTTGATTGTGGGGATAATTTTGTATATATTTATATACACTATATATACTATATACTACATACTATATATATAATAGTTTGAGCTGAGAGCCTATTTTGAGTACTGACATATACACTTAAACCATAAGTCCATCTTTAAGCTAGAGCATATGGCTACTAGAGAATATTTGCCGTTACTTATTTCTGGGACTGTTTTATTATAAAATATAAATGATTATAAAACACTAAAGATCAAATAAAATATGCTAGCCAAGCATGTAACTTAGAGAGTAGCTCTCCTAATTTTCTGTATTCTCTTTCCAATTCTAAGAATTGACAACTGGATGTGAGAACCACTCTACTCAAAAGTATAAATGATCATGTGGAACTTTTTAAAAGAATGAATAACTGAAGATGAACTCTGTAACGAAACCAAGCTTATGTCTCCAGAGAATTTTCCAACAGCAAATACTTAAAAAAGAAAATATTCACTTCTTCTCTGTAGAGTACAAATGAAAAAAAATAGATAAAAGTCTACTTTTGCTTTTTTATTTCTGGGGATACATGATTTACAAAAATAATGCTTAGAAAGATTTTAAATTGTGTTGGCAAGCCAATTTCAGAGACTCAGAGTTTAGTGGACTTTGGTTCCAAAAGAGGAAAAAGATGACCTCATATGCAACTTCAATTTTTATTGATTTGGTTTTCATCCTTAAGATAGAGACCTTTTGAGTGAAGACATTCTTTGAAAATTACCAGGATGCTTTCTTTCCTATATACAAGAAATGTTAAGTGATACTGCCACTTTAAAGCAACTGGTTCAATAAGAGTACTCAAAGTGGATGTTTCTGTCTTGCTCCCAATCTTAGGAGGAAGGAAAGTCACCAGCAAGTATAATGGTAGCTAGCTGTAGGTTTTTGTAGACCATCTTTTATCAAGTCAAGGAAGTTCCCTTTATTCTTATTTTTATCAATGCTTTTATCATGAATGAGCGTCGAATTTTGTCAGATGCTTCTGAGTCAATTGATATGATCTGATGATTTTTCTTTTTAGTTTGTAATATGGTGGATTACACTGATTGCCTCTCAAATATTGAACCACCCTTGAATCCCTGGAAGAAACTTCAGTTGGCCATAGTGTATAATTCTTTTTAAGTACTGCTGAATTTTATTTGCCAGTATTTTTGAAGATTTTTACACTTAATTCATGAGGCATAATCATCTGTAGTTTGTTTTTTTGTTTGTTTTGGTACTGTTTTTGTCTGGTTTTGATATCATCATAATACAACCTTTATAAAATGATTTGGGAAATGTCCCTTCTTTTTCTATTTTCTAGAAGAGATTGTGCAGACTGGTATTAATTCTTCTTCAAATATGTGATAGAATTGTCTGGAGAAACCATCTAGGCCTGGAGATTTCTATCATATTAATTAAAATTGTAATTTTTTTATAGCTATAAGGATATGCAAATTATACATTTCATAGTAAGTGAGTTATGTTAGTGTGTATTTTGCAGGGAATTGGTTCATTCACCAAAGAAGAAATACACATGGCAAATAAGTGCATGCAAAGATGTTCAACATCATTAGCCATGAATGAAGTGCAAATTAAAACCACAATGAGATATCACTTCACACCTATCAGAATGATAAAAAATTTTCTAAAATGACAAAACCAAATGCTGGTTAGGATGCAAAGAAACTGTATCACTCATATTTTGCTGATAGGAATATAAAATGGTACAGCCTCTTTGGAAAACAATTTGTCAAATTCTTAAAAAACTAAATATGCAACTACCATATGATACAGCAGTTGCATTCCTGGGTATTTATCCTAAAAGTACAGTCACACAAAATCCTGAACACAAATATTTATAGTAGCTTTATTTATAATAGCCAAAAACCGGAAACAACTCAGAAATCCTTCCATGAGTGAAAGGTTAAACAAACTGGTGCAACCATACCATAGAATACTTCTCAGCAATATAAAGGAATTAGCAACATAAAGGAATTAACTACAGCAATATAAAAGAATTAGATACGTGAAACAACCTGGATGAATCTCCAGAGAAGTATAATGTATGAAAAAAGACAACCCAGGGAGAAGGGATAGATTAGGAGTTTGGGATTAGCAGATACAAACTACTACATATAAAATAGATAAACAACAAAGTCCTAATATATAGCACAGGGAACTACATTCAATATCTTGTAATAACCTATAATGAAAAAGAATATAGATATGTGTTTATATGTATTACTGAATCACTATGTTGTACACATGAAACTAACCAAAATTGTAAATCAACTAGACTTCAATACTTTTTTTAATTTTTAAAAGAAAAAGGCAATCCCAAAAGGTTATATACTGTATGATTCCACTTATATAACATTCTTGAAATGACAAAATTATGGGAATGGGAAATATGTTAGGGTTATCAGGCTTAAGGAAGGAATGGGGGCAGGAGGGGGTTTGGTGTATGACAGGGCAAAATGAGGGATCCCTGTGGTGATAAAAATATTTTGTGTCTTGATTGTATCAATGTCAATATCCTGATTGTGATATTGTACTATAATGATGCAAGATTACCTTGGGTAAGGGTACACAGTATCTGTGTTATTTCTTACAACTGTGTATAAATCTACTATTACATTAAAACAGAAAGTGTTTTTAAAAACAAACAATAGATCAACTGGTTCAAACAAGTTTGTTTATGCACATCCAACAAATTGTTGGTTGCTCTGATGGAGCCACATGAAATGAATGGTCCAATAAAGGCAAGATCTTAGCATTGAACAAGCTATTTGGATTACATCACTTATAATTACTTAATCATTCATTCATAAAACCTACATTAACTGAATGACAACTGAGCAATAACTGTAGGCAGTTAATTATAATAAAATATGTAATAATATTATGACTTAGATTAGTAATATTAGATATTGTTAATCATTTGTAATACCAGATAAGTTTATGTGGTCAGTTTAGTGAACTTAAGATATGCTAGAAGTACTTTATTGTACTGATGAATCATGCTCCATCCAACATACCTCAATATGGCTTTCTTTGTACCAGGGAAGCTCAAATACTAGGTAGCAAAGGCTCCCAGATGACAGTTTTAACATGCTATGGCGAAGATAGGTGAGATGTCTAGAAACCACTTGAGTGATATTTGAATTTATTCTGAGTTCAGTAACATTTTTGAGTACCTACTGTGTGCCAGGAAGTGTACAAAGTGTCTTCACATATTCAGTATCATGGCTACTCTGTGTGTCATGTTATAGATGAAAGAAACAAGGTTCAAAGAGTTCATTGTGTCCTCTAGTTAACTACAGACACACTTATGGAGCTCAGAATCTGGCCTAATCTCTTGTAGCCTTTTTTACCACTTAGGAACTTTTGGGAAGATCCTAATGAAAAAACAAAAAAAACAAAAACAAAAAACATAGACACGCAAATAGATAGGTAGATAGATACTAATTTTTAAGCTAAAAACCAAATGGAGACAAGCAATAATGCCTGCTTGGCACATAATACAGAAAAACTTTCTCCTCTATAGAAACCTATGACTCTCATGCAATTATTTACATATCTAAAATGTCTATACTTTCTTACATCCTTTTTTTCACCATTAAGTAGCCACTGATGCACAGGAAAAAATTAGATTAACACTGATAGCTGTGTGCAGAACAGGTTTTTGTGGAAACTTGTCTTTTCTTTTTGAAGAAAGCTTCTGAGAATTATGAAAAATTGATAGCCTTGATGGCTAAAATTTTTAGCATGTTCACCAAAAATGCAAAAGGGGTTGTATATTTCTTGGAGCCCTCCCTGAAAGCAGTTTGTTTTGTTCTTCTGTCATCATGTTTCATTAAGAGGTCGACTGATGATTCAAAAAGCATGGCATTAATACCACCACTTGTTCTTCAGACTAGATCCATGTATTCAAAATAACCATAATATGGTGAAACCAAGCAAAAGACTCCTCTCTGCCGAGGGATCAGAGGGCATCACCGCTGGATACTACGACAATTGATATTGACATTGATGGTAAGAAGAGCTGCAAAGGCTTGAGAGATGTGCCTGTGTGGCTACATGCAGGCTATGTCTGTGACACCAAATTCTAAATAAAAGTTGCAAACTTTGAAAAGTATTCAGATAAATAGTCTAAACAGTATCAGCATTTCAAAATTCAGAAAAATTTATATTGCTTATATTATCAGTCAACTTAATTCAATGACCCATATTAATAGAAGGGAAGGGCAGTGTCCCGGTCTGGTTGCCCAGAGCCACTTAAACACACTCTTGTATCGTTGAGACACAGAGAATTCCTTTAGAAAGACTGGCAGTTAGACAACACCCAGTAAGGAAAGGCAGCTATTTATCTCCATATGGGGGTCAATGTGTGACAGATGAGCACTGCAGTCTGTGTGTCTCTCAGATGGAAAGTCTACTTGCACAGTAAACATAAAATTGTTTTAGCCAGTAGCCTTAGTTCTGGGTTCCACACCGTTACCACAGAGGTTCCACTGTGACATGCCAGTTGAAATAAATTGCTTAAGACAACAGAATTTGAAGATACTGGCAGAAATAGAAGGCAGCAAGGCAGTTGGTTCCTCTGGGTGATTTTTTTTTTTCTTTTTTGGTAAGTCATCTGACACACTTGGGAATAGCTTTGCCAATTCTGAATGGATCTCAGTGTATTACGGCTGACTCGGTCTGACAAAAGAATGGCTGGGTCCACTTCAGTTAGGTGTAGCTAGGAACACAGAAGTGTCTGCTTTTACCGTTCATGTAGCTCTCTTCTTAAGGGCAGAATAATATGCATCAAATATTCGAATGGTGAAGTAGTCTCACAAAAGAAATATCTGACTTTCCATTGATCTTACTACAAATTCTAAACTCTTTACCATGATTTAAGGACCCTAGGGTGCCTGGCCTCTGCTCAACTCTGAAGCCTCATTTCCAGGCACCCCCACCCGACCCCTCCATCCACAGAGAAGCCCTTCTTAGAATCTTCAGGATTCCAACTCATATAATTAAAATCTCCTACATGATTTTAATCTTCCCCTTTGGTTATGTTAGCACTTTGTTTAATGTCCATTGCCACTAAATTGTAACCTCATAAGACAGAAATGATGTTCGAATTACCACTGTGTCTTTAGCAATTAGCACAGAGATTGGCACATCATAGCCTCTTAGTGAATACTTATTGAAATCATGAATAAATGAATGAATCTGTGAGGAAGTGAGTAGAACTGGATTCTGCTTTATTTTGAAAGCAAACAAAAATGTAGGATGACAAGCCATTCCAGTTTGCCTGAAATTGAGAGGGAGCCCAAAACGTGGATCTTTCTGCTTTAAAACTGAAATAGTTTCAGGTAATCTGGGATGGGTTGCTCACCCTAGACATGACCATTGCTTAGTGAGGGTAGCAATGTTGAACAAGCACTCAGATTTTTGTAGAGACATCTTCATGGATGTTCCTGGTTGCTTGACCACATAAAACTAAGCTAACCAACCAGACAACAAACAAGTCTGTTTTTTCCCTCAACCACAGACATTTTGAAGCCTTATTTTTTTCCAAGTAATTGCGTATCAAGTATTTATTCCATCTTAATCTCAGCGAAATAAAATAAATATTTGTGACTATCTGTTTCATAGTTGATTCATCTCTATGCTCTGATACTATGAAAATCTGGGACTGGAGACCCATTCTTATTTTGTCTCCACACTGACATAGCTCCTAAAATATTAGAAATTACAAGTCAATCTTCCAATAAATGGGTTAAAAAGATAATAGCATTTTGATCCTAGAAAAAATAAGCTATGTGGGTTGATAACACAAAATTATTTCTTAAAACTGTCTTTTGCAAAAAGAAGGTAAAATAAATGATAACCTTGATTTCAAAGACTATTTCTGCCTTTGCAAGTTCTCACAAAATGACAATAATCACCTTAAGGTATATTTTCTGAAATTCTTGATCCATGATATTAATCATTTTCAAACACCTTTATTTTACTAGGAAAATTATTATTTGGGGCTATTGAATAGATTTTAAATTTTCTCCACTAAATAGTGTATGACATGTTTCAATAACCACTTGATCTGGGTTGAAAAATTACTTACATTCAAGTTGGGCAAAGTAATTCTGGAGGATTTTTTAAATATGGCACGTAGAGAAGTAAGTGGTACATTTATACATTGAAAAGATGTGAAACACCTCATTCTTAGCCATCAATTAAGCCATCAAGGATAAATTACAATACACTTCATTTTATATAGTAATTCTAAAAAAGTCATAATTTATGATTGAAAAAATCAATGGTAATATGATCTAATAAACTTCTAAGGAGAGTTATATTCATACTTTCCCTATTTACTATTTTAAAGTCCAAATTTCATGAGGTAAATATATTTCAATTTTAATTTTTAGTTATCTTTTTCAATGGCATAATTCCAACAGACTTAAACTTGCAGGGGTAAGATTAAATAATACGTCGCTAGACTTTTAAAAAAGAACTAAAATATGAAACATGCAGGTAAGAAAGCAAAATTTTCAAATAAAAGATAGTAACCAAATAATTATTTTTTATAGTACATGTTAGAAAGAAATGCATACAGCTGCTAATTTTCCTGCAGTTAATCCCAATATTTGGTACAAAACAGAATTATGTGGAGAACTTGTTGAAAATACATATGCCTGGTTTCACCCTAGATCCCCTGAATCAAAAAAGCTTGGAGCTGCTGCTATGTGCACCCTGGGTTAAGCTACACTGCTCAGTATTGCAAAGTCTTGGCCTCTTGAGGAAGGAGGAAAAAAAAAAACAGCATTGAAAAGACAAAAGAAAACAAACAAATCAAAAAAGCAGGTTAGTAATGCATTTAAACAACCAAGTTACTAGCCCATTTTTCTCTGCTCAGTGGTCTTTGTTGATCACCCTGAGCAAAGAAGTCTAGGATGATGAGAACTAAGAAACCTTTGTTAGATGTATAATTAAGAAGCCTTTTGTGACCTTGAAGGGAGCAGCTTTAGAAATTGATGAGAGCTGACTTCCAATTGCACAGGATAAAGGATTTAACAGGAAGGGAGGAAATAGGAGCAGTTATAATAAGCCTCTAAGAAAGATGGAAAACAAAGAAATAAGCTCAAAAATGTAGCTGGGCCAAGAGACTTGGTTTTTTAGAATGATGGCAACAAAACGCAAATACATTTGTAGGAATAAGGAAGGGAAGGCAGGCAAGTAAGAATAAAGGAAGGAAAGAAGGAAGGAAGGGAGGGAGGGGATTTTTCAAAGTTTGAAATGCACTTTGGAGTGAGGCAGTGTCACCCACTAGCATTAGCTATGTGACTCTCAATAAATTACTTAATCTCTGAGCCTCAATTTCTTCACCTACAAAATGAGAATTAAGACAGTAATGGCACATAATGTTGACATGAGGGTTAAACAAGGTAATAGATGTAAAACACTTAGTCCAGGGACTGGCACATAGTAATTGTTTCAGAAATGCTCGCCACTCTCCTCGTGATTATTGATGTTGCTATTGTTCTAGTCTCAGTAATTAGCACAGATCCTCAACCACCTCTAAACAAACAAGGGTTGAGTAAATAAATGATGTGAACCACCAGCCCCATAAAAATGACTTCTTCCCCTCTAGTCACATAGGGATAATAAGAAGGATGTAGTGAGAATAGAATAAGATGATATTTATAAAGCCCTCAACACAGTTCATAGATGTAAATATTCACTAAGTATTATGTAATATTACTACTGTAAACCCAATTGCTCCAATGTGACTATCATAAATGTTGCTTACAGAGCTGCTCAGAAACCTCCTATTAGTATTGTTTTGTGTTTGCTTTTCTCAATAAGACCAATATACTCATCAATACTAATATATTGATAATTATGAGAGTTATTAGAATAATATGTGAGTATTCACAAATGTATATACACACATAGAACTCTATATGGAGGTGAATAAATGAATGCATAAGCAAATTTCTTCAAGGTTGGTGGTTCTCAAATTTATACTTAGGAAGATCTGAAGAATTTACTAAAGTATAGAAAATCTGAAACACATTTTGAGAAACAATGCTTTAAAGATTCCAAAGACTACTAGGAAAAGCAACATTTAGTGTATTGATACTCCAAATATCTATACCCTCAGTTTACTCAAATTCCTTTTTGCTGTTTTGTTTCCCCAAGGAAAGTTCTGTTTACCACGTTGTTTGTCCAGGATATTACTATGATTACATGAGCTGATTCCAAGGATTGCAAATAACCTAGAAAATGTTTGAAAACATGGCCAGACTACTCCTTACCTAAAGTGCTACCAGAGGCTCTAAAAACAAAACTGACCTACCCGGACATTCAAGACTCTGTATGGTCCTTGCTTTGTTTACCAAGGTGCTCTTCTATGGCAGTTAATTCATAATTTGAATGTTAATGAATTTTGGCATAAATTCCTGAACTTGGATAATAGATGTCAGGTTTTCTTATTTCTGTTAGTCTCATGAAAATGCATTCTTACTTCTGCTCAAATCATGATGGAAAATGTGCCTTGAAGCACTCAGAAATACATCAAAAGTGAACTCACTTGACAGTTGAATCATAAAATAATAAGAAAGTCGATGTTTCACAAAATTATCTCATTGGTGGAGATTGTTTATTCCTACAAAATGTATTTTAGTGTATCTGTTTAGCTACCTTGGTTACCCCCAAAGACTTCTCAAAATACCTTCTCATTTAGACCAATTTCCCTTTTTGTAATATACCCCCTCAAAAACAAATGAAGCAGAAAAATGATTTTGAAATGTTAACTGCTTTGTCAACTTTATATCCTCCAGTATTTCCTGTTACCCTCTGAGGCGTCTCCCCCCTACCCATCATCTATAAATTTGGACAACTTGAACTAAGAGATTGTTTATTTCAGGACACAAAGAACAAAGGAGTTTGTTCTTAGTTTCTGAGTTTCAAAAGGAAGACACTGGTCTAAACAAAGGATTGAGAATACATCCTTTGATATATCTATCCACCTACTCACCTAGGGAGTGCATCAAAAGATAAAGTTCATTGAAAGCTTAGACTAGAAATCGATAGGTGAACAGGGAAAGTCTCAAAGCCCAAAGAAGCAGCAGGACTGAAGTAGCCATGACATCAGAAGAGAAGAGGGCAGAGAGAGGGATGCGGCTGGGAGTATGACAGAGAGGAGCAGATACACACCTCACCCTCAATCTCTTGGCACATCACTTTGGTGGAGATGGGGGAACCCCAAACTAACCAAATTTTTTTAACTTTTCAGGATAAGGGCTTATAATAGAGAGTTAAAGAAAATTAAAGAAAGCTCATCTTATTTTGTGGAATTGAGACCATCATCTACTAAAATCCAAATGAGGGAAATGTTTTTTAAATACTTAGATTTAAAAAAGCACATAAGCATGCTGCCAAGAGTTTCTAAGTTTTCTCTGATGGCAGATTTTAAGAATGATTTTAGATACCTTTTTTAAGCTGTAAATTTTAAAAAGAAGATAGAAAAAAGGCTATTCACCATCATATTTCATGTCCCTTTCTAACTTGAAATAATAACTTAGCCATTTTGTAAATAATGTGGCACCTCGGTGGTTGCAAAGAACCGATGCTTATACTTAAGTGCAAAATAGTTTGAGTCAACCACAGAACTGCTAACTCAGGTTTTAAAATCTGTTCTGCAAAGTTGTGTGACAAAGCTTAGACTTATAGAGGATAAGATGCTTCTGATTCCATAATCCTTTATTTCTAGCCTTTCTGCTTTCCCAGTAATATCCATTACATGCTTTATTTTTACAACATGTCAAAAGACGGTTGGTGACTAACAAATTATTCTGCAGTAAATATCACACTTAAATCATAGTTAACATAAACCTGGGTCAGATGCAAATAATTAAACTCTCTTCCTTGTAGTCACCAGTTCCATAATTCACCTTCTCTGTCCACTGACTTAATAGGGCTCAGTGGAACCCCTGGGGCTGTGTAGAACACATCTAAAAAAATAGAGACTCTAAACTGTACTTTAAAAAAGAGAGAAGAATGTTATTTTCAGGTACATACCATAACTTAAATTAGGAAAACAAAGTGTTGCTTTGTGTAGGTCCCTAGGTGATTATGTAAAATTTTATGTAATATATTGTTTAGGTGGATGAGTTTATGTAAAGAGCTACTCTGAGAGTGGTCAAGGATTCTGGAAACAATCTGATCACAGTCTAAATACCACCATTCACCCCTCATTTCTAAGCCAGCCTTTCCTCTTAGTCAAACTTGACCCAAACATTTTCCAAAATGTTTACTATGCTTTTATAACCTGAAGAAGTAGTTTTCTCCTCTTGTATTTAGAGTTAGGCTGAATTATTAACTGTACTTAATTCAGCTTAAATTGTCTCTCTTTCTAATGTTATCAATTAATACTTACTGACTCTAGTGTTAGTATCCTTACAGTTAACTAATTAGACTCTATTTAGAAGTCACTGACATTTCCACAGGTAAAAACAATAACAACAAAAAACATGCCTGATCCACAGCTTACTCTATAGTTTGCTCAACAAAGGTACTTGTAGGAATTGTCTGGTTCTCCTTAAGGCAGAGGATGACAGAAATTTCCCTAGAGGTCAGCCACTTTAACAAGGAAGCAGCTAAAGTATGGCCAACTAGAATTACTTTGTGAATAAAACCCAATAATTAATGGTTCCAGTGGCTGGGGAGTTAGAGGAAAAGGAAGCTGTTGTTTAATAGCTGTAGAGATTCAATTATGCAGGTAAAAACAATTCTGCTATTCAACATAGTGCCTGCAGTAGACAATACAGGAAAGTGTACTTCCAAAATTTAAGAGAATAGATGTCATGGATTTTTTTTCCCACAATTTATTTATTCTAATTTATTAAAATATAATTAACATATAGGATTGCATGATTTTAAGGTATACACCATGATGATTTGATGTATGTATATGTTATGAAATGATTACCACACTAAGGTAAGTTAACACATCTATAACCTCACATACTTACCATTTTCTTTTTTTTCCTCTCTCTCTCTTTTTTTTTTTTTTTTTTGGTAGTGAGAACATTTGCGATCCACTGTCCTATCAATTTTCAACTAGACAATATAGTATTGTTAACTGTGGTCACCATGCTGTACAGTAGGTGTTATTCATCTTATAACTAGAAGTTTGTACCCTGTGACCAACATCTCCCCATTTCCTGACCCCAAGCCCCTGGCAATCACCAATCTACAATTTGTTTCTGTAAGTTCAGCTCTTTTAGATTTCACAAATAAAAATGTCATCATACAATATTTGTCTTTCTCTGTATGGCTTATTTCAATTAGCCTAATATACTCCAGGTTCATCCATGTTGCTGCAAATGGCAGAATTTCCTTCTTATTTTTAAGGCTGAATAGTATTCAATTGTGTAGTTATGCTACATTTTCTTCATCCACTCATCTGTCAACTGACATTTAGATTGTTTCTATACCTTGGATATTGTGAATAATTTTGCATTGAACAAGGGGATGCAGATATCTATTGGAAATAGTGATTTTATTTCCTTTGGATACATACCCAGAAGTGGGATTGCAAGATCATATATTAGTTCTGTTTTGAATACTTTGAGGAACTTCCATTCTGTTTCCCATAGTGGCTGTACCAATTTACATTCCCATCAACAGTGCACAAGTGTTTCCTTTTCTCCACTTCCTTGTCATGTCTTGTTTTTCTAAATAATAACCATTCTTTCAGATGTGAGATGATGTCTCACTATGGTTTTGATTTGCATTTTCCTGAGGATGAATGATGTTGAGCACATTTTCATATACCTGGTGGCCATTTGGATGTCTTTTTTGGAAAAATGTTTTTTCAGGTCCTTTCCCCAATTTTTAATAAAAAAAATTTTTACTATTGAGCTGTATGAGTTCTTTATATATTTGGGGAGTAGTCCCTCCTTTTCAATTCTTTGGAAGAGTTTGAGAAGGACTAGTGTTAATTCCTCTTTAAATCTTTGGTAGCATTCACCAGTGAAACCATCTGGTCCTAAGTTTTACTTTGTTGGGAGATTTTTGTTTACTGATTCTATCTCCTTACTCAGTATTGGTCTGTTTAAATTTTTCTATTTTTCATAGTTCAGTCTTGGTAAGTTGTATCTTTCTAAGAATGTATCCATTTCTTCTGGGTTATCTAGTTTGTTGGTATATAATTGTTCATGGTAATCTCTCACGATTGTTTGTATTTCTATAGTATCAGTTTTAATGTTTCTTCTTTCATTTATAATTTTCTTACTCGAGTTCTCTCTCTTTTTTGTTTGGTTAATTTAACTGAAGTTTTGTCATTTTTGTTTGTATTTTGAAAAAATCAACTCTTTGTTTTGTTGATCTTTTCTATTTCTTTCACATTCACTACTTCATTTACTTACGTTCTTATCTTTATTAATCCTTTCCTTCTGCTAATTTTGGGCTTAGTTTGTTTTTCTATTGTAGCTCATTGAGGTATAAATTTAGGTTGTTTATTTTTAATCTTTCTTTCTTTTAATATAGGTGTTTATAGCTATAAACTTTCCTCTTAAAACTGCTTTTGCTGAATCTCATCAGTTTTGGTAGGTTGTATTTCCATTTTCATTTGTCACAATATATGTATTTTATTTCTCTTTTGATTTCTTCTTTGACCCATTGGTTGCTCAGGAGTGTGTTGTTTAATATCCACATATTTGTGAATTTTCCAGTTTTCCTCCTGTTACTGATTTCCAGTTTCATATCATTGTGGTCAAGAGTGATAGCTGATACAATTTCAATCTTTTTGAACTTGTTAAGGTTTATTTTGTGGGGTAACATATAACTGTCATAGACAATCTTATCCGTGTACTTGAGAAGAATGTGCATCTGCTACCATTGGATGGAATAGTTTGTATATGTCTGTAAAGTTCTTTTGATCTATAGTGTTCAAATCTTCTGTTGTTCAAATTTTATGTTAATTATTCTTACTACAATAAAACAAAAAGAAGGACACAGGAAGCTTCTAGGAGGTGTTGCATATGTGTCCTACTTTGATTGTGGTGATGGTATTAGTGGTGTCTGCATATGCCCAAATTCATCAACTTGTAAATATGTGCTGTTCTTTGTGTATCAACTATACCTCTTTAAAGCTATGAAAAGATAGTTACTATTCCTAATTCCTAGAAGACTGTCAACACAATGCATTATAGCATCCACTCTTTGATTCATAATTGAGAAAATGTCACCTCTGTACTCCACTCCCCAAGGCATAAAACAAGCTGAGGTGTAATTTCAAGATGGTCAAAATTTCCTTCCTTTTTCTGTTTCTCACTTTGCCCTCCCTAACACTGTCATTTCCTGATATTCTTCTGTCAGAAAAAGACTACTTCAATTCATGGCTACCCATCACTCCTCTTCTGGAAGATGTGCATTCTTATTGTAGTTTTTATTTAAACTAAGCTGTCTGCTTCTGTTAAAGATCACTAGCAATTTATAACTTGATTTGTAGTCACAGCCACACTGCTCCTCTCAGGGACTTTGCCCTTTTCCCCCATCAGAACTTTCAAAGCATAATTTGACTGTACAAAACAAAGCACGTCCCTTTTGAAATAGATAAAAAGAACACTGGTTTCTCAAGTTCACAAATCATGACAAATCCCAAATTAATGGAGGGCCACCTAGGAGGATATAATGTTTGTGTGGGAAAATAAAGTCATTGGGTGAGGCCAGAGCCAGCCAGTGAAGCCCAGGGGCCAGCAGTCCTGTGTGCATTTTATCCCTAAAACAGGAAAATAAGTTCAAGAGCACCTATGAGAAGACTTCATGCCCTTCCAGAGAGCTTGAAAGGCACAGGGAGTTGAATAACTCCTGATTAATGCAGAACAGTCAGAGTTGCAACGTGTGGGACCTAAATGAAAGGGTTCTTCAGTTGTCTCCCATTTGTTTCTCCAAATCCAAACACCTTTCCAGTCTCCACCAAATCATGCCTTTGAATACCAGGCAATGTCATAACTATGCAGTGACTACTGCAAAGTGTCATCTTTTTGATAAGTAAAATTGCACATGCACCATCAAATCCAACTTCTTGGTGGTTTGTTAATTATTCAGGATCATGGGAAACACACTTTTCTAATATTGAAAGAGATTAGTTTAATATAAGTATAGGTTCATCAGTGAATGCCAATAATTCACAGTCTTGGAGCCTTCGTTATGCTAAACTATGTGGTTTTCTGGATAGCTGAAGGTTTATTGCTTTAAGTTCAAATATTTGGTTTTAATTATTTACTGCATAGATATTTCTGAAATAGATTGTACTGTTCCCTGCCTTTGTAAAATGAGAAATCTGAATGGAAGGTAACTATATTGCACTGCCTTAGGGTATTGACTATGATACCAGTTATTATACTTCATTGTAATATAATTTGGGTTCTCGTAGGCTATTGATACATATATAGGGTTATTTACCCTAGACAAATTTGAGGCATGTTCCAACAGTTTTCCTAAATTCTGATCTCTGACAACTATCACTACTTACTTCAGTCAACGTCACAACTTTTAGAAACTTTTCTCACTTCTAATTTCCTGCCTCTAATGTAGGATGGATTTAGAAACAAGATAACCCACATTTATTACCATTGTAGTTGAAATAAGATAAAAGAGGTACTGAATATAGAGAAGAGAAACTACTAGTGAAATTCATCAACTTTATTGGACATCTTCACTTCTCTTTTGGCCACTTCTAATAAGTCCTTTTACTTAATTATGAGCTTCTGACTGTAATCTTCCACATAAGTGAAATTTGTAGTTTGGTGAAGGGTTAATTTCGCTCATCTTGGTATATTTCAAAGATTACTTTTTTGTTGTTTGTTTTTGCTTTTGTCATTCCAAGCAACCTCTCTGATCTGTTAATGAAAAAGCATCAAGAAATTTGATTTTTGTCTACACTAGCATAATTGTTTATATTTGAAAACAAAATAGATAATTCTTATGGGATATTAATGTTTAGGAAATGACTTATGCACAGGCCTTTCTTCCCTCCATTACATTTGATCTAATCAAGAGTCATTGATCTCAATTAAGAAAATGCATTTTGTTGGCAACTGCCTTTGCTATTTCTGAACTAGCTTTTTTAATATGCATTTTTCCTTTAGTCACTTTACCCTCGATAGAAAATATGTTACAAATCTAGTATTTTTATTTCCCTTATATTTGTCTATCCATAATATTATCTTAAAATTGGATTAAATGTAGAACTTGTTCTATCAATATTTTTACAACATTTCTCTCACACCAAAAGACTCTATGTACCTAAATGAGGTAAAACAGAATTAATTTTTATGTCATTGTTTTCTTTCTTAGGGACATGAAGATAATTTTTAAATGGAAAGATATTAAAATGAAGATATAACAAATTTTTATATATTTAATTGTTGAACAGCTAGAATTATGATGATATTCATTATCATTCAGTAATATCAGAGTATAAACTTTTCTTTCTTTATAATGGTCACTATTCTTCCATCTATTTGTGTGTGTGCGTATGTGTGTGTGTTGGATTGGGGAAGTGAAGTTAGAATTTGGATGGGATTTCTGCCAATACCAGTTGGTATATGGCTATATTTAGAGGTAGAGTGTTATGTGGGAAAGAGTAGGTTTTGGAGACAGACAAATGTGGATTCGTACATCCATTATCCTACATTTTAGCTGTGTGACCTTGAACAGATTATATGACTTCTCTAAGCCCCATTTTTTGATTATTTGGGGAATGAGAGTACATACTTTGAAGGATTTGGGGGAAGATTAGAACTGAAAACTCACAGAGAAAGCACTAGATAAATAGTAATTATTATGGTCCTCATAATCATTGTATCTAACTGGGGAACCACATAAAACCCAACTCAAATCTCAGTTGTTCTACTTACCAGCTGTGTGATCCGGGTCATGTTAAACTGAACATTTATGAGCCTCAGTTTTACCCTCTGTAAAAAGAAGATGATACTTACCTGTTAGTGTCAGCATAGAGGTTAAATGAGATAATATATGTAAAGTGCCCATTATGGTGCCTGGCTCTGATTCAGCTCTCTCAAAGAATTAGTTTCTTTTCTATTCTCCTCTGAAGTTCAGATGAAGGGATTAAGAATGTGGATCGAAACAAAGCTTTATTATCACGGCATGTCTTTCAGTGAACATTTATGGAGCCTATTTTTTTCTGTCTTATTAGGAAAAGGAAGAAATATGAAGTGGTGGGAAGTGGATGTAAAATATCATGGGTACATAGACTTAGAAGTTTATTTATTTACTCCAGCACCCAGAAATATTTGGTGACATCTACCATGTGCAAAGCACTTTGCATGCTTTTGAAGCTGTGATCTTTAATTCAAAATTTTTATTCAAATTATGATGGGTTGTAAGAATAGATGCAGATCATGTTTCTGCTGTCATAGCCTCAGTCCTAGGCAGGTGTTTGATACACAGAAGAGTTTGGTCACAAAGCAGAAGACAGAAGAGTGCCCAGCATGGGTTTAAATTCTGCAGTTCAAATAGTCAATCCAGTCTTTCAGCCAGGAAGATTTATGTTTCATAAAGCTTAATTTTATGTTATTAAGTTGTAGTGTATGAATAGGATAACCAGTCAATAATTGCAAATTCAGTGGGTACTAAAAGATATACTGTGAAAACTCTCATCCCCATCCACTCCCCTCAACAAATAATATTACATTTTCCTGTGTAGTCTTGGAAGGAACTTTAAAATGTTGATCTTCATTCCTCCTGTTTCTCTCTCTTCTCTATTATTTCCTGAAATGCATATTTAACAAACAGTCAGAAAGACTTGTGCATCTTGCCCAAGATGAAGGAGCCAGAGAGATAGTAGATGTTATTACATCGATACATTTACCATCATTACACTTATATCAAATGATAAAATCAACTAAGGACCTTTTTAGTGCTACAGTTCTTGAATGTATCAGAGATTTCCCCAGTGAGAGGCCGCAAGAAATTAAAATGAACTCTGTAGCTCTGTTATATAGCATTCCAAGACAGCTCAAAATAAACAAGTCACAGTAGCAAATATGCCCCAGAAAACAGACATTCTCCCAGAGAAGACATGCATCTTGACCTCTCAAATACTCTTGCATTCATAAGTTTAAAGAACGTTCAATTTTCTCTCCATATGTTCCCTTGAAGCTACCTGGTTAACTGCCGTTTGCTCTCAAAAACTTGGTATTATGCATGCTTTTTAAAAATTAGACATCGTCCGAGAAATTGTAGGAAACCAATTGTCTCCTGCAACCATTTTTCCTATCTGAAGCTGTTCCACTGCTGCAAGCTGTGTAGCATAATTAAGGTTTTGGTGGCTTAAAGAATTGAACATGACATGCTTTCAAGCCAGATAAAACTGAATTCAGGTTTGGGCTCCCTCACTTGTCTTCTGAACCCCACTAAGCCTCAGCTTTCGATGTGTAAAATCAAGATAATAACACCTATGTGCTGTGTGCAATGCTGTGGCGAGGATTAAAGAAACCATAAAACTCTAGAGGGCCCTTAAAAAATGAATAATACCAGAAAGGACTCAAATGAGAGTTGTTGTTGTTGTTGTTGTTGTTGTTGTTGTTGTTGTTGTTGTTGTTGTTAGATGAAACAAATAAGCCTTATTTTGAGCACATTTTAGGAAGTCAAACTGAAGGCATGCTGTATTTATGACAATGCAGTATTGTGATTCTAAACCCCTTGGAACTAACTGACTGGTGAAAGTCAGCCACAAACCAAGCAACCTAAAGCCTGGAGAGGACTTTCAATGTGGAGGGAGGAGCAGGGGCATATTCAACACTGTGGATGATCCCACTGCACTGACCAGGGTCTGGATAAAGGGAATATTGAATGAGGTGGAAGGAGTACTAGACTTTAAGAGAAATATATATTTTTTCAGTGTCTGGCCATGTCACTCTATGTGTGATTTCAGCAAATCACACCCCCAGTTAGATTCCTTGCATAATCATGATAATCTCCAAGAACCCCTCTGTTCCTGCCATTTTATGAGTCTCCAACAATGGAGCTTCCAAGATATTGGTGGGATGTAACTCATAGAGGGGACTACTTATGAAAAAAAAAAGGTTGCTATCTCAGTGCAACTGGTCAGCACCGCAGCACCTACCAGAAAAGTGAGTGGAAATCATCTAGATCGGGGAGATGCTGTTCTACAAGCTCAACCCATTGTCTTCATGCTACATTTTCCCTCCATAGTCCAGAGACTTTCTACCCACTACACAAAAAGGACATATGTAAGTTTCAAGATCTGTATCTTCTTCATTCACTTAACACAATGTGTTAAGCAGATTGAAAGTCCAAAGCAAGTGTTTGGGTTCTCCGTGATGTGAGAAGTCACTCTTTATAAAGACATACCGAGCACACTCCAGTTTTGCATTGTCTCAAGTGAAGAAGGACTCAATCAAATTGATTTCATTTTCTCACTGACCTTTTCTCATTTTGAAAAAGCAACATCTGGCTTGTGACCAAAATAACAGTGTGTTAATTAGTCTATGAAGCAGCTTTTCCACAGATTGCACTTTAAAAAGTATTCCTTATTACTCGACCATAATAAAAAGAATGAAATAATGCCATTTACTGCAACATGGATGGACCTAGAGATGATCATACTAAGTGAAGTCAGAAAGAGAAAGACAAATACCATATGATATCACTTATATTTGGAATCTTAAAAAAATGACAAAATGAACTTATCTACAAAACAGAAACAGACTCACAGAGATAGAAAACAAATTTATGGTTACCAAAGGGGAAAAGCGGGTGAGGGATAAATTAGAAGTATGGTATTAACAGATACTAACAAATATATATATATGTAAAATAGATATATATTTTACATATGTAAAATAAAGAACAAGGAACTACTGTACAGCACAGAGAACTATATTCAGTATCTTGTAATAACCTATAATGGAAAAGAATCAGAAGAAATATATATGTATAACTGAGTCACTTTGCCATACATCTAAAACTAACATAATATTATAAATCAACTATACTTAAATAAAAAAAAAAGAAGTATTCCCTGTTTCACTCTTTTGGAAGATTTTGAACTGCAAATTCACTAACATAATAGGTTACATTTGCCTTTAAATATAAGAGCTTTAGTTAAATCATAACACCTTATATTGACTATAGAAGTTATCTTTGCTAATTGCATATTGTATGATGTTTTTGTTTTCTAAAAAATGGAGTGGCTTAAATATATGCAGTGATGTCCTGGAGCCAGCTTTTACTGTTTCATGAGACCTGGTTGTTAGTATTTTTCCCAAATCTACATTTAATATCATATTGGTGTTATGAAATTGGTCATGTTCAGACTATATATGCCTTGGAAGTTGCGAATGCTACAAATCCAGACTTTCACACCCAACCCCCAAGCCAGTTGCTATACATTTACCAGTACATCGTTCATCATCACCTTTACAAATTTGTGGTAAAAATGACATAGTGAAATCCACTAGAGATTGGATATTTACCAATTTGGGGGGAGGGTATAGCTCAGTCATATAGTGCATGCCTAGCATGCATGAGGTCCTAGTTTCAATCCCTGGTACCTCCACTACATAAATAACCTAATTACCCCTCCTACCTCCAAACAAACAAACAAACAAACAAACAAACAAACAAACCAATTTGAATTGAGCCTTGCAATGTATCTCCTAGGGATCTCTAACGCCCAGATCCAAGAGGTGGATGGCTGTGTATAGAAGGAAGTGAATCTCTTATCTTACTTGTAGCACTCAAACTGCTATTTCTGCCTTGAACATAATACACTCTGATATCAGTATTGTGAAAATATTTGGCTGACGTAAATGTGATCTGAGTGGTAATATTCTTCATTTGGTATTGCCCAGAGCAGAGCATATCACAATGATAAGTAATGTACATGTTACCACATTATTTATGTTCAAATTTCACCACTGTGCATAGCAAGGCTGCAGAAAACAAACATCCCAAATATTAACAACAATTTAGAGAAAGATTAAGAAAGAACAGGAGTCTCTGAGCAGGAGGAAAGGTACAGAAAGAACAGAGAAGAAACGTTTGGCATCAGCCAATATTTTCTAAACTGCTAATTAGTTGTCTGAGATTGCGAGGTGGGGTAGGAGCTTAGGCAGGGAATGGGGACTATATCAAACAAGAACACTTTAGCTTTTAGAAAAATCTGAACTCTTGAGTCATTGAAATATTAAGGGAATTTACCAATAAAAGAAGACAGTGATGATTTAAATGGTTTAAACGTGGAATAATTTCCAAAACTTCCAGTCAATTATTATTTGGCATGGATGATTAAGGCCCATGAAGTGATTTTCAACAAAACAAAGATGAAAAGGTTGACCAAATCTGAGGATAAAAACTCAGGAAGGAAAAAAAAGAAAGAAAATCCACCCAGGTTATAAGAGTTCTTAAGTCCTGTGAATGCTAAGAATTGCGTCTGAAGTAATTTTCTCCCAGAAAAGCAAAACAAAAAACTCTGCTTGCTTTTGTGTTTTGGCAGTTCATCAGTGAGGTAAATCAGCAATAATTCAACATGATGACGCTCTCCCTCAACTTTACTTAAGCCCAGATAAAATTCATTAAGGCAATAAAACATTATATTAAAAGTTAGGCCAAGGGAAAAAATTCAGTCATTCAGTTACATGGTCAGGTTGAATAAAATAGTCACATTTTTAAAATTGAGTTTAAAAACACCTGAAATGATGTTAATTTCTGAATTTGTGTGTGTAAAGTTATTGACTTAGACTTACTGTATGGGGTCAAGTACTATCATTGATTAAGCTGTAGGCCAAGTACCATGTACTTAGCACACATTCATTATATCATGTGACTCTCATAATAAATATAGCGCAGGAGCATTATTCCCATATTACAAGTAGGGAAATTGAGACCCAAAGAGATTAAGGGACTTATTCAAGATCATATAGCTGGTCAAGATATATGAACTTAGCTTTGTCTGACTGCTAATTATAGCTCTTCCAAGTTTACCAACTACTAAGCCCTTCTAAGGGCATCCCATTTTTCATTAAGGCATTCACACAAACAGAAAAATACCACAAATTAAGATAGCTCTTTTCAGAGCTCAAAAACATGTGGAGTAAAAATCAAAATGTGACTTGTTTCTATGAGAATAGAGTCACAGTTTTAGATGAGGCTAAATGGGATTGATTACTTTTCATCAATCTGTGTGTAGTGAATACTATATCTCTCTTTAAGTTAAGCATCCAGTCCCCTTCCTTTTAGGGGTAAATTCCCCACTATATGCAGTCCTTATGCGATGCTGTGTTTTTCCTGCCCCCTAATTTGGGAACCAAAGTAGAACAGTGTTGCTTTTTTCATTGTCTGGCAGTGGCTTTGGGTACATGGTGAGGAAGAGCCGATAGGACACTTCTGCCTAAGACTTCGAATCTGGAATCAATGAGACAAAGAAGAAAGTTCAGTTCAGATGCCTTCATGATGAATGTTGTGGTGTCCCATTGGAAGTAACAATAATGACCAAAAGTAGGAGAGTCTTACCCAACAGTTAGGGGAAGACACTAGATGTGTTTTCTACTTATTGTCTCTGCCATAAATGCCTTGCTGCTCACCATTTCCCAAGTGTAGTCCTCCCACATTTATCTTTCTTAATTTTATGAGCCTTTAATATCTTTCCAATGGCTTTTTTTCTTAACAAGAGTCAGTTTCTGTTGCTTGCAATCAAGAAAACTGTCAGATATATTACACTGAAGTACCAAAAAAAAAAAGTCAATGTTATTTCTCCTGGTTTCTAATCCATGCTTACATAGAAACAGCATGTGACTGGGATAATTTAAAAGATATCCCAAAAATAAGGCTTCTACTTTTGCAAAGTACAAATGACTTTTTCAGAGATTGTAGCCCAGATATGGTCAGTGCTGACAAAAACCACAAATTAATGCAAATGAGTTGAAAAACAGAAACCTTTGTGGGGAGAACAGTTTGATACTCAGTCTACTATATGATCCAGCAATCCCACTCCTGGGTAGATATCAGAAGGAATTGAAATCAAAATCTTGAAGGGACATTTGCATCCTCATGTTCATTGCAGCATTATTCACAATAACCAAGATAGGATAACAACCTAAATTTCCTTTGACAGATGAATGGATAAAGAAAATATGAGATAGATAGATCGATCGATCGATCAACCACAAAAAAAGGAAATCCTGACATTTGTGACAACATGGATGAATCTGGAGGACATGGGTATTATGCTAAGTGAAATAAGTCGGGCGGAAAGGGACAAATACTGTATGGTATCACTTATATATGGAACCCCCCCCAAAAAAAAAAGCCGATTTCATAGAGTAGAGAATAGAATGATGGTTGCCAGGGACTTTGCAGAGAGGGAAATGGGGAGATGTAGATCAAAGGATACAAGCTTTGAGTTCTAGGAAGAATAAGTTCTGAGGACCTGTTGTACAGCATGGTAATATTGCTAATCATACAGTATTGTGTATTTGAGAGTTGCTGAGATTAGATCTTAAACATTCTCATACCACACACCAAATTCTTTGGAGTTAGCTAAGTGAGGTGACAGATTTGTTAGTTATCTTGATCTTGGTAGTCATTCCACAATGTATATGTATATCAAATCATCATGTTATACATCTTAAATATGTACCATTATATTTGCCAATTACTCATCAATGAAGTTTTTGTCATAGAACTTTTAAAAGTATAATTTGAGATAAACAGTAAGATAATTTGGATTATTCAAGGACTGCATGCTTTAAAATTGTTTAAATAAAAATCTATTAATCAGTTTTTTTTAAAAAAAAAGAAACCCATAAGGAAAATAAAGTACCCCCAACATATTCTATATTTGGATTACTAAATTACCTGACTTCATAATCAAGAAACTTTGAACCTTAGTACAATAACAATGAAGTTCCATTCAAGTGTTCAATGTCATTCATATAATAACTTCAAGTAAAAATAGTGCATAGTTTATAAAATGACAGTACTTACTGAAGGCAAAAACCCGTGGCTGACAGCCAACAGATGGTCTGTCAGAATGAAACTGATGAAAAAGTCCCCAACTACATTACTTGAAAACAATTTTGTCTGAGACATCAGCTTCTTCATATCAGAAGGCACACATACTAATTCATCTAACTCTGGATCCCATTCCACAATCTTTGTTCCAAAGAGAAATTAATTCCTAATTTTCCTAATTTTTTTTTCAGGAATGATTGCTCAATTTAAATTTTAGTGTTTATCAAATGCACATAAAACAGGTACATGGTAGGCAGCTTCTGAGACTAAGACAAACGTGTCCAGACGAAGTGAAGGAAAAATTTGAGTTCCACCCATCCCAAACATGGAAAAATGTCTGAGTCCTCTCCTAGTCCTCTTCCTGGATCTTACCACCAGACTGAGGGAGGCAACCTGGGAAAAGCAAGAACCCATTTCTCAAAGGCCCGCAATAGAGGTGGTACAGGCTATCATTCGAGGGCTCCTTGCTCTGAGTCCCCCACCCTTGTCCTACTAGATTGTCCCAGGACATGGGGGATGTGGTAGGAAATAATAAGTATTAGGAGGGACCAGAGATAAATTCCATGCATATAGACATGAGTAGATAGATAATCCAACAGGGCTAAGCAATACAGACAAAATAAGGGATTCCAATAAAGAAAAAAGAATGAAGCTAAACTACTAGATAATGTAGAGATTAGGAGTGCAAGCTCACAAATCAATAGGCTTAGATTTCCAGAGTTTTCCCATCTGTAAAACAGACATAACAGCATCTATCTCAGAGTTATTATTAAGATTAAATTAAATAGCCAAACCAGTGATTATCAAAAAAAGAAGCAGACTCACAGATACAGAGAACAAACTAGTGGTTACCAGTGGGGAGAGGGAAGAGGGAGGGGTAGTACAGGGGTAGAGGAGTAAGGGGTACTAACTATTATGTATGAAATAAGCTACAAGGGTATAGTGTACAACACAGGGAATATAGCCAATATCTTATAATAACTATAAATGGAGCATAACCTTTAAAAATTGTGAATCACTATGTTGTACACCTGTCACTTATATATAATATCATACAGCAACTATACTTTAACAAAAATGACAATTAAAAAAGGTTAAATTAAATAATAGACATAAATCGCTTAGAACAGTGTTTGGTGCATAGTAAGAACTCAGTGGGTATAACCTCTCCTAGTCCGTTTCTCTACCTCCAAAGTAGTGTGAACTAACAGTACCTACCTCTTAGGGCTGTTGTGGGTATTAAATGAGAGAATGCAGGTAAAGCACTGAGCATTCTGCTTGGCAAATAGTAAATGTTTAGTAAATTTTTTTTATTATTACTACTACTACTACTACTACTACTACTACTACTACTATGATTATTACTATTATTAATTAATTATAATCCCTTTTCTTCTCCCACTAGGTGTCCTGCCAAGCATAGTTCCTGTCTTTCCTAAACCTAAGTTAGAATTTCTCTTCCTTTCACTGACCACTGCTGGTAGAGATTGAAGCAGAGAAAATCTTGAGGTTTCCCTGGGGTTAGGGTGCATAGCCAACTGTAGGCTAAGATGGTTTTCATCTCTCATGTCCTGTTTAATTCTCAAATGCTATGAGAATAAATGACCTTCATCACATCAACAGGGGGCACAAGCCACGCAGGCTGTAAATAAGGGATCACGCTTGTTATTAACGCAAGCAGGCATCCAGACCCTAAAAAATTTCCATTCAAGAGCCTCACAATTGAGACTTTCCCATGTTTTAACAAATAAACCCTTTAAACCTGAAAATCCTTTACATTCTAAGACGGCAGAGTCGATAGCATTGCATATAGGAGAAAATACTTTATAGACTAATAGATTTTTAAAAAAAAAACTATGTAATAGTGGATGAAACATTTCACATGTTTGATGTCTGGCAAGAAAGCAAAGATTGGGTTCTGAGGCTGTATCTGTGAAATATATATTATTGAAATTTGACTTTAGAGATAAAATTAATCAGTTTCTACTAATTTTTAAGAGTAGCTTCATCTATTTCTTTTAAAATTTCCCTTCTAAGTGGAGGAAGTATAAGAGGCCAGGAAATGCAGGGCATGTTCATGAAAAATAAATCAATCGTATTTGGCTAGAGTCAAAAGTACAGCGTAGGACTTAGCAAAAGAGCAAAATAAAATAAGGATGGAAAGAACAGTAGGAGTTAGACTGTGAGGGCCTTGAGCACCATGCTACAGACACTGGGCTTTCAAATATTTTGAGCTGGCCTGTTAAGCAAAGCTCATGTTAAATGTATGTTTTGATTATGTTTTGAGTTGTGTGACTTTGTAAACGTGTCTGAAGAAAAAGAAAAGTCGATATAGGACTTTGTCCAGTTTACTTGTTGATAGACATTATAAAGTATGATAAATCTCTAAATTTTCCCAGTAAGTCAAGCGTTTTATTACACTTTATATCTTAAAAACTGGCAGGTACGTGATCTGAGAAAGGTGTCACATATGTATATTCTTAACTGATTCACTCATTTTATCCAAAAACTTCTCACATTTTCTGTTAAGCGTGATGTGCACTCTGCCTCCTAGAATTCTGCATTCTAGCTCTGCTTTGGGCATTGTTCTCAGTGTTTTATTTGAAATCCAAACACACTGTCAGAGTATTCCCTAAAATTCCCTCAGAAACATTTTAAAAATCTTAAACTGCATATGTAGAATGAAAGCGTGAAATACTTAAGTTTAAATAAATCTTTGACTATGTGGACTTTTGCTAAACTTAAAAACAGGTCTTAATGTTTAGAATTATTAACCATAAGACAACATTAGCACCCATGTCTAATAGCCCAGGAGACTAATTAGTTTAGAAAACAAATGTTCTAAAGTCCCTCTTTCCACTCTCACCCCAAGCCTGGGTCATTTTTATTTACCGGGTTTTAATCCAAAGAGAATATGTAAGGCTAAATTGGAAAAGGCCAAAACTAGGCTCTAAAAATATGGACAGACTCTTAATTACGGCAATAGTATAAACAGAAAAGTGCCCTTAGAGTATGCTACTTTTACAAATGTTTATAATGAACTCCTTTATAGAACCAGGCCAGTGTAAAGCTAATTTAACTCAGTTTTCAATTAAAACTAAGAGAACTGTAATCTATTGCCTATAATCCCTTTCTCAAGTACAGTGCAACTGACTTTCATTTTAATTATCCAGTAGTTTATTCAAAAGAATAGTGCTAACTTTAGGAAAGAATTAAATAATCTGCAACTGCACATTATCAGCAAGTTCATATTAGATTCAGCGTAACAGAGCTATTAAAGAAGGCATCATAGTAATGGTTCACTCCCATTAAAAAAAGTCTGGTGTGCGTTGATGTGTGTGTGTGCCTGGGTGCGTTGCATGTGAATGTATACCTTACCTGATCATGATATTAAGCAAAGTTTGGCTATGACCCTTTGGCCAAATCCAGATCACCCTCTGGATTTACAACTAAAGTTGTCTTAGAACACAATCATGCCCGTTCATTTATGTATTGTCTATGACTGATTTCACAATACAACAGCAAAATCCGGTGGTGGCACAGAGACCGTACGGCCCAGAAATTCTAAAATACTTACTATCTTGCCCTTTGTAAAAGAAGTCGCAGACCCTTCATTTAAAGGATCAGACTCAGATATCACTTACTAAAACATCTACTCATTCTCAAAATATATGCACGCAAGCAAAATGAAGACAGTAGGTAAATCATCTTTGCGGCAAGGGATTACAGTTATCATAGTCCGCAGCACAATCAGGGAGAGACTCGATGTAGCATGCTTAGTGTCTCTTCTATCTCTATAGGCTAGGAGAGTGCATGAACCACTCTGGTCAGTTAACGCGGTGTTCTCTCACTCTATACACACATGAGCTGCATCTGTACAACACATAAATATTTTTTAAAGAAAAATTCAGTCAACTGGTCATTTTCATATAAATCAGCTGAACCTAATCTTTATTACACTTATAGAATAGTTTGGTATATTTTGCCAGACTACTGTGTGTCCTTGAACAAAAGGTCAGTAGTCAGTCAATTCAAGCTTTACAGACAGTTTGAATGACTCAGAGTCAGTCTTGTGTAATAGATATAACCCACAGATTTACTCAGAGACCAAGCATCAACTCCTGATTATACTTCTTAGCAGCTGTGTAACCTTGAGCAAATGGTTTGTCCTCTCTGAGCGTCTTTTTTTTCTCGGTCTGTTGATTTCTACTTTAGAAGGTTGAGGTAAGCATTGAATGAGACATTGTATACGTAAACTCTATCCTACAATATCTAGCATGTAGCCAACAATCATTAAAACATAATAGCCTGCCCTTTACAAATAATGCATATTTTTCAATTGATTATTCAGCTACATGAAGAATTACTGAAACTTGAGTGAGTGCATTTTGACAATTATGATGACTCAAAAATATAGACCAGACTGGTGGGGTCAACTGAAATAAATCTAAGTCCAGGGAAGGAAGGGCAGGGGAAAATCACTGCTACTGGAAAGACATATTCAGATAGAATTTCCACATTACCAACTGCTTGTTTTATCAATGATACATCATACTTTGCTTTTTCTTGTTTCTTCTTTGTCATTCTCCTCCTCCTCCTTCTTCTTGTCCATACATGACATTGCAACTACCACCTTGCCCTGCGATTGGTAGAAACCCAACTGTAACTACTTTTTAGATGGAATCTGGTTTAAATAGCATGAAGAGGTATTCAGAATAGTGGAGATAATTCTAGGAATAATTTTGTTAATGGTGGATTTTTTAAAAATTTGACATATTTTAATAATGTAAAATAGCAGAACTGCAAAATTTTAAAAATAATGCATGAAGTCAGAAAGAACAGAGTAGTACTCATGGCATTATTTTGAACTTTAAAAATACCACCCTAGGACTAAATTATTTTAAGTGAATAGAAATATAAAAAATGATGGAGAGAAAGAATTCCCAGTGGCTATACTTACAGCAACATCACTTGAGAGAATTCTTTCCATTTCCACTAGAAGATGGAGATTGATGTACTATTTGGTGAATTAGAAATGCAAGAGAAGGGGAGTTTTCATTCACTCCATTCAATTATTTGAGGGTAACAAAGATAACGTCTGTGGGGACTGAATAATTTGATGATTATAAAGGCAATTTCAATTGCCTGTTCACAATCCATATTCATTTCATATCCATTAAGGACAAATTATATCACACTATTTAGCAGAAAAATTAAAGAATGAGGATGCTTTCAGGAAAATTACAGCTCTTATGTGTGGCCCCTTTCATTCAAGTACAATCAAGTGCATCTGTTTGTGGAAGAAACAGCAAATACATAAATTAAAATTTTTAAAAGACAAAAACCATAAAGGTTAAGGTACAAAACACAAACTCTTTTCTGTTTGATATGGGCACCTAACCCTCCTTTATCAAAAGAAGATGTCACCTGGGGCATTGTTCTTGAGATTCTGTTAGAAAAGAAGTTTAAATGTGTCTACACAATTAACATTTTCACAAATTAGATACTTGGAACCATGACTCTATTTCTAAATCAGTATGCGGAAGAGGAAATATCTGTCCTAAATGTATTAAAATCATACTTTGGATTTGATTTTTGAACATTTGGAGTGCTTTCCTTTCCCTTGCCTCTTGTTGAAAACATCCCTAGGCAGGACATTCTAATGAAACAATTTACCTACTGTTCTGGCATACGTTGCATCAAGGGGCAGGCGGAGCACAGTGGTTAGAGGTCAAATGCTGCAGTCAGATGAGCCGAGGTACAGGTCCTCCTTACCTCTTCTTGGCTGTGTGACCATGGCTTCTTCCTCTGTAAAACAGGGGTCATAACAGCATGTCTGTCATAGGTGACTGCGAAGATTAAAAGAAGTTGTGCCTGTATGGCAGTAACAATAAATGTATGTAAATACATTTCAAATTGTATTAACAAATACATTATATTTTATAATGTAATACATTATTTATAAATACAAAAACTATATATAAAATTAACATTTGATCTTTATGCCTATACAAACAGCAAATATATAATGATGCACATATATAGAGACATATGTCATATGTGTGTCCTTCTTAGTGCACATGTGATGTTTGACTAGGATTTAGCAAATCCTAGACTTTACAGGTGAAAAATATCAGGATTGCCAGATAAATTAGAATTTCAGGTAAACAACGAATTACTTGGCAACTGGAGGGCTTTCAAATGTCCCCACAGGTAGTAGTTATCAATAGGTTTATTTCATTGTGTAAGCTAAATCAGGGTAATAGCCAATTAACTGAACAGCCTGGAATACTCCCATCCCAACGCAGAATCAATCTGCTACTCCACCTCTCAGTGACATCACTTTCAGATCCCATAGCTCCACTTATAAGAATTGTCTGTCTACTTTCCAGATATTGGCATCTGTTTAAGATGGCTCAGCTCAAACTACCCCTAAATTATCCACCTGACCAAAGTAAAACTCACACATCAGCACCATGCCATGATGTTGGACAAGTTAGCTGCCCCATTGTCCTTATGGGATATCACGTGTCTAAAACTGAAATGTGACTATATTCATGCACAAGACTTCAAAACTCAGGGAACATTGGGTCAAGCTCTTCCAACATATTTTTTTGACCATTTGCCATCTGAGTGGAACACTGTCAGGAGTCTATAGAGTTTCTGCCTCCCAGACAGCCTTCAGATGAGTGGGACAGTGAGCTGACTTTCTTACAGGCATGTCCAATCTCAGGAACCATCTTATTTGGTTTGGGGAGAGGAGGAGAACAGTCAAAACCCGAACTATTTCTACAAAATCTCTTCCAACAATCTCTCTTTGAATTTCTTGTCTCTCTGAAATAAGCTAGAGGTGGACGGTGAAGGTTGGACTTACTCTTTCTTTTAGCAAACGCTACATGGACCTGTCTACACCTTTCTTTAGAACATGTGGACACTATTGTACATTGTTCTCAGCTTTGGGGCTTCACCTAAAATCTGAGACAATAGGGAAAATCTCATTTAACGTCCTGATACATTATTTAATTCACATTGACCAATAGAACTAATTTAATTACAAAATGTCAGAATTTTTCAACTTCATTAGTAAGCATCATGCTTGATGTTTGTTGACAACTTTAAAAGTATATTCAAGATAAATGTAAACTTTAATCATTTGATCTCAGTGAAACCCTCATTAAAAAATGACCCTCTGAGGTTTGATATTGCATGATCCATGATCTTTTTGATTTGAAATTCTGCAGGACAACTTCTAATCACTCTGGGGTTTATACATTATTTCCATTCTTGACATTTACATACTCTCTGAATTCCTTCTCTGGAAAGTCCTTAATTTAGAGTAAACAGAGACTGAAGTAGCTTCATTTTTCTTACCATATATATTGCATAGCAGTCAGTCAGTCATTTTCATCCCTTTATTCATGGACTTTTTTATCCACATGGTTGAGAATTCTACTTAAAAATCTTAAAACATTTCAATCATCCCAATATTGGGTACCTATTCTAAGAAAATACTCCTAAATATAGAAGACAAGTTTTATGCACAAAGATAGCCACTGTAACAGTATTTGAAGTACAATCACCTTTAAAACTCTATGTGAATATTGGGGGAGGGTATAGCTCAAGTGGTAGAGTGCATGCTTACCATGCACAAGGTCCTGGGTTCACTTCCCAGTACCTCCTCTAAACATAAATAAATAAATAAATAAATAAACAAACAAACAAACAAACAAACAAACCTAATTACCTTCCCCTAAAGAAAGAAAGAAAAAGAAAAAAAAGAAGACTCTATAGGAATATAGAATTAGTAACATAAACATGACACATATACTGAATATATTGATTGCATGGTTATTTTAAGTGATATTTATAAAGAATTTGAGAATATAGGAAAGTACATCTTATTTTGTCTTCAGTGAAAAATAAATAAATATAAATGTATACATCTATGAGCATTGCATATAAAACACTTAAAATAATAATAATTATTATAATAATAAAAGACCAGTATTAACTATACCATGTAAGCCAAGGTTGGTTTGGGGTGGTAGACTATGGGTGATATATTTTACCTTCTCAACATTCTAATTTTCTCCTTTTTGCAATTTTTCTGTAATGAGTATATATTCCTATAGAATAGGAAAAAACAATTTTAAAAAATCACTTTCAAATAAACTTTGGAAAACTGCCTTCTTTCTCTTCTACAAATCAAATAGATGAAACAGCTTCCTCCTTGTCCTCCTCCTCATCTTCTTCATCCTCCTTCTTCCAGAAGTACTTCTTTTATTCTTTCGTTCAATTTGACGTTAAATTCAGTTTAAAATGATTAAACAAATGTATTCAAATGGCTGAACAAATGTATTCTATTATGTTATTTTTTTTAATCTGATGACTAAAATTTAAACTTTCCACCAGCTATTTTGGTACTATGCAGACGTAACTATAACATACCCAAAGATGAAGGAGCTGCTTTGTACCACCATACACTCTCCGTTCTAACAAAAATTAATTCTTAATCTTTTGTATACCATTTTTAAATTCTCTTTTTTTCATTGTAAAAGGTAATTAACTGTAGCCAATATATTATAGCCAATATATATAACTATCATTACTGTGTAAAAATAGTTGGTATTTCCTGCCAACCATCATCATCTTCTTCATCATCTACTATTTATTGAGGAGATTCTCAACTAAACTACTGAAATTATCTTCCAACTGCCCTACTTGCTTCTACCCTTGCCAGATAACAGTCTTTTCTCAATGAGTATCAAGAGTGTAATTCTGTGACCTGTTTTAAAACATGTCAGATAGTGTCATTCCTCTCTTTCAAAACCCTTCAGTGACTGCCTATCTCAGAGTAAATGTCAAAGTTTTTACAGGGGCTACAAGGCCCTTTATGACCAGATCTCATTATCCTCTCTGGCCTCACCTCCTGCCTTCCCTCCTCTGCCAAGGTTGATTAGCTGCAGCTGTGGAGGCCTCCTTGAACTTCCTGAAACTCTAAGCATGTTCTTGTCTCAGAGTCTATACACTAGCCCTTTCCTCTGCCTGGTATGCTCTACCCAGTGCACATGGCTTGCTCCTTCATTTCTCTGAGATCTTTGTCCAGTGATGGATCACAGTATCACAGCAGCCTTCTGTGACCACTGCATATGAAATAGGACCCCCTTCCTCACACCCAGTACTTTCGATCTATACCTTTTCCCAATTTATCAGTCTACAGAGCACGCATCACAATCTGATATACTACATATTTTATTTGTCTCCTTACTGTTCTCCTCCCCACTAGAGTGTAAGCTTCATGAGGTCAGAGATCTTGTTTTGTCTGCTGCTGTATCCCCAGTACCTAGAATAGTACCAGGCTTAGAGTAGGTGCTTGGTAAATTCTTGGTAAAGAAAGGAAGGAAGGAAGGAAGGGAAGAAGGAAGGAAGGAAGGAAGGAAGGAAGGAAGGAAGGAAGGAAAACTTTACATAGATTATTTCATTTAAATCTCCCAACACCTCTGTGAGGTGATAGTATTATCATTCCTATACCACCCAAGAGAAAACTGAAGTCAGATAGTTACCAATTCAGTCAAAATCACACAACTTGCAAATGGCAGAGTTGAGACTAAAACCCAAGTTTGTATGTGAAGATAGTCCATTCTCTTAACCTTAACCTCCATGCTTCACAGATGACATTAACAAACAAGAAGGAGGATGCCAGTATTCTCTATTAGCCTCAGCCAGGATTGTGCTATTGAACTGAAATAGCACTCAAAGTCATCTCGAGAAAACTGCCATGAGGCCAGATCCGGAAAGAACACTATCTGGGTGTCTTTGAGCCTCATCCTCCTCATCTGTAAAATGTAGGGCATGGAAATCCATCTCTCAGCTGCCACGTCACACTAGCCCTTCTTGGACCCTGTTTGTCTCTATGGTGGAATGCCATTGCCTTCTCCACTTCTCCATGCTGTTTCACTTCAACACCAGAAAGGAAGGTCTTTTATTGATCTGTGGACTACAGGGTAGTTAAACCCAGGTACCCACTCCAGTCTGAAAGAAGATAATAAAATAACTGTGTATAATCTAAACAGGGCCTTCTAGCTTCAAGAAGGAAGCAGTTGCAGCCTCCTCTCGGAGTTTTTAAAAAAAAAACTATTAAAGTATGTAAGTATACAGATGATATGAAAGCAGGGTTTACATGGTTGAATTTTTCCTTCAGGAAACAGTATTGAGCACTTCCTGTGCTAGGGTCTGAGAGAGTAAATCAAAGAAGACATGATCCTTGCCCTTGAGTCACTCATTACCTGGTAAGGCAGAAGCATCTATGTGTGTGGCCTGCTTCAGTGTAAATATGTGTAGCTGTGGGTAGAATGTATGCCTACTACACACACACACATACACACACAAATGGTATATATGTGTGTATATTGTATGCATACGCATATATATGGCATGCATATGTGCAGAGGTATATATATGCATATGTGTATATGTATAATGTGTGTGAGTGTATATATTTGCTGCGCATCATTTTGCTTCTATTACTAAAACTAAGGGGAAATGATGAACCCTATCTGAAGAATTCAAGTTAAAAGCCTATATTCAAAGATGGCACTCCCAAATTTGTTCTAGGTAATAATATTCTCTTATACCCTTAATTCTACAAGAATTTAATGGTCTCAGGTACATTATTCATCCCATAGAATTCATTTGTCTTTGGTCTTCAAGGAAAATTACTCCTGCTACTGGCTCTCAGAGATGCTCAGTATAAAGACATTCTGCCCACCATCAAGTAGAAACAGAACTCTGCTTTACTTTTTCTTCCTTCAAACACAATCTGAACGGAAGTTCAACCTTTACCAAGCTGCTGCAATTTCTCCTCACTCCCTCATCTCTTTTTTAAAGCCTACATAAAGATGCCTGGGCCTGCCTGTTGCTGTTACTATGGCAACCCTCCCCTGCAGTTCATCTGTGAGAATACCTCCAGGTTTCAGTTAAGTCTACAATAGTGCTACCTGGGTCAGTTAGCTCTGTGGAATCCACAATTAGACAAGCTCATTAATAGTAAACCATTCGCTTCAAACGATCAACTGCCTCATTATTTCCCTAAAATAAATCACATTACTCATTGTTCAGACTGAGTAAATAAACACCAATGTTGACAAAGTTAATTTAACTTTTTGAAGTTGAGGAGCAAAAAGTTATAAGTTTGCATTATTTAGAAATTGGTTTAAAACTGTGCTTGGTGAATAGACAACTACATTTAGTAGTATTCTGAGGCTATCAGGAAATATTTAGAACCTAGACACACTGGCTTCTTCCAAATAGGACAGCTGATCACTGAGAGAAACAAACATCTAGATGACTAGTTGAATTTTCCTACTTTTTTCCCTAACGTGTGGCAGTGTATAAACTGATCATTTTAATAGATACGCCCCAATTCTGTAACTCAGAATCAATCAAGTTCCAGCAAGAATACTTTTTATTTCTTCTTGTAAAATTACTGACTTTGCTATCCTAATAACCAACCAATTAACTATAGTCCACTGAAACATTGTTTGTTCAAACTTAATTAAAATTCTCAAATGCTAATCAAATGCCTTTTTTGAGTTATTTACTATTGACATGTTTGGACTAAAACACTTCCAATTTTACGATACTTGGTAAACTACAACAGTTGGTTGAATTAAACATAATGGAAAAGATCTTTTGTTTATGTTGTAAGAGCAGCAAAACGGTCTGAACAAATGGTCAAGCAGGTTAGTCATTTTCTGACTATGACCAATTAAGTCATTGAGTACGATGCCTCTTAGTCAACACCATCTTAATTTTCAATAATATCTGAAATCCTTAGAAAACAAGAATTTCTCCTGGCATCTGATTGCTGTAGTCTGATACTATGTTTCATTCAGCCAAAACATTAGGATTTGGCGTCAATATGGTTACATTGCAAGAAAGTTTTCATGAACATTTCATATTGTTCACATCAGTCCAGTGCCATGTTGCGCCATATTGAAGCTTGTGGCAAAGGGAAAAATCAGTAATTACTGATTCTGTCTTTATTTAAAATTTGGATGCTTTGTTCATAGTAGATTTTTTGCATTAACTTTGATTTTTAAAAACATTGGATTAGAATATTATTTGTCTGGATTACTGAATTTTTGGCACTCCCCTAAATTTTGCACCAGAAGCAATTGCCTCATGAACTTCACCCTAGTGCTGGCCTTGCACTAGTCAGTATAAATTTGAATCCGAACCTCAGGCTGCTTGGACTCCAAAAGTACCTTTGGGGTATATGGACGCAGTTTAATTTGCAACCACTAGATGGAGACCTTTTCATTAGGTAACACAGAACCCCCTCCTCAATCTCTTGAACTAAAGAGGATGGCAGTTGTCAGAGAACATTCAGATTAAACAGAACTAAATTCTTGGCTAATTTAAAACATGTTAGGAAAAAAATTGTTCAACAGTAAAGAAAGCTGGTATTGTCATTGCCAGAGTCTGAGTTGAAGAGTCTTGAGTTTGACTCCCAAATCTGCTGTGTTAAATACCAGTTGTTTTAACCTCCCTGAGCCTTAGTTTCCTCATCTATAAAACACTGATCTCTTCAGGTTACTTTGCACGCACATATACATGTGAACTCTCCTAACAGAATGACTGATAATCTATATACATGTTGTCTTTCTCCCTTGGCTTCTCTTACAGAATATGTGAAATAGAAAAAAAAAAAAAAGAAACAGTCTAGTAGCACCAAAGGAACTGCATTCAACATTATGCCCCTGCCCGGCTACTGCTCTTTTAAAGCAAGTTTAGAAGGACAAAGTTTCAGAAATCCCATGAAAGCTTACACGCTAGCAAAGCTCAGTCCAGGGACCAGCTCCCGCTTTTTTCCTGAGTCAGCCTCCTTGCTGTGGAAATTGACAAGTTCATTTCCATTCAACGAACGCTTATTGAGCACCGACTATGTGGCCAGGATTCTGCCAGGTGTTAAGGCTGTGGAAATAAGACAAACCCTGTTACTAGGAGCTCACCATATCTGAATTAGGTGTGATGTTAAATAAGGTAGACATTACAACTTATGATTCAATTTTACCAGTATATGCTGGGATTCTACAATATTGTATTGGGCACTGACGAGCATACCAATCCCTAACATGGTCAGAGAAACACAACCCGGGTAGAGGCAGAGAGCTTAGCATTCAAATCTACTTCTTACTGGTTGTGTGACCATTCGCAATTTCCCAACTTTTCTGAGCCTCATCTACTTTTATCTATAAAATGGAGATAATAATAATTATCTCCCATGATCGTTGTGAGGATAACGGGACATACTACATACTGCTTAGAACAAGACCTGGCATATTGTAAGAACGTAGAAAATGTCACTCATTATTAGTACTAATAAAAACATTGGAATACTTCCTGTGTAGAGGAATTATTTTTATGTCGTTTCCTTACAGAAGATTCTCTAATGAGGAAGACTTCAGGACAATTTTCCTCACAACGGAGTATGCAGAAAGAAATGGCATATTGGAAAACAGGTTGGGGGTTGGGGGAGGGGCCATTTTGTAGCCTGCGTGGATTTCCTCCTTTTTTTTTTCCTACCACCATAGTAGATGTTAAACTACCAAAGATTTAACAACTGGCTTGCAAAATTGCTAAAAATTCAGCTGTCAGTTCTCCTCCACGAGTCTGAGCCAGTTCCAGCACACCGCTGATGGAAAGCTCTAGAGACCAGTTGGCCTGTTAAAGGCATTGAGGACCTTTTAAGAACTATAAGCCAGAGCTGTTTTTGGATTTATTCGGAATTTTTGAGTGAAAATTCTGAGTCTTCTCTATAGAACTTCCTAGTACAAGAGCCTCAGTCCTTTTTACTTTAATACTGATATGAACACTGCGATTTTCTCAGCTAGCCAATTGTACTTCAAATAACCAATCCTGACCCCTTTGCTTAGAGTAGTGTTTCCCTCCTCTATATCTGGCTTGGGGGGGGGGGTTGCTGAGACAGAAAAGGGGCAGGGCACAGCCAGTCAAGGAATAACACAGCAGTTAACACCAGGATGGCAAAAGATTCAACCCCCAGTAGGCCCTGAGGCTCAAGATGGTGGGAGATTTGACTTTCTTGAGCTTCATTATACGCCCATTGTAATGTAGTAGCATGGTGAATAACATGCCCACAGGCGCCATGGCAGTCCCAAGGCTAGCCACAAAAGGTCAGAGTGGGAAATAGCCAACTTCCTGGGAATCCCAGCCCCTTCCCCAGGCTACTTAGACTGGTCCTTCTACTTATTAGCATATGAAGCCACTGAGCCCATAAAAACTGGCAACACAGCGCCTAGTAGCCGCCCCCACTCTCCCCCTTGGGAGACAGCCCACACTCTACTTTTACTCTAACCTGAGCACCCAACCCCCATACCTGATGGCCTTTTTCTTGCGTTTTGATGTATCTCTAAATAAATCTACCTTTACTCAACTGTGGCTCGCTCTTGAATTCTTTCCTATGCGAAGCCAAGGACCCACACTTGGCAGGGCACGTCCCAGGGGCTCAACCGAAGCCTGGGACATGGCCCTCCTCACGCCCCACGTCCATTTTGTTCCTGCAACAGTGAGTGGGATGGTCTGCATTCTTCCTGAGCCACCATCAGTACAGAAGGGCCGGGGTGGCGCCGTGCTGTTTTTCAGACTCTGCAAATCTCTCCATTTCAGAAGCAAAGTCAAGTCTAGATAGTCCTTGCCCTTACAACCTGGGGGGCGGGGAGGGTGGGGGTTGGGAGGTTGGCTATATTTTCAGAGGCAGGCAAGTATTGCCTCTGAATTTCTCAAGCTCCCTCCCATGGGCAAGGGGGACCTGGAATCCAATTTGTTACAATGTGATTGAACAGTTCTCCACAATTGAAGTATAAACTGATGGGAAATTAATTCAGTGACCATTTCTCCACTATATTTACCATCAGGCTGGCTTTTGCCAAAAAATAGTTAAAGGGAAAAACCATTCATTAGGGACCTAATGAATGCTACCATTTAGTCACAGTCATTTATTGACTGATTACAATTTATCAGTTGCTATATATAAGTATATATTTGTATTCATGTCATTTAACCCTGACAAAAGTCTGCCTGCTTTGTAGGAATTCATATCACCATTTTCCACATAAGGAACTGGAGGTGCCAAGAAACAAAATTACTCACAAAGGTCATGCAGCTAGGAAATAGAAATTAGTAGTCAAATACCTCGACTGTGCTAGGAATTGGTATGCTCGGCAGTGCCTGATACAGTGCCTTGCATACTGTAGGTCTGTGTGATTTCAAAGCCCATGTTCTCAGAACTCTGGGCACTTTGCGCGACTTGGTGTATATAAAGATGAATTAGAAATAAACCTGGCCTTGAGAAGCTTACTGGCCCAGCAGATCTTTATAAAGAGCTCTTATGTGCTGAGGACTACCAGGTGTCTGACAGCCCAACCCTTAGCAGCACAGCCCCATCTGCACATCATGAGGGCACCTGTCGTCCTCGCAGATTTGAAAGCTAAGCATTCCTTAGGCTCAGGTGAGGCAGTGTATGGGGGCAAGCGGAGGATGGTTAGGAAAACAATAAACCCTTTGGGGAATAGTCCTCGTAAATTGAGCCATTCAAATAGGTCCTATTTACAAATAGATGAGAAATAAAGTGAAGAACTCATACTGGCCATAACACCAGGACTCTCAACCCAAAGGTCTAGCAGCCTAAGTGCATCAGACTGCCTGCAGGAGAGTTGTCAGATAAAAACACAGGCTGCCTCGCAAATTCTGAAATTCTAATAAACCATGAATATTTGAGCATAAATAGATCTCAAATATTGCATGGGGTATACTTATACTAAAAATGCATATTTTTATGTGGAAGTACTTATGCTAAAAATGACTCATTTATCTGAAATTCAAATTTAACTGGGCATTCTGTAACTGGCTAATCTGGCAACTCCAGACTCAGGGGAAAATGGGCTGATAGTGAAATAATTCTATATTGCTCCCATTCTCATCTTTGCCCTTTGAGCAGCCTGACCTACTGTATATTAAGCTGCTGAGACACATTTGAAAGCCAGCCACTGGGGAAAAAAAAAAAATTAACATTTCCCAGATACCCTGCACTTACCACTGACTCTTCTACCTCTTTCAACAAGACCTGCTACACTTTAAGACTTGTTACACTCTAGACATGTTTACTTTGAAAAGTTTCATCTCATGTCATACCAAACATAATAAAATGTATCCACCTTAATATCTCTGTCTCTATGTATAGGACTGGGTTCACTTGCAGGGGATTAGGTGACCTAATGTTAAATAGTCATTCATTTAAACATGCAATCATTTCAGTGTTTTGAATTTTCTTCCTACTCTGGAAGCAATATTGATCCCAAGTCTCAACCATTTCTGTAGTCACATGCAAAACACGTAAGTCCCAGGTTCTGTAAGTTGCATACTAAATGGATAAAACGGTGTTCCTCATCTCCCTCCATCCTGCAAGGGCTGGCAGGACACAGGCAGTTCAGGAATACTTGATTTTATGCCTGTAAGAACTCCTAGAAAAGCCCACAGGCTTTACATTTTTTCAACTGCATCCTTGCCAAATGCACTAGACAAGGCAGCATGACCCTTGACTGGGAGGAGAGTGATGGTGCTCCTCTTGTCCTGGCTTAACCATTTACAAAACCAATGACCCAGGACCCTACCTGAGCCTCATGCACAGAAAAAAGATGATACATCCCACCCTACTTCCTCCTTATAAGGATCAAATGCTATCTGATTAGAGAAAGTGCCTGAGAAACTCTAAAGTGCTTAAAGATAATTAGAGGATACACCCTCTGTGTCCTTATCAACAGACTTCCAGGGTGAATTTATACAAAGGGTATTTTGTAGTAAAAAAATAACATTCAAAACACCAACACCCATTTTTCTGAGCTACAAATCTGAATTTTGACACTAGGTTTCCTTTAAGCAAGAGTTCTCTGTTTCAACTAACGTAACACACAAAGGCAGGCTCTCTTAATCAGCAAAAATGACAATGTCACGATGGAGGTATCTAAGTCAATTAGTAGGGCATTTTGGTAGATTAGACTCGTTTTGAAAGTTGTTTGTGAAATGTATTTAATAGGTTTGTCTGTTTTGATTTTGAGTGAGTCTCTGTAGCTGTCCATGTCATGATGGCAGTTTTGCAACTAACCACCGAAAAAAACAGTTGTTCAGTCTGAAGGCAGGACAGAGATTCTGTGTGTACATTGTATATAAAGCCTTCTGGCTGTGAGTATTAAACTCTGGTATAATGAAGACCTTGTATTTCTTGTATACGAGGCCAGCACTCTTCTTATACTGCCAGGGATCCGGCAGCCTCTAAAGACTGGGAGTCGCTGCTGCCAAAAATGACTGAGTATCATGAAAGCCCTTGTACTGTACAGTATGATCGTGGAAGGGTCCATGGGAAAGACTTTAATTTGCAAATGAAACATTTACAGTCCATCTGAGTTAACTGAGTGGTTCCTAACAGCTGGATGTGTGTGTGTGTGTGTGTGTGTGTGTGTCTGTGTATGTGTGCACACATTCATTTTAACACTGTTTAGATTCCAAATCCAACTGAAATGCAGGAGTTGTGCAATTTATACTGATCACTTCTGTCGGAGAATTTGGGGTGAGTAAAAGCTTTGAAGGTCTTGCAGACTGTCAATAACAGATGCTGTTTCTTAAGGGTACTGTTTTATTTCAAGTACACATCATTTGACTGTTCATCTTTGTTTTCTGCTCTATTGTGTCTTTAGGTTTTTAGGTTAAACTAGTTAGAAAATGTTCACAGATTTAAATTTTCCCCATCACTGAATGTGATTTTTCTTTGATTTTTTTGTCTCCCTAAGATCCATTTGCCATCTTGATTTTGCCAAAGGAGATGTCAAGAAAGGTATATGAACATTGATTGAGTACTTATCATGTAATAAAGAACTACACACTAAGTGCCTTTTATATATATTATTTAGATCCACCCAGAAGCCTGGGGAGTGAGGACAATCTGTACCCTCAATTTACACGTGAGAAACTCAGGTTTCAGCTTCCAAACAGGTGATTAGACATTCTCCATTACAAATAGTAAATTTAGTTTTATTTTTGCTTTTTATTGAGAAACCACTCTTTCCCTCTCTCCTTACACCAGATGCTGTCCCTAGCCTTAAAAGCCATTATATTTTTGGAGGCATTATTAAAGGAAATGGTGGGGGGAAAAAAATCTTCTCTTGCTGTCTCCCAAATCAGCGTAGTCTCCTCATTTAGTACAGATTGAAGTATGGCCCCAAAGACCAGAGAATGGATGAAATGTCGTCCCTGGCAGACATACAGTCCCCTTCTCCAGACCACCGAGCACCTGTATCCTCAGAGCTCTGGCGTGCCCAGCTCCCCCACTCAGCACTGAGCCTTTGCTGAGCTTGTTGTGGATGGAATTACTCTGGAGACACAAAGGACAGAATGCAAACACCAGGGACAGTCCTGCTTTCCCCATCTGTAAATGAGGCTACCAATGCCCACCTCACAGGGTAGGTGTAACATCGAATCAGAGAACGTACCTGAAATTTGTTAGTTTCATGAGTTGAAAAAACGAGAAAGGAAAGTTACTCATTTCAACAAGGCAGCCATAAATTCATTGAAAATGACCTAGCTAAAGGCCTCATCTTGACACATTTTTTTGTGAAAATGCTTCTTTGTTCTTTAAACAAATCCAAGATCTGGCTGACTTTTCAGGATAAATGTTGAAAACAGTATCTTCGTAATGAAGCAAAAGCAGATTTTATTTAGTTAAGCAATTACATGAAAAATTAAGCTACACTATGCTTTTATTTTTATAAAATTATTTTCAACATTCACTTTGGAAAGCAATACAGTATTGAGTCTTATTAAGTCTAACAATCTCTGACTTGTTTGACAAATTTGATAATCTTATTAGAGAAAATTTGCAGTATAAATGATCCTCTGTTGCCCCTATATCTTTTACGATAATAGTCACTATTATAACTATTTCTGTTAATAAAGAACTTACTATGTGACAGGTACTGTTCTAAGACAGTAAACAAACTTACTAGGCATTGATTACTATCCACATTTTCCAGATGAAAAGAAGGAGGTACAGAGAAAGGTATTTTAGCCAAAAGTCATTCTATCAGCAAGTGGCAAGTAGACCTAAATCCTATTCTATGAGATTCCAGAACCCGCCAATTAACTACTAGACTACACTATCTCAGGTTCACTTATAATTGATCTACAGTGGTCTTGCTCATAATCTACAGCCCTTGAGAAAGTAGCAAGTTCCTCATCTCTCAAGTAGGTTTTTGTTTTTGCCTATCAATTGAGGTAAGTTTACTAAAGATCAAATAGACTGATAACTGCTTCATAGACACTTGAGGAGGAAATAAACTGAAAAGGTATGAATCCTTCATCAAGAGAGCATGGAGGCTATGTAGCCCGAGGAATATATGTAGCCCATGGGAAAGGTACAGCCAAGGGGAAGATGGAGTCCGTGGGGATATGTGGTCCAAGTGCCATCAGCCAATCCAGTCCCATGTCCATGGCCAACAGCCTACTGTGACCATGAAAATGTTCCCATTGGATCTGGACTTAATCTCAAAATCCTTCTAAACATAGCACCCCAAGAGCTACTGTTCATTTATTTAGATATTAGGTGTAGGATTACCAAGTATAGGGCTCTCTCATCAGAATTAACATGTGAAACTAAGCTCTTTCCTGTCCCTTATAAAAAATTGAAAGTTGACATGAGCAAGGTACATGTTTCTAAGTTACGATGTTTTATTCCAGAGTTCTAAGGTAACTTGTACTTGTTTATGGAGCTAGAACTGAAATAACAACCTCTTAAAGAGAAAGAGAATTTGATTCTTTCTTTTAAGCCATACTTATTCTTAAGTCCTTGTCTTCCTGCACAAAGCACATGACTACTTCTTATTTGGTTGGTTTGGTGTCTTTCTAGGTTTTGTCCATTTTGGATATTGAAAAACCACTTGTCACCAGGAAGTACACGCCCCTACTTATGTACAGGGATTTGTGAAGTTTGAGAGGTAACTTCGTGGAGGAAAGCTAAGTCCACAACAAGTCTATAGATGATTTTGGAGATATAATCCATAAATGTTTCAAAACTATGTTAAAATTTCAAATTTCTAAGAAGAGGGCCTATAGCTCCCCAGAGAGTCACACAAGGTTTTTAGCTCAGTCCTACATGAAACCCAACAACATTTACTGATATTGAATACTAGGCACCATACTAGGTACAGAGATGATTACAAAACAATTACTAGCCTAATGGAATTCACAGATGTCAACTCTCTGCTCTGTAGGCTCTGGCTCCCCACTAGCCATCAGCGGTTGTATTCCACGAGGTGAGGGTTTCCCAGAGTCATGTAGAGTCCCCTCGCCCAGCTCCTAGCCCGGCCAGCAGAGAGAGATTCTGCCAAGAGCCACTGCATTGCATTTCTCTTTAGAACACACAGCCCTAGCTGCTTCTCCTGAAAAATGGAAAAATGCCTTTCATCTCTTCCTGATGAGTTGCGGAAGAGGAAAACAAAGCACTAGGTTATTTCTCAATAGGTCACCGTGTTACATGAAATTCTTGGTAAATCACATGGTTACATTTAGAAAGATCACTGTTTGAAAAATGGTTTGGAACAAGGAGAGATTTGGAGCAGAGAGACCAGTTAAGAGGCTATTGTAGTAATCCAGGGGAGAGATTACAATGGCCTGAAATAGGGGAGTGGCCCAGGGGACAGAGAGATATAGAAGGATTTTGAGAGCTATTTTCGAAGGTAGAACTGACAGGAGCTGTGAGAAATGAGGCTCAAGACGCAGGTCTGAGAGAGCTCCTAGACGACTCGGTATAGCACATTAAGGGCCTCAGACTTTATCCTGAAGGATAAAAGTTACGAACTGGTGAGCCACAATCCCAGTGGCCAGTAGATCTATGTTGTTTTCCCCACCCCCAAAGGATTAAGAAAAAGAATTAGTTGCCCACACTTAAAAATCAAGAGATTTAATGTTAAATTCTGGCTTTCTAATTTCCTTTGAGGAGAAAAAAAAAAAGGAAACAGGCAAAACTGGCCCACAATTCTGCTTGACAACAATAGACGGGGAGGGTATAGCTCATGCTTAGCATGTCCGAGGTCCTGGGTTTGAGCCCCAGTACCTCTTCTAAAAATAAAGAAAATAATAAACCTAATTACCTTCCTCCCCCACCCAAAAAAAATTTTAAACAATAAACAGCTGAGCAGTACTTGCTTCCTTTTGATAGGCTGTGGACCCTCCAGTTTGATACATTCTCCTCCTGGGAGCAGCTTCACTTTTTTCTATAGCCTGCTGACCCCTATAGACATTTGAGATTGTGCCTTTTTCTGTAGATAATGGAAAGTCCCTTGAAATGTTTAAATTGGGAAGGTCGTGAGCATTTTTTAGAGAGAGACCATGCTGGTGGCAACATTGAGTATGGATCGAAAAGAGACAAGATCAAAGTCAGGAAGACAAGTTCAGAGATTGTAGCAGTCACACACCTGAGCAAGGAGGGGCCGGAGCTAAGATGGGCAGTCCACGTGGAAGGGAGGAGGGCAGCCTGCAGACCTGGGTAAGGAGCTGAACCAACAGAGCTTGTGGCTGATTGGGAGTGGGCGTAGGAATCCCAGGGCGGGGGAAGGCAGAGTCAAGGATCACCGACTCTCAGAATTTCGTGCTGTGAGTATCCGGGTTTAAATTAAAAATACAGAAGAAGAAGCTGGTTGAAAAAAATACAAATCCCTATCCTGAATTTCAATATTTTCATTATTTTCTGAGTGAAAATTAGGAACTGCTTAGTGATTCATGGACTATATGAACAATAACCCAAGATGCTCCAGGAAATAAACTTCAGAAGACAGAAACTGACTTCTGGTACCATTGGATACATAACAATCTTTTCTGCTATATGGTCACAAAACCTGCCTTATTGTGGCCAAGATGAACATATAGATTGCAAAAGCAAAGTGAATGAAAACAAGATGAACAAGGCTGAGCGAGAACACAAATCCATCCCATTACTCCGGTTGTACATGGCTCACTACAAAAGCAGCTCTATACTATCCATAAGTGCCTGTAGACGTTTAGTAAAAGATTACTACGAAGAGCTGACACATAATCTTAATTCCATTTTCTTCGATGTTAGCTAAGTCTGCCAGAAGTAATGAATGTTATCCTGCAGGGAAGATGAGAGATTAAGGCAAGTGAAATTACTATTAAGTCATTTCTTCTTTCCACACACACGATAATATATAGCTCAGTGAAGATAAGGGTTCACGGTGATTACAGAAGGGCAAATAAATATTTACCAAGATTTCAATTTAAATGTCCTGAAATTAGATGTAAATAAAGAGCCTTCAATTTTTTATCAAAGGAAGAGGACTCCTGATTTGCATTTTCATCTTACTATCAATTGTAAACTCACTGTCAGGGGCGAAAAAAAAGTCTATCTAAAACTGGAAGATTTTACAAGGTTGACTTAAAGTGAAATAAAATACCCTCTCTATCTTGACCTATTTTCCCCCTTTTATTCACCTTTCAGAGGAGGAGATGAATGGAGTTAGACTTGAAAGAAATTAAACAGATGAAGACAACTCGTAGTCAAGTTGCAGACATCAACCCTTGATCATTTATGTTAAAAACTAACACTTATCAAATTCTCTTTCCAAGTCAAATAAGCAGCCAGAAAGAGGCACTGCTAATTTGTCAAGGATACTTCAGACTGAATTACTGTACGTAGCATGAACTGACAATCTTATTATGGTACATTTGCAACTGATGTCTCCAAATCAAATTTGCGTCTTTTCTACTAGAAATGATGTATTTTATCTAATACAGTTATTTTCCATATTATCTACATCTAGATGTTCTTTTTCCATTTATGTATTGCATTGCATGTCAACAGTTTACATTCCCAGAAATCTAGCCCTTAATATCACCACCATGATCAACCTGATTATACTAATTATATTGCTGTTAGACTCCATGGCATCAGACTGAGGTGATGTAATTATGGCTTCCAAGCAATGATTTTAATAGTTTCCTTCTTCCTATATACTGCATATCAAAAGACTATGTCCAAGTTCAACTGTACCATTCTACTAACCCTAATTCTTAACCCTAATTGCACATAGGGTTATTTAACTCCAACTGAAGTTAATTTCCCTGTGAATGTGTTATTATATTATTTTCATTCTCAGTTAACCCATTTTGGGGGTGGGAAGGGACAAATTTAGGAGTTTGAGATTTGCAAATGTTATATAAAAATAGATAAAAAACAGATTTCTTTTGTATAGCACAGAGAACTATATTCAATATCTTGTAATAACTTTTAACAAAAAAGAATATGAGATTTAATATGTGTGTGTGTGTGTGTATATATATATATATATATATATATAAAATACTGGGACATTGTACTGTACACCAGAGATTGATACATTGTAACTGACTATTAAAAAAAAAGTTAACCCATTTTTATCCACTTGCATGTGTTTAGAGTCCTCATACTTTCCCTTAGTTCTCATCACATGGTCCCACTTTAAGTGCAGTTTCACCTTGGCAGGGCTACAGACCAATCTGCTAAAAATTTTGGAATAGAAACTACAGTACGTTGATGCCCTCACAGTTTTCCTGGTTTTCAAATGAACTCCAACCACAAATAAGATCGAATCAGTGCACACGGCTATGTGAACACAAATACACATGAAAAATTTGTTAACGTTTTTCTCTTGTGGTCTCCTCTACCATCCAGCAAGGCATCACCAAAGTCTAAATGAATATGATTTGAGACATTTGGGGGAAACTTTCTCTTGAAGGTTTCCATTTTATGGGAAGCAAATATATTTATCTTCTCCCAGGATGAGAGGAATCTGGTACGTGTCATTTAAAAGTTCAGCGACTTGGATGATTTGTCTCTGACCAACACTTGTCCCTTGTTTCTAATTTATGAAGAACATTCCAAGGAGCTTTTCCCCATAAAGAGAATAGTTATATATAGGTAGACTCAATAAGTGCTTTTTTTCTTAGCGTTCCATTTACTAAGGACAACAGATGGACCTTCTAAGCCGTTAATAAATGCAGACGAAACATGATATGCTGGCTGGCTGGTACGTTAGCAGAGTTTTCCCAAGATGAAACAATGACTTAAGCCAAGATGAATGCTCCCCAGTTGTTTAAATAGATGGGTCAACACTTGTTTTACTAGGTAGTAAACACATGCCATGTTAACTGGCAATTTATAAGCATTTAATAATCACATAAATGTATCATACATTGATTTGAACATTGAACAGTTTATTGTTACCCTCAATAAAAGGCTTCGGAGGCAGAACACATAATTATTTTGTGATTCCATTTAAAAGGGTAGAGAGCTAATCAAGCATGTTGATAATAAGAAACATCAAATGAAGAGACCACACAGCTGCTAATTTCCATAATCTATACTGCATATTTCAGCTCAAATCCTAGACCACAACTCTATTCCAAAATCCTGTATCACAGTGGCTTCACACAATCTTCCATTTCTGTCTCCACTTTCCAGAAATAGTGTTAAGGTGAAAATGGACTAGACATACAGAGCTAGACTTGGACCAATATGGATTATATAAAAAGAATGATTGTCTAATCAAACTCCATACAAGGTAAACCAATGTAGGCATGTCTACAGTAACTAGGTATTTGAATGCCAAATTAATGTAGCCATTTTCAAATAAACTTGAGAATCAGGAGCTGAAGTGTTTGACAGTGCCGAATGAGCCATCATCATCAACAGAGTGTTAAAATGGAAAAAGAAAAATACTATTTGAGAGGTAGTCTTCCTGTATTTTTAGATTTTCCACAGTATTATGTCCCTCATGCAAATGGCATGTGAATGACTACTTCTTCCTAGTTTAAATCTGAAACCCAATGGCCTGTGACCAAATAACCAGACATGACTTTTTATTGATTCCTTGATCCCTGATACACACAAGAATTTTTTAAATTGTCTACATTTAATGGAACTTTCATCTGCATGTATAAAGGCCATCCCAAGAAGCTCTGTGGCCCTCTCATTTCACACACGTAGGGAAACACTGAAAGCTATGTGAAAGACTTTTTCGTGGAAGCTGATGCCAGTTAGGAAGAATTTCCCTGATATTTTTGTTCTGACTTGAATTACTTAAAATTATCCAGAAGAGGCTTTGTAGTCAAAGAGTGATACCTGGAAGGCGGCTCAGTCTGCTACATGGGGCGGCTTCAGTGGGAATTAAAACTTGCACCAGATGTCAGGGGCCCCACCTCAGACCCACAGTGACTGATTTGCATCCCTGCTGAAGGAGCCATTTCAGGGGCCCCTACAGAAGTCAGAAGTTGAGGCTGCTTCCGTATACCTGGTGGCAAGCGGGCTGTCCACAGTGAGGCTGGGCTGGGTCTCCATCTGGTTTGGTTGTTTTATGCAATAAGCTATGAGTTAATGTTCTCTTCTCTCTTCTGCTCCTTGTTCTTAGAAATAGCCACTTCTTTGTCACACTGACTTTCATGATACCCTTCTTTTTCTTTTTCTTTTTTTTTTTTTTGTTTGTTTTAAGCCATTTTCTTAGTTCCTAAAGGCCATCAGTGTAAAAGATTATCCAACAAAGATGCCCTGACATGAACTAAAGAAGGAATAATGCTGTCAGTTTCAGTGGCCTCAGACCTCCGACTTCTGCTGTTCTACTGTCTGCCATTCATCCTTTTGATTTCCCCCCTCCTCAGGGTGGGAAGAATTTAATTCTTATTAGAATTCATTTTCTCTTGCATGCTCTTTTCCTGAATAAGACCCTACTCCTCCCATAATTTTGGAATATGCACCTGATACTTTATTTTCTTTTTCCCCAGAGCCCAAAAACATCTGCTTTGGCTCCAAATCACAATGGACTGCTTAGCAGGGTATTCTAAACCAAACACGCTTTACTTAGTCAGTATCCCATAGACAAACAAAATAGATTTTCCATGTTAATCCTTTTTGAATCCCACCAGAGAGCATATTGAACAGGCATGTCAATCAGTGAAAAAGGCAAATGTCAGATAACTGCAGTTTCAGAGTTGAAAAGGACACTTGGAGGTCATCTAAAAAATAATTATTTTTTATATGAGGAAACCAAGGCCCAGTTGACAATGAGTTGCTGAAAGTTTCACCAAGAACAGAGCTGCAGGCGAAGTATTTAGCAAGAAGTGTAATGATATCTGTAACCGAGTTTGAAGGGCACCCCAAAATAAGATGGATTGAGAGATGGATTGAGGCATAAATGTGATAAATCAAGTGCAGCCAAGTGTTAATGATGGGATGTAGGTGGCAGGTTCATGACTGCTCACTGTAAATGCTTTCAACTCTTGGGTGTATGCTTAAAAACTTTCAGAATAAAATGTTAGACATTTAAGCATTGCAATGAACTTATGCAACTAGTAAGTCAATGAGATCGCAGAGAGATGCCTCATAATAGGTTTGGCATATGCACCAGTAAAAGCTGGTATCCACATTCAAGACAGATAACCCAACATGGACTCTTACTCAGAAAACACACTTCTTTAAGATACATTGGAGGGATTCAAATAAATGAAATAGTTTTGATTTATTCGGAATTCTTGCAATTCCAAGTGAAAGGAAATCACCCCAAACTGGCAAGCAAACAAAGGGAGAGTATTGGTTTCCATAACTGAAAAGTCTAAGGGGAAACCTGGCTTGATCCTGGTTATCTGCACCCAGACTCTTCATCTCCTGGCTCTGCTTTCTTTTGCATTGGCTCCCTTCTCATTCAGGCTTTCCCTGCTGAATGGCAAGGCTCTCTATACCTCCCTGTTTGTATCCCCATAGATGCAAACCCAGAAGAGATAAGAGCATGTTTCTCTCAACAGTAGAAGCAAAAATCTTAAGAGAGCATTTCATTTGCTCACCTTGAATTATGGGCTTAAGCCCATCCTTAAGCCAAAAAACATTTGCCAGAAGACTGCAATACTCTGGTTGGACATGTCTAAGTTAGCATGTGCACCGTGACTCAGAAGGGAAGACTGATGGCCCAAAGGAAATTCTAATTTGTGTTCCCAAAAGTCTAGGGATGGATGCTGAACCATTAAAATGAAATGCCATGTCACAGATTTGCTGTCAGAACATCTCCTAGACTGCTAGGAGAGGAAATCATCTTAAGGCTGGAGATGGCAACAAGGAGTAGAGCTCCTAGGTGTGATCCATCTTCCAGTAGCTTCCATAGTATATTTCTAATCTAAGGAAACTCTTCCCAAAGGATTCAACACAATAGGTGAAAGGGGCCCATTTCAAGAATAGGTGCACAAGCTGGATCTGGGACCAGGAGTGCTCCCTGGAGAGTGACCTAGGGCTTGCTTAGGAAGGAGCTTGAGCTATTGGTACATGTGGATTCTAGGAACTAGGGGAAATGATAAATTTCAGGTATTGAATAAGACCCTTGAAGTCAGACACTCTTGGAGTGACACTCTGGGAAATCTTAGCTATTTTTGCAAGTCAAATTGGAAGGAAATTCAGTGACAGTTCTTATCTCTGCTTAATTTAAGTTAATTTCCAAATAAATTTAAGAGTAAGTGTGAAATATTTTATTAAATAATGTTACATTAACTGGGCTACTCATTCTGATTTGGTGATTATATCATCAGATGCACTATTCAATCAAGACCATTTTTATCTTCATAATCATAAGTTAAATTAGAACTGTGAAGGCAGAACTGTTAGATTGACAGAACTGTAAAGGTACCAGAGCTGTCTACCCATCTGCCTTCCCAGGGTCAGACTGCTGGTCCTAGTAGATCTGGTCCACAGGGCCAGGTTCCCACAAGCAGGGCAGACTGTTGGCCACAGATGTCATGTGTGGAGCCAGAAGGCAGTGGCCAAAGAGCTTCTGGGAGTGCCTTTCCAGACTAGCAGAGAGGAGTAAAGGGTCATGAGGACAAGGAAGGCTGCAAGCCAAAGTCAGAACCATGGTATGAAGCCAAAGGTTTTAGATAAACCACGAAGATAAAAGCAGGAGACCGCGGGTCATGACTGGCAAAGGAAGGGGCCCTGCACAAATCCTAGAGATAAGGCTGCTGGCAATAGATCCAGTACGCTGGTTAAATTATCTAGGGTGGGGTAAAATACTGATCAGTTTCTAATAATGTCTGGCAGCACGCTCACAAATCTAATTTGAACCACATTAAAAAAAAAAAAACCCTTCCAGCTCCAGCCTGACCTAAGCATTTCTTTCCAAAGGTGGAGGAGAGTGCAACCTAGAACATGTCTTGAAGAAATATATGATGGGCAAAACTGGGATTTTAAAGGTGTCTTGATCCAGATACTTGCACCTGATTTATACTTTTCCATTAATTGTTAAATTTGTTCTTCTCCACATTTTTCTCAGCTGTCAGGAAGACAGGGCCCAACATGACCACCAGATTGGCAAACATAATGAATGCATAAATTATAAGAAAAAAATGTATTTTCATTGATTCAAGAACTATTGACAGAGCATCTATTATGTGCTAAGCCTCGAGCTCGGCAGCAGGAACGCAACGGTGAATAGAAGTGGAGTCAGGAAAAGCTAAGTTAAAATCCTGGTTCTGCCATGAAGCAGGTGCGTGACCTTGGAGCACATGGTTTCTGCATGTATTTTCATTAGTTTAAAATTCATTTAGAAATACTTGGGCCACAGGTCATTGTAAGGATTCAATGAGATAACTAAACATAGTTTCCTCAAACACCCATAGTGAATGCAACAGTACCCATATTTCAGGATCCTTGTTGGGTCGAAAGCTAAGGTAAGTGATGTAGAATGTATGGCACATAGAAGACACAATAAATCAGGGCTAAGGAGAGGAAGGGAAACCCTATGCCTGTATATATAAGCAAAATGGGGGAAAAAATCCTTGATTGAGAAAAGTTCTCATTATTTAAATTAAACTGATAAACTGATTACTACCCCTTTGATGAACTCCCACCTTTTTTTTTCAAACCAATATTGTATGCAGTTTTTTAAAGCTTCTTTTTAGAATTTTAATTGATAGTGCAGTAACATAAAAATAATTGTTTTCATTACTCTGGATCATCTTAATGCCATTATATCTAATTCTCAAATTTACCTTATTTCAAATGGTACCTGAGAGGAGATTTCTCATATTATCCTATAGAAAGCAGTATCTCATCTTTCATCCAATGCACAGACCTACTCCAACACCACAGCTTTCCTCACCCCCTCTATCCTTTGTTGCTCCCCCTAGTGCCTGTCACCAACATCTGACACACCAGGTGATTACTTGCTGGCAGCTGTATATCCTATCTTTCTCCACTAGAATGAAAATTCAAGGAGAGTAGAAGTGTTTTGTTGTGTTTTGGTCACTGACTTACCTTTGTTACTTAAAATGACACCTGGCACATAGTGGGACACCAGTAAACATGTACTTTTCTTATTTTAATTTTTTAATTGAAGTATAGTTGACTTACGATGTGTTAGTTTCTGGTATACAGCAAAGTGATTCAGTTATGCGTATATAATCTTTCTTATATTCTTTTTCATTATAGGTTGTTACAAGATACTGAATTTAGTTTCCTGTGCTACACAGTAGGTCCTTGTTGTTTATCTATTTTATATACAGTAGTTTGTATCTGCTAATCCCAAACTCCTGATTTATCCTTCTCCTGTACTTTTAAATAAATGACAATATTTGTGTACACTTACCAAATAAAGATATAGCTTCTAATATGTATTAATATAATAACAAAGCTTTCATGCAATCTGCATGCACTTTACAGTTTAACCATCTTCAACTCACATTTCCTATAACAAAGCTATGAGGAAGTGTTAACTCTACTTTGCAGTTAAGTCAACTGAAGCTCAGACAAGTGTGTTCCCTAATATCACACAGCTAATGAGTGATTCCCTCATGGAAAACCAATTCGAGAAGAAGCAACTACAGTTGCAGTGTCACAAGTGCAGAAGTCACTTTGAATATGCAAAATAGCGGTGTTCAGTTTGTATCTGTCATCAGGCGAGTTGCTTACTTTCTTGTTGAATTTCAAGTTTCCCGTATTAAAGAAAGTATGCAAATAGTGACTTTTTCCTCACCCTGCATTACAAAGGTTAAGGGCAAAGAATGAACACCTGCTGTATGATACTGCTTTTGTACAGATAAAGCAAAAAGATTTGGAGCTTGATTTATAAATAGCTGCGTAATAACAACGCACAGTAAATGAAAAACCCAGGCTTCCATCTGACAGAGAGTAGCAGCAGCACATTATGTTCAACTGAGCTCTGCATTTGCCCCTTCACCACAGAAAAGCTGTTTTGCTAGTGCAGTGATTTCAGATGAGTTTTGGTAGTCAGTATCTTATTAAGCCCCACCCACCCTGGAAGAATTAAGCAGTAGGCAGACCTTGGCTTTTGTGTGTTACCTGTCCTTCCAAGGTTCACCACCCCCAGACAACAACAATCTTCTTACAAAGTCCCTTTGATCTCCTCATGACCACCTCCCCTGCCAAATGCCCAATGTGGACCCATCCACCCCTCCATTCAAAACAGAAAAATAAGTGGAAATGCTAATTTACACTAAGTTCTTAAGATCTTAATGATTCCATAATAATTTTGGATTCAGACTCCACCACTTACTAGCTGTCTGGCTTTGGACATGTTACATAATTTCTCTTTGCTTCCTCTTTCTCATCTATAGAATGGAGTCATTAATAGTACTTACTTCACAGTGTTGAGTGAAGATTTTGTGTGTGTGTGTGTGTGTGTGTGTGTATCAGAATGTCCGGAACTTGCTGTTATTTAAGTATTTGCTATTAAAGAGAGAGGTCACACAATGTAGAAAAAGAAGTGACAGATCTAAATTTGATTTCTGTGACCTGGGCAAGTTACCTAATTTCTCTGAATCTCCGACTTCTTAGTAAAATGGGAATACTCTCTACTTTACCAAGTCAGATAAAGATTGCTAATATCATATATAAATCATATCACCTATAATATTAGCTGATGCAGAACAGATGCCTCATATTGTATTAAATATTATTCTCTGAAAATTAAAAGGGGATTGTGGGAGGTATCAGTTATTCTAAACTAATCAATGGGATAGTGGTGGCCTTGAGGGAGTGGTTTCATTGAAGAATGAGGTCTTCAAGGTATCTTGACCAGCATTCATAGCAGAAAATTTTGGTTTTAATACTATATGTGCAGATCGCATTTTCCAAGGATGATCACAGCAATATCCCTAGGCCGCATGTCCGTGTTACTATACAACTTGGACATATCTTGAATGTGGAGGTGGAGTATACTTCCCCTCCCCTTGAACTTGAGCCTTTGTGAGTAACTGACTTGACCACTAGAGTTGCTATATGACTTCTAAAGCTAAGGCACGAAAATGGCGTGCACTTCAGCCTCATTTGTGTAGACAATCCTTCTGCAGGATGCCAACCACCATGCAAACACTGGAACTGCCCTGAGGCGGCCATGCTGTGAGGAACCCCAAAGTAGCCCATGTGGGGAGAACACATGGAGAGGCCCTAAGACTATGTACGTGATCAACCCCAAGCCAGAATGGCCTAGCAAAGCCCTTCCCAAATTCCAGAAGCTCAGAAACAATGAGAAATAGTAGAATGGTTATTATTTTAAATCACTAAGCTTAGGAGTGGTTTGTTCTGCAGTTTTAGATAACAGATTCACTATGCCATGGTTTTATTGTGCTTTACCGGGTGGAAAGCTCTTTTATTAGATCTTATTATTGGATCTTATTTGACACAAATGTCTCATGAAAATAGATATTACCATCTCTTTTATGGCTGAGGAAATAGAATCGCTGAGGAGTTAAGTGATTTTCCAGAGGTCACACAGCCAAGAGCTATGGCAGAGCTGGTATACAAACACAGATTCTGCAATTTCAAGCCCACCTAAGAGTAAAGAAAGGACTGTGAGAAGAATGATAGAAAATTTGCTGATGGCGCAGCTCTTCCGTGAGTTCTGAAAACCTTTTTTAAACTGAGATTGTGTAAGCAGATGTGATTTACTTCAAATTTTGCCTGGTATTTGGCTTATGGATTTCCATAGTTTGTACCGTAATTATGAGTTAGTGTGGTTTATAACTACTTGAAATGAAAAACTGAAGCATGTTCAATATTTACATTTCATTTTAGTAGATCTTAGTCATTTTATTGTTATTCAATTTCACATTGTAGTTTTATGATTTCTCACTTGCATGAATATTAATCGAAATGGGAAATGTACTCAGTGATTTAAAGGCTTGTGTTTTTAAGTATTTGTGGAAAATCTAATTAGGGTGATATGTCCTGAAAAAAACAATCTTTCTACAAAAGTGAAAATTATTGCCACATCATTGTGTTCTCTGAAAATGCACAGTAAACAGAGATAGCCAATTAAAGCGTATGGTACCTGCTCTCTTGAAATTCCTACAAGTAATTAAAAATGTCATGATTTTATTTCACCCTGTATATTTTCAAAATACAAAATGATCATTTTATCCTCCCAATGATTCTGACTACTAGTTGTTTCTGATTGGCCATGACAACTGAAGGTTGTCCACAGAGCACTGTGAAGTGAGCACCAAGAATCATCTCTCTTCCATACACTGCCCTGGGCCACAAGCATTCTCTAGGATACATCCTAGAGTGCTTTGGAATGAATAGAGCATGAAACAAAAGACTTTATTTGGTTTTTCCTCCTAAAAGGTTCCCATTTCAGAGTTCTATTACCTTGGTACCATGGAGTTCTTTCCCTTTAGTGATTGTTAGAAAAGAAACCGTTTGAGGATAGTATCAGTTGAGATTTTGGTTTTATGGTTATTTTTAGGAATCTTTGACCTGTCACTTCCTGAAATTCAGATCGGCATTACCAGCTTGCCTAGGATTACAAAATATGAGAGCCAGTAGAGCCCTTTGCGTTCATTTAGTCCAAACTGTTTGACAAATATGCCAAATGAGCCTCCAAGAGAGAAAGGACCTTGTCCACAGCCATGTTGTGAACTGATGGCTGGCTTCCCCTATGTCCAGAGCCCTCTTCTGCTGGAACGCCTTTGCTCAGTGAGCCTCCTTTATCAACTTTTACCACTGGGAAAGTTTTGTCTCTGCAGTCCCACCTGAATATGCCACACATCAACATGACAAGGACCAAATGTATGATTCCTTGTTTCTTTCCCATGCAGCCCATGGTCCTTCAACCCCTTCAAAAGCCATATTGTCCCAAGCATTACAGGGCAGACAGCTGTAAGACTCTGTGAAACTTACAGATTGAACCCCAAGGTGACTGAACTCAAAGATGCACTAGTCCTACGTTACACAAACACCTGCTCTGCCCTCTGAGAACTCCTTGACCACTTACGAGCAAGGTTGTGGGTACTATAAATAAACTATTTTTTTCTAATATTGAACGCATAAGGATGTATCCAGGCTATGCCCCACCCCCACTAGAGACGTACCTTTCCTACTTGCCTCTCAGCGTGTTTTCAGTTGAAGATCAGGAAGGAAACTTCTATCAAGGTTCTGCCTCTCTTTCTGGGCTAACATTTCCTTTGATCTTTCTCTTTGATTCCTGATCCGCCTCTTTGGTTTCTGGAATGACTAATGGCAGAATTTCCTTGGCTCAACAGGCCAGAACCACAAGTGAGTGACAGAGACTGTTAGGATCCCACTTGCTAGGGGAGGAAGTTTGGACCTTCCTAAACTTAAAAAAAAATCAGTATTTTAATTAAAACTATTAGCTTGATTTTTAAAAACATTTTAACATTCAAAATATAAATGAGTCATTTTCACACAAGTGAGCTTAGCCTTTGGTATGATCTGTATGGGACAAAGGAAAATTTTTAATAATAAAATTAACCGGGTAATTCAAGAAATAAAACTTCGATCTGGGAAGAAATGAGTTTTTGTGGAGGCCTGAATTAGCCACATTCCTCCTCTATCTTAACTAAATTCAGTAAGTAGTGCCTCATTTCTTCAGTGGGCCTCAGCGTCATTATCTCAGGCCAAACGAAACTTGCTCAGTTCAGTAGCAGTCATTAATGCAGCTCCAAGTGAGGTGTCAAGTTTCCCAGCATGAACTGAAATAAACTGTCACAGCTGTAAGGCTAAGCAGTGGTCCCAGGCCAGTCATCATCCACAGACACGGCTACGTGTGGGTATGAAATGCCCTTGTAAAATGGAAAACACTTAATTAAGCAAACAATGACCCCCAGAGCTTTTCACTTGTTACAGAGAAGTCGTCCAGTGCAAAAAGAAACCTATTGTCAATTTCTCCATGTGCACACTACATCATGGACACAATATACACACTGTGTTGAAAGCAAGGAGAAAAGAAGAAATAATCATCTCAAATATGGCAATAAATGTACATCAGGTTTAATGAATGTTGTTTAAGACTTGTACAACAATGTTATAAATCACTGCTTCTCAAACTTGAAGGTATATATGAACCATCTGGGAAGCTTGTAGAAATGCAGCTCCAGATTCAGTGGGCCAGAGATTCTGCATTAGAAGACAAGTTCCCAGGTGATGCCCATGCTTCTGGTCCACATGCCATACTTTAAGTACTATGGTTCTAGGCTAGAACTTCTCAACCAGAACTTGACTTGATATCCACGTCCCTTGGGGCAGCCGGGCAAGAACTGAACCAGAGCTTCCAGCAGTGAAACTTATCCTAGAGTGTTGTGCAAATGTTATCATTTTCTATATGTGCCCATGATAGGGGAAAGGTTTGGACGCACATCTGTAAGTAATAATGGAGGTTTAGCAAAATTCCCATTAGCAATAGATTGTTCTTAACAATAATCATAACAATAACAATAGTTACCATTTATTGCACACTTACTATGTGCCAGGAACTGTGCCAAGTACTTTATATGGTTTCTTCATATAATCCCCATAACAGTCTTAAAAAGGTACATGCTATTATTCGTTTTAAAAGGTACATGCCTACGTGACCACAACTATTCCCAGGTTTTGCACTTTAAATATTATCTATATATGAATGATTCTCAAACTTATATGTACAGCTTTGACTTCTGTCCTGAATTCCGGGTGAATTATCCAACTGCCTACTTGCCATCTCCACTTGGAGATGTTCAAAATCCACATGTTTTAAGCAGAATAGCTACTCCTCTCCCAAGCTGCTTGCTCCTCTCCAACTGCTCTAGCTAAAAAGCTAGGAGTCTTTTTTTTCTTTTTTTACTTTTCTTTCCCTCACCCTACATATGCAGGTAATCCATTAGGGAAAACTGTCAGCCCAACTTTCAAACTATGTAATTGGAGTCAGTCTAGGTCTATCTCCTCTGGCACCCTCAGCCCCGGCCTGGATCACTGCAGCAGCCTCCTGGCTGTTTCCTCTCTCTCTGCTCTTCTCTCTGAGCAGCTCTGGTTGCCCAGAGGGAGGTGGCATGGCAGCAAGTGGCAGCTGGGGAGGCCAGACCAGCGGAGTTGAGCCAGATAATAATAATAATAAAAAAAACGCTTAACACTGCACTCACTATGCTCTAGACAATTTCTACTTACCTTGTATTGAATAGCATATTTAATACTCACAATAACTCCCCAAGTCATGTTCTATTACTACCCCCGCTTTACAGATGGGGTTGCTAATGAATAGAGAAGCCAAGTAACTTGCCCAAAGTCACCCAGCTAGGGAACAGTGGGACCAGGCTTCAAACCGAGGCAGACGGACTTGAGAGGAAGTGATCTGAATTCTTCTGCTCTACCTCTTCTATGAAAGATTTTGTGTGTCACACTAAGGGTTATGCACTGTGACCTGCAGACCAGGAAAAGGGGCATTAAAATGAACAAATCCACTATGTCAATGATGGGGTCGTTTTGTCTCCAGGCAAGTAAACAAATAAAGTCAAACAAATGATTATTTTTTTAACTGAATTGATAATTTGGGTGAACTGAATCAAAATGGTCAAGTTGCTGAAGGAAATAGGCAGCTTCCCTTGGAAGTCATGTATATTGCTGATTATGCTGGTCCACTCCTATATCCTGGGGAAAGTGTCCTTAAGGAACCCCAATTGTTTTAGATAAAGAACATTTGTCTGATGCTTCCATATATTTAGACCAGTGTATATTTTTATACTTTTTCTCAATGTATAATTCTAGTTTGAATAAGAAGTAGAAGAGTATGAATACCAATCTCTTTCATGACTGTAACAACACCTTGCCTATTCTGAAAAAAAATATCTCCCAAGAGACTTGGCTTATACTTAACTCACCTCTTAGGAAATAAAACCTGGAATGTCATTCAGTACATCTCTGGCAGCGATCAGTCAGTGCACTAAGCTAATAAAAAAGAAAAAAGATCTATTCATGCCAGTCACTCGCCTCTAAGGGTTTGAGAGGAAAGCCACATAATAGAGAAGGCACATGTTCCCGTGGTACCCTGTGCGTGCGACTCCTTCAGCGCTGATCACTCTAGATCACGTGGGCTGCTTATTTGGCCATCTCGTCCACTGGACTGCAAGCTCCTCCAGGGTAGAAACCATATTTTGTTCAGCTTTGGCTCCCAAGCACCTAGCACAGGGCTTAGAAAAGAGTGAACCCTCCGTAAACGATTATTGGATAAATAAAGTGACATTTGATATACCTTATCACTCCTTCCAACCTCAATATCATTTTTACTTCGCATCTTAGTTGTTGCTTTCCTGGCTTCTCTCCTACACTTACTGGCTATTCTTTTTCAGTCTCCCAAATTTCTACTCTCACGCCTTTGCTGAATTTCTGGTCTCATGACTTTAAATGCCACCTGTAAGTTGACAATTCTAAAATCTTTATCTTTAGCCCAGGATCGCTCACCTTAACTCCAGATTCATATAGCCAACTGCTCACTCTGCATTTCCAATGAGATGTCTAAACACAAACCTAATATATCCAATGTCTAACCCTTGATTTCTGTGTCCTAACCTTCTATTTTTAAGGTCTTACCCATCTTAGTAAGTGGCAACTTCATTTTTCCAATAGCTCAAGGCAAAAAAGGTGTTTTATAGCAATGTCCAAGCTGTCAAGCATGTCCTATTGTCTCTATTTTCAGACTCTTTCCCTAATTCAACCATTTTTCACCAGCTTCACTGTTACCATCCTAATTGAAGCTTCCAGTATCGTGATTTATAAGAAATATATATTTGTCATATAAATTTGGTCTCCTTCCATGGTTCCTGGCTCACAGCTCCCTAAACCCTTGGAATTTCCTGACCAATAAGAGCAATGGGAGCATCTTTTGTTATAATATTTGGTCACTTATCCTCAGTTCCTGAAAATGCTTCAGAGTCATAAAGGTGAAGTGGGTGTCTTGTTATTCATAACAAGTTCCTCTCTACTACCACTGGGTTTTTGTTAATGAGCTGACTTTAAGAAAGCACTTGAGGATGGGGGCTGGTTGCTAGGGAACCAACCATGAATAGAGGGTTGGAACTTTCAGTCCCTCCCCCTGATTTCTGGGCAAGGAAGAGGGGATGGAGGTTGACTCAGTTACCAATGGCTGATGATTTAATCAATCGTGACTATGTCATGAAGCTTACATAAAAACCCAAAAGGAAAGGGTTCAGAGAGTGTTCAGGATGGGGAGCCAGAACACTTCCATGTGCCACTGTACCAGCCCCAAACTTCATGAGGACAGAAGCTCCTTTGCTTGGGACCGCGCCCTATGTATCTCTTCATCTGGCTATTGGTTAGCATCCTTTAACATCTTTTGTGATACTAATCTAGTGAGTAAATGGGTTTCTGAGTTCTGAGTTCTGTGAGCCACTCTAGCAAATTAATCAAACCCAAGGAATGGGTCGAGGGAACCTTTGATTTATAGCCAGTTGGTCAGAAGCACAGGTTGTCACCTGTGCTTGCTATTGACATGTGAATTGGGGGGCAGTCTTGCAAGACTGAGCCCTTAACTTGTGGAATCTGATGCCATCTCCAGTGGATAGTGCCAGAATTGAGTTGATTTGTTGGACACTCAGCTGGTATCCAGAGCATTACTTATTGATGGGGGAGGAAACCTACACACCACACATTGGAATTCGGTCCAGAACCCAGATCAGCCACCATCAATCTCTTGACTCAACTATTGCATAAATCTCGCAACTAGTCTCCTTATTTCAACCCTTGCCCCTCGACAACCATTAACAGAGCATCCATTGGGTTCCCTTAAAAACCAAAAGCAGATAACATCACTTTTCTGCTCAAAACCATCCAGTGACTTCCAAGCACACTTTGAAAATAAAGTCCAATTTCTGTGTAATCCCTTCCAGGCCCTCCGTGGCCTGCCCTGCCTTCACCCTTCTGACTTCCTCTCCCAAAACACTCGCTCTCCCCCTCACTCACTCTGTTCCAGCAACACTGGCCTCTTTGCTGTTTGGGGGCATATACCAACCACGTTTTCGTTGCTTGGACTGCTCATACTTTGAATCCCATTCCTTCAGGTCTCTTTTCAAAGGCTTCTTTTGAATGAAGCCTTCCCTCACTGCCCAATATAAATTATCTCACACCTCACCCCCTATCAAGTTCTATCCCCTTCTATTCTAAATTATTCTATTCTTTGCACTCACAGCCATCTGATATGTATATTTGTATGCTTTGTCTTATTGCCCCCTTCTAGGCCATAAGCACCATGAGAGCAGGGACGACTTGTATTTCTAGTACCTGGAATAGTGCCTGGAACAGAGTGGGCACCCAGTGAGTATTTCTTGGAAAAGTGGATTAATAAAATGGCATAGCCTAGAAAACAAATGATAAATTGTAATGTATACTGGTAGCCGGTGAAATGAGTTCCAAATCCCCAGAATCTATGAATTCAAACCGCGCTCCTCAGCAGCTAGAGCTTTAACCCTGCTGGACACAGCTTCATTTCTCTAATGTCGCATGGGACGTGGGGCATGTAAGATACTCAAAAAATGTGAAAGGAATGAACATATTTTGCATTTAGAAAGAAAGCCTAGCTATTTCGGCTTGTGCCTCCTGGGCTGATGTGACACAGGCTTGTTACAGGTGATTATAAAACACTTTACAATTGTCGGGCATCAGGGCCATGCATGGTAGCAGTTGGATTTTTATTTGAATGGAGAAGCCATTAGCACTGTGGTTAATTCAGCGATCTGATTTGTCCACAAGGGCTCCTTCATGTGGCTCTAATAGCCGTTCTCTTAGGAGGAACTTAACTTGCTTGCCTTTGCAGAATAGGCAGATGAGGCATTACAGATGAAAACACAGCACTGCTTACGAGTTAAGTCCTGTAAAGTCTTATATTTACCCCAAACTAGAATCATTTGGGAACAATGCAAAATTATAAAACCTATTCTTAAACAAATGAAATTATGCTAACATACAAAAATACTTTTAAATCTTATTCATCAACATTGAAAAATCCTCACTTTTAAACAGCACATAATACTCGTTTATTAGATTCTTTATTGCAATTTGTTTTTAATTCCTTGAATATCATCTTCTTAAACTTCAATATTTCCTGTATGTAATGCTGACTATGAAATGTGTTATTCAAACTGAAACCCTTTGAGAGTGAAAAGCGGCTTTAATAATTATTTGGACTCGGCATAGGTGCAAAATGAGACTGCCTCAGGCCATCTGAGACATGGGGTTTCTGTTCAAATGTATGTTGATAAGCTGGTAAGTAGATAAATTTGGTTTTAAAAAAATCCAGGTTTCTGGTTGTCTGGCTTACATATAGGTTGTTTTTAAAAAAAGAAAATAGTCAATACGATGAACTTAGTAACCTGCATCATACATTTATGTTTCTTTTTTCACATGTCCTTTTATTTATGACTCAGAAACACTTGATTATCATTTTTAACAAATGAGGAAACCAAGGTTATGTAACCAGCCCAATGCTCCCACTGATCAGTCAAGAGAACTAGGATTCGAACCCAAGTGTCTGAACGCCCAGAATTGAGATTAAAATACGGATATGTCTCACTTCAGAACCGGGATGCGCTTTTCACCTGCTCCACAGCAATTTTTAGTAATCTTTTCTAAGTAGGTGGGATACAGATAAAATAATGTTGCTTATGAGTTGACGAATACTGAAGCTGGACGATGGGTAGGTTCATTATACTGTTCTATGTGATTTTTGATTTTGTTTGTTATTTTCCATAATAAAAAGTATGTTTTAAATCCCCTCTCTTCTTTCCACTCTACTAACTCCAATGTTCCTTAAATGCTAGGTTAAAGTATTAGAGTACATACATTGCTATTTCTTTCCTTAACTTTTTATGATAATAAAATTAATACATGTTCATTTAAAAGGTTCCTCAAGTACAAATGTAAGAAGTAGAAAATAAACATTTTTTAATCCATTCACTTCAAAATATATATTTTAATATATTGACATCTCATTTCTACCAAATTTTTCTTTTCACTGTGGTATAAAACACACATAAAACGTACCATTTTAAAGCAAACAATTCAGTAACATTAAGTATTATTCACAATGTTGTGTGACCATCACCACCATCTGGTTCCAGAACCTTTTCATCACTACAAAAGGAAATTTCAGACTCATTAAACATCATTCCCCCAACTCTCCAGCAACCACTAATCCTCCTTCTGTCTCTGTGGATTAGCCTATTCTGGAAATGTCATAGAAATGCACAGTCATACAGCATTTGGTCTTTTGTGACTGGCTTCTTTCACTGAGAATAATATTTTCAAGGTTCATCCATGTTGTAGCATGTATCAGAACTTCATTCTTTTGATGGCCAAATAATATTCCATTTTGTGTTTATTTATTCATCACTTGATGGGAGTTGAGTTGCTTCCACTATCTGATGATTGTGAATAATACCATTACATACTATGTTTTCAATTAAACCTTTTATTTTGAGATAATATTCTAGTTACATGCACTTGTAATAAACAATACAGGGAAGTTCCTCTATATCCTTTACCCAGTTCTTTCAGTGGTAATATCTTGCAAAACTATACTACACTGTCACAAACAGGACATTGAGATTGATATAGTCAAAATACAGAACAGTTCATCACCAAAAGAGCACCTCATGTTGCCCTTAAATAGCCACACTGACCTCTCTCCTGCTACCATTCTTTCATTAACTCCTGACAACCACTAATCTTTTCTCCTTTTCTATAATTTTGCCATTTCAAAATTGTTATATAATGATATGTTTTGCAACCTTTGAGAATGGCTTTTTTCATTCAGCATAAATCTCCAGTGATCTATCAAGGTTGCTGCGTGTATCACTATTATTCTTTTTTTCACTGCTTAGTAGTATTCCAAAGTATAGATGCACTGTAGTTTGTTCAAGTATTGACTCATTGAAGGACATTTGGATTATTTCCAGTTTGGGGCTGTTATGAAGAAAGTGTCTATAAACATTTGGTTATAGGTTTTTTGTGAAAATACATTTTCATTTCTTGAGGCTAAATTTCCAAAAATGTCATTGCTGGTTCTTATGACTGTGTTGCATGTTCAGTTTTTTTTTTTAACTGCCCAATTTTTTTCTATAGCAACTTTATCATTATACATTCCCATCAGCTATGTATGAGTGGCTTAGTTTATTCACATCCTTGTCTGTATTTGTTGTCACAATTTATTATTTCAGCCATTCTGAAAGCTCATTGTGGTTTTTAATGTTTATTTCCCCAATGGCTAATGTCATACATTTTTCACGTGCTTATGTGTCATTTGTGTATCCTCTTTGGTGGAACATCTGCTCGTGCATTTTGCCCATTATCTAATTAGGTTGTTTGGTTTTCTTTAATTTAATATACTTTGTTTTTTAGAGAAGTTTTAGGTTCACAGCAAAATTGAGCAAAAAGTAGAGTTTCAAATACATATGCCCACGTACATGCACCATTTTCCCAACTATCACCATCTCCCAGCACAATGGTACAGCTATTAAAATCAATGAACCTACAATGACACATAATTATCACTAAAGTCTGTAGTTTACATTAGGGATCACTCTTGGTGTTATACATTCTATGGGTTTGAACAAGTGCATAATGACATATATCCACAATTGTAGTATCAGGTAGAATAGTTTCACTACCCTAAAAATTCTCTGTGCTCTGCCTATTCATCCCCCTCACCCAGTCCCTGGCAACCACTGATCTTCTTATAGTCTACGTAGTTTTGCTATTTCCAGAATGCCATGTAGTTGAAATTATATAGTATGTAGCCTTGCCAGATTGACTTCTTTCACTAATGTGCATTAAAGCTTCATCCATGTTTTCTCATGCTTTAAAAGCTCATTTCTTTTTAGCATTGGATAATATTCCATTGTCTGGATGTACCAGTTTATTTATCCATTCACCTACTTAAGAATATCTTGGTTGCTTGCAAGTTTTGGAAATTGTGAATAAAGTTGCCATAAACATCCCTGTGTAGGTTTATGTATGGACATAAGTTCTCAGTTCATTTGGGTAAATATGAAGAAGTGCAATTGTCAGATCTCATGGTAAGAGTATGTTTAGTTTTGTAAGAAGCCACCAAACTGTCTTTCAATGTGTCTGTACCATCTTTTATTCCCAGCAAAGAATAAGAGGTCCTGTTACTCCACGTTCTTACCAGCACTTGGCATTATCAGTGTTTGGGATTTTGGCCACTCTAATAGATGTATAGTGGTATCTTGCTGTTGTTTTAATTTGCAATTCCCTAATGTCAAATGATGGTCTAGTGGGCCTTAAGGACAAGATGGAGAAAAAGCATTTGCCAGTTCAATAGCTGCATACCATGTACCAGGGGATGTGTTAATTTTCTCAAGCAATGAGGCAACATCTGGTACAGCAGTTAGAGTTATCCAGTGGTTAAGCTTATGGTAATCCACTGCCATTCACCAAGACCTATCTGTCTTCTGCACAAGCCAAATAGGAGAGCTGAAATGAGATGTGTTGAGAATCACTACTCCTACATCTTTCAAGTCCTTAATGATGGCGCTAATCCCTATAGTCCTCCCAGGGATGGAGTACTGCTTTTGATTAAATATTTTCCTAGATAGAGGCAGCTGTAATTGCTTTCACTTGGCCTTTCCTATAATAGTCCTGACTCCACAGATCAGGGAACAATATAGGGACTCTGCCAAATCTCAAGTATGTCTATTCCAATTATGCATTTTGGAACTGGGAAAATAACTACAGAGTGGGTTCAGGGACCCACTGGACTCATTGTGACAATGTCCCAACTAAAACTCCATCGATCATCTGACCTCCATGAGCCCCTTCTCTGGTGAGCCAGAGTGATGATTTGGATCTCCTGGAATCAATGTCAGCTCAGAGCCTATGTCCAGTTGTCCCTGAAAGGCTTAAAATCCCCACCCCTCCAATATACTGTCACTTTGGTAAAAGGCTGTAGGTCCCTTTGGGGAAGGCTGGAAGAACTATTAACGGTACACCACAGTCCCTAACTCCTAACAGCATGACATTGTGGGTTAGGATTTCAACATACGAATTTTGGGGGAACATAAACATTCAGTCCTACAGCATGCTTCAAATATCTCTGTTCCTTTCTTCTTCTGATATTCCTATTATGCATATTTTGCACGGTTTGTACTTGTCTCAGAGTTCTTGAATAGGCTGTTTTTGTTTTCTTTTTGCTTTTCAGTTTCAAAAGTGTTTACTGTCATCTCCTTAAGCTCAGATATTCTTGCCTCAGCCATGTCCAGTCTACTAATGAGCCCATCAAAGGCATTCTTCATCTCTGGTAAAGTATTTTTGATCTCTAGCATTTCTTTTTGATTCTTTTTAGAATTTCTATCTCTCTGCTTACATTATCCATCTGTTCTTAAATGTTGTCTTGTTCCATTAAATCTCATAACATGTTAATCATAGTTTCTTTTTTTTAAATTCCTGGTCTGGTAATTCCAACATTACTGCTGCATTTGCCTCCGATTCTGAAGATTTTTAAGTCTCTTCAAACTTTCTTTTTGCTTTTTAGGGTGCTTTGTGATTTTTGGTTGAAAGGCAGGCAGAGTGTACTGGATTAAAAGGCCAGTAAAAAGGCCTTTAGTAATGTGGTGGAAAGGTGTTGGGAGAGGGGATGGGCTCTATAGTCCTCTAAAGGTCTCAGTCTTTTGGTGAGCCTGTGCCTCTTGGCTGTGAACTTCACAGTGCTTCTCAGTTTCCCTTGCCCCCTTAGGTGAGATGTGGTGGCTACAGGGGGCTAGGGTAGAGCAATTCCCTTCCTCCACATGAAAGGCTAGAACTGACCAGAGTTAGGTATTTCCCTTCCCTGAGATAGCTTAGTCTTTGATAAAAGTCTGCCAGATTAGGCTCTGGTCAATATTTTCTCCTGAGGGCAGCCTTGTTAAGAAGAACAGAATGATCAAGTGTATTTCTAAATGATTCATTTTCCCCAAGTGCAAGGTGATTTTTCTCTGATATTCACTACAAAGACCTGGTAGAACTCCTGGAGGAAAAACTGACAAAGCTCGGGTGCTCCTTATGACAGGGTCTTCCCCCTCAAGATTTAACTCTCAAACTTGTCCACACTGAGTCTCCAGCAATTTGTCAGTTGCAGTTCAGATTTTCCTACCTCTGCAGAGGTTGCTGCTTGTAAGTCTCCGCTTCTGTATGATATGATTGTTTGTATCTTCCTGTCTGTCTTTACAATTTTGGGTGCTGCAGTTTGCCCTGTGACCTCACTCTCTGAGGGATTTTAGAAGAGTTTTTGATTTTTCAGTTTGTTCATCTTTTCATTTGTCAGGTTGGAGGAAAAACTTTTAAACTCCTCAAATGCTGGGCCAGAACCAGAAGTGAGATGATTTGATTTTTACTGTTGAGTTTTGAGATTTCATTATATATTCTAGATAATAATCATTTGTCCAGTATGTTTGCAAATATCTCCCAACCTCTAGCTTATCATTTCAATATAAGATTATTTCAAGGTCTTACAAGCGGTTTTTTGTAGAGCAAAAGTTCTAATTTTTATGTAGTCCAGATTATAACTTTTTTTCATTTATGGACCATGCTTTTGTTGTCAAAGCTAAGATCTCTTTGCCCAGTTCAAGATTCTGAATATTTTCTCTTCTATTTTCTAAAAAGTTTATAGTTCTGCATTTTGCACTTATTATTTAAGTCCATGATTCATTTTGAGTTAATTTTTAGTAAGGTTTGAAGTTTAGGTTGAAGTTTCTTTTTTCCCCTCTTTTTGGTGTGTGGATGTCCCATTACTCTAGCACTATTTGTTGAAAAGACTCTCTTACCTCCACAGAATCACTTTTGCACCTTTGTCAAAAATCATTCAGGCATATTTTGTATTTCCATTTCTAGGTTCTTCATTCTGTTCCATTTAAGTGCCTGTCTCTCAGCCAATATCACACTGTCTTTATTACTATAGCTAAGTAGCAAGACAATATTGGCTAGAGTAATTCCCCCAACTTTATTCTTGTCAAGATTGTTTTAGCTATTCTTAGATCTGTTCCTGTCCATATAAATTATTATAATGTTTGTATATATAAAGAAAGCTTGCTGAGATTTTGATAAGAATTTGGGGAGACTTGATATCTTTAGTATGCTGAATATTCCAATGTGTGAAATGGTATACTTCTCCACTTATTTAGGTCTTTGATTTTTTTATTATAATTTTATAAATTTCAGCATCAGATCCTGTACATGTTTCATTCAGTTAACATCTACCTGCTTCATTTTCTTTGGAACTATGGTAAATAGTGTGCTTTCAATTTTTTCCCACATGTTCATTATCATTATATGGAAATATATTTGATATTTGTGTGTTGATCTTTTGTGTGTATCCTGTGACCTTTCTGAATTCATTTATTAGTTCCAGAAGTTTCTGTGTATATATCTTGGGATTTTGTAAGTAAACAAGCATCTCATCTGCACGTAGGGTCAGGCTTTTTTCCCTATTTCCATCTTTATGCCTTCATTTAGTTTCTTCCTTCCATTCTTTTTCCTTTTGCTCTGGTAAGAACTTCCAACACTACAGTAGGATTCTCCACTGAAACCACCTGGGCCTGGTAACTTCTTTTTTGGAAGTTTTAATCACAAATCATAGGACTATTCGTGATATCTGTTTCATGCTGGCTGAGTTTTGATAATTTCTGGGTTTTGAGAATGTAATCCATTTCTTCTAAGGTTTTGCAATTATCTGTGTACTGTTTTTCATCATATTCTCTTAATATTTTTTAACAGCTACAAGATCTGTAGTGATATCCCCTATGTCATTCCTGATATTGGTGATTTGCGTATTGTCTCTTTAATTTTGCCAGTCTTCCTAGGAGTTTATTATTTTTATAGATTTTCTCCAAAAAGTCATTATTTGATTTATTTATTTTTTTCTATTGCTTCTTGTTTTCAATTTCATTGGTTTTTGTTCTTATCTTTATTGTGTCCTTGCTTCTGATTGCTTTTTAGATGTAACTTCAGTTTCCCCTTCAGCCACTCTGACATCTTCTTAAAGGAAAGTGGGGAACAAATTTACATGATCTCATTGCTTTTTATTGGGGATGTAAGTTCAGCTCATTAATAAAAGATGAGTCACATGGTTTTGTTGGCTTCTGGGTAGAAATTGAAGGTCAGCTTTTCACTGGGCCCCACTGACACCACAGAAGGTTAGAGAGGGAAACAGAGTACCAACCAGTCTCACCTCCCACCACATCATTCAACTCCATTAATGCTGGATGTGGAGATTCAGCTTCCAACTGGGCTCAGCAGACATCAGAGGTGGCAGGAAAGTGGACTGTTGACCAGCCCTGACTTGCCTCACCTTGTCCAATCTTGCTGATACCAGGTATCTCCCACTGGGCCCTACTGACACCAGTGGGAAAGAAGCCTAGTGGTAACTAGTTCCACTTCAAACTGTGTCATTAAGTCTTTCTCATGCTGGTGAGGCTGGAGGTTCAGCTTGCTGCTAAACCCTAATAATGCTGTCCCAGTAGGAGGATCAGGGACCCAGCTGCTTCCACTGGGTAGGGTATGGAAGATTAACTCCTTGCTAGGGGCTGCTGACACTGCTCTGCAGAAGAACCAGAGGAAGGCCACCTATGTCTGCTGAGTGAGGAAAGATTAGCCTCCTGTTTGCCCCAGCTGATACCACACAGCAGAGGAATGGGAGTGAACCACCTACTTCAGCCAAAGGGCATTTGAGTAGAATATCAGCTCCCTACTCAGCCCCGTTGGAACCACGGGGAGTAGGTTTTTCCATTGGTGTTTGACTAGGATAGGGTGGGTAGTGTCAAAGTTCTCTGTTGTGTTGGGCCGCTGTTTTTCCACTCCTTTCACTAGGGTAAACAGGATCTCCATGGAGCCTTTTTTCATTGTGTCTGTTGTCTCTTCTGGGTTCCAGATCTCTGTACCACCATCTCCAAGATATGCAGGAGACAGTAAAGAAATCCAAGGTACCCACCATCACATTGTTGCTCAAGTCCCCAGATCCTTATGCAATCTGCCTTCTTTCCACCTTTCAGAATCTTCCTATGCTTGCTTGTTGTGGTTAGAAAACTTTAGCTGTATGAGGGAGAACCAGGAGGACGAGGGCTACTCCATCTTGGTGGAACTGGAAGTAGTCACTCAGAATCTAATTTTATTATATGAATGCGTATATATTTTGCTCAACTGGGCTCAATCTAGGATAAGTTTATTTTTCTAAACAAAAACTGTAAAATAATCTTAGAAGAAACTTAGAAGAATCTTAAAAGAGGTATTTAATCTCTAAAGTCACTATAGGTTTGCCTAGCAGTTTGATTTTTAATCTATAAAATGAGAAAGTTGAACTGGATGACCTCTAATATCTTTCCAGCTCTGGCAATCTAGGATTCTAAGTGCATTAGAGAAATAGAATAAGTGATGATTCCAAGGCACTTAGTACACACTTTCAATCTTCATCATTACATTAAATCTTCAGACACAGAATGTGACCTTTTAACTGCAAGATCTAAGATTTTCTATTTGACAGACAATCAATCCATTTAGTGAATTTGGTTTCTACATGCAAATCTCTGTCCTCAGTACTAATAGAGTGTGATTAGCTAAAGTATCAATAAATTATTATAATTTTAGAAAAATTTATGAGAAATGCATATGTTTAGATTAAAGCTTCAGCTCTGGGTGGTGTTTCAGAGAGGGAGGGTCATGTTAGTTAAGGCAGCGTGAGCTCTGGAGTGAGTAGATCTCCAACTGTGTACTGGGAGTGAATCCCAACTCACGTACATCTTACCTGTATGGACTAGAGATCTCTCACCTCTAAAATTAAACCCTTTATCTATCTCAGAGGTTACATAAGGATTACACAAGAAAAAATAAACATAGGTACATCTTCAAGTATTGCATCTGGAAAAGATAAATACTCAACAATAACAGCTAATGATGAAAATTTTCATGATAAAATTTCATGTCATACTCCTCTTTCTCCTCCACCTCTTCTTCTTCCTCCTCTTCACCATTATCTCTATTCTTTTTTGTCTTTTTTATTTATTTATTTATTTATTTTTTGGTTTTTCTACTCAATCTATATAGTAGAAAGTGGTTTCCAAGAACAAAAGCTCCTGATTCCCATGGTGTAAATTCAAATGTCTTGTCCTCCACTAGCTATGTGACCTTAAATAGGTGACTTACGTTCACTGTGCCTCATTTTCTGTAAAATGAGAATGATAATAGTGCCCACCTTATAAGGCTATTGTGAGAATTAAATAAGCTAAATGAATACAAAGTGCTTAGAATCATGCTTGACATATACTGAGTACTCAATAAGCATTAAAAATGGCTGTTTACATCTCTAAATATACTGCTTGCTGTCTCTGACCACCTGACATTGTAATATCAATCAGTTCAGGCATCATTGAAAGAAACGTGATTTCTGACTGAACTGACTGGATGTTTTCACATCAGACAGTCAGTCATGCTCTCACTTTGTCAGCTATGTAAATACTTTAAATGTTCCAAATTACTCGAGTGAATACAAGACATCTGCTTTAAAATGGAAGACATTTCAGAGAGTCACTCAGCCTGCTTTTCCCTCAGTCTCCTAACCATTTTTAGGTACCTAAGATCTGGAGACCCTTATTTGAGTTGACCTATCTGTACAAGCTTGCAGAGTTCACAACTCCAGTCCTAGGCCTCCCCGTCAAATCCAACCTCCCTGCCTTGAGAAAGATGGAGACTTTTCCTCTAGTTCCATAAAATAATGGTTAAGTCCCAAACTGTTCTGAAAAAATCCAAAACAAAGCTTCAAAACTCTTCCTGGCAGTGTCTTCTTATGAAAGCAGCATACCACCAATCATACTTAAAATACAATGAAAATATTCAAAAATGTTACCACAAGTGCATTCATACTCTGGTGATGTCCATATAAAGTTGTGGCACAAGCTTTAAGAAAATAATCCACAGTGGGGGAGGGTATAGCTCAGTGGTAGGGTGCATGCCTAGCATGTAGGAGGTTCAATCCCCAGTACCTCCATTTAAAAAATAAGTAAGTAAATAGATAAACCCAATTACCTCCCCCCTTCAAAAAAATAAATGCAATAAAAATAAACTGACTATACTTCAATTAAAATTTTTTAAAAATCTATGAAAAAACTGTTAAAGTAAGCTTGCAAACTAACAAAAAGTAAAGTTAAAAACAAAAAAAAATTAAAGAGAAAATAATCTACAGGTTTTTAAGCACCATGGAAGACTTTATTACGTTAAGTTTTACTGACCACTCCACTCTTCTGCTCTCACTAGGCATGCACACCCTCTGAATCCAAAAGATATTTATGACTGGCTTACTTATAATAGGAAATTATCATCTTTGCCCACCAATAAGAAATAGTTAAATAATTAATCTACATAGGGAAATATTATAAAACAGCAAAAATGATCTCTATGGAGGCTATAAGAGCATGGAAAAATGATTATGGTGTAATGTTGGGTGGCAAGAGCACCATGCAAAGTATCTAAGTAATGTTTTAACTACATACAACGTGCACACCTCTTCTCAACAACTGATGGTGAGCTCAGAAGATGGAAACACTGACCTGGGTGATGGGAAAATAAATGTATTTGTTCCCATTGAGTCTCAGTACTTGCTGTGACATGGAAGTAGAATCGTAGCATGCAAAGGATTTCTACTTATTAGCCTTTTCTTCTAATCATGTTTTTGTCCCCCACTTCTAATCCACAATGTCCCCATTGGGCTTTAGAGACGTGAAGTAAAATTAAAAGTGAGCTAGGAAGACCTGGCTCCTTTGTCCCTCCATTAGCAGAGTTCTGCCCATGCTACGGCTGCATGCAGATGCACAGATCAGTTCTCCTCTCGGCCCACAGGGTGATGACTCCATAGCTTCTCTAACCCAGCATAGGAAGCCTTTGTCCTTATTGAAGGACACCAGAACAGCCCATAACATTCTTTCTGGACCTATCAGCCTCTCTACATGCATCTCAACCTGAATTTCACCCTTTGACAGATGCAAGAATGCAGTCTCTACGCTAAGGTAGCCATTCTTCTCAGCTTCTTTTCTCTCTCTCAAAGCTGTTTTTCAAAAAGTCCCTCCCATGCTCTGCCTTCCAAATTCCCAGCTCTCCAGTTCTTATGATTCTCTCCACGCATCCTTGTAAGCCCTATTCCTCTGGAATGAATTCTAAGAGCATGTTTCTCAGTGACATGAGACGACTTGCACAGACATCCCATCATTTTGTGAGCGCCAACTAGGTCACGTGCCTTGGTTGTGCTGAAAAGCTGAACATGATCACCAGCCTGCATGTCAGTTGCTCTGAAAGTTTGATAAGATGCACAATTACAAGTTTTCATGTAATTACTACTTTGAGAAGAGCCATCTTATTGCTTATCTTGCTACTGAAAAAAAAAAAAACAAAAACCTAGAACTCGTACATAAAAGACATTAGATGTTTTTCCAATTAAGGCATTTCCCTGAAACTACTGCAGGAAGATAACAAAAATGCCCAAATCCAAGCAAAGCTATGATAGAGTCATGCCTCATATAATTAAGATATGTATCAAGATGACATGGCAATGGTATTCCATTGCTTCACCCTTACAATAGCTTCCTCACATAACAAAACAGAAACTCTTTGGCCATTAAAAAGTTTCAAAACCATTTTTTTAAAATTCATTCTATAGTATAGTGGTAAAAGGTGAAAGCTCCGGGTTCCGCCTGCGTTGAAACAGCTTCACCAGGACAAGTTACTTCCCTTTCAACAACCTCAACATTCTCATTGGTAAAATGGAAAGAGTAATAATACAGAACTCAGGGCTGTTGGAAAGAATAAATGAGCTCATGTGAAGTGCTCAGCATAATACCTAGACCGCAGCAGATGTCCAATAAATGCTAGGGTTATTGATATTATTCCACACCTTTGCTGCAATGCAGCAAGGAAACTATGCAGTCATCAAGATTGATACCACTACTTAATTCGAAATGGATAGAATGTAGCTTTTAAGATTGAATTAATGATTAATTTTTTTAAAAAAGGAGAGACTATAATCCTATGAGAGAAGAACAAATTGATGATACAATGTACCTGAAATAAGACAATTGCAAGTGAATACGGATGTTAGCTCTATTTTTCCTGCCAAGGAAGATATACTTAGCCTCACCATGGTTTTCATAGTCTATACTGTCTGACTAAATGACATATACACTCTTACCTTCAGAATCTCAGTTTTACAGAACTAACCTCAATAATGAATGTATGTTATTGACTAATACTTAATGAATGTCTTCAATGTGGCCCTTGCAAGAGACATGTATATCCTGTCCAAATAGAAAAGTTCTGTATCCAGGCCATCTGGAGTTCATGGCCAGTAGTGCAGTGAAGACATTTTAAGCCTTCTTCTTCCTGGTCATGTTCCTAGCTTTTGAGAAAGCATTAAGAAGAATATCCCAGCTTTCTGTGTGGTCACACTTAAAGTCAGCAGTTGTGAAAGTCAAAATAAATATGAAGGGGAAATAATTTTTCTCAGGAGAATATAGGATTTTCATTTCCAGGGCAGCTATTTCAAAAAATGAAAAGATATATGAGAATCACCAGAATAAGACTCTAGGTAAGAGAAATCAGTGTGTTGGCCCCTATTATCCCAGGAGCTCCAATCTCAAATTACATTTCTCTGGGTGTGAATATTTGACCAAATGTCTTCCTCTGTAGAAACTTAAAGAATGAATCTGTCTATTGATATATCTATCTCATCCCACATGCCCTTCTTACAGTGTGAATGACGTTCCTCCCATAGAGGCGGGGTCTCTCCTCCCTCCCCTTGTATCTGAGCAGGAGCTCGTGACTGCCCAAATGATGGCATGGCAGAAGTGACACCACAACTTCTGACACTGGGTGTAATATGCATGATGCTTCTACTTGGCTCTCCCTTTGGAAACACGCACCTTTGGAACCCAGACACAGCGTTGTGATTATCCTGGGCTACATGAAGAAACCACATGGAGGGGTTCGGACCACAAGTCCTGCAAAGGTCTAAGCCTATGTGTAGCATCAATTGACAGACATGAGAGGGAGCCAGCTTTCGGACGGTTCCAGTCTGCATCTGTCTGAGCCATCCAGCTGAGCGAGGCTCCAAGCATCACACAGCAGAAACAAGCTGAACCCACTGTGCCCGGTCTGAATACCTGAACTGCAGATACCGTGAATGTGATAAATGATTGTTTTTCCCCACTAAGTTTTTGGAATTGTTTGTGACACCGTCATAGTAACAGCAACAGGAAGATAAAGTAGGTTGCAGTGAAAAACTCCCAATTCCTTGATTACCCTCCTTTAAGCATACCCTGCCCATTGGGAGATGCTCTATCTCACAGCACACGAGCTGGGTATAGATCGGCTGAGAAAACTGGCAACTGGCTCTTGTGAAGACAATTTTCCAGCGAAGCACTTTTGAAACTAATAGGCAAGTGAAGCCCCTACAAATATAAAATTAGATTCACATTCTACAAATAACCGCCCCAAAGTTCACTCTCATGATAAGTCCCAAAGTAGCACTACACAGATTATTTTTATTAAGACAAAATAGTTGGAAACAAATTTGAGACCATGGCTACCTCTACCTCATGTTATAGCAAAGCTCCTCTTCTCAGCATACACAGTCTCTCTCCGTAACCCTCTGTCCCATTCCTGGGCCCTTGATGAGCTTGCTTCCTCTCCCTGATTCCATAAAAAGGATCAGTTCATTCATACTGATGTACACATTTGGCTGATAACTAAAATCAGTGCATCTCTGCTGCGGCCTGCTACCCAGACGTTCCTTTTAGAGTGTATACATTTATTTCCTCAGTTGTCAGTGTTGGCTGCTGACAGCTCAGTGCAGTCTATCCGTGTGAATTACCTTTCCAAGTCCAAGGTCAAAATTCTTGCCTGGAGGAAGCACAGTGCCTCCAGTGACTGTTTCATGTGAGGATACAAGGTCTTTGCCTCATTTCAGGATACCTCCAGAGTATCATCCCAGCTCCAGAGTGTTCTGTGGGTTCAGCTGCAACCTCCATTGTAATTGCATCACAGGTCAACTTCCCATCTGTCCAATTCCCAGCCCTTGGGCATTAGACCCCCTGCATACAAGTCTTTGTCTTAGAATCTGATTCCTGGGAACCCAACCTGCAACACATTCCCGATGGAATATTTAGCAAAGGTCAAAGACCAAAAAGAGTGAAGCCTTGATTGTGGAATGTCAGGTATTAGTTAGCAGAGGAAGACGAAGTGGGATTGAGGGTGAATTGGGAAAGGCCCTACTAGCTCAGATTCAGAATTTTGTACTTTTTCTTATCAGATTGTGACTTCCTGGAATATGACTGAGAAGGATTCTGACGCAAAGCCAGTGCTTGGGGGAGGAAATATTCCATGATCAATCAATTACTGTGTACCTTGGACAAGAGATGGGGTGAGAGAAAACATATGCCAGGCAATGATTCGTTTAGTAATAAAGTACTTGATAAATAATATTTTGAAAATACATAATTGTGTTGCATCTTTATGCTTTTTATTATGGAGGTAAAATTCACATAACATGAAATACTAACATTTTTAAAGTATACAATTCAATATAATTATGTACATTCAGAATGTTCAGCTACTACCAAGTTTCAAGACATTTCACCAATCAGAAAGAAATCTCAAACGCATTAAGCAGTCACTCCCCGTTCCACCCCCTGCCCCCAAGTCCCTGGCAACCACTAATCTGCTTTCTGTTTCTATGGATTTATCTATTCAGGATTGTTATGTCTTCTTGGATAATTGACTCCATCATCAATAGGTAATACCCTTCTTTATCCCTGATAATTACCCTTGTTGTGAGGTCAGCTTTGTCTGAAATTAATATAGCTACTCCAGCTTTCTTTTAACTAGTGTTAGCACGGTATATGTTTTCTTCAACCCTTTCATTTTAATCTATATGTTTCCCTATTTAAAGTGAGTTTCTGGTCGACAATACATAATTGGGTCTTGTTTTTTGTTTCACTCTGACAGTCTCTGTCTTTTAATTGGTGTGTTTTGACAATTTAGGTTTAAGTACTTACTGACATAGTTGGATTGATATCTACCATACTTGTTACTATTTTCTAGTCATTGCACTTGTTCTTTGTTTCTATTTTTCTCTTCTATATTTATGCTTTCTATGGTTTTAATTGAACGTTTTATGTGACGCCATTTAGCCTATCAGTTATAATTCATTTTTAACTTTTTTTAGTGGCTGCTCTAGATTTTGCAATATACATTCACAAGCCCAATCCAAACCCATTTTCAAATAACTATCCTACTTCGTGAGGAGAGCAAATACCTTAAGTAAAATATTCCTAATTCATCCTTCCAGTCCCTTGTATCATCGGTCATCCATTTCACTTATCCATAAGTTATAGCCACTGAATTTATTGTTGCTATTATTATTTTAAACAAATTGCTATCTGTTAGATCAATTAAGAATAATACAAATGAAAGTGATTTTGCCTTCACTTAATCCTTTTTCTAATGATCTTCCTATCTTTATGTACATCTAAGCTTCTGACCTCTATAATTTTCCTTCTCTCTGAAGAACTTTCAACATTTCTTGCAAGGTAGATCTATTAACAGCAAATTTCTTCAAGTTGTGTTTGTTTTTTGTTTTTTTTTAAATCTATGAAAGTCTTTCTCCTTCATTTTTGAAGGATCATTTCACTGTATGCAGAAGTCTAAGCTGGTGGATTTTTTTGTTTGTTTGTTTCTATCAATGCTAAATATGTCACTTAACTCTCTTGTTTATATGGTTTCTAAGGAAAAGTCAGATATAATTCTTATGTTTGCTTTTCTATAGATAAGCAATTTTTTTCCCTCTGGCTTATTTCAAGATTTTTTCTTAATCTTTGATTGTGTGCACTTTTAATATGACATGGCTAGGTGTAATTTTTTGTTTATTTGTTTGTTTTTTTGTTTTAAAATGTTTATCCAATTGGTGTTCTTTAAGCTCTTGGGGTCTGTGGTTTGGTGGGTCTGACATTAATTTGGGGAACTTCTTAGTCATTATTGCTTCAAATATTCTTCTGTTTCTTTCTTTCTTCAATTTCTGGTATTCCCATTATCCATATGGTTCACCTTTTGTAGTTGGCTCACAGTTCTTAGATATTCTGTTCAGTATTTTTGCACTCTTTTTTCCTCTTCGTTTTCACTTTTGGAAGTTTCTGTTGACACATGCTCAAGCTCATTCATTCTTTCCTCAGACATGTCCAGTCTACTGAGAAGCTTGTCAAAGGCATTCTTCCTTTATGTTACAGTGTTTCTGATTTCTAGCATTTCTTCTTTATTCTTAGAATGTCTATCTCTTTGATTACATTACTCATCTATTCTTGTATGTTATCTATTTTTACACTACAGCTCTTAGCATGTTAATAATTGTTATTTTAATTCCTGGTCTATTAATTCCAGCTCTGCCACCATGTGAGTCTGGTTCTGATGTTTGCTCTGTCCCTTCAAACTGTGTTTTGTTAATTTCCCTTTTGTACGCCTTGTAATTGTTTTGTTGTTGTTGAAAGCTGAACATACTGTATGGGGTAAAAGGAACTGTGGCAAATAGACTTCTAGTGATACGGCGGGGAAGCAAGCATTCTATACTTCTATCATTAGTTCTCAGACTCTTTATAAGCCTCTACCCCTAGGCTGCGACCTTTACAAGTGCTTCTTAGTCCCACATCCTTTAAGGCCGACAAAAAAAGACCGGAGAGGAATGGAGAAGTATATTTCCCATCCCCCAGGTCAGTTAGGCTCTCATAAAACTCCAGTGTGGTAGACTCAGGTGAAATAATTTCTTTCGAGGGGAGACTTTATTAAGAAGGGAGTGCTCTGGCCATGTTTCAGAATGGAGACTCCTCCCACTCCCTGCCCAAAGCAGGAGGTTTTTCTTCAGTCTTCACCATGAGAACCTAGTGGAGCTCCTAGAGGTAAAACTCACAAAAGAGAGGCCCCCTCAAGACTGTGCTGGGGTCTTTCTCATACTTGTTCACACTGAGCATCCAGAAATTGGTCGACTGCAGTTTAAGCTCTTCTACCCTAGAAGGAATGCATATATTTATGGCCATTTATTCCTGCCCTTTTGGTTTTATGGGTGGGTAACTTCAGCTGGGATGAAATTCACTATTATGTCAGGAAAATTGACTAGGGAGAGGTAGCTCCCCTCTTTAGCCATGAGTCATTTGGGTGTCTTTAAATCCATAGCAGTCATACAGCTACTCTGAAGGTGCCCCTGATTCTCTTAGTTACAATTCCCTAAAGTGTCCTTTGCTTACAATTATTTTTATTTGGACCCCCAACAACTTTCATTCTTCTTTGCAAAACTGATGTGCAAGAAAGAACTTTCCAGCCATCCCTGGCATACCAATTGTAAGGCATTAATCTAAGAGATTGGCAGGCATCTTCTCATTTAATGCTCAGGGTCAGGGAAGGGGGGTGGGGGGACAGTGAGAAGTCATAGACTCATTTTATAGGAAAAAAAATACACTAAGTCTCCAAGAGGTGAAATTATTTGCCCTAAGTCATAACCCCAGGCATGCCAGGCTCCAAAACTTTAATTAGTAAATACTGTACCATACTATATGTAATATACTATGCAAAAAATATTTTTACTGACTAGGAAATGTGCAGGACCAAAGAACCTTAAAGAAGGAAATGTTCTGTTTTTTCAGTATCCTTTCCTCTGTATAGATCTGAGATCCAGAAACTAGATAGCTTCCTCTGTGTCTAATTTGGCCTGCTTTGTGTTTTCTATTAATTTTATATAGAGGTAATACATTGGGGCCCTAAAATGTTATCACAGGTCATTAAAAATAGACAATGAAAATTTACTACAACTATCATTATTATAAATTAAGAGATACTTGACTTAATGCTAGTCCTTCAAATGTTGAGAATGCTAACTTAATTAACTACTTTGTTTTCCTTTCGCTAGCTGGTTATTAGGATTGTGCAGAGCAAAAACAAAATAATATGGTATAGAGCAAAGGCCTCACTGAAAGTGAGTTCTACAAAACTCCAAAATTTCAAAATGCACGGGAAAAGGATGAGATTCCTTAAAGGGGAAAATCCCCTTTTCAGAGCAACAGTCGGGGGACGTAAGTTCCATGTGTGAGGGCACGTGGACTGGAAGACAGACCACCCCAGTGATGAATCAAGCACTGTGGAAGACGTCATAAATTAGAGGGCTGGTTGCACATTCACCCAGGTGCACATTGTTTGTTTACAGCTCTGAGAGCTGGTGCTAAAGTAGTTTAAGGTCATCTCCATTGGTTCCTGGTAATTGTTCTCAATCAACCCAGCTGCTGTATTCAGCTGAGAAATTTTCCAAATGCATACATACTTTTCTAAGCACTATCTGAAATGCCTGAACTCAAGTCTGTTTAGGTATCAGTGCCATAAAAGGGAAAATTTTATAATGCTGTCTGTAAAACTAAGTAAGTATGCAATCATAATACCTTTGAATTTGTTACAGAAACTATAATTATTTGTCCTTATCTCTCTGATGAAAAGTCAAGAGATGATAACATTTAAAATGAGTCGATAAGAGTTGAGACTCTTAAGACTGCTGGAATTTGAATCCTCGTTTCATCACTTACTATGTGGCCTCTGTTTCTCATTCCCTAAGGCTGGTGATAGCAAAGGTATTAAGCTCATTAGTTGGTTGTGAGAGTTAAATTACATTATGCATGTGAAGTGCTTGATATTTAATAAGTGCTAAGGAAATGCTGGATATACAGACATAATTATTTCGAAATGTTAGATGCTATTAGTACTAGTGTTATTCACTGTTAATGAAGCATTTCAATCCAAAGGAATTCTTCTTAGCTTAAATGTGCATTGGTTTACAGTTTACTAAAATAACAACATTATTCAGGGTCTTTTTAATATTAAGCGGGCTTAATAGAAATATAATGATAGAAATGAAAATAAGTGTATCTACTGCCTGTTCAGAGAACCTTTCTTTGGATAGAGATCAGCCTCTGTGTTCTATTGAAACCTTAGCTGGAGAGATTCATTCCATGACCTTGGACATCTTGGATATTTCTGATCCCAGATCACTATGAGACATAGTAGGTATGAGCTGAAAACCCAAACTTTTAATGGCTAAATCTAGATTCAAAGAATTAGATATCTGGACATCATCTTCAAGGGCATTTATATAATTAGCCAAAGATTATATATTTAGTTCTAGCCAGACCTGGGACTAAAACCACATCTCACATGAGTCACTATCTAAGTCTCTTTCTCCACCACCCTGCTACTCCTCACTTCCCATGCCCATGCCATCATTCAGCAAATATCGACTGCCTACTGTGTGTCAGGCTCCATTCTACGTCCCGCTGATGCCATAGCAAACAAGACTGAGTCCAGCCCTACCGGGCATTAGGGCTCAGGCCACCCCACATCATGGCCGCTATTCAGATTTCTACATTTAGTAACTCTTTTCTTTTTCAAGTGATACCAAGCTTTAAAAAAAAAATAACAACTTTATGCTTTTTGCCAGAGGAAATATAGTTGCAAGTGTTGGACATTTTGATGTAGAGTGTGATAGGCATGGTGAGACATTTATGCCCACAAGGAAAGAGCAAAATGTCCTTAAATTACAATGGAACATTTTGTAAATAGCTTTCCAGGGTGAACTCACCCAGATCAACTGCCTGATGGAGTTTATGTCACTTACCCTCAAGTTCCTTACTGTGAGACTACTAATCAGAGTTATGACACTCAACAAGTCCAAGTCCAATCTGCTTCCACATGACCCCAGATCAGAGAGCTAAAGAAAGACACTGTGATCTCTCCTGAGATGTTGCCTTCTCTGAGTTCAATGTTAGTATATCCTCCACTGGCACCACCAGATCCATTTTCCACTCTTCTCCACCCTGCCCTGTGCTCTGACCTGTGTGAACCAAGGACTATATTAGTGGGCTCTCTTGTCCTTTGACTTCTGTTTATTTTCGATCAGTGGGAAGCCCCAGCAGATGGTTGGAGGGAAGAATGAGAATGAAGTCAGAGTACTTATTCCCCTGACTCCCTCCTTGCAGACTTTTGTGGTCTTATTTTGTTCTTTTACACAGATCATCCCATTGTTTTTTTTCTGACAGTTCTTTCCAGGTCCCAGTAACTAGCTCCTCCTTCTCCTTGTCCATCTTACGGTTAGTAATGGTTGTCCTCCTGTTTCCAGCCTGGTTATGTCACTATTTCTTGTAGTTTCCCTATACTCTCCCATTCCTTCGTAATCAATGCTCATTATCCTGTTAGAGCAAATAATCTGTTTCCCATCAGGACCCTGCCTGATACAGTTCCTTTACTGTTTGTCCTATCACATAGTTTCAAGTTCCATCATTGCCTTGATTTCTTTCTTTCCTCTAGTTACTGTTTAGTTTGCCCTTATTCCTCTTCAAGTATAAGGCCCAGAACTGGAAACAGTTCTCAGAGTGTAGTCTTATCAACACAGGGCAGCAGGAGAATGCCACATCTTTCTTCAGATACTACATTTCCATGGAACTTAGTCAAAGATACCAGTAATTTCTTGGCAGCCTTTTCACACCCTAGGCTCAGATTATATTTACTGTCAATGGAAATCTCTAGGTTGATATTTATAGTACTGTTAAACCAAATATTCCCCTATCCTACTCAAGGTATTGGATTTGGGACACCAAGACCAGAAGGTGCCATTTTTCCCTAGTAAACATTTCCTTGTTTGATTAAGGCTATCGTGCTAGTGGTCCAGAGTCTAGTCTGTTGAAACCCTTATGGCATTTAGATTACATTATCAAACAAATCTTCCAATCCTATGCCATTTTCCAACTTGATACATATATTGTCAATAGCCTTGTTCTAAGCCATTATCATGCACCCATCAAAAGGAGAAGGTTGAAAATAAACACATGAAAAGATGTTTAACATCATTAGCTATCAGGGAAATGCACATTAGGACCACAATAAGATATTGCTACACACCTATAAGAAAGGCTAAAATAAAATATAGTAATGAAACCAAATACTAGTGAGGATGTGGAGAAACTGGATTACTTATGCATTCATTGTTAGTGAGAATTTGAAATAGTACAGCCATACTAGAAACACTTTGGCATTTTCTTATAAAACTAAACATGCAGGTACCATACTACTCAGCAGTTACTCTCCTGGGTGTTTATACCAAAGAAATGAAATCTCATGGTCAAACAGAATCTTGCACATGAATGGTTATAGCAGCTATATTCTTAATTGCCCAAAACTGGAAACAGCCCAGATGTCCTTCAACAGATAGAATGATTAAACAAATTGTGATCCATCTTATCTATATCATGGAATACTAGACTCGGGAATAAAAAAGAATGAACTGTTGATACCTGCAACAACCTGAATGCATCCCCAGAGAAACATGCTGAGTGAAAACACTTAATCCCAAAAGGTTACATACTAAACGATTCTATTTACATAACATTCTTGAAATAACAGAATTATAGAAGTAGAGAGTAGTAGTTGCCAGGAGTTCTGTACATGGTGGGAGTGGGAAGTGGGCGTGGCTATCAACAGGCAACAGGAGAGAGCCTTCTCTTGCTGGAACTCCTCTATATCTTTACTGTGGTCCTCACATGAATCACCACATGAGACAAAACTTCATAAACACACACACACACACACACACACACACAAATGAGCAGGTATAAAACTGGTGAAATCTGAATAAGGTAGACAGATTGCATCAATGTCAATTTCTTGGTCCTGATATTATACAATTACCTCAAAATGAAAACTTTAATTTTAAAAATCAATCACATTTCTGTATACTAACAAAGAATATGTGGAAACCAAATTAACCATACAACACTATTTACTGTCACTTCAAAGAAAAGGAAACTTTGAGGCATAAACCAAACAGAACAGGTACCAAAGAGTAGGTGTAAATATTAAAAATCCAAATATCTTTCTAAAATTTAAAAAGGAAAAATAATGTCTGTGACATATCCGTTTACAAGGGAACAACAGACTAGACATCCTAGTAGGAACAGGGATGGATCTTAAAAACAGGACTCAGAGAAACATTAAGAAACAATGATATGTAATATTAACAATACATTCATAAATTAAAAATAAATGCCCACAAACAACAATAATACATTTTATTAGCACTCATGAAAAGTATATGCATCAAATGTACTAGAATGATTGCCTATGAGAAGAGGAATGGGATGGAGGGTGAAAAATAAGAGGAATGAATAAATAAACAGGAGAGGGTCCTGAACAATTAGCTCTAAGTGTGTGATTAACCTAACCCTCTACATTGGATGGCAAAATCATTCCATTATCCCCCCCTACACAAAAACAGAGGAAGAATACTTAATCACTGACGTTGCCTAGACATACTGAAGAATGGAGGTGGTAATACAAGTTTTTACTCGAGTTTATTCTTGTATTAAAATTCTCTGGAGACAATGTTCCCTTTTGTTGCGTGCGGTTGAGGGAGTGGCCCACACCTACTGCCCTACCTTTGTTAAGCCACTGCTAACAAGATGGTGCACTAACTGGTGTTGAATTTGAGGTCGCCAGACACCATTATTTTAGCATGTGGAGGTGCTGTTGGGGACTTGCGGTGGGATGAGTTCTTGGTCCTTCTGCGGGCTTCAGTTACTTATAGACTAGCGTAGGTTACAACACACACCACTGTAAGGTAGGTGGCCTGAAGGCAGTTCTGCTGTATTTGTTGACCTTTTGTGAGGAGTGTCAGTGCCACCCCCAGCACATTACAACTCTCCCCATTCACCCCACTCCCACCCTACACACGCTCTGAGAAATACCTTTTACTCCTTGATCCCGCAATAAAGCATTAAGGAAGGACATTTATCTTCATTGCTCAGTCCTTATCCCTAATTTCTGGCTAACTATGGACGTTCCTGTCTGTCCCCCACCTCCAGAGCCTCGCCTTCTCCCTTCTCAAACACATGCCTCTTTCCTTCCTTTCCTCCCTACCTTCAGAAAACTCAGAGACACACACATCTTTTTAATAACTTGATTTTGTCATCATCATCACCATCTCTGGAGTTGACTATTTCTCCACTGCATCCTCAGCAGACACAGCAGACATGTCCAAACCTCTGGCCCCTGCCAGTCATAGGGCATTACTTAGATCAACAGAGCTCTCCAGGGGCTCTTGTTCATGCTCCAGCAGATTTTGATGTATTTTCTTATTTGTCCTATAGTAACAGACTATCACTGTTAGCTTTTTCGCTTTCTTCATTTTTTTTTTCAAATTCTCTTGAAGGGCTAACTTAACCCTCATGATTAACCTGGTAAAGAAACCAGATGAGTCCAGAAGGGCATGAGTTTGGAGGAAGAGGACGGAGACTGCATGGCAAGGGGGCTTTATGAGCAGTGGTGTAGGTGGGGGAAGGGGTTTTTGCTGGACAAGGACAGAGCAGGGGTCATGAGGTGGGAATTTATGGGGAAGAAGAAGAGGAACACGGGTAGGGGCAGCTTAACTTGTCATTTCCTTTGCTGCTAGATGAACAGATCTTCTGTTCCTTCCTCCCTCTGATGCCTGTGATGGACTGTTCCATTCTTATGGTGAGTTGTTCCTTATTTATGCTAGATTCCTCAATGATATTTAAGAATCCCAGTGGTCTGTCCCAGGGCTCCTGACCTCCCTAAATATACCATCTTAGAGGTAATGAGGCACTGTTTGCTCAAGTACTGCTCCAGCCAGTGGTAGGCCTGAGGTACACAGGATCCACCTGAACATAACTTTGAAATTGCTTTTGAAACTGTTATTATTTCAAAATAAAAGTTTAAAAATTGAAAGAAAGGGGAGGGGGTTCAAGGGCAGAAGCAGTGTGTTCCTAAAGTCCTCCAACAGGAACTCCCACAACTTAATAATGAGGCAAAAACTAGACTAGAGACTTGATCCTTGGTCCAGCAGCTGCCTGGTTCACACGTCTTCATCTCAAACAACAGAACATCATGAAGCCTATCAACATGACCCGCTGACTTCCAGATGCAACAAATTTATAGCATTCCCATGACTACAGTTCTAAACACTGCTAAATAGAGAGAATGCTGCCTGCCACTTACACCACCACCACCAGTAGGAGCAGATTCCACGCACCAAGAACCCACTCCGTGCAAGCTCTGTGCAAGCAGACAGCATCTGTCAGAGCGCAGGAAACAGGACACACAAGGAGATGAAGAGGCGGGTGCAGGGAGACCGTCAAGGAGAGCGCAATACTGCAGAGCCAGCAGCAGCTGAAGCGCCATCACCTCCGACTGAAAGAGATGAGAAGAGGGAGGGAGGACTTGAGCCTGGAAAGATCAGTCATCACGAGGACAAGGCCGCCTTGAGAAGAGCAGTGGCCGCGACCAAGAGACTTGGCCAGTCCAAGGTGACTAGCAAGGAGGGAGCCAAGAGACTGAACAGCCGCCTCCCTCCCTCCCCCTTTGGTTCTCCTTGGGGCTCCCAGTCGGTCAAACCCAGTGGAGGTCCCAGGAGCCCCTTCACAGCATCCATAGGGAACCACCTCCCAGGATGGACGGCAGGGTCGAGAATGGCGGAGAGCAGATCCGGAGGGGCAGAGGGAAGGCGTCCGTCCAGTGGAAACACAAGATGCACAGCAGTCCCAGGAGGTGGGTACCACTTACCAGCCCCACCGACGGGTGGGGGAGTCAAGGCTCAGAGAGGCTCAATAACTTGTGCCAGGACTCACACTCTGGTTCTTCGGGCCCTGCATCTTGTCTTCTTCCTGGTCACCTGGGTGAATTGCATGCCCTCCCGAGACCTCAGTTCCCCATCTACGGGGTATGTGGGAATTGGCATAACCGAGACTAACCTTAGAAAATATGCCTTGATTCTGTAATTCCCGCTTTTAGTAGTTCCCCTACTCTTTTCATCACACTGTGATTCTAGCCAACCAGTCCTACAGCCCAGAGTGTGAAAGTACAGGTGAGCGGGCCCCCTGGCAGCAGCTACCCTCTGGCTCTTTCTGTTTCAGTCATGCCGGGATGGACACTGGGCCCAGTCAGCCCCTAAGAACAAGGCTCTTGGTTGAATCTGGGGGATTTTCCTGGAAATAGGGTGCTTTAGACAGAGGTAAGCCATAGAGCAGAGACCATTAAGTCACTCAGCAACCCTTGAAGAAGCACATGCTCTGTGTTGAGCACAGAGATATAGAGACCAGTAAGACACGGGCCTCGTCATACACTTTTTGAAGTAAATTCTATGCTCCACGCCTTCCCAAATGGGTACCTCCACATATGGCCTCCTGAAAAAGTGTCCCAAAGTCATATCCATACTAATAGAAAATAAACCTGAACTCTTAAAATCAAGCATTTGGAATATCCAGACATTCTGTACAATGCTCAACATCTTAAGTTTTTTTCCCCTCTGAGATGCCTAAGGCTATGGAGTGTGATCCTTTATTACTTTGCCTAATATGAGAAAGGCTTTCATGCCACGTGATGGATGGAATATTAGTTTGCAGTAAGAAATACCTTCAATTGTACATATCAAAGACAGAGGAAAAAGCGTTCTGATTTCTTTTCACCCTGTGGCCTGACAACCTGAAACAGTATCCTTTTATTCCAAAGAGGCTACTTGGGGGAACTTTTCTGGAAATCAATGCCAGGTGTTTAGGTATTCTGAGGGAGAACAGGAAACTGCACTATTAAAGGTCTTTGTCTATCAGTATTTAGAATGTTTCATTTCTCCTATTTTAATGTTGTCATGTTATCAGTGACAATGTAGGACCTAGGATAGTACGATTACAAATAATCAGAATTGGAATTTGCCCCACATTTTTCTTCATCCCACACGTATCCTGATGAGAAGAGCTTCGTGTTTTACTCATATTTTAGATTCAATTATTTTTCCTTGGTCTTCTGAACTCTAAACAGAAAAGCACTATCTGAAGGTCAGTTCAAAGACAGAGGAACTGAGGCTGGCTGTCCCCACATGTCCCCAAGGTGAACACAAGGTGTCTTGTCCCTCTAACCAATGTGTATCCACCAAGAAGGGGTTTTATTACTATAAACTGTTTGACATTTAAAAAGTCATTTTATCAATTTCTGTACCTTAATTAAATTATAAATTTCTGGAAATTATGGCACCAAGCAGAAATGTCATAAAGCCAGTAATTACCTGGTTGGCATGAAAGATGATCGCACTGCTCCACACACGACCCACCTCACTCCCGCTCAGTCCACATTCAGCTCAGAAAACAGCTCTTCACGCTCACAGCGCCTTACTGGCCTCTCCAGCGAGTGGCTATTTTGAACAGGTGTTTTGCAGATATCAACATATTTGCCAGATGAAATGCTGCAGCAAAGTGTGTGAAAGCTCAGTGTTACAGCTCAGTTGTGGCAGGAACCTGGATCTGGGCAAGAGACCAAGCAGCACTCGGAGAGTTGGAGAACTCGGGTTTATTACGCCAGTGGGCCCAGAGGACTTAACACTCCAATCTCTGGACCCCGTCTGTAGGTTTACACAGGCTTCTATAGGCTGCCAGTTTACACTTTGCAGCATCATATGCAAATAAGGTGTAACAAAAGTTGACTAATTAGGAAAAAGGCTTTGTAGAAATGGACCAATCAGGAGTGATAGAAAATGGACCAATCAGCAATGAGCTCAGGGAACCAATAGAATCTTAGGGGTAAGTCCCACTTTCCTAGAAGTAAGCTGTTTCAGAAGCAAAAAGTGAGATAATGCCGCCGGGCCAGGGAACAGGATGGTGCTGGCAGGAGAGTAGTGGCCCTGCCTGGGGGTCCTGCCGGTCTTTTTCATGGGGCTTCCCACCTCAACACTTGCCTTGGTTAGAGACCACTGGGCTCACTACCCCAGGAACAGAAACGTTTAAGCTGCATTGAACATTTCGTTGTAGAATTGCCTTTCCAATTATTACACAATAAGCAACGTTTCCCTGCTGTTTACTTACATAAATACAACATTCTCTGTCATATATCGCTTTACATTTAATAGAACGTTTGCACTTTATAAAGCATATATTGCTAACACAGGCACATACAAGTATAGGAAGAATGGAGCGGCAGTTAAACTTGTTTCGTCCTTACAGGAGAAGATGCTTACATGTCACCAGGATCGATCTGATCATTAGAATAATTGCGGGTGCATGGCTGACAGTCAATGAGGATTACAAATGGCGACAGAATCCCATGAGGTCACCCGCAGAAACAACGAGGTTAAGTCGTGAAGACGTCTGTGTCATGTTACTGGGCATCCAGAAGCTCTTGCATCAAGAATACATCCTGCCCCTAGGAGCCCGGCGTTGGGCGCCTGCCCCAGAGCAGCTCATGCGAGCGCCGGGTCCACTTCCGAGCCTGCTCCCGGCTGAAATCCCTGGTCGCCTCTGAGACCCTTCCCTGGGCCAGGCACTGAGCTGCCAGGGACACGCCGATGAATTGGACACGGAGCCGGCAAGGGAAATAGGGTGCGATAGGGCGTGAGCGAGAGAGAGAGAGCAGCTGGAGACAGGCAGGGACGCGGTCGGGGCTCAGAGAGGGACAGGCCACGTACTCACAATGGCCAAGATACGGAAACAAGCCAGTGTCCGTCAACGAATGAATGAATAAAGAGGATGCGATTCATATATATAATATATATATATATGAATATGAATATGAATATATATATATTTTATATATATATATATATAAAATGGACTAGCATTCAGCCACCAGAAGGAAGAAAATCCCGCCATTTGCAACAAAATGGTGGAACTTGAGAGCATTACGCTGAGTAACTCAGACAGAGAAAGACAAGTCTGTACGATCTCCCTTATGTGTGGAATCCAAAAAAGCCAAACCCATAGAAACAGAGATGAATGGTGGCTACCAGGGGCTGGGGTGTGTGGGAAATGGGGAGACGTTGGCCAAAGGGCATAAAGCTTCAGTTACGCAAGAGAAAGAAGTCCTGGGCAGAGTCCCCGGGGTCTGCAGTGAGGACAGAGGGGGCGCAGGAAGCCAGCCTGGGCCGAGGGGCGGCCCCGGAGCTGAGCGCTCCATGGGGCCAACGGGAAGCTCCAGGTAAACGGTGACTCAGGAGTCGGACTGCAAACAGGACAATGTCCCTTCCCAGCAGACCCGCCAATCTAGGGGCCAGCTGAAGGGTAGACAGGTGCGTCCACCCCATCCTACTAGCGCTCAGTAAAGGAAGGCCTTCAAACGGGGAGTGTCACAGTGTCCTCACGCTTGGCTACCAGCCGTCCGGGCTGCAGATAAGTTCTGCCCTGAAATAAAGAATCACGAAATAAATAAAGTACTTGTAGCAGCAAACACTCTTATGATTTCGTCACCGCTGCGGCTGTCTTCATAAATAGCTCTCATGCAGCCTCCTGAATGTAAATACTGGGTGTTACCTTAAAAACACCTGAAGCTGCTAGTATTATTTTAATAAAGGATTTAATTTTCAAAGGAGCTAACACACAAAGCATATTAATGTTGCTAAGTGTACCCTCAGCCAAGAGGTAAATTACTCCCTCCCAGTCCCTGCTTCCTGAGCAGGACACAGGGAGCCCCAGAACCTACGGCTGGGGGGCATGGAGTCCACAGAAAACTCCGGAGGGCGCAAACCAGAGATCTGGCTCACGGTGGGTTTTCTTGGGATTTCTTTAGCCTGCACGGTAATTTTTTTTAAAAGTGGAGGCAAATGTATAAGACTATGGGATTTCACGTGGAAACCTGGATTCCTGACTTCCGAGAAGTGCGGTGCTGTGCTAGAGCTGAACTTGCAGGTCAGACTCAGCTGGCGTTGAGTCCTCCTGGCCCTCGCGTAGGCCCGCGGCTTCCAGTCACCCCGGTCCCCCAAGTCCGTCAGAGCTCACGGAGAGGCAGAATGCCAGTCGTCACTGATCCGTGAGTCTCTGCAGCTGCTTTTCCTTCTGCCCATTCCGTTTCATTCGTTTCTGTTGCCTGTCTGAGCGCCATAGGCCTTGACTGTGCAACTCCTGTTCGCGTCCAATCTCCTCCTTTTCCTGATCAGAACAAGCAGCCCAGAAGGAAACGAAAGGTCTTACTTAAGTCACACAACGGCTTTGTGGCGGGTGGAATTAAACTCAGGTCTCCTGACTCTCAGTCTAGCTCCCACACACCATCCTTCAGTCTGAAAAATGTTTTATAAATGTCTCGTACTGTTTATTTTGCTCCAAAATAACCAGAACAAATTCAAGAACAGGAAACCCTTAGTATCTCCAGAGGGCCAGACACTGCCCTCTGCTCTGGTGGGGCAGAGATGGAGCAGACAGGACCCCTGCTCGAAGAACGTCTGGAAGGGCCTGTGGGAGGATGGAGGAGGGAGCCCCTCATCCTGGGGAGCCAGGAGCCGTCCGGGAGAGGCTGATAAGATTGAGGCAACTATGCCTTTGCCCAGAGGAAAGTCAGTGGGGGCGCAGGATTGGGGAAAACTTATTCTGGACAAAAGGAGTCGGTAACCTTTTTCCTTCAAAGTTCTTCATGCCATGTAACAATTTAGGGAGTCAGTTTACCCTGGCAGAGCTACATGCTTTCAAAAACAAGACCAAACAAGTCCAGTCACACACCTGGAGTTGGGGATGGGGGGAAGAAGTTCACCCCTCGTGGCTCAATGCCAACAGAACGTCTGTGCCTGAATCCTCTTTCAGCTCAAATCCTAGCCCCACGTCAGATCCGAGGACCCTCCACCCAGTGAGAACCAGCTCCCTCTGTCCAGCCACCCGCTGGGGGAATAAGGGCGGCCCCCGTCTCACCAGCCAGGACCCACCTCCAGACTGGCGTCACTAGCAAAGTTGAAAATCTCTCAGGGGAACTGAGGGTCGAGAAATAGACAATCATGTATGGACAACAGAGTCTCAACAAAGGCAAATCAATGGAGAAAGAACAGTCTTTTGAACAAATGTTGTTGGAGAAACTGGACATCCACATGGAAGAAAAATTGAACTTCAACCTAAATTCCATGACTTATTAAAAATTAACATTTGTGCATGGATGTAAAATTTAAAACTGTAACATTATTATAAAAAACCATAGGAGGAAATATTCATAAATTAGGGCTTGGTGAAGAGTTCTTAGACATGACACCATAAGCATGGCCCATAAAATTAAAAAGTGAATAAACAGAACTTAATAAAAATTTGTAAAGAACAAAAAAACTTACTCTGAGAAAGTCACTATTAAGAAAATTAAATGACAAGCTACAGACTGGGAAAAAATATTTGCTAATCGTATATCTGACAAAGAACTTGTATACAGAATAAAGAACATTTAAAACTCAATAAAAAGACAGTTTTTAAAAATGGGCAAACCTGTGAATAGAGACTTCACCAAAGTGCTATAGAAGCCAAATAAACACATTATAAAGATGCTATTAAGAAAATGCAAATTAACGCCACAATGAGCTCCTGCTACGCTGTTAGGATGGAAAAACAACCTGGCAATACCAAGTGCAGACAAGGATGCAGAACAACTAAATCCCTCATAAACTACTGATGGGGATGCAAAAAGTTATGACGTCTTTTGAAAACTATTTGGCAGTTTCTTATAAAGTTAAATGTATATTCACCATATGACCCAGCACTCCTACCCTACTGTATTTGCGCTAGGCATTTATCCAAGTGAATTACGTTCACACAAAAACCTGTAATTGAATGTTTAATAGCACCTTTATTTATAATCATCAAAAACTGTAAATGACACAAATGCCTTTGAGTGGGACAATGGATAACCAGAAGTGTTACACCTATATAATGGAATACTACTCAGTACTAAAAAGGAACAAACTACTAATATAAAACAAGCCCTAGATGATCTTCCAGAGAATTATGCTGGGAGAAAAGAAGATAATCTCAAAAGATTCTAGACTCTAGGATTCTATGTATGACATTCTTGAAAAGTCAAAACTGTAAAAAGAGGAACAATCAGTAATTACCAGCTTTTCTGGCTGGGGGAGAGTTTGTCAATAAACAGGCAACTCTGCAGAGGAGACCGACCCTTCAGAGAGGAGGACCCATCATAGCAGCAGATGCAAACACGGGAGCTCGCAGGCAGGTGAGGTTTCCAGTAAAGGTATTAAGAACCATCATTCTCAGAAGGTGGTAGAAAGAGAAAGGCCCTGGACTGAGGACTGGACTTTGAGTGCCGAGTGTAGTCAGCAGAGAGGGAGAAAGAGGACCTCGGAGGTCGAGGGAGAAGCAGGACAGGCAGTGTCAGGCCAGAGGGAGGAGCTAGGAGTCACATGAGCGCACCATCCTCCTGTCACCACTCCTGATATCTCACAAGTGTCTCCTCGACCTGGGATGCCCTCCCCCACACCCCACCCCATCACTGGGTCAACTTCTCTTCATCCTTAAAACTTCACCTGATGTTTCACCATCTCCGGAGAACCTTCCCTGAACCTCGTCACTACTGACTCCTCAAAAACATACAGCAAACCAAAAACAAAACCCACCCCACCTCCCTCCTCTCCTCTTTTACAGGCACTCACCTGTCTCAAATGTCTGTGAGGGAGGGATCTGGTGCAGGCCCTCGCTCCTTGGAGTATAGATGGCCGTCTTCTCCTTGTGTCCCTCACCTCATCTCCCCTTTAGCTGTGCCTCTGTGTCCAAATTTCCCATTTTTATAAGGATACGAGTCATCCCGGATCACACCTTTACCTGGTTGCCTTTGTAAAGGTCCTGTTTCCAAACAAAGCCACATTCCATGTACCGCGACCTGGAACTTCAACACGTGGGTTTTGTAGGACACAATTCACCCCCTAACATGGTTCAAGCTGAACCCATTTTCTAGCGGCTGATCTTCTCCTTCTTACCATAACTAGAACAAACAAGAGTGAATGAGGATATCCTCCATAGAGGGGCCAAGTCCTCAAATCCTTTCCATTTTATGTGAAAGAAAACTAGAAATATTGGCACAGACCCATTTGCACACATGTGTAGACACAAACCCAAAGGGGCTCTGGAACTTCAGGCTCATCTACAGACGCATACCAGGAATAGACTCATCCCTGACTCCACTGATGAGTTGACTCAGAATCACTCATTTACTAGTAACCAGCCACAGGGATCTTGGAATCAGCGAAGACGTCAACGGCTGCCTAATATAACAGGTCACAGGAAGCCCAAGGCCAGTACAGCAAGAGTGGAAAGAGTCAGGCTGAACCTGGAAAAGTCACCTCATCTCTCTTAGCCCCAGTTTCTCATCCATAAAATGGGGATGAGAATAATAGTACTGCCTACTTGGTCACTCTAAAGATTAAATAAGATATGAAGCAAAAATGTACATCACGATGTCTGGCATGTAATAAATAGTCCATAAATGTTAGCTTAAAAATATTTAAACCATGGCCAAGTATGAGGTAAATAGTCATTCTTCCTAGTTCACTGGATTTAGAAATGATAACCAGGTGGTTGCCTCTTACTTCACTTAGCATCCTCGGGAGGCCTGAATGCTAGCCCATTCCCGTTACCGATGCTTATCGTGTTGAGATAGTTTCACTCTGATGATTCCTAGTTTCATAAAAGGCTTGATTTGAGAGCCATAATACAAAAAGGGGTTCTCCTAACATGCACAGGCAGTTTAGCATTTCCATGGCAACAAGGAATATATGAAAGTGACAGGTAATGTACTCCATCGCCCTGTCCCTGCCTCATCCCAGTCTTCTTACAGGCTAGTTTTTTGCTTCATGGTTTTGAGACATTGAAAAATCCAACAGACTACCTTTGAACATGAACCACAGAAAGAATAATTAGAAGACAAGTACAGTCTGCCTTAGGTTTTGAACTGATATCATTCATTCCTTTAGATGAATTCAGATGTCACGCAAAGTACGAAAGAATGTGTTTATGGGTTTGGGAGGGTTCATAGTTTGTAATTTTAAATGCATGTTGAAAAAAATCTTGATTTCATTGAATATAAGAAAGAAGAAGCTCTTTTTTAAGGTCAACGAAGTCTGGTCAGGTAAGCTCTGGGGCGCTTATTTCATTAAACCAGAGTTTATCACCTTGAGGATGTGCATCATCAAAACACCTACTTGGAGCCGGCGAGCACTAGGAATGTCTTTGGGAAAGCCAGCCAGCCTCCCTGCCCTCTGGTGCCACACCACAGATGTATTCAGTAGATGCTGGTGAACTGAAGGAAGCTGGACTAGGCAGCTCTTCCCCAACCAGAACTTCAGCATCCCCCCCTTCATCCCCCTCCTCTCTCAGCTCTGTGTTCACCAGTCATGGACTCCAGTCAAGTTCACCAGGAAACTGTCTCTGGAACCTTGTCAGCCTTGTCAGGTTCATTGGTACAGCCTTGGTCAGGCTCTCATCACTCACAGTTTTCCTTGGCCATCCTTCAGCACTATAGATATAAGGAATTCTGAAATCCCTGGCACGCCATTCAAAGGCACTCTACCCTGGAGCTCCAAGCTCTGTTTCCAGGGCTGTTTCTCACCACTCCCCACCTGGTCTGTGCTCCACCCACAAGGGCCATCCACATCCCTTTCTTGGAAACCTCAGGCACATTCATTGCTCACTGCTTTTCCTCTTGCTGCTTTTTCAGTCTTTAACAGCCTTTTCACCTCCTCAACTACATCTTAACCCTTGCCTATCAAAGTCTACTTAACCATCAGAGACCTCTTCCCCTGGAAAGAATTAAGTCTCCAAACTTCCCTAACTCTTCTTTAATTTTTTTTTTTCTTATGACACTAAGAGGGAGTGTACTTTAGGAGAAAAGGTGGAGCCAAATGAAGCTTTGTTTAAAAATCTCAGATCTACTATTTTTAGGAGTCTGACTGCCGGCATGTTATCTAACCTCTCTATGCCTAAATTTCCTTATACTAGAAGTGACTGGCATGATATAAGCACTGAAACATTATTTCCCTTATTCCCAGCATGCTCTGTGTGCTACAGTGCTCTCTCTCTCTCTGTCTGTCTCATACATGTGTACATATACATATAATATATGCATGTATGGTACATATATAGGCACAATATAATTACTCAAGAAATATTTGTTGAATGAATGAAAAAATTGTATATTCTTAGTGAACACTTCTCAGTTGAGCTGATTAACTCCATGAAACATTTGTATTCTGATCACATGAAGCTAAACTAGAGAAATGAAAGAACTGTCGTCACCCCTGACTTCCAGTCCAGCGTTCACCATCTTTATCATTGTCATCACTGCCATCATTTCTTTCTTCTTACTGCACCCTCTTTCCTATGGAACCTTTATTCCAAAGAGATAAAAGCACCTAATTACCCTTACAATTGCTCTATCTTATAATTAATCAAAACCAGCTGGGAAAGCAAGTAGACAATTTCAATTTTTTTCAAGTCAGATTCCTTTCCTAAAATTATCTGTGAAATGACTTCAAAAGAGGCTTCATCATACTGAAAATGCAGATTCCTGACTTTAGAGATCAGAGCTGCCCAACTAAAGAGGTGATGGCCAGGGACACTCAAGGACAAGGCCCACATTCTGTAGGTGCTCAATATCATGAGGAAGAGGAAATAAACACACAAGACAGAGAACCCAGAGTTGATTCAATTCTGATATTCATCATCCAACACATATTCCAGTGTCAAATAATTAGTGCGGCCAGAAGCATCTTTACCTTTACAAAATGATTGACTATTTCTTAGTTAATGCAAAGTCCTCATAAAATAAAACCCAGAACAACACATACACTGTCATTGAAAAGTTCATACCTTTTGTCTAAATAATGTAAATTCTCAGAATTTATTCTCACAAAATCATTTCAAAAGGAAAAAAGTCAATATGCAGTTTTTTTTACTGTTTTTAATAATTTTGGTTTTTTTTAATAATAGCAAACAACTGGAAACATTTTCAATGTCCAATAATAGGGAAATAATTATTTTTTAAGTACAAGTTATGTTACCTCTCTGGGTCTCAGGGTCCTCATTTGTAAATTGGAAATAATATTTACTCAATTGTTTTAGGGAATCAAATTTATTAATACAGATAAAATATTACATTCTAAATTGGGTTCCAAGAGATTCCCCACATTAGTAAACTGCATTTTCACCTGAGCTCTTTGGAAAGGTTTCTGTTTATTGTTCCTTGTAATCAAGTGATCTTGTATTCAGATGGAGAGTGTAGGGGAAAGACAGACGCAGAGAAGCATTGCCCTTCTTTCTTTGCTCTACTCTTAAGAATACGAAAAAACGTAATAAACATTTAGTTATAGGTGACATAAATTACCACATATAACACCTGTAAAAATATCATTCCAGTGCCATTTTTCCATAGACATACGTGCTGACAATGGGCCACCCAGTGCTCACCACCATATGTGCAAGATCTCATTAAATTCTTATTATTTCTGCAATCCTACGAAACGGAGGCTCAGAAAAGTTATGTATTGTTAGTTGAGGAGGTGAAATCTCTATATGGAAGAGTTTAGGACTGCAGTCTCCTGTGTGACTATGTGAGTGTGTGTGTGTGTGTGTTTGAAAGACAGAACACAAAAATGAACAAGCTGGGAGTGGAAGTGGCTAAAGGACTGACTTGTTTTGAAGTTAAATTGGCCTAGAAGACAATTTTTTTATTTCTTGTTTTTTGTTTGGTTGGTTGATTTTGGTTTTTAAAGTTTTTTACATGGTTTGTGAAAGTTACTCAAGATTAGGGTACTTGTCTTGAAGTTTCATTTGTAGTCAGTGCAATTTATATCAATGTTTAGATGTGTGTTTCTTTGGGGTGGATTGTGGAGCATAGGGCTGTTGAACCATCACATGTGGAAGGCTAAAGTCCTTACAAATCCGAGCTCTCCTCTCTCTTGCTCTCCCATTGATTAAAATCTAGTCCAGAGTCACACACACTGACCAGACTCTAAAACCAAAAATGCTTAACCACAGAAGTGACCTCCAGTAGCCTTTACAGGGACAAAAATGCCTGTTTTTAAGTCTCACGTTACCAAAGTTCTGTATGGTTTACAAAGAAATATTTGATCTGTGATCTTGTTTAAGTGTGACCCAATTTGAGAAGAAACAACATTCTTATTTTAATGAAACCAACTTAAGGATAACGTAAAGTAACCGAGATATCCCAGACTTCACCATCTTGAAAGATCACATTTATTTTTCACAACCAAAGCATGAAACTCAAGCCTCCACCAACCTGATTGCTAGAAATCAAACTTCTATTTCCAAAATGTTGCCTCGGTGTATCTTGGGTACTTTCAGTGTCAGGCATCACACTGGGTCCACTTTTCTTGTTTTATTCTCCGCAATGTTGCTGCCCTCCAAGCCAGTGAGAAGAAGATTTACCATTATCACTGCCCATCTTGCAAGGCCCAAGGTCAACACCAAGAGAGCTCTATCTAGACACTTTCTCAGGTTCCCATCTTCGGGGTATAGGGAATTGCTGGGGAAATAGCCTCCAAGAACTCCAATTCAGGGTCTCAACTTGGCCCTGAAGCAACTCAGCTTGCAGTCCATCTCATGGCACATGGAGAGTTTTAAAGTCTCTGGGCTGCAATCTCACCCCTCGCTTGCCTTAGAATCTCATCGGTTATCTTATAAAAATACCATTTTCTAGATTTCTGGGGCCCAGGCTTCTAACCAGGGAAGCTCAAATCCAGCCCCAAAGACCAAATGGCTGATTGTCTTCTGGTAGTTCTTTGGAAAGAGATTCTGAGATCAAGTGCCGCTTACCACATGTTAATTGGTGAAAGCTCCTGAGAGTGACAGTAGTGAACTTAGCCTGAGCCCTGGCTTCCCTGCAAGGCAGTAGCAGTTAGTAACCCATCCACCACCACCACCACCACCACCACCACCACTCTCTTTTGTTCTATAAATGGCTAGCCACAAAGGACCACCCCACACTGGCATATTTGCATATGTTCAGATAAGACCATCACCATCCATCCACTTAGCTTGTATAATAATAATAATAATAATCTTGGATGAAGCAAATGACTCCCTTGTCTCGTGCCTTTATAAAATTCCGGCCTCCTTCTTGTACTTAGAGAAGTTCCTCATTAATGAGTATTCTACCTATTGCATCTCCTAATTACCTTGTGACAATTAATTCTGTCTTTGACAGGAATCATGCCTGAGAGGAGGTTGGGGAGGCAAGGCTGAGCAGGGGAAGATGCCAAAGTGGTCACAAATGGGACCTCAGCTGATTCCATAAGGGCTCCAGAGCTGAGGTGGTCCTTCAGAGTTGTCCCAAATTCAAGCAAGGCCCCCCTAGCCCTTGTATCCGTGAGTTAGCCAGTAATCCATCCCTCAGGAGAGGGGTGTAACCTGGGACAAAACAGTTCTCTGAGGCCTAAGGTGATTCCCAGTGAGAGGAGGCAACTGTGAGCTTCCAGCAGCCAAATTCCCAGTAGCTGAGGATGGCGCCTGCCCAGGGGATCTGGACCATGGTATCCAACCCACTGATGGGAAACTAGCCATGGGTCTTCCACATCTCTGCCCTCCTTCCACTCCCAGCCTCCAAAGAAAATGACTCCCTCCTCCTCAATTTAAACATCGAAAGCTGCCATGACTATCAGTGAGTGAAAAGGATGCAAACAAATCTGGGGTGGAGCTCTGACAGAGAAGATAGTGAGGAGCAACTGCAGAAAGGGGGTGGGCATGCCCTCTACATACCAGGAGTGTTTCTCAGGCTGTGGTTCACAGAATTTCCTGGGCTGGTATCTTAATACAGGAAACTTGGTAACATGCCACTCTTTTTGTTTCTAAAATGAATTAGCAATTTACTCATAGATACTTAATGAAAATAAAATTAAAAAGCCAATTGACACAATTTATTGCTGCCTAATCAAAGTTAGCTCAAGTCTCTCCAGTCTTTCCAAGGAGAGATTTTTCTTACTGAATTCCACATGAATTGGTATCAGCTTGGGCTGAAGAAAGAAATAGTGCCAGTCACTCTTTTGTCATCGTGAGACTGACATCTTCTTTCCTTCTTCCCAGAAGCATTTACTGAGCTTCTGTTCTGCGTCAGGTACTCTACTATACCCTGTAAGGAAGACAAAATTTTTTTTCTCTATCTTTCTGCCCTTGATTACTGCCACCATAAGGCAAAGATGACTTTGCTAAGACAGTGTCAGAGGAGTGGAAGGGAGAGGCAAAATCCAGAGCACAGTTAACTGAGGAGCTAAGGTTGAGGACTATGTGAAGACAACATTGTGTAAACGGCCTTTGCAGATTCTAGAAATCTGGAATCTAGAAGCATTGCTGGTCTAGGTGGGTCGCTAGATGGAGACACAGGGTGGTGAGAGGGTGTGTCTGGTTTCTTTGTTTTGCATTTGGTTCTATAGTGGGAGAAAGTGAGCTTGTTCAAATGCTGATGAGAAGGAACAAGGAAGCCAGTAGACAAGATTTGAGGTAGAGGAGGTGGGCTCCTTCACCTGAAGAGGGGAGAGAAGGGGAGTGTGCTTCAGACTGAGGGAAGAGTATGTCTTTGACTGTGGTTGGAGAAGGGAGAGATTAGAGCTGGAGGCCAGAAGTGGAAAGACAGTTGGCTTGATCCAGGGTTGTAGTTTTTCTAGCTGATACACAGGACAGTGAAGAGTCAAAAGGGTGAAGGGGTGAGCCAGTGACTAACCAAGGAGATAAATCTAGTATCTAGATTAAACTAGAAGAGGGACTGAAAACAGAAGAAAACTGATAGTTTGGGAGAAAATGGAAGAGTTTAAAGTTGGGAGATAGCAAATGGGTTTTAAAAAGCCAGTGTTGAAGAAGAGAGCTTGAGAAGAATAGTAGCCAGTCGTTGTTCTAAGCAATCAAATCAAAATGACCCGAAGAGGTATAGGCTATTATTCCCCATATTTTATATAAGAGGAAACTACTTTGGTAAGTCTGGTTTTGGTCTCTGCTTCTCTCTACTTCGACCAGGCCTGAGAGGACAGTTTGACCTTGTTATTTCAGGTTGGCAGTGTGGGTGATGATGAGGACTAAGGTCTAGGTGAGAATGTGGTCGGGGTGGGGCAGAGTAATGTGTCAATGAAGTGGAACAGATGCTGTCCCTAGTCCATGACAGCTCTTCCACCCTCTCCTTTTGCTATGCAAATAGGACTGCAGCATCTCAAGGACCCTCTGCTGGTCATTGTAATTGCAGGCTCGTGGGCCTCTGTCACCAGCTAGGCTTGGACTAGGTACCCCATAGAGAGGGTAACAGGGAAGCCAACCCAAGAGGAGCTGTGTAAGGAAGTTCAAGTGGAAATATCCAACCCTATTCAGGATACAAGAGAGCATCCCAAAATACATGGATGAAACACAGCTTTTTCCTGACTCAAGCCGCGTTCTTCCAAATCTTCACTGTCATTTTGCCTTTGCTAGACATTCTCTGTGATTCCAGCGAAATGTCTGGCATTTCTGGGAGAATGTCAGTTTGGGGCACCACAGCTGTAGCAGCTCTGCCTTATAGTCGCAAAAGTCTTAGTCACCCCAGCAAGTGAGTAGTACTCTGGGTTCAAAGCTCCAGCTGGAAATACAGCTATTTGAGTTAGAAGGTTGCTTTATTATGTGTTTTCTCTTGAGTCCTCATGCTAAGAAAACTAAGTACACAGCATCTCCCTATCTGCAGAAACTGCTAAATAAATGCTTTAGCGATTTCCAACTTGTCACTGTGCTAGCACAGAGGTGTGATGAGAAATTGTGTTTGTGTCCCAGTCATGCAACCTACTAACTATAACCATGTCCATGTTACTTAAGCCTTCTGAGTCTCCATTTTCTCACCTGTGAAATGGAGATAGTCATCTTGGGAATGAGATCATTCTTGAGGAGCGAATAATAGACCCTGGCTTGTGGTTAAGACCTCATTCATGGTGGTGGTGGTGGTGGGAGTAGTAGTCTTGATAGTAATAATGGTTGTTGTTAGATTTCTTGTTTGTACTTCCTCACTGCCCATTCACTCATGCTCCCTCCTATACCTTCCCTTCCACTGAAAAAGTTCCCACCAAAGTCATCAACATCAGCCTTGATGCTAAAGCTACTAAATATTTGGCAGTTCATGTCCAATGGGGCCTCTTGCCAGAGGTCACAGAGCTAGTGAGTAATGGAATTGGGATTCCGATTCGGGCTTGGTGTTCTTCAAGTTGCTGTCCTAGACTCTATTCTCATCTCACTCCACACACCTGGCTTGTGTAATCTTATTCATTTCCCTGACTTCAAAAGCCATTTTTGAATGTTTATGGTATGCCGAGTACTACGTTAAGCATATACGTATGCTATGGATGGATGGATGGATGGATGGATTCCTTTCATCTCAGCAATAGCTTTATGAGATAGATACTATGATTCTACCATTTTCTACTTTTACATGGAGAAAGTAAGCCTCAGAGAGGTTAATTGCTTAAGATTATTCTGCTAGTAAGTGGTAGAGTCATGATTTGAACCCAAGCCTATCAAATTCTAAAACAAAACAACTGCTCATCATTCTGTAGCACAGTTCCCAAATAGTGCCCACCCGGCTTCATGTGAAATAGAAATAAACTAGACCCAAAAGGAACTCAGATATAAAGTTTACTGAAATATCAATGTTTGTATTCGGCTATAACTTGTTAAGAGTAGAGCTGAATGTGCAATACCACTGGCCTCAAATGCTGGCTCTGAAATATTGAAGACAATCTCCAAGCATCCTTCATAACCATCATCCTGTTAGAGCCCAAGTGGAAACACTAAGGCTTCATTTGTAAGGGGTAGAGGGAGGCAGAAAACTGGGGATTTAGCTTTCAAGCTGCAAATAAAAATAAAATAAAAACTCTGGCCTCATTCCTCTGCAAATCAGCAAGCCCAATCATCTACTTTTTCAGAACAGGTGAAAAGTGGGCCCTCCGCACCCCCTGTGTGTCCATAATGGTACCAACAAGCTACCTATATCTACTAAGGCTGAAGACAGGACCATTCAAGGCAACTTGGCGGTGATTGCTGCCGCCATAAGCAATATCTACCATTTTATGATTCAGCATCTCTCTATGCATAATTCTTCTAAAGAGTATAAATAATTCACACTAAATTATAACTACTAGAAGGATATTTTAAGCTTAAAGTTGAAATTAATACAATTAGTGTCTAAAATCACCTTGAAGGGAGAAAAGCAAACATTTTGACTATCTAACACTTTATAAGACTTTTGGGTAGCTTATTTAACATTATTTAAATTAATAGTGATTTCTACATGAAAGTGAAATATTATGTATAATTTTTACATGAAAATGAAATATTAGAAAATATAATTAAGAGGCTTATCAGCATCCTCACATTTGGGGGGGTAGAACACAAAGTTATGAATTCAGAAATTTATTAAACAGGATGAGTGATTGCTATATCTGTTTTTTAATTATGAAATATTTATACCCCTGATGTCATAGACCATGCAGTATTTGTGCCAGATGTGCATAAATCTATAGTCAATATTTGGGCAATGTGGCAGGAGGAAAAAACCTGTCCCCTAAATTGATTCTAAAATTATCTTCAATTTAAAGCATTATCTCAGAATTGCACATAAAGCTCTAAATTCAAGAGAAAGTAAGATTATTTTCACTTGAATTACCATAGAATTTGCTCCAGGTCTTCAGTCACTTTGCCAGCAGAGATAGCCAGAGTTTTATTAAGCACTTCTCCACCTGCATGATAATTTTGCTATAGACCCTTGCCCACCCCTATTCCCACTCACCTATTTTTAGAAATCCATTTATCCTTAAACATTAAAATACAACTGAATCTTTTATCACCAATGTCAGATTTGGAGAGCAGATTACAAACTAGTAAAAAGGCAGCTTCCTATAAGGATCTTTATTTTGTTTTCTTCTAAGCATGTAAGGGAAAAATCAAGTCCAGACCTAAGGCAGAGAGCTCTCATACTATAGCCTGCACAGAAGAATCATCTGTTGATTCTTCACCCCACCCTCTACGCACTGCATCACCCAGTTGGTACGGATTGGGACCAAGGAGTCTGCATTTTAATGAGCTCCTTCAAATACATCTGATGTAAGCTGCCCCCAGATTTTACTTTGATATACTTTGCCCTAAGGATTCTTCCCCTGACACTCAGAGATTATACTTAGTAAAACCTACAGGTCATGTATAAAAGAAGACCTCTTGCAGGATGGAAGACCAAAGACATTGGCAGCAATGAAGAGGAGGAACCAGGTCTGGGGCATGGGGGCCTAGATGGAGGATTAGCACAGAAGCCTGAAGTCCTTCAAGAGCATCTGGGATTCGGAAGGCTGGCAAGCATCCAGGAGTCGGGGAGCACTCAGGTAATGAGAGGGGAGAAAGGCAGCAAAGCAGAAACTACGTACTTTGTTCTGAGCCAACAGACACGCAGAAGCAAGTGGTCACTATGAGCAACGGGACTGGAGAGGATGAGTTCTGAGACCAAGAAGAAGACTGTTCTTCCTCACGTTTAGAAATTCTGGCCACTCTTCAGAACTCACCTCAAATGCCACCTCTACAACTAAATCAGGAGTTTTTTAATCCAGAGTCAATTTACCCAAGGGATATAAGAATGAACTTCCACAGTATTCTTGAACCCTCTGAACTTCAATGCTAAATTACATGCCCATATTTCTGGGGATGGAGTCTTTACTTTGGTCAGTCTCTTAAAGGGAGTCTATGGAGCAAAACTCTGCAATAATCACTCCACTGGTTTTGTGAACATCTGAAATACAGACATTTGTGCTTATCCATCTCCTTACCCTCATGCTCGGCACAGAGTAGGTCTCAGTAAATGATCACTGAAGGGAAACACATGTCCTCCTCTGATTCTCCAAGTTGCAATTGCTCTCTTGGTCTTTGTGAATCCTCAGTCACTTGGTTTGTAATTCCTTGTGGCATCCCTCACAGACTGCACTGCATCTAAGTTCATTGTTTTCTTGGAGTTTTACCCAGCCTATAATCACTTTATGGGTAATCAGGGTAAGCTTTGTATTCTCAAGCATTGTCTAAGGCAACAAAAGGCATAATCAAGATAGATACCCATTAGCTAATTTCATGTTGAGAACAGTTATGAAAGCTATGTAGTATCATCATCCCCATTTTACAGATGGAAAACTAAAGTTCAGAAAGAAGAATTGGTTTATTTAGGGTCATATAGACAGTAAGTTGAGAGCCCAGAGTTAAATTCTTATCTACCCGATTCTAAAGCTTTATACTATGTTGATATTATATTATACTTTCTAATATTATAGTATACTGTTGTAGCTGTCACTCAAGATTGTTGGATTGAATTGACATAAGCCAAATTGAATTTGATGAACATGGAATAGGCATGGACTATGAGACAATCAGAAACCCCTGATCTAGTCCAATCATCTCATTTTACAGGTGGGATAACGGAAGTTTAGTGTGGGGGAGTGACTTGCCCAAAGTTGAGTAGCAAATAAGTGGTTGTGCTGGGTGTCTTGCTTCCTTGATTAGTGCTCTTTCTTCCATTACGTTCTGTTCCATCTTGTTTCCTTGGTTCGTGCTGCACTGGCGTGAGATCAAAGGGTCAAATCCAGGTAAATTTCTATAAAAAGGTTTGGCATGTCTTTACAGCTTAATTTAACTCATTGAATATTTTAAGATATCCTTTGACAGCTGGTAATGATCATGGTTCTTGATTAGACAATGCATTTTCATGCATCTAATTTTCTACATTTTTTTTCTTTGAGATAGCCTTTTTAAAATGGAAGTAGAAATCTGCCAGATCTTATGATAAATCTAGTCTGCTTAATTCACAGCAATTGCAGTCCCTCATTAGTGATAAATTAAATATTGAAGAGACCAGATAATTTCAATGTGTCAAGAAGAGCCTTGTAACTTGGCATAATTTAAGAGGTCAAAGTGTGCATTTTATAACGCTCATCCACATCCAGTATTTCTGATCCAGCTCACTCTCAGCTTCTATGACTCTTGGGACTTACCCAAGAAACTTGTCGAGTTACAAACAGAGCTAAATAACTCGTGTATAGGAATTGCTGGACATAGACTCAGAACTGACGTACACCATCAGACTAGGAGTATCACCAGAAGCTGCATCTGGTTGTTTCTATATGACTCCAACACATCTCTTCAAATTAGGCAATTAAAAAATTCAAATTATTTTGGTACTGATTTTACCTAAACAATTTCCTGACCAGCAAATTAATAAATATCTTCCAATCTCAAAATGCCAATTCAAAGTATTAGTTTGTTTTTCCTTTACTTTTGACCTAAATGCGTAATAGTAATATCATTTTTGTCTCCCTTAACTAAGGTCAACTGTTGAGCTAATTTAACCTATAGTGAAATCTATCATGCAAGATGAGTTTTGATAAAGAGAAGCAGAAAAAGACGGTGAATTGGGGATCAAATATACATCGAGTTGGTTTAAACACAACAAATCAAGTCCTTCACAGAATAAAAGAATTTGACTTTCTGTGAGAAACTTGCCAAATGCTTTTTAGATGATGTTTTAACAAATTTTTAAAAAAATTTTTATTGAAGTATAGTCAGTTTACATTGTTAGTTTCATGTATACAGCAAAGCAATTCAGTTATACATATACATACATATATATTTTCTTTTCAGATTCTTTTCCATTATAGGATATTACAAGGTACTGAATATAGTTTCCTGTGCTATATACCGTAGGTCCTTGTTTACCTATTTTATATATAGTAATGTGAAACAGTTCTTTAACAGAAAAGCTAATAGACTTAAATGTTATCATAGTATGTTTTAAATGATGAAATCATATCACCAAAAGGGAAAGATGTGATAGAAATGCAGTATAAGAAAAAATGATCACAGGTAAAATTCATTCACTCAACAAGCATTGACTGAGAGCCTTGTAATTGGTTGCAAGCCAACAGGCCCAGTGGTGCATAGGTTGGAGAGCTGACTGGGGCAAGAGGCACACAGTCCTGCCCTCCGGGAGTGCTCAGCCTAGTAGCAGTGATAGCAGTGCATGACTAACTGTAGTAAAAGGTATCTAAGGAAAGAGACAGATGAAACACAGTGGGGATTCAGGGAAGGAAGAAAGCAATTCCAGCAGGGGAGATATTTGAAATCACGACATGAGTATCTTAGAACTGACATTCTGTGAATGGGCAGCCAATCTTCTGGACATACTCTTCTCTCAAATGCAGTAAAATCAGGTTATGCTGGTGGTCTAAGTGGAGTATTTACAGGAGCACAAGGAGGTCTGAAAAAGATCTCGAAGGTCACATGTGAACTGGGCTTAAAGAATAACAAGACATCAAGCTGACATCAAGTCAGCAGAGAGTTGTTCATTTAAGGTCTTAAAGACCATTTTAAAGTATGTGAATTTTGTCCTGTGGGCAATGGAGAGCCATCACAGGGCTTTAAGCAGAGGAGTGGTGTGGTCATATTTGCACTTGAGAAAGCTCACTCTGGCTACAATGTCAAGAATAGATTGGAGGGGAACTGAGCAGGAGAAAAGGCAGGAAAATTCATTGAATTAGCTCTTAAGTTAAAGATGATGAGAGCTCAAGAAGGTAGTGGTAGTGAGGCTGGAGAAAGTGAAATGTATTTGACAGCAGAAGTGGAACAGTAATGATACATCTTAGAGACATTACCAGGTGGAATTGACTGGAAATGGCGAGTGATTTGGTTTGGGGGTATAGGAAGAAAGAAAAGTCAAAATTACCCCTCAGGTTTTAGCTTGGCTGACCATATAGTAATAGCATTTTATGAAGATATGAAACATAGAAGGAATACATTTCAACAGAAGTGGCGACAGGGGTGGGAAACTGGGAAAAAGAAAGTAGGAACCTGATCAAACTCCATGAGAACAAGAATCCCTTTAGTTTTCATCATTGTCACCCCTGTGCCTGGCTCAACAAATACGAGAATGAATAAATGAGTGAGATGAATTGTTGTATTTGATGTGCCACTGAAGGTGTTGCAATCCACAAACTCTACTGTAGAGTAAAAAGAAAGTCTATTTCACACATTGACCTAATAGTTAATGAGCACCTACTGTCTTCCAGATAGATCTCTAGGTACTAGAGATATATTAGTGAGCAAAACAGTGGTAGACCTGTATTAATGAATTTATATTCTAGTTAGACATGACAGACCACAAAAAAATATATATTATATATATTATATACGTTATATATATAATTTTTCAGTTGGTGATAAATACTATGAAGAAAAATAAAATCAGCAAAATGGGCTTAGAGAGTGACCGGATACTTTAAATATTTAAATAGTGGTATCGGATAGTTTCTCTTAGAAAGTGTTATTTGAACAGAGAACTGCACAAATGGAGTGAGAAATATGGCTACCACATTTCTGGAAGAGTGTTCCAGGTGGTGAGGGAATAGCTGTTGAAAAAAATCCTAAGGCAGAGGTATGACTACCACATTCACGTTCAAAGACACAACAAGGCATGTGTGACTTGAGGAGAGTGAGCAAGAGGAAAGGGAGGAGGAGATGAGGGCGGGAAAACCGAGGACTGGATTATGAAGAACTTTAAGAGCTAAGGTAAGGACTTCAGCTATTTTTCTGAATGATTTGAGCTTCATTGGGTGGCTTTTAGCAGAGAAGTGACATGGTCTGACACGTTTTTAAGAGGAGCACTCTGCAGTGTAGAGGATAGTCTGGAGAGAGGCAAGAGTGCACTTGGAGGCCAGCCAGCTGGTTAGGAGACTCTTGAAGTCATCACAGCAAGAGATCATGCTGGCTCACACCCAAGTGAAAGCAATGGAGATGGTGTGCTGAGAGATGGCTGGGTTTTGCTTTTATTTAGTTTTGATGTGATTTTTTGTTGTTGATGTTTTGAAGGTAAAACTGGTAGGATTTACCAGAGTATTGGTTATCAGGTGTGGGATTAAAAAAAAAAAAAAAAAAAGAAGGCAGCAAAGCTGATTCAGAAACAGACTCACAAACATAGAAAACAAATTTATGGTTAACAAAGAGGGAAGGCAGGAGGGATAACTTGGGAGTTTGGGGTTTGCAGATACACACTACTATATACAGAATAGATAAACAACAGGGTCCTACAGTGTAGCACAGGGAACTATATTCAATAGCTTATAATGGCCTATAATGAAAAAGAATATGAAAAGGAATATCTATATACATGTATATATATAACTGAATCACTATGCTGTACACCAGAAAATAACACAGCATTGTAAAACATTGTAAATCTACTATAGTTCAATTTTTAAAAAGCACTTGGTTTAAACAACCCAACAACAGTAGCAGCAGCAACAACATTGCCTTTTACTGAAATGGTTAAGACTGTGGAAGGAACAAGTTTCAGGCTAGGGTACCAGTAGCTTAGTACTGGATATGTTCAGTTTGAAATGCCTATTAGTGCAGTTGTATAGTTGACTGTTAAGCATACAAACCTGTAGTTCAGGTAAAAATTCTGGGCAAGAGATAAAAATCTGGGAGTCGTCAGTTTAGATGATATGTAGTCTTAGGACTAGATCCTAGGCAATTAGTATAAATAGACAAAAAAAAAAAAAAAAAAAAAACAGATCCCAGACTAATCCCTGGGACATTTCAATGTTTAGTTGTCAGCAGGATGGGGACAATCTAAGCAAAGAGCAAGGGACGTCAGGAAGGTAGGAGACAAAATGAGAAATAATGGTGTCCTGGAATCAAGTAAACCAGTATTTACAAAGGAGAGAGCAATCAACTTTTCAGATGTTGTGGACAGGTCAGAGAAATGGGAGGATTGAATATTGATCTTTACATTTGGCAACTAGGAAGTCAATTGTGACCTTGACAACAGCTATTCAGTGGAATGGAGTGGTGTGGTTTGGATGAAATCATGATTAGAGTGAGTTTCAGAGAAAATGGGAAGAGAGAAAGTGGAGACAATAAGTGGTAATTAATATTTCAAAGAGTATTGATGTAAAGGACAGGATAGAAATGGAGATACTTGATTGGAAAGTTAGTCAGGGGAGTGCAAATCATGTAGGGGTCTTATAGGCCAGAATTAGTACTTTGGGTTTTACTCTTAAAGAGATGGGGGACCATCATCCTAGAACAGAATGCTGAGGAACCTCAGTATTTAGAGATCTTGGAGAGAAGAATCAGCATAGAAGACTGAGAAGCTGTTAATAAGATAGGAAGGAAAACCAAGAAAGTAAGCAGAGGGAGTGGTAAACTATATCAAATGCAACTTTGAAGTCAATTAGGATGAAGTCAGTCCATTGGGTTTGGAAAAATGGAGACTGTTGCTCTCCTTGCCAGAGATGTTTCCCTTGCTTCAGTGGGATAGAGGGGACAATATGATGCTATAGTGGGTTCAGGAGAGTTGAGAAGATCCAAGAGTAACAGTAATCAGACACACTGATCCAGGGAAGAGGAGATGGGCTCCAATGATATACACAGAAGGGGAAAATGTGTGTGTGTGTGTGTGTGTGTATGTATGTGTGTATATCAACCCTAAATGCATAATAGTGCCTTAAAAAATTGCCAGCAGAGGTTGAGGATTTAAAGATTTAAACACTGGGCTTTAAGGAACTAAGGATGCTAACCATTAAAGAAGAGTCGAATGAATGGAAAGTGTAATTCTAACTTTATAAAGGTGTAAGATTGGTGATTAAAACCTAGAATGGAGCGGCTGAGTCTGAAAAGTAAGTAGAATTCAAATCTTAATGACTTCAGAGCTAAAATTAGTGCACAGTTGCAATGATTATATCTTCCCTTTTCCCTGGTACAATTATCTCCCCGATCTCTCTGGTTTTTGAGCTCTTCTTGCTATTTACTTAAGCCATCCTTTGTGGATGTACTTTTACCATGAGTTTCTTCATAGTAATCTCTTTAGGAACTATGCAACACAAATAATATTTAAACACACCTCAGGAACTAGTACTGAGGTTGAAATCTTGAACAAGTAATCCTAACCTGTGTCTCTGCCCTAAAAGAATGTTTCTAGGAACGTCTTAAAGAAAATTGTTTGGTAAATGTGGAGCTCCACAGAAGGTAAATTAGAGCTGGAGAATTTTAACTGTATACTTTAACTGTGACAAACTAATACGCTAGGGATTGCCTTGTCAAGGGGAAGAGAATTTTTGTGGACACTGGTCAAAGCAACCATCTACAAGTTTCCTGGATAAATATGGAATATTCCTACTTTGGATTCTCTTCCAACTTTCCACCCAACCCCTAAATTTCATACAGACTCCAGTGCTCCTGTTAACATGTTTACTCTGATTAAAATTTAACTCCCATTTATTGAGCAATTACACTGACTCTGGTATTTGGGGAAGCTAAAATAACCGCTTATATTATTGACTGGAATGCTCACTTGAAGGATGCTCACGCCATTTAAGGCTCACAACCAACCTCTTTGGTAGGTGTTCTTATTCTCCCACTTTACAAATGAGAAAACAGAGGAAAAAGAAGTTGAAATAAGTTGGCCAGCAACACACACACATAGCAGTGGAGACAGGATTCAAACCCAGAATCTAAGCCCTTAACCAATAAGCTCTTACTGCTGTCCTAGGGCTAGCATAACTATGTCACTTAACATATTTATCTCCATATTATAGAAGAAACTGAGGCTTGGAGCAAAGGATCGGGAAGTTGTTCAAGGTAACACATGTGGAAAAAAGGAAGAATTTCCATGCCAAGCCTATCATTCTTTCCACACTTATAAAATGGTATGTTTAGAGCTTACGTTTTCCTTAACTCAGTGATTGCCAAAATGTGTTCCTTGGTCCGTTTCAATAGGTATTGTTTAAAAAAAAAGTTCCACTAGCCAACACATTTGGGGAATGCTGGGTTAAACAAAGCTGAAGAGGTGTCCTTTCTACAAGTCTTTTCAATACCTTTGATATGCTAATGTACCTTTTGAAGCTTTGGGGGATGGGTATTTAGCAACTTAACCACGTAATTTGTTCTTCTGGGAGTATCTTACCAGCAAGTGCATAGACCATCCTTAGACTAAGTGCATAACTACATTCCTGAGTGCACACATACTCTGGTGACCATAATTCGATTGAAAGACAATCTGGTTTCTATAGTTGATAAGAGACACTTTCATCTTCGTGGTTGAGATGCAGGATATAGCCTTTTCTCAATAATACCAGATTTGCATGCCATTCACTATGTTAAGTTATTTTGAAGAAGTCCACTTATGTCCAACAGATATTTGTTCCATTTTAGAGAGTGATTTTTTTCAGATTTGGTCCCAAAGTTCTAAAGAGAAGTCTTTTTCTTTTTTGTAGGCATTCCATGCCTTACACACTAACAACCATCTTCCAAGGCTCTGCCAATAATTTGTGATGTAATTTTGTGGTTTCTATTCTTGTAAAGCTAATTGAATACAGTCTATCCACTTTCTTAAGAAGTGTCCCTGAAGTTGGATGAGTTACATGAGTAGTAATCAAGATAAGAAATAAAAATATTTAAAGCATAAGAGGATAAAATTCTGATAAATATATCTGTTTATTGATTTTCATCACATCTTAGCTCCAGTGAGGTCACACTTAAAATGATATCTGCTTCAATGATGACAGGGGAGTGATTATAATGATAAGGAGGTCTCAAGCCAGAAATTATTTCATGTCCCTATTATGACATAAAATGGAGAAATGATATTTTGGAATAGCACCAACCTTGGAGAATCTACAGGAAGTTGCAACCCCCCCAAAATTATAAATACATGTAAGAATGTATTATATGTCAGAAAAGAGTGAGCTGAAATGCAAATGATTTTTTCCCCCAGGGAAGTTGCTAAGAATAAAAGACAATAGTCAGGTTATTGTGACTTGGTGCCAAATTTCATGGCTGTTAGGGTGAGAAAGTAGAACCTCTACTTTCTTAAAAAGACCAGTCCAGACAGAGGGGATGTGCTCTAGGCCTAGAAAAGAGGGAAAGGAGGAACACACACACACACCAATCTTCCACTTGGGTTCCATAGCTTGTCACAGAATCAGGAAATTATAGACTATCAGAACTGGAAGAAATCATTCAGCTATCTGAGTTATCAATCCCATCTATAATAGTACCCACAAGAATTATAAAATACTGCATGATGGAACTGAGATACTCTTTTTCATTGCTATAGAACTTATACCGCTCATCTGGAAGGCCTTGTATTATGATGAAAATAGCATAGATTTTTGGAAGCAAAATAGACTAAGTCCAACTCTGATTCTTACAGTTGTATCAGCCAGCATGGGCTGAGTTATGCCACAGTAACAAATAACCCAAAGTCCCAGAGACAAATAGGAATTTATACAAGAGAACACTTACAGCTTAGACCAAGAATATAGAATAAGGATATCTATATCTATATTTATATCTAGATAGTTCAGCCCTCTCTTGGGTCTTCATGGACAGTGAGAAAGATTTGTTTCTCACTTATGTTTAGGGGACTTTTGCTTCATCTTTGCATGTTTTAACTATCACCACTTCAGGGGGAAGAGAATATGGTAAATTGCATAGAGACTTAAAAAATTCCCACCCAGAGGTTACATGCCCATCTTTAGCTTCAAATAAGTTTGGGAAGTACAATCTTCCCCTTTGTTAGGAAGGAGGAGAAATGGAATATTTGTGAATGGCCTTAATCACTACCACACTATCCATAAGACCACAGGCAAATTTATCCTTTCTGGTCCTTTTTCTTCACCTTTAAAATGAGTCAACAATACCTATTTTGCAGATTTGCTATGAATGTTAAATAACATACATAAAATGCTTAGAACAGTCTCTGATGTAATAGTTTCTCAAGCATAGTACTTTCCCCTCTGGCTATTAAATGTTTTTTCCTTTCTCAAGCATCCTAAACAACAAACTTAATATGTCCTCCACAGGACAACCTTTTGAATATTTAAAGATAATCTTCCTACTTGTACACAGTTCTTCTCTCCAAGCTAAACAATCCCGGTTCCTTCAACCATTAGTCACATGTTTCCATACCCCACTATCTTGGTCCCTCCTCTCTGAGCCTGTTCCAGTTTTGTCTCTGCTTCCTCTTACAGTGATGCTCATATCTGAAAGCAATGTCCCATCCAGTTCTATGCTCATCAGCATAGCTCTAGGTCGAGACTATAACTAGCCTCTTCCTGGACACATGCTTCTCTTCATGTGGTAAGGACATTTTGAGGTCATGCCACACTTGTAAAATCAAAGGATGTGGTGGCTAAATTCACCTGTAGAGTTTTTCATAAGGATACATTCACAAGCCTGACTCCTCTAGTGACCTAAGTCTTGAGTAGAACTTTCAAAACTGGTGTGTGGACAAGTTTGAGAACCCCTCGTTGGTTCTCTTGACTCTGTATCTTAGGCTCTTCCCAAATGTTCACATATGAACCAAACATAGTCTTCAGAACACCTGGAGCACTTGTTAAAAATTGTTTCTAGAGCCTTCCTCCAAAGTTTAGAATCAGAATTTCTGGGAGTTGGGCCCAGAAATTTGCATTTATAACAAATACCTTAGTTGAGTCTGATGTGCAGCTAGATCTGGGAACCTGAGGTCCAGTTCAACCTTCCAACCAATGTTTGAAATATCAATCATCCTGCTAAGAAGTTTTACAGAAAAGATCACCTTGAGCTCAATTAAAAACATACACAGTAGAATACTTACAGATTAATTAAGCCAAGAACATAGGATAAGGATTTACATCACAGTCTTCTCTTGGGTCTTCATGGCCAGTAACAGACTCAAGGAATCATAAATACTCAGAGTTAGAAGGGACTTGAAATTTCAGTCAAGATTTCCCAAGTTGTGTTCCCTGGCACATGAGACCTTTAAAAGGGGGACTGCAAGTTAAATTAGATTGGGAAACACAGAACATTCTATCATGTGTCTTAGAGTGCTAAAATGCATATTAGCACAATAAATACTCTGAGAAGTACCCAGTTAATAAACCCATTTAACTTCAATAAAATCAACATTTTCCAAAACTATCTGAGCATAGAAACTTTTTTAAAAAATCACACATTAGCCTAAACAATTTTGGAAAAGAGTGACCTAGGGCATTGTTCATCTAATATATGAACATCCTATCCAACATTCTAGCAAGAACTCACTAAAATTGGAGAGTAATAATCCCAATTCTGACATCTCTAATTGTGCACACGTGGATCAACATATTGTCTTCTCTCTCTTCTATAACCTAAGTTCAGACCATATGCTTTACATCTAGAGAAAATGTAAGACAGTGAAATGCACATGAAATTTACTGTCATGTGTCCTGGGTTTGAATCTTGGCTCTACCAACTACTAACATTTTGTCCTTGGGCACTATTTTTAGGCTTTCTGAACATCATTTTTCTCATATATAAAATAAAACTCATCTCACAAAGTGTTGTGAGAAATAAATGAGATGATGGGTGTAAAAATCTCAGCATAGGGCCTGGAATAAAATGAGCACTGAAATAATAGCAGTATTTATTTCATTCACAGACAAGAATACAAAGTGCTTACTTTCAATACAGAAGACACAAAATTCTGTCTTGTTCTTAGCCCTATGTACCCCACCCCATAGATGAATCTCCTTTCCTTGGTGCTCTCCTTCCTAATTTATCTGACCTGTACAAATTAGTATCAGTCTGAAATGAACATCGTGATAAATTTTATTGAATAAAAACAATTCTATTGACCCTATTATTTCCTAATATATTATTTTCAGGACACCAAATGGAATACAATGAAAGCACATTGATCTCCCAAGAAGACATAATAGGTGAAGAAACACTGAAACAAAATAAACCTTGTGGAACTAGTAGATAGGTGTTGAAGATGCTATTATAAGAACTAATGTGTTCTGTGAAAAGACTTTTCTTGGAAATAGTTAGTGGTGACTCCAGTGGGATTACCTACTCATTAACACTCTTTATATTAACATATTTATAGGAAAGCCAAGTTAGTAGGATATTTCACATGCTAAAGCATATGGCTGCCTTATGGTGAAGTGAAGAGTGTGTTAGGGAGACAATTATGGCTGTATCTATACCTTAGCAAAGCAAAGATGAAAAGTGGTATTGTTTAAAAAACAGTGAAGCTGCTCCCATTACAAAAACAAACAAAAAAACAAAAAAAAAAATAAGGTATTAAAATTCCAGATCTGTCATTATCTAGTTCTAACATTATGTGAGTCATTTAAATCCTCTGAGACTTGGTTTCTTCCTCTGTAAAATGGGTAATGCAGGACAGTTGGTTGGGTTTTTTGGTTTTATTTTGTTTTAATTTGGAGTCAAATTCTGGAAACTTCCAAACAATGGAATCGATTTAGGATAATTTTTTTAAATGATAATCAGTCTTTAAAACCAACCAATTGTCAAGAACACAAACAGGCAGTTAATATAAAAGAAAGTATAAATAGCTTATAAACACAGGTAAAGATGCGTAGATTTCATTGTATTTAAAGATATGCAAATTAAAACAGTAATGAGATACTATTTTCCACATATTGGAATGGGAAATATATAAAACAAAATTAATAGTTCACAAAGTTTTTGTGGGTGTGGGGAACTGGCACTCATACAATGCTGATGGGAGAATAAGTTGGTATCACTTACTGGAAGTCAATTAGGCATTTCAGATCAACATTTTAAGGGCACAGACCCTTTAACCAAGCAATTCCTCTTCTCAAAAATTATCCTAACAATATGTTCACATGTCTGTGCAAATGTAGTACGTGCAAGGATTTTCCTTGCAATAATGTTTTTAATAACAAAACCCTGGAAACAACTTCAATGTTCATCAGTAAGGCGCTGGTTATATAAATTTTGGTTCAAAGTAATAATAAAAGGCCATTAAAAAGAACAGCAGTGGATAGGGAAGCTGCAAAGAAATAAAGTGTAGACTAACTCACATGTAATGATCACTTACTGAGTGCCTGGTGCTGGCCCTTTATTTATCAATTCACCTAGTCTTTACATCAAACTCTCTGAGGTAAGCTCTATTATCATCCCAATATAACAGATTAGGAACTGGAGATACACAGAAGGTTAATTGATACGGCCAAGTTCAAAAAACTGGTACATGACAGAACCGAGATACAAATCCAGGTAATCTGGCTTCCAAGACTGCACTATATTAACTGCTATATTTTTCTGTCTCTTCCTATATAGAGGCTTCTGTATTCTTCCATTGGAAGAAAACACAAAATAAAATATGTAGATATGCCTGGAAGTTACTTTTAAAAGCCCTAGAAAAATATCCAAGAAAGTGTTAGCAGCAGTTGACATTTGGGAGGGAAGCTGAGGCTCCAGATGGAAGATTTGCTCTGGGTTATATATATATCCCTTTGTTTGTGTTTGTTGGTTTGTTTTCTTTTGCATGAACTACTTTACACTGAGTGATAACTACAAAAGAACCAGCTTTTTAGGGTAAAAAATTTTTTAAATGAATATCTTTATTCAACAGATTGGGAGATTGAGACAGAAGGAAAGGGACTCACTGACTTCAAGGATCTAATTAATAGAGTAGTAAGACCAATGATTTCTTATGTTTGCTTGAGTATTTTTTCAGCTTTCTCATCCTTCTTATCCCTTACCTTCAGAGATTCTGTGGGTCAGAGATAAGAAAAAGACTTCAGTTTCATTGTTAATCTCTCAAAAAAAATTTAAATAAAATTGTATATTTTTAAATTAAAGAAATATTTTGTTTAAAATTCCATCATAATACAAGCACACAGAATTCAGTAGCACATTAAAAGAATCATATACACCATGATCAAGTGAGATTTATTCCAGGGAGTCAAAATTGGTTCAACATATGAAAATCAATTAATGTGATACACCACATTAACAGAATGAATGATAAAAAAAAAAAAAAATAACATGATCATCTCAATAAATGTAGAAAAATCATTTGATAAAATTAAACACACCTCCATGATAAAAACTCTCAATCAACTATGAGTAGAAGGAAATTACCTCAGCATATTAAGGCCATATATGTAAGCCCACAGCTAACATCAAACTGAACAGTGAAAAGCTGAAAGGTTTTCCTCTAAGATCAGGAACAAGGCAAGGATGCCCATACTTGCCACTGCCACTTCTATTCAACATTTCTTGCTGAAAATCCTAGCAAGAGCAATTAGGCAAGAAAAAGAAATAAAAGGCATCAAAATAGGAAAAGAAGAAGGAAAATTGTCTCTGCACATGACACGATTTTATATATGAAAACTCCACCAAAAAAAAAAAAAAAACTGTTAGAACTAATAACCAAATTCAGTAAAACTGCAGGATACAAAATCAATGTACAAAAATATCTAGCTTGTCTATACATTAAAAATTAACTATCTGAAAAGGAAATTAGAGATACAATCCCATTTACAATACCATCAAAAAGAACAAAATATTTAGGAATAAACTTAACTAAGGAGATAAAAGCCTTGCACACTAAAAATTACAAAACACTGATGAAAGAAATTAAAGACACCCACAAATGGAAAGACATCCCATGTTTATGCATTGGAAGATTTACTATTGTTGAAATGTCCATTCCATCCAAAGTGATCTATAGATTCCATGCAATCCCTACCAAAATACCAATGACATTTTTTAAAGAAATAGGAAAAAATTCTAAAATTCATATCGCATCACAAAGGACCCCAAATAGCGAAAATATCTTGAGAAAGAAGAACAAAGTTAGAATCAACACACTTTCTAAAAGCTAAAATAATTAAAACTGTATAGCACTGGCATCAAGACCAACATAGAGACTGATTGAGCAGAATGGCGAGCTCAGAAATAAATCCACATATATGTGATCAACTGATCTTTGACAAAAACATCAAGACTAGTGTTGGGAAAACTGGACATTCACGTGGGAAAGAATGAAACTGGACCCTTACTTTACACCATAAACAAAAATCAACTCAAAATGAATTAAAGACTTTAGTAAAAAGGTAAGACCTGAAACTATAAAACTCTTAGAAGCAAACATAGGGGGAAAGCTTCATGACAATGATTGGTCTTGGCAATGATTTCAAAACTATGACACCAAAAGAATAGGCAATAAAAGCAAAAATAGACAAATGAGACTTCATCAAACTAAAAAATTTTTGTAAAGCAAACGATGCAATCAACCAAGTGAAAAAGCAGCCCACCAAGTGGTAGAAAATATTTGCAAACCTTATGTCTGATAAGGGGTTAATTTCCAACATCTATAAGAAACTCCTACGCGACAGCAAACTGAATACTGAAATATTTTCAGCAAACTGACAAAAGCAAAGAAACAAATAGCCCAATTTAAAAATGGACTAGAATAGACATTTCTCCAAAGAAGACATACAAATGGCCAACTGGTATACAAAATGATTCTCAGTGTCATTAATTATCAGGGAAATGCAAATCAAAACTATAATGAGATAGTACCTCACACTTGTTAGGAGGGCTATTACTTTAAAAAGATAAGACAAAAAGTGTGGGTGAGCTTGTGGAGAAATTGGAATCCTTGTACACAGTTGGTGGGAAAGCATAACATTGTAACTGCTGTGGAAAATAGTATGGAGTTTCTTCAAAGAATTAAAACTGGAACTACCAGATGATACAGCAGTCCTACTCCTGAGTGCTTATCCAAAGGAATTTAAATCAGACTCTCAAAGAGATATTTGCACACGCATGCTCATTAGCACATTATTCACAATAGCCAAGAGGTAGATACAACCTAAATGTCTGTGAAAGGATAAATGGATAAAGAAAATGTGGTATATACATACAGTGGAATATTATACAGCCTTAAAAAAGAAATCTAGTCATATGCCACAACGTGGATGAGCTTTGAGGACATTATGCTAAGTGAAATAAACAAATATCGCCTGATTTCTCTCAAGAGGTATCTAAAATAGTGAAACTCTTAGAAGCAGAAAGGAGCATGGAGGTTGCCAGGGGCTGGAGGGAAGTGGGGTGTTGCTATTCAGCAGGTATAAGGTTTCAGTTATGCAGGATGAATAAGTTCTAGAAATCGGCTGTGTGACATAGTGCCCATAGTTTAAAATACTGTATTATACAATGGAATACTACTCAGCCATAAAAAAGAATAAAATAATGCCATTTGCAGCAACATGGATGGACCTGGAGATCGTAATACTAAGTGAAGTAAGCCAGAAAGAGAAAGAGAAAAGAAAATACCATATGATATCATCTATATGTGTAATCTAAAAAAAAAAAAAATACGACACAAACTTATTTACAAAACAGAGACAGACTCACATAGAAAACAAACTTATGGTTACTGGCGGCGGGGGGAGGGAAGGAGGGATAAATTGGGAGTTCAGGATCTGTAGATGCTAACTACTATAGAACAAAATGGATAAACAACAAGTTCCTACTGTGTAGCACAGGGAACTATATTCAAGACCTTGTAATGGCCTATAATGAAAAAGAATATATATATGTGTGTGTAACTGAATCACTATGTTTGTTGTATAACAGAAATTAATACAACATTGTAAATTGACTATACTTCAATAAAAAAAAGACCATGAAAAATTTGAAAAAAAAGTTAAAGTAAAAAAGCCACAATCTGCATAACAATTACATAACACTTTTGGCATGAATGAATACTGCCTTGGATGACAAATAAAATGGATAATTTGATATTAAAAAATAAAATAAAATACAGTATTGTATGCTGAAAAATCCGTTAAGAGGGTAACTCTCATGTTAAATGCCATTACTACAATAAAAAACATTTTAATTCATTGTAATAACTTTAAAATAATTTGTTCTGGGAGCAAGGAGGATGTCATGATCTGCCAGGTTGCAACATCGGAAGCCCAGTCTGTAGAGCTGAGACCTAATGAGCAATATTGTAACAAGGCGTCCCAGGGGTAGTCATGGTGGTCTCGGTAGTAATACATGAGCTTCGATAGTGCTTAGTGATATTTTAGTTATGTAAACTGTGAAGCAAAAGGTTTGGTATCATCACATCCATAATATTAAGATGCCAATTTGAGAACATCTGATTTTGAAAATTTCATGTACAAAATCTTCTAATTATGGCACCCACCTCCCAAAAGGTTAAGAATATTGAGAGAGCTTACACAAAGGGATTTATCTGTCCATAGTAGGGCTACAGCTAGCCTATAGTAGGGCTCAAGGAGTGCTAACTTGTACCGTTATTCGATAGCAGTCACCTGGTAGGCCAGGAAGGAGACCAGCTAAATCAACCAATTCGTTGTTTTGTCTACAGGAAAACAAGCAACCAATTTGGCTTTTAGTGTCACTCAAGTTTGTAGAATCCTTGGTGCCAGAGCTGTAGAGCCTCTGCAAAGGATCCCAATAAACTTTTCTGAAGTTGCTGATATTTATTTTTTGTTTTCCATCTCAGACTACCAGTGCTGATAAAATTGTTTATTTCGCTCAGGCATGGGAATTTGCCAAGAAGTTATTAGCTGCTTTGCTATGACAGGACTTCCTTGAGTTGGACAGGTTAGTGTATTTAATCACCCTTGGTTTTTAGCAGCAGTCCTATGGCGAGACAGCAAGAAGGGGGAAAAAAAAGATATCTCACCAAATGGAGAAAGGCATTAGCCACACTTGACCTTTCAAGTATTGTATGATTGTCTTCTAGGCTTACGTAGGGAGCATCTCTGTTGGGTACATGACAGCAGCTCGGGGGTAGACAGACTGCATGTGTCCAAAAGTGAAAGTGAAAAGGAAACCCAAACAAACGAGCAATAGTGTCTGAACATATTAGGTTACAAAGAAAAGCCAAAAGTGTGTTTCTGTGTGTGTAAATTTATATAGAGGTTGAGGGTAGAAATGGAAAAAGTGAGAGGAGAAAAAAATCCAGTTTCAGTTTTTTTAAATAAAAACGTAACTCAGGAAATTTCCTCTTAAAATATTTAGTCAACTTTTCTATGATGATGAGTCCTTTGATTTTGTTTAATTCAACTCATTTATAGGCAGTCACTTTCCAAGTTAATTTTGCTCCCTTTTTCTGACCTTTTTCCCTGTTAAGAAAAACTAAATTCAGTGCCTTGTGAAATGTTTCCATCTTTGCTGTGTAAGTGGGTAATAATGTTTCATGCTGGAATATGCTCTTAATTTTTATCTTTCTACCCGTTCCAAAAAGTCTGCAGCCCTCTTCGGGGCTGCTACGTAGTTGATCATCATGAATATAAAATAATTTCGACTCCTGCCACTAGTGACAAGCAAATATATGTATACAAGGAAGTAAGAAGGAAGAAAAATCACTGCTGACTGTAACCTGACAAATGATGGAAACCTTTTAAAATTTTTTTATTGAAAATTTAGCAGCTCCTTTTAAATTTATTTTTCACTTTTTTTAACTTGAAGTATAGTTGATTTACAATATTATATGAGTTACACGTATATAAAACAGTGATTCAATATTTTTATAGATTATACTCCATTTAAAGTTATTACAAAATAATGACTATACTTTTCTGTGCTGTACAATATATCTTTGTTGCTTATCTGCTTTATACATACTAGTTTGTCTCTCTTAATTCCATACCCTTAATTTGTCACTCCCCACTTCCTTCTCCCCTTTGGTAACCACTAGTTTGTTTTCTATATCTACGAGTCTGTTTTTGTTTTGCATATTCATTCATTTGTATTATTTTTTATTTATTTTTTTCATTCTTTTTTTTCCTATTAATTCTTTTTTTTTTTTTGGACAATTTGTATGATCAAAATAATTCTCCATGTAATTCTTTTTTGGGAGGCGGGGGAAGGTAATTACATTTATTTATTTTTAGACAAGGTACTGGGGATTGAACCCAGGACCTCGTGCAGGCTAAGCATGCACTCTACCGCTTGAGCTATACCCTCCCCCCCATTTGTATTATTTTTTAGATTCCACATATAACTGTCTTCATATCACATTTGTCTTTCTCTTTCTGATTTATTTCACTACGCATAATATTCTCTCGGTCCATCCACACTGCTGTAAACAGAATTTCATTCTTTTTTATGGCTGAGAATTATGTCACTGTCTATATATACCACATCTTCTTTATCTGTTCATCTGTTGATGGACATTTGTGTTGCTTCCATATCTTGGCTATTGTAAATAGGGCTGCTATGAACATTGGAGTGCTTGTATCTTTTCAAATTAGTGTTTTCATTTTTTCCGGATACATAGCCAGGAGTGGGGAATTGCTGGGTCACGTGGTAGTTCTATTTTTAGCTTTTTGAGGAACCTCCATACTATTTCCCACTGGCTGTACTAATTTACATTCCCAGCAACAGTGTACACATTTTCTCTACATCTTCTCCTCCATTTGTAATTTGTAGACTTTTTGATGATAGCCATTCCGACAGGTGTGAGGTGATACCTCGATGTTGTTTTGATTTGCATTTCTCTGATAATTAGCGATATTGAGCATCTTTTCATGTGCCTGCTAGCCATCTTTATGTTGTCTTTGGAAAAATGTCTATTCATGTCTTCTGCCCATTTTTGGATTGGATTTTTTGTTTTTTGACGTTGAGTTGTATGAGCTGCTTATTTTTTTTTATATTAACCCCTTATTGGTTATATCATTTGCAAATATTTTTTCCCATTCCACAGGTTGTGTTTTCATTCTGTAGATGGTATCCTTTGTTGTGCAAAAGCTTTTAAGTTTAATTATGTCCCACTTGTTTATTTTGTATTTTATTTCTTTTGCCTTAGGAGACTGAGCCAGGAAAATATTGCTACAACTTACGTCGAACTCCTATGTTCTGTTTTATGGTTTCATGTCTTATATTTAGATCTTTAATCCATTTTGAGTTTATTTTTGTATGTGGTGTGAGGAAGGGTTCTAATCTCATTGTTTAACATGCTGCTGTCCAGCTTGCCCAGCACCACTTGTTGAAGAGACTGTCTTCTCTCCATTGTATATTCCTGCTTCCTTTGTTGTAGATTAATTGACCGTAAGTGTGAGGGTTTATTGCTGGACTCTTTATTCTGTCCCACTGGTCTATGTGTCTGTTTTAGCCAGGCTCAACAAGAATAAAAGAGAGGGAACCCAAATAAACAAAATAAGAAATGAAAGAGGAGAAATAACAACTGATACTACAGAGGTACAAAAAAATCATAAGAGAATACTACAAATAGTTATATGCCAAGAAACTGGATAACCTAGAAGAAATGGACAAATTTCTAGAAACATACAACCTGCCAAGGCTTCAAGAAGAAATAAACAATTAGAACAGACCAATCAGCAGTAGTGAAATTAAATTTGTATTAAAATAAAATTCCAAGCAAACAAATGTCCAGGACCTGACGGCTTCACTGGGGAATTCTACCAAACATATAAGGAAGAACTAACACATTTTTCAAACTATTCCAAAAAATTGAGGACACTCTCAAGTTCATTCTAAGAGGCCACCATTACCATGACACCAAAACTAGATAAAGACACTACAAAAAAAGAAAATTACAGACCAATATCCTTGATGAACATAGATGCAAAAATCCTCAACAAAGTATTAGCAAACCAAATCCAACAATGTATAAAAGGGATCATACACCATGATCAAGTTGGATTTGTTTCAAGGACACAAGTATAGTTCAACATCAGAAATCAATGTGATACACTACATTAAGAAAAGAAAGGGTAAAAAATCACATGATCATCTCAATAGATGCAGAAAAAACATTTGACAAATTTCAACATCCATTCATGACAAAAACTATCATTAAAGTGTGTATAGAGGGTGCATATCTCAACATAACAGAGGCCATTTATGATAAACTCACAGGCAACCTAATACTCAACAATGAAAAGCGGAAAGCTCTTCCTCTAAAATCAGGAACAAGACAAGGATGCCCACTCTCGCCACTTCTGTTTAACATAGTATTAGACATCCTAGCCACAGCAACCAGACAAGAAAAAGAAAGAAAAAGCATCCAAATTGGAAAAAGAAAAAAAAAAACCAACTTGGAAGGGAAGAAGTAAAACTGTCACTATTTGCAGATGACATGATACTTTATATAGAAAACTCTAGTCTCCATCCAAAACCTATTTGAATTAATAAACAAATTCAGCAAAGGTGTAGGATAAATGATTAATATACAGAAGTCTGTTGTGTTTCTATACACTAATAATAAACTATCAGAAAGAGAAGATAAAAATAGCAATCCTGTTTAAAGTCACGTCAATAACAAAAACAAAAAAAAATATCTAGGAATAAATTTAATCAAGGCGGTGAAAGCCCTGTACTCTGAAAACTATGAAACATTGATGGGGGAAACTGATACAAAGAAGTGGAAAAATACCCCATGCTCTTGGATTGGAAAAATTAATATTGTTAAAATGCCCACAGTACCCGAGTCAGTCTATAGATTTAACGCAATCTCTATCAAAATACCCCTGACACGTTTCACAGAACTAGAACAAATACTCCTAAAATGCATATGGAACCACAAAAACCCCCAAATTGTCAAAGCAATCCTGAGAAAAAAAAGAACGGAGTTGGAGGTATCATGCTTCTAGACTTCAGAATATACTACAAAGCTATAGCAATCAAAATTAGCAATCTTTTAAAATTTACTTGGCAAAGGGCATAGCAATTATTTCTTCTCCCTCTATTCAAAAATAGGGGAAAAAAGAAATACAGGACTTCAAAAGAGTGACAGCATGGAGCTTCAACAAATATATTAAGAGTCCTCTCCTCACTGAGGTCCTAAAGCAGGCTGCCTTCTTAACCACTTTGCATTCAAGACAGGGATTTCTGCCTTTCTCTGCTTCATTCTCTGGGTAGAAGAGGGAATCATCTGTAGATTCCCCTCCTCCCCAAATCTACTTCCCATGGGACACGATCAGGTCAACTTCACTTCGATGAATAGAAGCCCGGAGGGGAGAAAAATGGAGTAGACAGTAAGGCTTCCTTCATAAGAGTGGCGTTTTTGCCAACTTTATTTTGGTACAAGTGGAGGCTGAAATGGAAATTCAGCTCCAGATTAGAAAGAGAGGGCTTCTTCTCTTCACCATGTTGATATTTGATCCATGGTGTTCTCATTATTGAGACCCACATACAACTGAGTAGACCACCCAGCCTGCTGCTTTATTTACAAGACGAGCAGAGCTACACTCCAAATGTGAGCTCTGTTCACGGAAAGGTGACAGCTCACCAAGACCCTCCTTCCTCAAAGAGCCGAGCAGACTTGCACAAAAAAGAAAATGAAAACTGACTCTTTCTTACAGAGAACAAGGAAAAACAGGAAAGGGAGGCACAGAAAGAAATGAAACAATACTCTCCCTATCACCTGAAACCAAGGTCTAGAGCGAACTGGAAAACATAAAGACCCCATGTAGAAATTGTAAGGTGGGTACAAAGAATGCCTTGAATGGAATAGTTGAGAGCTGTTAAAAAAAAATCTGCAGTGCTCAATTCTTTCATCCCTGAGATGCCTGAAAAGAATTAGAATACAAATCCTGCCAACAAAAGCTTCATCTGAGCTTAGCAGAGTACACCCACCAATAGAAGTAGCAGCGATGTACTGCCTGCCCAGCTTTCAAAAAGGTTTAAAAAAAAATAACCCCAAACTCCCTCACGGGCTTTGCAGAGCTAGAAGGAAAAACAAACTCTTGCACTTGATGGAGAAAACATCTTGCCCTCAGTCCTTCCTAATACAGATTGGAGATAAATAGCCAGAAATACAGAGCTATGCATGATTTAGTCTAATTCAGTGCTAAAACTGCAAAGTGAGATTTTTGCCTAAACAATGCCAACTTCTGTGTTAAGAGAAACTGCTGGAATGAACTATCTGAGCTGCAGGATCTTTGAAGGAGGGGATAGGCCTTTCCAAGCACATTTCTCAGCACCTAGCCTGTAGTATTTAGCCATTCTTGTGTTCATTCAGCTAATATCTAACGATGCCTACACTGGTGAGCCTGGTGGTAGGTACTAGGGGTAGAGAACTGAGGCATACGCGGTCCTGTCCTTAAGAAAAGCAAAATCTAGTGAAGAATGTCAAATTAAAAAGAAAAGAAAAAAAGAAGACACTAATGAGCTTATCTACAAAGCAGAAGCAGACTCACAGACATAGTAAACAAACTTATGTTTACCGGGGGGAAAGGGGGTGGGAACGGATAAATTGGGAGTTCGAGATGTGCAAATACTAACTACTATATATAAAATAGATAAAAAAAAAACAAATTTCTTCTGTATAGCACGGGGAACTATATTCAATATCTTGTAGTGACCTAATGGAAAATATTATGTAAACAATTTTATGTATGTATATGTATGACTGAGACATTATGCTGTACACCAGAAACTGACACATTATAACTGACTATACTTCACTAGATAAACAAATAAATAATATGAACGCCAGTAAGGAGAGAATTTATTGCAAATAACTATTGCTTGTAGCGGGAAAGGTAAAACTGCAATCAAGAGAGAGGTGCTGTTGCAACAGAGAGAGGACTTTGATCGTGCGATCTCAGTGTCTCCATGGTCTGGCATGGAAGGGCTTTTCTTCTACAGGGAAGAATAAACAAGGCTAGAAAGAACTAGGGGTGGGGAAGTGGGATGGAAGGGCAGAGAATGTTCTACCCTCTAGAGGAGGCTTTAAAGAGTATGCTGGCTCTGGTTGAGATTAGGCCAAAGTTCAGGGGCCTGGGGAAAGAAGGGAAGTTAGATTGGGTAGGGCTTTGTAGCCCACTAAGAACTTTAGGGTTTGTTTGTTTAATTCTGAGAGAAATGGGGAAACATGAAGTGTTTTGAAACCAGGAGAGACATGATCAGGCTAATACTGTTTTACAGGATCTCACTGGCTACCATGTTGAGAACAAACCAAAGGGGTGCAGGGGGTAGAAGCAGAGAGACCAGCTCAAGGCCACTGCAGTATCTAGGCAAGAGGTAACGATGGCCTCATTGAGCGCTGTGGAGTAGTGGGAAGTGGAGAGATTCAGGATATATGTTGAAGGTAAAATCAACAAACTTTGTGGAGAGATTGTTTTGAGAGAGAAGAGCTGCAGCCGAGGAAAGCCTTAGAGACAAGTGGAGATGCGAGCTGCGGGAGTTACCTCCCGGGCAGCTGTACTCTCTGCCCTTCTCATAGAGTTCTGAAATACCTTAGCATCCTTCCTAGAAATTTCCTTTTTGTCTAAGCTAATTCAGGCTGTTCTGGGTTTTGGGGGAGGTTGTTTCTGTTTTCGTCTTTTGCTATCAAAAGAGGCCTGAAGAACACCTGCGTGCCCAGCCTCGCGTCCCAGCAGCCATCATGTACTGCGGCTCATACATCCTGTACATGTCTAGCTCTGCACCTTGGCTTAGGCTCCGCCCTCTCTCCCACCTATCCGAAGCCCACCTGTTCCTCAGGGCTCAGGTCTATCACCTCCTCCTCCACTAAGGGTGGAGTTGAGTGCTCACAATTTCTTCTTCTCCCCAGGGCATTTGCCTCTTTCTAGACCATACCATACTTATTTGGACGTATGTCTTATGTGCACAAGTCTGGCAGTCACTGGACTATCAGACCTGTGTGGACAGGAACAACATTTTATCCGTGCCTGTGAATGAGGGCCTTGTACGTAATAGATGCATCATGAGTACACTTTGAGTGAATGACTTCCTTCCTCGCACAATCTTCATTTAAGCCATCACTTAAATGGTTGTTGATCATTTGGTCTCTAATACTTTGGGTCATCATCACTGAGTCTTCTTTCTTCCTCCTCTGCATCTAACTCTTTGTCTTTTTGTGTGTTTCTCCCCCAACTTCTAGGTCCATATTGTAGATCATCTAGAGTAGCATTTCTCAAGCTTTTATTCCATTCCCCTGGACCTCAGGGGAATGATACTTCTATTAGGAACAATAGGTCCAATCAATAATGATTCTGAAAGGTGAAGGTAGAGGTAAGATTTTTTAAAATAGATATGTGATTACCCTGCCCCTAAAATTTTCTTTCAGATTTCAAGGCAGGCCATGCCCCCTTACTCCTCACTGATCTAGACCACGCCAATAGCATCCATGGTAGATCAGATTATTGTTTAGCAAATAGTCACGCCTTCCCCTTTAACCTCCCTGCCCCTTTGATGTCGGGCTTGCCTGTGTACTTGCTTTGCTCAATGACATGATGCAAGTAGGGGTCTGAGATACACTTGTGTGCTTGGGCTTCTCCTCTTGTGTTTCTGAAACTGCTGTGAGAAGAGCTTCCCCGGAGTGGCCAGCTAGTCCTAGAAGGATGGGAGACACATGAAGAAGACAGAACTGAACCCACAGACCAGAAACAAACCAGCCTAGGGCAGCCAACGCACACACCTGCAGTGGACAGCGGAGCCTTCTTGGCAGATCCACAGACCCATAGCCCGAAGCAAAGCCACCCCAGCCAACTGGTGATGCGAGCTGCTGAGTGCCCAGGTAATTCTTTCATGCAGCAGAAAGTGACTGTGATCCTAATTTTCTAATTATCTTAATAACATCCTAATCATCTCCTTCCCTTCAAAATTCTCTCTCTAATATCCAGGGTATCAGACTCATCTTCCTAAAATAAAAAGTTCAGGTTACATCTCTCCCTTCTCAAAAATCTTCAGTGGCTCCAAATTGCCTGCAGAATAAAATACAAATATCTTAGCATAGAATCCAAAGCCCTTACTAATCTGACTCCAAACTCTCTCTCAGACCTCATCTGCTGTTGTATCCATTACTAAATTTATTGACTCGATCAGTATCTGTTTACCACCTCCTAGGCACCAGGTACTGTGCCAGGCACTGGGGATATAAGATAAACAGGTTATGGACCCCACACTCCAGGAGCTCTTATTTTCATTGGAGAGACAGGTTAAAAAAAAAAATCCCTGCAATTATGGTACAAGATGCCAGTGTTGATACAGGGGGTAGCACAGGGTACGATGGGGATGTATAGGAAGGGCTTCCTGAGGGAGGTCGTGGGTAAGTTGAGATCTAAGAGAACAGAAGTTAACCTGGCACAGAGAGGGGACAAAGGGTGGTTTAGGCAGAGGGATGCAGCTGCAGGTTCACAGGCCTGAGGAGAAGGGAGGAGAGCACGTTCACATGATTGCAGCCATTTAATTCAGTGCACCACAGAGAATATTAAGGGAGAGAGGGTAACAACAGCATGAGACTGGAAGACGAGCAGAGGCCCAGCCTTGCTGGTCTGTAGACCACACCTGGAGTTTGGTGACCTTCCATCACAGCATGCCCCTGGGGGCCTCTGGCGCTGCCTCTAGGTGCTCACTTTGACCTCCTGCCCTGGATATGACCCTGCTGCTGGCTTTACTGTTTCCATGTCTCTTCTCTAGAATCCCAAGTTTTCCTCGCACTCATCTCTCGCTGCCACTTTGCCCGGTATTCTCGTCCTAATTCTTGCCTCCTTTCTCAGACCATCTCCATCTGTGGAGTGTTTGTCTGCCATTCTGTCTTCTGTCAGGGCACGGAGCCCCACAGCTGTTCTTACATCTGTCTTGGATGCAGTCCAAGTGGGACGGGTACCCGAAAAGCCTGGTGAGATTGCATGGATGTCTCTCAGCAATACTGGACATGGTCAGTCACTCCATCCATCTTGTAACACTCTTATCTTTCTTCCCAGGACCTCACGGCCTCCTGGTTTTTTCCCTTTAGCTGTCTGGCTCCGATTTCTTTTTTGCAGGTGATTTCCCTTCCAGGTTATCACGACAGTAGAGGTTCTGACAATTTCAGGTAAATAAGAATGACCTGGGAAGTGTTAACATGCACATTCTTGAGCCCTGCCCACAGATATTCTGATTCAGAAGCCTGAGAGTCTGGAGTTGAACAAGTACCTCAGGTCATTCTGACAGATGGTGCTTAGAGCGCCTGCAGTCCTGGCTGGGCCCTATTTTTTTCATTCTGTGACCTCCTTCCATGACCTTCAGTATCAGTGATGATGCTCCTTAACTGTCCTTGACCATAGCTGCTCCTCAGAGCTCCCGCTGGACACAAGTGGCCACCTACCTGAAAACTTAGAGGCTTCCAGCCATTTCAAAGTTAACACATCCAATATGGAACACTTACTCTGTTGACATCTACCTTCCACAGCCACTTCTCCCCTAAAGTTCCTCATCTCAGTGAACAACATCCTCATAGGCCCACTTCCTCGTGGCAGAGAACCCTCCTTGACTCTCCTGTCACCCTTGATTTGCCCATCCAGTCTGTCGGCAAGGCCTACAGAGTCTACAGTCAAAGTATCGCTTGCAACCATTTCTTTCCTTCATCTGTAACAGCTTCAAGCTCCTTCATCTTGTTTCAGTTTCCTCACTTAACTCTGCTCCTCCCTCCTTCTGGCTGGGTCTCAATGAAGCAGTCAGTAATCTGTCCCAAATAAACCTAATCATGTCACCTCAGTGGTTTTTAAAACTTTCATTTACCTCAGAATCCTACCAGGTCCTTCACAATCTAGCCTAGGGATCAGCACCTCTGGTCTATGGGACAAATCCATCCCACCATTAGCCTGTTTTGTTATTAAAGTTTTATTGGAACACAGCCACACCTATGCGTTTATTAATTGTCTATTGCTACTTTCATGATACAATGGCAGAGTCGGTTAGTCGTGACAAAGACTGTATGGCCCACGAGCCCCAAGTACTGAAGTAGTGGCTGTCTGGCCCTGTGCAGAGCAAGTCCACCAAGCCCCGGGCTAGCCCCCGCCTACCTCATCAGCACCACATGATGAGCTAATTCCTATATTGAGGTTTTTAGCCCACATCGTTTCGTCAGCCTCAGAGGCCCTCTCCCAAACCTTGTACTTCAACAAGTAATTTGAAATCAGCCTTCAGGACTTTAAATGTCATTTCCACAGGAGAACCTTAGCTAACTGATGCCCCCTTCTCCCCACTCTGATATGAATAAGAGTGAATGAATGGATGAATGAAAGCCACTTAGGGGACCTAACATGAGTCTTGAGAGGGGAGTAGCTTGAAGTCAGTCTCCCGGTCCCGATGGATCTGAGCTGCATCGGCTTTAAAGGCGGAGTGGCTGAAGGGAACGCGGGGAGGCCTCCTGATCCGCTGCTCATGCACTCGTTCTACAGTGGTCCCCCCTCCTCTACCCTTCAATATCCTTTCTTAAAAATGCAAATACCTCTGCAGATGCTGCCGTACTGATGTGCACATGAATTAGCTGCAGTGTGAATTTGGGATCTGAATGCGAATCAGGTAGAAAGAACAATCAGAGTTTTCCTGGGGGTGGGGAGGCTCGTCTCGGAGGCTGTGGCCACTGTTGCAGAAGAGGGTAGACCTGAGCGGGGAGCTGCGGGGCTGCGCGGGCAGCAGGCGAAGAGGTGGTGGCTGCGGTCACAGGGAGGGGAGCCCCGAGGGTCAGGATGCCTTCGTCTAGTAGACATCTGAACACGTCAGCAACAAATCAAACTAAATGTTCTTATTCCCTTCTATTCTTCTCTACTTAGACAAAACCAAAAATAATTAGGCAGAGGTTATTTATACATTTAACATTCTGACTATTCAGATGTAAAGTATGACTCTGAAGTGCAAAACTGCTAATTTTGAATGAATTACTAACTAGTACCCGAAGGAATACTCTTTGTGATTAAAGGTGTCAGCGAATGCAGAGCAGCTACTTTTTCCAGTTTATTTTTTAAATTTTTTCCCCATTTTTAAAATTGAAGTATATTTCAATGAACTTATTTACAAAAGAGACTCACAGACATTAAAAAACACAGTGGCCACTTTTAAGGTGACTTAATGAAGACAAATTCAGAATTGCAGAGTGATCTTGGATGTACCCAGATCTTTACAAACAGCACCCAAAACAACCAACCAAAACCCCTTGAGGTCTGAAGGGAATTTTTTCCCCTTTCTTTTCTTTTTTTTTAAGAAAACTTTCCCTATGGATGAAATTCCAATAAGAATTTCAGAGAATATTTTTTTAATAATTCAGATAATTTGTAGTTGCTTTGTATATTCTTAATATAGTCTGTTGAGCTATAACCTAAATTTAAATTCTTTGGAAATTTTTTCAATGCTATCTAATTGAGGATAAATAATAATAATAAAAAGACCCAACTCCAATTAGAGAAGATGATATTACAATAAATTAACCTTTGTGTTCCATTTGCCAAGCTCAAGAAATAGCCTCAAAACTGAAATATAGGATCGAAATAATAAATAAAAGCAAGTCTTATCATTTCTAGTGTGAGGTTGTTACTATAGTGCCATCTTCAGTGCAATGTACAAAGGAGGTTTTTTTTTCAGTTGTTAAAAAAAAAATTAAACATCAGAGACTATTCTTTTTCGAATGCTCACAACATGAAAACGCTAAAGATTAGAGAGAAATTTATGTGTCTTTTAAAAGGATGCTTAATATCTAACTGGTATTTTGGGTTCTCAGTTGATTATTCTAGTATGTAGCAGATATCATGTATTAGTAATTAAACTACCACAGATCAGGTATTTGAATGTTTGGGACCCAATACATATTTGACTTGCTTGATAAATGACTTTAGTGTATAAGTCAAAGAATCCTTGGATCTTAGAGTTAAGAGTGTCCTCCAAGATCACCCGGTCTAAATTTGCATTCAAATAAATTTTATTCAATGACATCCATCCTCCTTGCCGGAACCGTTCGAACTTCAGACACTTCCATGGATAAAGAAGTCTGTCTTTTGGAATCTAGCTCATTCCAGTTATGGGCTGCTATAAAAGCTTACAAAAGTGTCCTTCTGCCACATTGGCATGTTTCCCTGAAGCATCACCCACAGATTCTAACTCTCCCCTCTGAAACTTCCAAATAGAACAGTGTAATGGAAATAGCATTATCCTGTGAGTCAGGAGAATCAGGTTGTCGACTACATTGGCCTGAATATGTTATTTGACCTTGACCAAGTCACCTTCCATCTCTAACCCTAGTTGCTGTTTCAAAAGGAAAGGAATTGGGACAAAATGATCTGATTTGGAAATTCAATGAGTATGTATGGTCCCATTTTCTTAGGACGGTTCTTCAACATGGAAGATGACTATTCGCCAACAGGCTCTTGGTTTAACCCTGCTCTGATAACATTCAAGATGGAATAAAGACTGTTTCACTCCATCTTGCTTGGTTATAGTAAGAACACTATGTCAGAAACTGGCCTTCTCCAATGCATTTATATCCAAATGAGCAGCTGACATCAGATATGCATTTGGGACTAAATAACCAAGTTAGCGCTCCCACATTTTACAGTGCAGTACGGTCTAGGCAACCAAGATTATTGTGCAGAGTCTACTTTCCTCATGACGCACACATTGACACCTACCAAAAGTCGACATGTTCAAAGGAAGATGCTCTAACTGGCTGTAATTTTTTAATAAAATACCTATATCTTAATTTTCTTAAAATCCCTCTTTTCTAAAGGACACACTAGTTCTCTTTTCTGAATCCTGATGCTTGTATCCAGTTTACAAGACATATTTCTGGGTAACTGCTTAGTTACATATAGAAAAAAATGCTTTGTGAATTTTCCTGGGGAGAATTGATACAGCAGCATTTCAGCAGCTGTGCCAAATCGCAAATGAATATTTTCTGAAATAGAGTGCAAGGAGAAAATCACAGCCATGTTTATGGCAACACATGGCAAACCTGCCCACATGTCAGCAATAATATACTTCTTTAGTTATTGCAGGGACTCCAGAGTGCAAACTGGCTTCTTTGAATCCAGCTCAGGAGTTAAAGCATGGCATTCCAATTCCAATGCCAGGAAATCTAAAACACAAGAAATATCTCCCTAAAGTTGACTCTTTTCCCGATAACTCACTCTATCTTCTTACAATTATTTCTGTGTCAGCAAGACTTCCTTTTCAATCAATCACTTACTGTACTGCATTTTCTATATTTCTAGAAGTTATAGAAGGAAATGAGCAAATAGAAGTGTGATGATTCTTTCTATAAATAACTCTGAGTTTCCAGGGTGGAGATTAGCCTCCACTTTGACGGGGAGAGCAATGAATAAAAGAACCAGTAGCTGCTGTGGGCTGGAAGATAACTGGTAAATAAAAAGAAATATAGCAAGGTGGAAAGTACATACAACTGAAGGAATCTCTAGTTGTGGTAATATTACAAAGACAGATAGATGTTTGGGCAGAGAAGCCTAGATTTGTGTGTGTGTACTGCCACTAACAACCAAACAACAGGGGAAAGAAACCTCCCTAAACTAACCCAGGTCATAGATGATGCTGGCTGTTTATAACAGCAGAAGAGCAGAATTTCCAGCAGGGAGGACTTGGCAAGTGTGACACATTCTGCTGTGGAGCGAGGGGACCCATGGCAGAGACATGGCTTCCTGGGGGTTCTTGCAGGAAATGGCTTCTGAAATATGCACTTGGTAATTTGTGTTGAAATACAATTTCTGAAAACAAACCAAAAGGCCTAGCAGCTTTTTACCACATGACTAGGAACCCAAATGTTTGTATCAGTTTGCTTCCTATCAAAACTCATTTTATGTAATCTGCATATTTCACCTCCTATGCACAGTAAACACAAAAGCTATTTATTGTTTTTGTTTTGTTTTGTTTTGTTTTAACATCTAGAGCTGCATCAGGAGGCCCTGACAACCAGTCAGTCCATGATGTCCGTCACCCTAGGAAAAAAATTCCATGGGGGCTGGAAAGGTAACTAGTTGTTTTCATTGACCAACGAATTCTTCAAAAACATGAATTCCTAGTGTTGATACAGCCTGGATTTCCTATATATTTTAAAGAAATGAAGCAGAGAGAGAAAATAGGGAGAAAGAATTGTAAGATTTGACATATTTTACCATGATTCTTGCTCAGTAATCAGATTCTGAGTTCTATCTGATAAGCAAATATTTTTTCTCTCTCTTAATATTCGTTTGTCCTTATCCTCCCCAAATTTCACTTAGGTACAGAGTTCCTCAGTCAGTAATTTTCAACCTAATTTTTCTTCTTTCTTTTAACCTCCATGTTCTAATAATTTTGAATCAAACCGTCACCCTGGGCTTCTTTATTCTGGATCCAGATGTCCCTACGTGATTCTCTGGGTAATATTTGTGAAAGGTAGTAGCCACACTGATCTGCACCATGGTTGGCTGCCCGGTTATTGTCTACTGCACTATACATTAAGTAAGCTTATAGACTGAGGATGATAATGATGATAAAGTTACCAAATAAAGAAAATCAAAACCAAATCTCTAGACAGCAGACATTACTGAAATCCAAGGAAGTCCTGGGAGAGAAAGAGGGCCTAATTTCTACTGTTTTTGACACAGTGGTCAAGTTTCAAATTAAAGTGAAGCAAAAAGCAGGAAAATGATCATTTGGGCCCCAATACCTACTTTAAGTTGAAAAATCTAGGTAGTCTAGGCAGAAACATTGTATTTGTTTATGTCGACTAAATAATTCCCTTTGTGCAGAATTCACTATTTGTGTGGTTTCCTCTCTCTCTCTCTCTCTCTGTGTGTGTGTGTGTGTGTGTCTAGGGAGGTAGACCTGGCCTGTTGTGTAAACTAATAGAACAGTTGCATCATGTAGAAAACAGACTGTTTGCATTTCTTTTTGATGTTGAGCTTTACTAATTTCACACTAATAAACACACTGAATGGCTACAAATAATGACCTATAAGAAAAGACTTTTATTAGTGAAAACAGCATTAAAATTACTGAGTACCAACTCCAGAATTTTACCACAATGGTTCAGTTTACATGGAACAATGAGGGAATATACATTGCAGTTCTGAGTAGGGAGAACAGAGCTTACTATTATTTTCAAAGGCTTCCACGAGTAGGCTCCACTGCACAACATGGCTTCCTTAGTGTAGGATACAAGCTAGAATTTGTAAGGTGCCAACTAAGGAAAACATGTCGTTCAGAAACTTTAGAAAACTATTTCCTTCCTATAGCTAATTTGAAAGGTATATTCTCCATTACATATTCATATCATCTCTGAAAGCCTTATTCATGAGCTTTTTAAGATAGACAAGTAATGTCTCATTTTGATGTTTTGAATCACCAGAATTTTTATTTAGCCACAAAAGCAAACTAAGGTGGAAGGCTGAGTAATTCTTTCCTGGTTCTGGGATCTATAGTCAGCAGATCTAGTAATGATGATTTAATGAAATAGTTAAATCTTTTCATTCTCGATAGCAATTATTTGACTCAAAGTATTCAAGTAGTTGTCTCAGAGCCCCCCTTCATTTCCCCTCTGTACACATAGGAACAGGCTAAAACTCACATTAAAAAAAATTAAAAAGTCAGACTTTCATACAAGGTAGAAAACACAGTTTTCCTCCCTTGATTTCCCTTTCTAAAATACAATCTTATCAACCAGTGGAAAGTAAAACAAATGAAATTCAAAATTAGACTAAGGGCAGTTTTGTACAAAATAAGCTATTAAAATTCACTTACATTCCCACTTGTTTTTAATTTAATTTAACAAGGTGCTGATCCCCAGCAAATCTGAAATTGAGGGTTAACAATTATCAGGTGAACCTGATATCTGTTGCCAGTTATTCCCAGTAAGGGAAGCCACAAACAGGATATTTTACTTCAGCCCATCTGACCATAGTGACTAATTGAATGAGCACTGGAAATGAAGCCAAACCTTCATTTGATGCCACTTTTCTGCATAACTGAGTGGCTGGGACCCAAAGCCCTGTGCTCAGTACCCAAAAAGGAGTAAACTAAGTTACACATCACATGATGTATTTCCTGTGATACATAAAACATTTAGTCCCAAAGTACTCGGACGCACTATCTGTTCACGTCTTCAGCATAGCTAGTCATAGAGCTAGGCTATAGCAATCTTAATTTATATTCTCTCTGTTTCCCTCTGTTTTCACATCTCTTCCCGTAAGAAAACATGCCTTAAATCCACTTCCTTAGTCTGGTTATAATCTTTGCTGCCTTCAAATTAACCATAATGTAATTGGTTCATTTTTCTGAACCATCAAACTCTGGTAAAATGATGGATGGATGATTTTGCTCATCTTTGAAAGAACCCAATAAAAATCACAATCCACCCCATCAATGAGTAACGAACCTGCAACCAATCAAGCTGGCCATAGATTATAGAGGTCCTGATGTTTTCTAAAAGTATTTAAATAACAGTTAAGATTGAGTAATAATATTTGCTCATTGGCAGTTATGTCAGATTCCAACTGATTAATAGGAATGAGCAAGAGGCAAAGTATGTTGATCTTGGCCAAGTCTGACTCTTCACCAAAGAGGGTGCCAGTGGAAGGAAACACAGATTGCAAAGATGTTTGAAAAAAAAAGCATCTCAACATAGATTTAGCAATTCAGTTTAATATGAACTGTATTCTAAAGCTCTATGGCTTACCCTCAAATCTGGGTGAAAAGCTCAATTTGGTTACTGCTTTATTTCTTCTGAAAAGTAATGGAAAGATAAATATATTTAACAAAGTGTGGCTTCGGAAATACCATTGTAGCAAACAATTTTATTAGTCCTTTCATAAAAATGGCATTTAATAAATTCCTTCTAATACCTCGATGTTATTAAAAGCAAACAAAAGTCATTAAAACAGTTCCTTTCTGTGATTTACATTAGCTTTTATATCATTAATTGATTTTTGTCTTATAAACTAACCTAAATACTAATAATCAAATCAGGGTAAAAACAATAGTGTGTTTTCTTTACTTTATTTCAAAATAGTGATTATAAATACATTCTTAATATATTTTTCCCCAGCTCTTTGGATGCGACAACAATAACAAAAAAAAATAACTCACTGTGCTCATTTCATACAATGTCAATGTACAAATCATGCAAAAGATATTATAGACTAATATTACTGCCATACATTTCTAGATGTGTTCTGTTATTTCTGCAATACCTGTCGACGTTACTCATGAGGCCATGCCCTGTATGCATCCTTATGGCTTAAAGAAATGAAATGATTTTAAAAAGCAACAAAATAAAGCTGGTCTTAAAATGATTTTCTAATTAATATATTTATTCAGTTTATTATTCAGAATGGAAAACTAAATATAGAATATAAATTGCCTTATAGACTTGAATCACTGTATTTAATAGCTGCTTTCTCATAAAATTACACAAAGATTTACTTTGAAAGAATTGAATCATCTTTATTGATTTCATAAAAAAATAATTTAAAACTTGATTTATATTACACGGACATAATATATTATCTCAACCCCTTCACTGATTTCATATGATCTAATTTCCTTTGCAACCATTCTAACAGAGTCCAAGCACATGATACAATGCCAAGAAGCCCATGATGTGTCAAACCACATTAGAAATGAGCACTTCTTGGATTTTCTAGATTGGAATCAAATTCTACTAAAATACTGTCTGGACATATATATCATTCCTTAAGGGGTTAAACTAACATCAAGGTTATAGCTGAAACCAACAAAATATAGATACAGTATTTTCACTGCTCTTGTTCTCAACTCAAAACTTCTGCCTAACTACATTATCATAAAATGTACAAGTAGAACCAATGAGAGACAGGTGTAAAACAGTATACATTATAGAATGTAGGCACAATGACTGTAGTTAAGGAAAAGATATAAGCCTTAACCAAAGATCTGGTACTATCATTCACTTACAGTTAGAACCTCCAAATAACCACATACATTTAAGTTACTTTTGTTTTGAAAAATTGAACATTTATACCTTTCAGCAGAAGAGTGTGAGTTAGCCAATATGCTACAGCAAGCTTTGAGATGAAGGCAGGTACCCTTTGCCATTGACAACTGCAGAAACCTTGAAACCTCTTCAAAGCATCACCACACTGAATAAAAGGCATCATCCCAGTGACCTATTAACCCCAGACCATGGATGGAGTTTTCTGGTTCCTCCCAAAAGTATCTACTTAAGATTCCTCAACCCATACTTTATTGAGAGGATAAACTAAAACACTTTCTTTGAAGCCTTCACGTCTTTATCCTGTCAGCATGTGTTACAAGCCCTTTACTCCATGGATGCACACAAGCATGGTAATGGCATATTATAAGTTCGTGTGAAATCGTAGGTGAAAACAGGCTGTTGGGCACACATCTTCATGTCTTTTCTTTCAAGATCAGAAAGCAAGTATTTATGTATATATTTTTAATATTCATATAAAGTTTTCACAGACATTGTCATGAAAATTAAAATTACACATTAAAGTTTTAAGAGCACCAGCACATACATATGGAGACAATTTTTTTGCTATTTTAAAAAAATCTCCAAATTATCTATATGTATGCATGTACACCCAAACACACACGTACACACACACACACACACCCCTCCAAGAATGCCAAGTTGTTTGTTTTTTTAATCTTGCAACAAACACATAAAGCCCTGAAATTAGTAATTAATAAAAGGACTGCTGTTACCATTTGAACCATAATATCATTTTGGAAGCTGCACCAAAACACCTGCCACTTGTAATTCATGAAGAATGCCTCTGTTTACCTTCTTGGTCATCTTACTGATGAACACAGTAATTACAAGAGATGGAGCACAAAAAATATACATATGCAGGCAGGCCAAGAAGGCAATGTGTTTTGGGGATGTCACTTTTGCTAATCGGGAGAACCGAAAAATCTGCAAAAATCTCCCGTTATCAAATGCTTCCTTCCTTTGACCAGTTTTGACTTAGAAGTTAACAGCACAAGCAAACACAGTGGCGTAGCATTTGTACTTGCAGACTGTGAACTCATCTGAGACCAATGAAAGCATTTTACAGCGTGGCTTTGATGGCCGCGATTTACCAGGATGTTTACTGTTCTACTTGGTTATCTGATAGTAGTCAGAATGATGAAAGAACAGGATACTGATGCATACGAGATATAACTATTAACCTTACATCATTAATTTTTTTAAATATCTGTAGTGAAAACTATTTGAATTAAGTTCATAGAATCCTGAAAAGCAAGACAACTGATGGCAAATAACAACTGCCCCAGACACGGTACTATAAAACTAAGGAACCTATTTTAAAATGCACAGTTGGTAACAAATCTGAAGATAATATGCTAAATTCTCAATAATAGCACAGAACTGTTTTTTTTGTACTTTTGTGGTTTTTTATAGTTTTTTTTGTTTTGTTTTTTAAATGATACCTGATCACAATGTCCAGAATATTTCTGTACACATAAGCTTCAGTGTCAGTTTGGTATACTTTTCCTATCTAAATTTATACTTATTGATAAATTCCCTGTGATCAGGAAAACAAGTCAGGCATATTAAATACATAGTAAGCAGTACATATTTTCCTATTTAGTATACAAAGTACTTCATAAATATGAATTATGTTACAAAAATAGCTTTGGGTGCGCTCACACGGTAAGCACTTTGCTAATTTTGGACAACCTGTAAGGATTGTGGGTATTTCACATAACTGAGAACAAACTCTAATGTTAGTTTAATTTGAGCCATGTTTAATTCTGATAAACATCACGTATTTCTTCAGATCACCACAAACGCTATGTAACTCACACTGATTTTTTTTTCTTTTAGGTTTTATGTATAGACAGGTAATGCTTAAAGTGTTCAAATTTATTTTATAGTTATGTAATGCATGGTATATTTTAAACAAATATTTGCACAATTTAACATTATAAATCCAGCGGTTTCAAGATGCAGGCCATAAAGGTTACCGATTTACAAATACTATCGAATGTTCTCTCTTGGCATGCTTTTTTTTTTTTTTAACTTTTCGGATAATCTTTACACAGAGTTGTTACAATGCCACAAATCAAAAGGATTATTCCAGTTCCACCAACTTAATCTACGTGCAAGATGAAGGACCCAGCTGAGGTACAAACACAGGTACCAGTTTTCTGGAGTTCGCTTTACAAAGCACAAAGAGACGAAGGTTTTGCATTGGGGTACAAAACAGATCTGCCTCTTGAGGTGAAATTCAGTGTATTATGTATATAAAGCATCCCTTTGGCAACAGAGTTCGCAGTATCCCCACAGGACTCCACAGTATCGGTTTTTATGTAGTCGAATCTATTAAGGAAATTCTCTTCTACAGGACACATCTTTGCAGCTACAGTTAATGAGACACCCTTGGAAACACCTGCCTCTATGCCTATTGATAATATAGTATTTGGAAGTTAGAAGTCAACAAAAGGCACTTTCATCATTAAATAAATGTCCTCTGTGTGAAGTAAGATTGCATGACCTAGATCTTGTTCAAAGCTGTCTGCTCCTCCAGGACCTGCAGGTAGTCGGGGGAACTCTGAAGTTTTGCCTTCAGTTCAAAATACTCGCTGCTCTTCCTTTGCTCCACAACAATTTTACTGTGGTTGCCACCTATCAGCGACTTCTTGCTCTTTTTGTCTTGTTGTTTCTCCGGATAGCGGATCTCGAAGCCACTGACGCCGATGCTATTGTACTCCTTTTTGCTTTCCAGAAAATTCTGAATAAATACGTTGGAATCCCTGCTCGGGAATAACTCATCCAGCTCATCAATCGTGCTCAGTCGCTTCCGGGTATCCACGTGCAATAAATCTTTCTCCTTGTCGGCCGCGTTTCTCATAATGACTTTCTGTCCTGGAGGGTCGGAAAACATGAACCCGGTCTCGGATTCCTTCAGGCCACAGGTGTGGCTCTTGCTCATCTGTTCTATGGTTTGGGGGATGAACGCCTCGGTGGCCAGCCCGTCTTTTTTACTGGTTTTGGGGTCGTGTTTCCTCAGCTGCAGCTGCACGGAGCCGCACTCCGGGTTCCCCAGGCCTTCGTGCTTCACCGTGGGTTTCTTGTTTCGTCGCAGCACAAAAACAAGAAGGCAGAAAGCCACGAACACAGTTAAAATGAGGACCACCAAGATACTCAGGATTAAAATAGACAGAGGCACTGGACCACCGGGAGGGCTGCGAATGGGCCCCAGCGGGGTGGTGAACGTGACTGCCGGGGCCGGGCTAGTGAAGGGCGCAGATGGCTTGTTTAAGAGTTTGGGACATAAGATCTCATTCTTGAGAGACTTGAGTTCGATATTGGCGAACTGCACAGGTGTCTCGCATTTCAGCTCTTTGACCACGATCCCGTCGCTCAGTTTCTCCAGCCATAGCTTTAATGCCACCAAGTCACAAGTGCAGTCCCACGGGTTGCCCTCCAGGTCAATCTGTGTCAGAGACTGCAGCTGATCCAGGACCCCGCTGACGGGGAGGTACATGAACTTGTTGTTCCGCAGGTTCAGTCGAGCGAGGGGGGCTCCGGAGAAAATGTACACGGGCAGGCTCTTTAAGAGATTATTGTTTAAGTACAGGAGCTGCAGATTCGGCATCGAGTCAAAGGTGCCCGCTAAGATTTCCTTAATCAAGTTGTATTCCAAATACAGATACTGCAGGTTATGAAGGCCGGAAAAGATCTCGGGGTAGAGTCTTTCGATCTGATTGCCATTGAGATACAGCCGGCGGAGGTTGGTGAGGTTGTGGAATACCTCTCCCTTGATCGCCGTGATCTGATTGCTGCCCAAATGAAGCAGATCCAGTCCTTCGAACTCAGTAAAGTCTGAGGTGTCCACATCTTTGATGCTGTTGCCATTGACGTGCAACTTCTTGGCATTTAAAGGTTTCGGCATCAGTTCAGACATGGACTGGATGTTTTTCTCTTGGCAGTTGACACTCAGTCCCAGATCTGACGGGTGTGTCTTGCAAAAGCAAGGCGCCGGGCAGGGGGTAAGAGGAGGCACCCTCGTTTGGTAAGACACAATCTGGCTAAGACTGCGGTTGGAGAGGGCTTTGCCTGCCACGATCCCAGAGATCTTGGACGGATTTGTCGTCTTCGGGGGTTTGGTCACTAATCTGTGTAAGGACGTTTGAGTGGTGTGACCGTTGGGGGTGGTGTAGCCATTTTCCAGCTGAGACGGAGGCAGGACTCGCACATCAAAATCACTGCCTGTGCCCATGGGGCATAATTCTTGTTTGTTGGTTTCTTTTAAAAGCCTTCCATATAAGTCACTGGGGGTTTCACAGATAGCTTCTCCTATGTAAATATTATATGGCATATTCTCCAGCCAAGCTTTGAGAGGCAACAAATCGCAGCTACAGTTCCAAGGGTTATCTTCCAGCTGCAATTCGACAACACGGCCTATGTGTTCCAGCACTCCGATGTAGGGGAGCTTCTGGATTCTGTTCCCGCGGATATCCAGATGGGTCAAAGATGCGAATCGGAAAATATTATCAGGAAGGAATGAAATCAGATTGTCATTAAGGATGAGAACTTTCAGTTTGTGGAGCTTATTGAAGGCTCCTCGTTCAATATACTTGATTAAATTGTAGTCAGCCTGGAGATACTCCAAGTTCTCTATGCCAAGGAAAGTGTCAGCCCGAAGAATCTTTAATTCATTGTTGTTCAGGTGCAACTGCTTTAATGCACTGAGCCCAAGAAAGGCTCCTCCCTCAATGTTCTGCAGTTTATTATTTCCCAGCTGCAGGGATACTGCGTGTGAAAAATTCAAGAATGTATTTGGATAGAGGATATTTAAAAAATTGTTTTGGAAATTGAGGTGATAAAAATTAGACCAAGGGGGTTTCAGCTGATTTGGCCTGTAGACTGAAACCTTCTCACAGTTGACATAGAGCACATTCTCAACTGACACGCAGGAGCACACATTGCAAATTTCCACCGATATGTCAGAATCTGCATTTGTCGAAGAAATCAGGGCTGACAAAATCAGAAAGAGCCAAAGAAACATCTTCTTGCAATCAGCAAACAACTTTATGCTTCTGAATAAAGAGAAATAATCTAAAAAATAAAAAGAAAACATTTTTTCAATGATCGTTACTTGAAAAAGTATTTGTGTTTAAATCATACCGCCGTCAGGAACACATGGGTATAATAATTAGCTTGGTATTTTTAGGGCACCAAAAACTCCAAGTATTCTCACTCAGTTGAACAAGAGCCACCAAAAATACCATACATTCTATTTCTGTACCTGTAGTTTATACAAATTTTACATGTGCAGAAGACAAAAAAAAAAAAAACAGGAAAAAAAAAGATTTTTGATTGTGCTTAGACCGTAACAATCTGAAAATATTTTCTTTGGACCACCAAATTCCATCCTTGAATACAGACCTGAAGCTTCCTATTGGCAACTCTAATGACTGAACCCAGATCAGAAACTATACCATGTAGTTGTTAGCACCACAAAGGTATTTCAATTTGTAAATGTCTACTCTCTAGGCTTCAGCTTGATAAGAAGCCATGCAGAAAGCTATTAGGGCCCTGAGTTCCATGAAGGACTGCAATGGGAGGGCAGGGTTGCTGTAGAGGGGACAGTCAAAAGATCAAGGTGGCAGAAACCCCCAAAAGATACTTGGCCTGAGCATCAGCCCAGAGGTCAGCACATGGCCACGAATCACTTCACTCCTGTACACTGCTCTACAATGTGTTAAAAAAAAAAAAAAAAACACAGTTGACCCTGTGGGGTTCTAGAAAAAGAGCAGAGTAGGAGATGGCCAAATGTGAGTTTCAGGTAAATAAATGGTATCTAGTTTCCTGTTGGTCATCTCCCCAACAGGAGAGAAAAGCCTTTTGTCTTTGGGTCCCCAAAAGCAAGACAGAATCCTGCCTGCCCCTGCATTTCCTACCTGATGTCCAGACAGCCTTCCCATCCCCCAAACTGGCTCTCCTGCCTACCTGACTCCCTCCCATACCTTTCTGTGCCATTCTGAACCGAGGTCCGACTGATACTTGGCTCAGATGCTTATCTCCTTCACTCTGACCACAGACTGCCACTGTTGAGGAAGACGAGTTCACACACTACAATCCCTGAGTGGCTTTATCTGCAGCGCCAGACACATTTAGTACAGCGAATGTTTGTTCTAAAATCATCCATTCCCCAACATCTCCCTCCCAGTATTACCACTCCATGTCCCTGGCTATAAACAAGTCGAGAATCACTTAGTGGAGTTTCAGGCTTAATAAATTAACCCCTGGCTGCCGATTCCTTCGATACTGCATGCATATACAAATATATGCAACGCTTCAAGGAAAAGATTAAGAGGAACCACAAGCACTGTGCATTTTACTGATGCAGTTTTAGCCATGTGAGTCTTTTCCATCTCATATGGGAAGCTGGCTGCATTTTCAACATGGTTACCACCAAATATTAATTAAATAAATAAATTACCCGGGAACACACAATGAGGGAATGATACAAAGAAAGAAGTGTCACACAGAAACTCCTTTGTTTATTTTGCCCATGAGGAACCAGACAGTGGCAAACCGAACATGCCTCAAGGTAGACCATCCATTAGCCATGACCCAGGAAGATTTGAATTTTGAGTAGTTTGGTTCAGAATACACCGGCACTGCCGATGCTCCTTGGCTGCCGGATAGACGTGCATTTCCCCTATTCACGGTGATAGCTTGATTGGCAGTGCAAAAACAAGTCATAATTTTTAAGTATGACATCATCCAAACTAACTTTCATTGTAAAATCAAAATTTCACATGCTCTTTTGGCCCTCCTACAGAAGTGGTTTTCAGCAGCTACTCTGGTTCATTAGAGTCATTTCTTGTTACTACCTCCCCTCGCCCCCCACCAAATAAATTTTTAAAAAGCAACCACAACAAATCAAACCCTAACCAAAAAGCGATGTACCTGAATTCAGTACAAAACACAAGAACCAGGAGCATCAACAAACATCTGAAATTGCATAAGGAGCTGCCCTCCTCCTCGTAATTTCTGCTTTAAGTAGCAAGGGGGGAAAAAGTGCAAGGACGAGCTAGGAAGTTCCCAAATGCAGCTCGTGTGAAACAGAAGCCGCAGGCAGCTGGAGGATGGAGCTAGGGAGAGGGGGAGTCGATGTGCCAAGGAGAGAAGGGAAGAGGGGCTGAAGGGGCAAGAGACCATGGAGAGGTGGAGAGAGGAAGAAAAGGAGCTAGGGGAAATCGAGCAAAAAAGGGGGGGAAAGGGGCATCGAATGTAAGCGAAAGAAACCGCACATTCACATGGTACCAACAAAAAAAATGTACAATTTAAAATCAAGGGGAAAGGGTAAAAAAGAAAAAAAAACCCACAAAGTGTGAGTTGGGTACCAAAAGCCATCTCTCCGGCTGAGAAGGGTGGCGGGTCTCCCGATCTACCTCTCCATCTCTCTCTGTCTCTGTCTCTGTCTGCCCGCAAGACGCCCGGCTCCCACCGCCGGCTAGGACTGCACAAACCTAGCCTTATGACAAACCCGGCAGCCACCAGAGTGCCGCGCCGGGCGCTCCGCTTCCGCGCGGAAGGAGCGAGCCTGCAGGGGGCCGACGACTGGGGAGGGTGCGCCCCTGGAGCCGGCCCGAGAAACCTCCACCAGCCCGCCCAGGGCGCGGGTGGAGGGCTCCACGGGAAGACGCGGTCCTTGCCGCCCCCGGTGCGCTACCTCGGGCCGGCAGCGACGCGGCTGGAGGGGCCGTTGGCGATGGCGCGTACCGCAATGTTTTGCCGCATCTCGGTGCCCGGAGCCCGAACGCAGCCCCCTCCCGGGTCCCGGGCCCAAGCAGCGGCCTCGTGGGCCGGGCCGATCCGCGGAGACGGAGACCGCTCGGGATGTCGCGGGGGCTTCAGCCCCGCTGCGCACACATTTCTCCGCGCGCTCCCGTCCCACAAGGGGCAGCTGCCGGAGTTTCCGTCGGCCTCTCTAGACCCGGGCGTGAGGTGGAAGAGACGGCAAGCTCAGGCCACGCACGAGGGTGATGGCCACTGGGGCGTCAATGGCCCGCTTGTCACAGGCAGAGTGACCCCCGTGGCTGAGAGCGGCGGCCCAGGCTCCCCCTTGCGCGCCCACCCCTACCCCACCCCCCACTCTGGCCAGCCACATAATGCTGCTCTCACCCAGTCAAAAATCAGCTCAACATTTGGGCATCTTGCAAAGTCGCGCTGCCAGCTCTTGCTCGGCTTTGCAGGGCTTTTAGAGTTACCCACCGGCTTCTCTCGTAGTCCCTGTCTTGCTGGGTGCCAGCAATCTCCGACTGGCTCCAGGGCCACTGCCGAGACCCCCAGATCCACGTCCGCCTAGAGTGTCTGAGAGGGGGGCACAGAAAACAAAGCCCAGCCCAGCGCAGCGGTCCCGACAGCCCTAATCGCCCTAGAACAGGACACTTTCCCGGCCGCCCCGGCCGCCCGGGGGGCAGCGAGGCTAAAGACACCGGATTCTTTCGGTCCTCGGGGACTTGCGACCGCGTCGTGGGTAGGCAGGCTGGGCGCGGGGGCGGGGGGGGTAGCCACTACAGCCGCTTTGGCCACTCAGCCGGCCCCAAACCAACACGACCCAAACTAAAAATAATAAGCTACCTGCCCCCCTCCGCGCGCACGCGCGCGCACACACACACACACATACGCGCGCGCGCGCTGCCGAGCCGGGCTGGGGGAAGAGGCAGCGCGTGTCGGTGCAGCTCGCGCAGCCCCCGCTGGAAATTCACCCACCTCCGGAACCCGGCGGCTCTCGTAAGGCCCGCCGCGCCGCGATCCGCGCTGCAGTTTCCGCGATGGTCTCTGCGTGATGCGGTCTCGGGCTCCTCCGCGCCCGCTTGCCCGTCAAACCCACCGAGCAGCCCTCGCAGGCAAGCAGGCGGGCAGCGGCGCGCGCGCGCGCGCACCCGCCAGACACCGCGCGCGCACCCAGCCCCTCGCACACGGGCTGCACCTTTACATACAAGCGCCGAATCCCCGCCTCCGCCCCCGCCCCCCCGCACCCCCCCGGGCACACACACAGCACCCCCTCTCCCGACACTCAAGCACCTCGACCCCCGCACATTCCCGAGGCCTCCCGGGTCCCCCACCCAGACACCCCCACTTGATTCCTCTTCTACCCACACACCGGGAGAGACGGCGCACTTTCCTCCCGGCATCCCCCCTCTTTTTGCCTAAAACATCCCCTAGGGAGGAGCGACCCTTTCCTCACACATAAAGACCCCAGTCCCCTAACGCGGACGCGCCAGCCTCCATCCCCCCCCCCCCAAGAATCGCACACTCGAGTCCTTTCTCCTCCCCCAGTCCCCTAAGAACGAAGGCATATACGCATACACACACACACACACAACCGGGGCGTTCCTTTGAGAGAGCAACCAAGATCCCAGGCAAAGCCAAAGAAACATCGGAGAGCCTGGGGGAAGGGGGGATCGAGGGAGGTAGACAGGGGCGTCGAGTCTACACGGAATTGCAAAATTTCAGGATCGAGGGGGGTGAGTCAACAACAATGACATTCAAAGGCAACAATCGCACTTGGGCTCTGTATCACGGGTACGGTACCTTTGGCTAATTGTCACCCCGCAGAACAGAGGGCTCCGGGAATACTTCTTCGGTAGCGGGCGATCCTGGATGGAGCCTTCTTGGGATCAGTTTCCTGGGAGCCAGTAGTATTCGCACTCCCCCTACCTGTGTGCGCGTAAGAGGCTGGGGGCTTTAAGGCAAAAGTGTGAAGCTTTAGCCCAAAGTGAGACTATTTAGTGGGTTTAGGGGACGGGTTAATTCTCCGCACCTCAGAACTCTGTGAGCCTTCGGTGTGGAACGGGTTAAGCGGGGTGGTTAAGGGGCTGGGGGTGGGGAGAAGGGATAGGGATAGAGGAAAGAGAGGTGTGGGACTGAGAAAGATGCCGCACTTGCGACCAAAAGAAGGGGAAAAAAAATCTGCTTTGGCTACTGAGCATGCCCAGTTCCCAGCTCAAGCCCTATAAGGGAGGCATTGTGTGCGTTCCACTTCTCCGGGCTTTGGTGGTGACCGGGAGGGGACTTTGGTTCGGGAGGGTGGTGGTGAATGGGAGACTTTAGGGAAGGGGGACAGGGTCTGGAGCTTTGGGGCTGTGCAGAAGCGTGTGTGAAGGGAAAAAGGGAAGAGACCTATGGGATACCTCGGGGAGACAGAAAAGGAGACGAAATAGACTTAGGAAAAGTCACTTCAGTACCCCCTCATTGTCATGTGTGTACCAAAGCGGCTTTAGCAGTTGAATCGCAAATATCCAGAGGTTGCACATCCGGCGTGTGGATTGTTCAGGCCCCGTTCGCTAGCGCTGGCACAGGGGGGTAGGCATAGCCCGAGGAAGGGCTAACGCTGAACCGAGCTTCCTGCAGATTGCTAATCCAGTTCCTAAGCTTAGTAAGCAAGCAAACATACCTGTGGGGCGGGAGAGTTTGGCTATCATGTGTCTATTTTAAATACCTGGCTTTACTAACCAGAGAAGGCTAAAACGGTCGTTTTCCTCCCCTTCCCCCAACCTTGCTGTTTTTGTAAGTGCTTGGCTAAGAAAAACAAAGCTCTCTCTTTACTTTGTGTCTGTGGAAATAAACTGCCTTTAGGTAAATAGAGCTAAGTTATAAATGGGAAGTATTTCCCTAGGACATTTCAGGCAATACTGCAGGGCCCCTTTCGTCAGGACCTATGTTCTGCCTAATCCACTTACTCAGATTCCAGCAGAGCCAGTACCCAGAAATGCTTTTGCTTAAAAACGAAAAACTCTTCAAAACTAGCAATCGCTTTGAAACCAGAATTTGGCTGTCTGCCTGAACTCCTACAGTTAAACATTTACCATAATTGGTTGATGTTTAAAGGCAGAAAAGAAAAAAAAATCTGATGAGCAAAGGATTTATTACATTACTTGTGGAGACTATCTTACCTTCCGTATTATTAGTAGTAATCTGTTCATATATAAGTTTCAAGTTTTTCATTTTTGTCATTTCACTGAGGCTGCCTTCAGGATAGATTCATGCAAATTCATGCAAATACTTGCCGGGCATGGCATGTATACAGAGAAGCACAGACAATATTTAAATAGATATGGATATATAGGCATATTTCTTTATGACCTTGGTAAATATGGCATCTTTCATTAAGAACCCTTTCTCCACCCCAACTCCTCATTGCCCTTAAAATTTTCATCTTCTTTTCTTTTCAAAACAAGCTAGAAGCAGAAATTGAGTGGGCAGCAGTGGTAAAATCTGCTATAGTCAATGTGAAATCCATCATGAAATAGCGTGGCTTAAGGAAACACTAAAGGATCTGTCCATAACATATGTAATTGTGCAGCTCCTCTTGGTAAGGTGAAATTTGTTTTCTCTATAGGTAACAGCTGCAGTATGTCGAAAAATCCCTCTACTCTTGTACATTTGAACAAAACAGATCCTGCTAATTAAGAATTCACATTTGCATTATACTGTATGATGCGATTTGAAAGTGGTAATGGACACCAACACAAGTTGGCATTTATTCTAAATGCAAAGGATTCAGGAAGCTATAATGTATTTTCTCAGGATAGGTGAATTATTTGTCCTTTACTATAAATGTTAACAAGATTCAATAGAATGAGCCAAAAAATTTTTTTAACCTGAAAATATAATGCACATTCCAAGCACTGTGATAGCTGAAAAGGCCAGATTTGGACAGTAAATATCAGATGATTTAAATGCCTATCTTTATTTAACTTTAGAAACTATTCTGAGAGTTGATTATATTTGACTGCAATAACTGTGGAATGTTCTTTTTCATATAGGTATGGAGACAGAAATCTGAAAACAAGTAGAGCCAGAACATCAATAAATTACAATTACTAATAGTGCTGGGAACTTATCAGTGACTAATATCCAGCTTATTAAAATGAATGCTTTAATATAAAATTGTTTGCTGTTTAAAAATGATAAAGGTGATACTCATAAAAATAACATAGAAGTAACAGCTTCTGCTTTAGCTTTCAAAAGAATTAAAAAACCCAGTCCTTTCGCCCTACAGTCTCTTTTCTGTCTCCTAGAACTACATGTGATATCCATATAGAAGGGAAATTTCTAGCTTAAAAAAAAAAAAGTAAATATATAAATAAATAAAAGTGTTAGGAAAACTCCAGCACTATTTATGGCAATTGAAAGGAAAACAAAGTCGATGTTCTTCATAAAATATATGAATGCAAATATTGTGAGACAGATTTGTAATAGCCTCATAGTTTTTCTGCAAATGTTCCACCGTACTTAATCTTGGCTTTGCAAAGAATGTAACTGGAACCATAGGCTGTGTTGATATACTGTGTCTCTCTCCTTCAAGGCAAATAAACAACTGCACCAGAAATTTTACCAAGTTCTTGGATGTGCTTAATTTCAAAGGCAATTTTATTCAATCAAATGCTACCAACCAAAGAGGATTATAAACCAACAAAACTTGGCCCTGGTCAGTCTTTCACTTTCATTCTTTTTCTCATTTATTCTGCCTTGTTTGTTCCTATTTAAAATCCAATGAGCCTTCATTTTGGTATCCAGGTATCACATATCATTCCGTATATCTTAATTTTGAAATGTATTTATACTCTGACATTTAAAAAAATTGTGAACTTAACATTTCTCTAAGTGGAACACAAGAAAGTTCTTAGGATGTTAATGAATCTTCCGGGAAGAGACATTTCTGTGATCAGCTAGGTTTGGAAGACCGTTGATTCCATAAAGCTAAACAAACTTTTTTAACTTTGGAATTTCTCAGCAAAATCAATTATATTAAAGATGAATTCTGATTTACAGGGAAAATGTAGCACTTCTCAGATTTATTTGACAATGGAATCCTTTTTGAGGGGGGAGGCGGGGATCACGTACACTTTGAGAAACCTTGTACTAATTGCTCAATTTTGCAAATTTTATGGAATTTAGCAGCTGAAAGTCACCTTTCAGATCATCATCTAATCCATACCATAGTGGCTACTCTTGAGTCCCTCTTTTTCTAAACCATGTTGCCTCCAAACATTGTTTCATTTAGTTTTCTGAATGATACTACAAGAGAGAGATGATTCTTCTTTAAGAAACAAGGTTCAGGGAAGTGAAGTAATTTGCCCTAGGTCACACAGTACCAATGTGACAGTCAAGATCTGACCCCAGGTCTTTGAGATCTTCCTGCTACTCCACACTCCCTTGTCCACACAGGGATCTAGGCACTTTTAATTTGGAAAGCATAATCTCTTTTTTTCCCAAAGATAAACACTTGGGACATAAATGTTTGCAAGTATGAAAGTATTAATACTCAACACTAGGATAAACCAATAAAGTACAGGAAAAACAGTTGACGTCAGTTATGCTGATTTTACCCTTTGCCAATCATGGGCTTTTTTTCATCATCCTGTGCTTTCAACTGTCATACCTGAGCTGATTCTGAAACTGTGATGATGTCTCAGTTGTTTCTTATTAGAGACAATGGCCTTTGCTCCTGTCAAGTGCAGCCAGGTAAAGCAGTGGTGTTCATTCCTGGGCTTATTCCATAGTTAAAGCGAAAACAGCTGTTACCCAATAGGGCACATGGTGAATTGGAAGGGGTGAGATTAGTTGATTGATTGATAGATTAGATTTACTAACCTGACCTTCCATTTTCCCCAGGCTATCTCTTAATGTTACAGCTGGTAATCTGTTTTTTTGTTTCGTTTCGTTTTGTTTTTAAAAACCTAAGTTGTCAACTGTTAATATATTAAAGTCTCAGTACTCTAGACATTGGCTGATTAACATGACAATGCATTCACAGATTATTTCTGGAGGATTAACAAAAAGAGGATCTGTTTTGAAGGATCTTTGTAATTTGGGCTCCTAATGAGTAACTGTTCGTTTGGCCCCCTGGTACCACCTCTGTGCTCTAGGATATCATTTTTTGAAGTCAGATGCTGATGTGATAGCGGCTGTTCTGTTCACCCATTTTCTCTCTGAATATTCTTTGACTTGAAGAAATCTCATCTTTCTTACTCACTGTCAAAGATTAGGGCCCAGAAATAAGCTCAATTGCCCTCAGACAACTAAAGATAATAAACATCGTGAAATAAAAAGTAGGAAGTTAATAGCCAAACAATCTACTGTGAGGATTACTCCCATGGGCTGTACAAGTTCCATAACACCAACCAAAGCTTTGTCAGAAAGACAGGAAGTTAATGAGAATCCTTCCATTTTTACCACGCTCAGTTCTATCTGGGGAAGCAGAGTACTGTCTCCAGCCAACAAAACATTTTTTTTCTAATTTTGTAAAAATATCGATGGTCTTTTTTTTTCTCCAAAACTTTTCTAAGAGTATTATTTTTCCTTAGAAATGTAAGCTTAAAACTTGCCTTCAAAACTGATCTTGTTTCCAGCCCCTCTTCTTTTGTTTTGGATTCCTTCTGGACAATTCAAAACATGGGTCAAAATCAGGGGCGTCAAACAAGGGAGAAAAGACATAATATGAAGATATGAGTTATGGTGTGACTGCATCCCAATTACTATATCAAAAATAAATTGTATCCCATCCTGAGGCTCAAGGGTGAGTCAGAGGAAAGCAGAACATCTGTGTAAGCCAGTGTCATGTTTCTGTGATTGACTATCTCCTTTTTCAGTTCAAAATTGGAGCTTCTAGTTCCCCGATCTGACTCAAATTGAGTAATGTCTACCCACATAAGGTCTACATGAGAAAACGGTCCTCAGTCACATGCCAAGGGGTCACAGTATGAGAAAACTTGTCATCACAGAGAATTCCTGCTTTATCTGTTACACGCATGGGATTTTTGTTAATCACGGAGTTTCGGGGTTTAAAGGGACCTTAAAATTCTTACAGTTTAGCCGCTCCCAGTCAAAGTTGAAATTCTCATCAGATGAACACTCACTGCTTGAATCCACCCAGTGATGAGGAGCTCACTGAGGGCTGAAGCTTCAGTAAATCACCTAGAAAATTAATGACAGAATTGTTAAAATCTTTGTAACATTATGTTAGTTAATCCTCATACCCATTTTACGGAGGAAGCAATGAATTCTCTCTGATGCAGAAAATTACTATTTCCTTCTATCCGTAAGTAGACTAAAGTTCTACATATACAAAAAACAAAGAATGCAAACTGTATATTCGCTTCCTAACTGAGCCTCTCTAAGGATGGTTAGTAGAAGAGAGTGATGAAATGATTTGATTTGCTTATTTTTAATTATTTCAAAAGGTAGAAACCATTATTTAAAAACAAATCCATAGGTGCTTATACTTCCTGGTATCCTGTAGTTACTCTTCTTTTCTGCTTTCACCTACTATTCATTTTTAAGCACTAATTTCAGCAACAACCTCTGTAGAACTGAGCATTATAAACACCATCATTTTTTTGTAAAAGAATCTTGCTTGCCTAGTCTAGAATCTCATCTTGTGCACTCAAGACCCACAGGGAATGGAAAATATCATGATTTCAACAAAGTTCCTTATAATGGCCCTGGAGGAAATACTCAACGTCTTTTTTCCTGAAGCCTGTCACTGAATATCTGTTTGGGAAAACAAACAGAAAGGGAGAAAGAAAAGGGGGGAAAGAAATCAAAATTTATATAGTTGCTATTTGTACATTGTGATTTGTAGCATTATTTGTAACCTATGTGCAAAAAAAAAGGTTCAAGTGACTTAAAGGCACTAATTTTATCGTTTTGTCTATAGAAAATATGTATTTTTAGAAACTTAATGACTTGAAGAACTAGCATTCTTCTATTCATAAGATTATTTTGTCATAAGAGTGGCATATGTTGTTTTTCGAGAAAAGAGAGTCCGATCTGACAAGATGTGATGCAATTATATCTAAGATCACATTAGTGTGACAAATTGTATAATTAATTCAATCTCAATCATCCAATAACTCTTCAGACAGATACCGTGTTTATAGGCATGTATCTGAGCTATCATTAATTGACTTAGAATATTCATTGCTAGAAATGAACTCTAACTACAGTATCTGAATTTTATTCATATCTCCCTATAGTAAAAATATTATAATGTAAAAATGTTCAAGGCGTGACCTCTAACCAATGTATTTTTCACAGAGTAAAGTTGTCGGGCATTTTACTTCTACTTACAGCTGAAGCTATTCTATAAAATTTCATTTTTATTATCTTTATGGATGAAAGACTATCCAGAAAAGCAAAACTATAGGATCCAAGCACTCAGGGCAAAGCAAAAAATTACAAATGGACCATATAATGATGATTCCTCTTATTTCTCTGCCTGTGTTTCAAGAGATGTACATTTCCTGAGCCTTGAAGGGAGAAGAGTCTCATTGATAGCCACTCAGATTTTCTCCTTGAGAATCTGTCCTGTCACTTCTCGGCCTTTTGGCAAAGATCAAGTGTGGAGAATCTATCCTATATGACAAATGGCAGGGCATCTCTGTGTGGGGGCAGTGATCTTGGGAGCCTGATCTTCCATGCCCTCCCACTCCACATACACTTACACGGGGCTGCCGCTCAAAAGAGAGGAAATGCCATTTCCCAGTTTCAGATTTGGTGAATGGTCAGACTTGTGTTGGTCAGTTGGCCAGTTATGTCTTGTAAACTCAAAGACCTCTAACATAGGTTGAATGTCTCTAAGTTAGCCCTAATGTTTAAACTTGAAATTAAATATATTGACAAGAGCGTCAGTTTTGTTAAAAAATGTTTGTAAAAGTTGTAGGATTTTAGAAAAGAGAAATTTGTAAAAGGTGGGGATAGTTTGCTATAAAAGAAGTTGAATTTGGTAAATATTGGAAAGTAAGAACTGGTGATTAAGTGGACGTTAACTCAAAAGGTAAACATGTGGGAGTTCTCTGTTTCAGCCCATTATTAAATATTATTATGTAAAGAATCTTCAGTTCATTAGAGATGCTGCTGTTATCGTTTATTAAGACTAGTGGCCAGAAAAGATTGGCCCAGAAGGGAAGAATGGATAAAAGAGAAACAAATGACATTTGAGCATAGCCATGCATATGACATAAAAATTACACGTAACTCTCAAGTAGGTTTTTTTCCTCATACAAATCGTTACCCACTTCAAGGAATTACTTTCCTTAACCAAGCATTTTCCCTTCTTCCCCACTGGCTGTAAATTCAGTATGAAACCCAGTTGCACTCAGCGCTTTTCTGGAAAAAGGCAAGTTTAATCCTCAGCGTTCCTAGAGAGCCACACTGCATCGTAGACCACGTAGATGTAAACACACCAAAATGAAAGCAAACCAGTACCACTCCCTCTTCCCATCCTCATCCTAACTGTTGATTTGGTAGCTTCACATTGAACGAGTCAAAATGTATATTGAAAACAAATTAGCATGTTTCTCTCTAGCTGTCCTAGGAATCGAAAGCTGCCTTTCCTGTCCGTCTGCAAGAACTCTACAAATTCAAGAAGATATGAAATTTACTTAAGATAGCCTGACTGCAAATAATCTGCTTAACCACAAAGTTCAGTTCATTTTAACTCTTTCTTGAACACCTGTTACTGTTACACACAAGGCTTTGAACAGCAAGGTGAAAGCCACTGCCTCTGTCTTCTGCAGCATCTCTAATGAATTGAAGATACTTTACATAATAATACTTAATAATGGGCTGAAAACGGAGACCTCCCACATGTTTACCTTTTGAATTAACATCCACTTAATCACCAGTTCTTATACAGTTTCCAAGTTCTCTTAGTTTAGTAATAAAGCAGATGAGACCATGGGATAATACACAATATTCTAAAATGTACTGCATGGTCATGCCCTTGAACAACTGGATGCTCATTTTTAAACTTTACCAAATTTCTCGCTTTTATTAAACATTGTGAAATACTATCGTTGAAGGCACCAGTAGGCTTCCATGGCACATAGTCAAGGAAATTAAGAAAATCAGAACATTGCCTTCCATCAGATGGCAAGGTCAACAACTTGTATGTCCTTCTGGAGATGACATAGTCCAAAACTTTGGTATTCCTCCAGAATACAGAGTCAAAATTTACCATGTGCCAGGCATATTTGGAGAGGACATTAACAGGAAATGTTCTATAAAATAAGAAATTAGATCATTTGGCAGGGCCGGAAATTGAAAATAACCAATATAACCAAAAGAAACAAAATGAAAGAAAACACCAAAACCATAAGAATCTTTTCAAATTCGATGTCCAAATCCTGAAATCTTCAAGAATGGTGATGTCAAAAGGAAGACAAGCTCATGTTGTTTTCAGGAGTGTGAACACCGTAGAGGTGTGGTAGGGACTTGACTTCTCAAGTCGAACTGAGAGTGAAATATAGTGATAACTACCTTTTCTACTTCATATAAATATAACACTACCTAGTGAGTAAGCGGGTCTGGTTTTACATTATTACTTTTTCTTTTTTACTGATATACACAAATGTGCCGCAATATTTAAATGGGTCACTTGAAAAATATTTTGAGAAAGAGAGGAATCTTATTGAAATTGCTTTACCAAGACTGAAAAGCGGGTTCCTTTATATTTTTTGACTGTTAGAGCAGGTCAAAACAGACTGTAGATTTAGCCGTGGACGCCTACCTCAGCCTGACAGTGACACCTTCTAATTGTTGTTTATGGATGTCAAGAGACTTAGCACTTTTTTTCTTTTAGTTTGCTTGGATTCTTTTTTCTAACAGGGTATTTAATTTGTGCTTTTGCTCAGCCCATCACCAATAAACAATTCTTGAGGGGATGTTGCATTTGAATTTGAACAGAGATTTCACAAGGACTTTGGTAGTCAGGATTTGCCGTTTCTCTTCCCATTGCTTTACTGTATGAATAAAACCCACACCATCACCAGTGGCTCCCTCTCCCTCTCCCCTCAAAGAAGAAAGATGAACGGGAAGCCAGAGAAGCAGTCATCACCAAACATTTGGTGTTCAGCATCTTACACTGAAATCCTCCTTTGCTATTCAATTTACATGAAGTTTAATTTTTTTTTCTTTACAAAATTCTTTGGGAAGGAAAAACACATTTTCCCTGCTGTTGCTTCTGTATTATTGACTGATTTTCAGTTCATTAGTCATTCATCTGGATTGGTGCCTGTGTATTTTCCCAAAGGTTTAATATGAAAAATTATTTCTTTGGCCATATTGAATCTTAACTGAAAATTATATCTTTTTTCCATATCTAACATTCACAGATATTTTCTAGTTAATGCTCATAACATTCTTGTAGATTATAAAAAAGACATCATAATAACATAATTTATAAGATAAGAAACAGATACGAGCTAACTGGATTAAGGTGATATTAATTGGTAAGTTAGGAGCAAGGAAAGAACAAAAATAAACAATTTAAAAATCCTGAGTCTCCTGGTTCTCAGTCCAAGGAGCTAAAATGTTCTTCTATGACTCTGTAAGGCCGGTAACTGGTTTAGTCATCACAGAGGAACAGGGAAAATGGTTTTGGAAGTGCTGAGAGCACCAACTGCTACTGCCAGGGTAAAGGGCCGGTACTGGGAGCGGTGCTTACAGGATTAACCAGTAATAAGAAAGGACCACGTCCCTTCTCTCTCCTCCAAACTTACAGACTCTGTCTAGCTCCTTGTTGGCAAAACTTATCATGGAGCCAGCTAGCAAAGAAGTGTGGTTTGCACAGTCCTGGAGCCAGCATCACAGAGAGTGCACAGAAGCATCTGTTTGGACCTGAGAGCCCACTCTTTGGTTACTCAGTATCCATATCCATCCTTTTACACATATTTCACTTTTTTTTGTTTGTTTTGGTGGGGTGGGTAACTAGGTTTATTTATTTGTTCCTTTGTTTGTTTAATGGAGGTACAGGGGATTGGACCCAGGACATCATCCATACTAAACACATGCTCTACCACTGAGCTATACCCTCCCCGCCATGTTTCACTTTTTATACAACAAAACTCTATGCTTTCTATCCTTCCTCCAGATGAAGACGCGCCTCCCTTTCCCCGTAGCAAAGTCCTGACAGTCACGATGTCTATCGCTAGCTAATAGTAAATACTCTTTTAATTTCACCTAAATATTACATAATCTAAAGCCTAACTTGTAAAGTTAACTGCTGGTGACAATCCTTGTATAGAATAACAGGGAGAAAAGAGAAAAGAGGAAAAAGAATTTGTGTGTGTGAAATTACATATATACGTGCTATGATATGTAACTGCATGGTAATTAGTGCTCTGATTCAGTCCCCAAATGCACAGATGTTGATGATAGTAGAAAATGTTAAAAAATATTTTGTAAAAAAATCTAACAAGAAATGGTTTATTTCTATTCCATCACAAGTGAGGGATTTAAACTGTTCTGCTGGTTGGATCACAGAAGGACAAATGTATGTACTTCTGAGTAGACACCCTAACAATTGCTACCAGATAAAATATAGATTGAATACACACTGTATGTATATGTACTGCATGGTAACTACTATATATATGATTACATATATGTATCTACACACATACATACATATATATATATACACACATATATATACACACAACAAGCAAAGGAGGAAATAGATATAGCTGCTCCAGTATTTTTTCGTTCATGAGGCTGTAAATAATATTATAACTACCTTCTCCTACTAAGCCTTCCATATTTTCTTTGCCTTATGTCAGGACTCAGCTAGGGTTTGCCCTTTCCCTGATGCAGTGACCAAACCCCAAACCTTCATCCTCAAAGGCTTTGAATTCTTAGTCCTGCCTCTCCCCTATCCCCGCCTTTTGCATTAGTTTTTCATTAACCTTTTCTATGAGTCGTGAAAATATTAAGAGGCAGCATGGAAGTACTAAGAAGGCAGTTCCAAACCTAATCCTTTTTACTTATGTTGTGTAAGAGCAACCAAAACTATCCTGGGTAATACGGATTAATCTTCTGAGATGAAAAAACTATAGGTGGCGGGCGGCTTTCATTGACATATTGCTCAATACTATCATAATTTACTAAATTACAACTGTTAATGATGCCAGCCTTCCAGATCTCTTGGCATCTTATGGCCACAGGAGGCAACATGGGCTTTATCCTGAAGAATGCATAATGGGAAAGAGTGGGAGGTAGTCACCCACACTGTTCTGGGCAGCCTGGTGGAAAATGTAGATAACTCAGCAGATTGATTTTGGTTAGACTTTTCAAATTGAAAGTCAAGGTAATTGTAGTGATTTCCAAGATTGCATTCACCTTTCATTTGCGATAGTAAGAAACCAAAGCTATATTTAATTGATTACAGGACAACAGGTGGATTTGACAATTCAATAATGGATCAATTTAGGGGAACTACACTGGCCTTCCACAAGTTAAATACCTTTAGCCCAGGCAAGCTCTCAACCTTCTTTTTTTCTTTACACGGGCTTCATGCATGACCTTGTGTTTCTCTGACTTTTTTTAATTTTTGCCATAAAACATAGCCCCTGAAGGTTCTCTTCCCTATAAGACTGGCTGCAGAATAGGATTTAGCGGTTTCTCCTTTTTCTGTCCCCTTAAATATCCTTCTTAATTAAAGTGTTTTCCTGTTAGTCACTATGAGGAAAAAGATTGAGAGAAACATACATACCATTGCTTTACTCATTCAACAAATCATTTTTGAACACTTACTTTGTGCCAGGAACTATGCTAAGCATTAAGATTTTTAGCAGTGGAATGAAACAGTCCCCCCCCCCCATGGAGATTACCATTTTAGGAAATCACATGATGGTGGTTTTATAGATCTCAGGCATCTTGTAGTTACTGTAGTCATCGATTGGCCTTTGTCTATAATTTCTTACTTTCTTGCTAGATTAGGATAGTATCTCTTTTTTTTTTTTAATTGCCCGCCATGCAATCTGACATTAAGAGCAAATTTGAAATCAGAACTGTTTCAAAAAACCTGCAACCTATGGCATTGGATGCTCGGCTTAACTGCTAAGACTCTGGTCCAAAATAGATTCAGGCTTGCACCATCATTATACTAGAGGAATTTCGTTATAATTTTGAATCTGTAGAAATTTCTCTCTCTTCCAAGGTTATTTCTATAATCTCTGAGTATGTCCCTCTCTGCCATCTAAAGTTTACATTTATGATCTCTTGAGGCAAGTGGCTTCCTACCTGCCTTTGTTTCATACGTTTCTCCTAGGAAGTCTCCAAATCCAAGAAGTCTTACTCTCTTGTTCCTGGCCTCTGCCTTGAGTGAATGGTTTTCCTAAAAACCATTAACTGATTGTATTTTAAGACTAGTTTTGTATTCAACTAAATTGTGACTTTTTCCCCCAATTGTTCTAGGTTATTACACTTTCATCCATGGGGCTGAGCTCTCTGTGCCTCTCATTCATCAATAATCACTGAACTTGCCTTGTGTCAGGTACTGTTTTAAGTGGTTCTTATGTATAATTCCATCCTCATAAAAACCCTATAAGGAAGGTGATATCATCTCCATTTTATAGAATAAGGAATGGAGGTCCAGAGAGGGTGGGTTGCTCAAGGTCACATGGAATCTGTGTGATCCTAGTGGATGGCATATTTTTCTATTTTTCTTCAAGATCTTGCTTCTAACATCTCATAAGAAAGCCCATAGCTGTCATAAATGGGTTCCTTGTAAGATTTAACTGAGTATAAGAGCAATGAGAGTCAATAGTGCATGTAGTTGCCACACATATAAGTAGGCTTCATTAATGAAGATGTAGTGTTTGTAATAAAGAAGGTGATCATTTGGTTCTGTTCTCTGCTGGACATGCCACAGCTGGAGTACTGTATTTCATTCTCAATCCATATTTCATGAAGAATATTAAAACTAGAAAGTATCCAGGAGGAAACCTTTAGGTTTGGAAACCATGTCAGATGAAAAACTACCAGACTGACTGGTGGTGTTTCACCTGTAAAATTGGAAGCTTAACTGTCTTGAATCACTTACAGGGATCTCTTATAAGAAAGAGATGAAACTTCTCTACATTCACAGAGGGTAGAACTATGGAAATTTAATGTCTATTAGAGGAATATTTGACCTCACATTAAGGTACAATCTTATGATTAGAATTGTCTGAAAGTGGAAAAGGCTACTGCAGCAGAGTGGAAGTTGCCTGTTTTTGGCAGGATTCAGTTGGTGGAGAAATCACTTGGGACGAATGTTGAAGAAGAGATCCAGTATCGAATTAGTACAGTGAAATGCATTCATATATGAAAAATGCCTAGTGTATAGACATGCAACCAATGTCGCTGTTCATGTCCACTATTTCTGAAAAGCCTATTCCACACCTTACCAGTTCTCATCTCTACTCATTACCTGAACCTTTCCTTACTCTTTGGCCAAACCTGATCATTTCATTTTTTTTTTTCCTTTGGTTCACTTCTAGGTATTTGCCTCAGTTGCTCCCTTTGCCTGGAAGCCTTTCCTAGTCCCATCCATGCCTATGGAAGCCTGGGAAGATACTTTAAGTTGGACCCCAGATGCCATCCCTTCAACAAAGTCTTTAATTGAGCTTTTCAACCAATTGTGCTGCCTCAAAACAGTGTAAGTACTACATTATTTTTTAAAGTCAATCACAACTAACATCCTTTCCCATCAAATTGCAGATTTCTCATGGAACTATTGTTTTAATCCATTTTTGTATTTACCTCCTCCTGTCCCCATCCGGTAGCATATAGGTTGTATATCCCCGTACCAGGCAAAATCTACATGATTAATATGTGTCAGTTAAATTGAATGGAATGGAATTATAGGTAGTTTGGTTAAAATGTTAAAGATAAGGCAATCATGGACCTGACTCAGTGGTAACTGATCAGAAGTCCTTAGACTCTGAGCCTCATTTGGGGTGAGCAGCAGATAGATATTTGGGGACTTTTTGTTTTTAGAAAATCCATCTCACGGTACATACATAAAGTCCCAGTAAAAGAACTGGAAAATAAAGAGAAATAAGTTGGAGGCAATTTAGCTTTTCACACCTACACTGCTCATACCTACAAGTAAGGGCTTATTTCTTTTCACTTGGATTTATTTGCCAGTTACCTGCAAGGAGTTTTTATCTTGTTCCCTTTCCCAACTGGTGAATAATTACAGCTTCCATGCTCCGTACTGAATGAAGGCACCTCACAAAGCAGGCTAAACTACTGCTTCCTACATAACTTCTAATATTTATCAGTGAATAATGGTGATAACAGCATCAGAATTTTAAATGATTTATGTTGCCCCTTAAAATAAATCCCATTGTAATTCCATGCAAATTACTGTAGAAGGTTTCTGGTGGTAAATTCAAAGTACTTTAATCATCTTTTCTTTAAATAATTTTTAATCAGCCAACATTATACAATCTTGCATGCAATTAAAAATGCCATGGATAGTGGCTGAGGAGTCTTTATGTTTTTGGCTTACAGTTGTTTTGTTTAATCTCAGTGGTTTTGTTATATCATCTATTTCAAGCTTACCATCGTCATCAAGGCAAGACCAGTTGGGAAGATGACCAAATGTTATAGGCAGGATAGCAAAGTTAAGGCCATGACTTATTACTGTATATTTATTTGTATTTGCCTTTTTATTTAAGTATTTTAAAACTGCAACGTAACTCAGCAAAGGTTTTTTGGCAATAAAAAGTTCTTTCATTAAGCACAAAATAATTTTTTTGGTATTTGCAACAGATCCCACTTCATTCTTCAGTTTCTATTTCTATTTTTCCCTTCTTTAAGCTCTTACACATTAATTATTTTTTGTCATCGTCATCCATTAAATACCTCTGGAATTCAACAATTTCTGCAGTTTTCCCAGTTTACTTAGAGAAGAGCAAACCTTTTATGCTTCCAGCCCCATTTGGTCATAGAGCTTCCACCCGTGTTTCACAATCTAATCATGTACTTTCTAAAATGCCATTGCTTTGCGTTCTTTTTGCTGTGTACATGCTCTTGGTTTGATGGTTTGATTCCATTTTTGTATTTTTAATTCTTCTCTATTGTCTGATATAGGTTGCCAGGTTCCAAGAAACAATATGTGTGATTCACTTTGCATAAGAGCATGCAAAAGTAGGCTCTCAATAATTCTTAATGATAAATGCATCCTTTTAAAAGGCAAACAGTAACTATGCTTTCAACTTATTATTTGTTTGTTGGTGGATAGAGGAGGCTTGCTATAGAGGAGGTTTGTACTAGAATGGGTTTGACTGAATTAGTATTTGTCCTATTATAACTTGTTACTGTGTGTTGAAAGAAAGAAAGAGAAAAGAAAGGAAAAAAGAAAGAGGAAAGGAAAGGAAAATGTCTCCATAGACTTTCTGCATTGTTTGTTCTATAGATGACTCACTATTAGGAAGCTTGCACTTCAGTGGTACAGATGTCAGAGCAGCACTATAATGTAATCAAAACCTGTCTTATAGTATTTTTTGCAGTAAAAACCAGATTCTGGACCAAAGATATATATATATAATCAAATAGAAGCACATGTTATCTTTGAATAACTATGCTCAGATGTTAGGTAAAGCTGTGTTCAAAGTCTACCCCAGTATGCAGAGAAATGTCATGGTCACTCGTGTTTGTACAGGTGCACGGGTACTTGAAGTGAATATCATCAGACAGTTGTGCACTTAGAAAAGAATACACCCTGTAACTCTCAGAAATACATAGATGGTTAAAATAAACCTAACAACACCTCAATTTTGGTGTGTTGTGATAATTCACATCAAGAAGGAAAACAAAGTTTATAAAAAGTTCCTTTTCACATGTTCTGTTTGAAATCTGCTGGCACCTTCAATTTTGACTAACTATTTAAATACAGCTTCCTCCATCACAGCTGGTTGCCTGCGAATGAGAAATATTTAAATACACTGCTAAATTTTCTAAATGGAATTTTTAGAAATTCCACATTATGCATCTGCATGTGCAATTGCAGCTAAATCATAATAGCGCGTAGTAGTAATATATTTCTTACTTTGCTAATTACTTTATTAGCTAATTAGTGTTAAAACAGATTGCCGGAATACCTAATATGATTTTTTAACTGCTGCTTAGTGTTAAAGAGTAAAACTGCTACCACTGGTAATTCACATTAAAATGTTCTTGTCATAGTAATAATAATCATAAATGAGTTGAAGTTAGATTCCTCTACGCTTACAGCATGGCGGCCGTATGGCCTCACAACCTTTATGAGAATGAATGACTATAATATTTAACCTCCCTAACAAGTTACCTATGATGGATGTGATAAGCCTAAGACAAGTAAGACATTCTCAAGCAAGATCAGAGGTTAGATAGTGTCAATTCAGGAGGCCATGGTTTTTAGAAAAAATTTTACTTTGTTTTTTGGTTTTTTTATCTTTCTGTATCTCCTATTGTACCTCGCACAGCTATTTGTACGTAACAGGTAGTCAGTTAGAGTTTGCTGAATGAGTGAATGGATCTGAGTCCAAGATCTGCCCAGAGCTGGGGTAGGGTACATAGACAGCAAGTGCTGGATGTTTTTCCTTAGCTCTTTGTGAAACATGAGCTTTTAAGTGGCTTCCATATGTTTCTACATAAGCCAGAAACCAAGTCAGTTGCCCATCAAGCATGGACCCTGTCCTTGAAAAGCTATGTTTAGCTAGAGTAACAAAATATAGAGAGTGTTTACAAAAATGTAGAGTTGCTTAACAGACCCATATCTGTATATTCATGCTGTACATTTCATATATGCATATAGTTATGCTAAAATATTCATGGTGGAAATCTTTAGCATATAGCTTCAAGAAACAAATATTCAAAACGTTCCACATCAGCTTCATTCTTGACCTCCACATATTGAATTCCTCAGTTATCTTTCAGCTGTATAGATATCACAGTGTCTCTTCCCCTCAAAGCTATCATGTAACCCTGGCTATAGTGGTAAAGAAACTAATTTTGGAATCATACAACCTGGGTTTTAGTCTTGGCCCTTTCTGGGTGGCTTTGGATGCATGACTACATGTCACTTAACCTCTTTGGGGTTCAATAGCTTTATACATGAAATAGGATAATAATACCATCTGTATCACAGGCTTATGGGGATAATTAAGTGAAGTCAGATATGTAAAGCACCTACCACGTTATAGTTTTTTGATGCATGCTAGTTTCCTTGCACCTGCTTCCCACAAAATGGTTCCACGTGCAGCTGGAAGGGTTTCTTATTCAAGCCCATGAATCTTTATCTCAGTAACATTTTTGTTTGCTTTCCAAAATCACTTTAAAGTCTAGTTTACACTTTTAAACACCTGATGCAGTTCTGCTAAAGAATCTCTTTATTTTTTAAAAAATTAAATTAAATTTTAAAAAATTGTGTATATTTAAACCGTGCAACATGATGATTTGATATACATATACATAGTGGAATGATTACTACAATTAAGCTAATTAACATATCATCTCCTCACATAGTTACCGTTATTTTGTGTGTCTGTGATGAGAATACCTGAAATCTCCTCTCTTAGCAAATTTCCAGTATACAACACAGTGTAATTAACTATGGTCATCATGCTGTACGTTGACTCTCTAGGCTTATTCATCCTACGTAAATGCAACTTTGTACCCTTTAACCAACATCTCCCCATCTCCCCTACCTCTCCACCCCGGGTAACCACCATTCTGTTGCCTGCCTCTATGTACTCGATCTTTGTATAGACAGTCTCTGTATTGTTTATCAGTACACTATTTGTCAACTAGTGATCTTACTACCCAGCAGTAGGCATTATTACACTTTATTTACATTTGCAAAGACTATCACATTTAAATCGTGGATCTATTTTCTTAAGCTACTTGAACATAACAGAATACCGAAGAATACTCAACTAAGGTAAATTTTCAGATAATACGGACTGAGATGCCATTTTCACTACTCACAAGTTGGTCTCATAAGCCTCAACAAATTGAATTTCCTAAGTCTCTTGATCACATTTGGAAGTCATTACATGGTTGCCTCTGGTAGATGCCTCCTTTTAGGTTACCTCAAATCATTCACCACTGAACACAGTAAAAGAGTAAGACTCACTAGCCAGATGTAGCACAGACTTGACTGAGTCCTGAGAAAGGGGCCAAGGTTTACTTAGTTCAGCTGACCACACATTTGAACATTGCACTGTGTAGTAAAGCGACTCTCTCAGACATTACATTTGGTACGGGCCTACTTTATGACACTCTCAGGGAGGGAAAGTGTCTGGTGCCCTAGAGCCAAAGCCAGGGTGATGAGGCCCCATTCTCATCAAGGAGGCTTCAGCAGGGTTCATGATTAGACTGTTAGTGAAAGATTAGTGATTGTCCAGGGGCATAGAATATACTGCACAAGGCCAGCCCAAGGAGGAAGAAGCACCTGGCTAATCAGAATAAAGGGCACAAATAGAAAGTAAAGTGGGACACTGTTTCTAGGGTGTAAGCCACTGCAGGGAAATTCCACGGCTACAAATGGAGGATTAATTTGTTATAACAGGCCCATATTGGTATGAATGATGAGGGCTGGAGATCTTTTAAAATAAGAGGTGAATCTGCTCTGATTAGATAGGAGTGAAAATGAGGAATGTGAGTAAAGGAAGTTGAATCACTGCATAACGTAACCAGCTTCCTTTGCTAGGATAAACCAGGAGGTTGAGAAAACACTTACTTGCTATACATCAAAACTTAGATTTTGATGTCATATTGTTCTGAGCTCCTTGCAGAAATAGGAAAAAAAAAATCCTAAAATGCATATGGAATCTCAAGGGATTTCAAATTGACAAAGCAATCTTGCAAATGAAGAAGTTGGAAGCCTCACAATTCCTGATTTCAAACTGTACTATAAAGCTACAATAATCAAAACAGTATGATACTAAAGACAGACACACAGACCAGTGGATCACAATAGAAAACCTAGAAATAAACTCACACATGTATAATAAAATGATCTTCAACAAGGGTGCCAAGACCATATAATGGGGAAAGGACAGTCTCTTCAACAAATGGTGTAGGTAAAACTGGATATTCACATGCAAATGAGTGAAGTTGGACCCTTACCTTACACCATATACAAAAATTAGCTCAAAATGAATTAAAGAGGTAAACGTAAGACCTAAAACTATAATACTTCCAGAAGAAAACAGAGGGGAAAATCTTCATGACATTGGTTTTAGCAATAATTTCTTTGATATGACACCAAAAACTTGGAGAACAAAAGCAGAAATAGATAAATGGGACTTCATCAAACTTAAACTTCTGCACATTAAAGGAAACAACAGAGTGAAAAGGCAACCTCTGGAATGAAAGGAAATAATTACAAATTGTATATATGATAAGTGGTTAATATCTGGAATATATAAAGAACTCCTACAACTCAACAGTAAACAAACAAGTGACCTGATTAAAAAATTGGGCAAAGGACCTTAATAAACATTTCTCCAAAGAAGATATACAAATGGTCAACAGCATTTGAAAAGATGCTCAACATCATAATCATTAGAGAAATTAAATCAAAACCACAATGAATTATCCTGTCATACCCATTAAGATGTATACAATCAAAAACATAGAAAATAACAAGTGTTGGAGAGTATGTGGAGAGATTGGAACCCTTGTGCTCTGCTGATGGAAATGTAAAATGGTGCAGCCACTATGGAAAACAAGGTGGAGGTTCCTCAAAAAATTAAAAATAGAACTACTATATGCCCTAGCAATCCCTCATCTGGATATATAGCAAAAAGAATTGAAATCAAGATCTCAGATATTTGCACACCCATGTACATTGTAGCATTATTCACAAAATTCAAGAGGTAGAAGCAGCCTAAATGTTCATTGTCTGATGAATAGATTTTTTTAAATGTGATATATACATGCAATGGAATATTATTTACCCTTTAAAAAGGAAGGAAATCGTGTCACATGTTACATTATGGATGAACCTTGAGGGCATTACGATGAGTGAAGTAAAACAGTTGAAAAAAGACAATGAATGATTCCACTTATACCGAATAGTCAAAATCATAGAAATGGAAAGTAAAATGGTTCATTGTCAGGGGCTGGGGGATGAGAGAGTGAGAAGTCATTGTTTCATGGATTTCAGTTTTGCAAGATAAAAAGGTTCTTGGGATCTGTTACACAACAACATGAATATACTTAACACAACTGAACTTTATACTTAAAAATTGTTAAGAGAGTAAAGTTTATTGTATGTGTTTTTTACTACAATTTAAAAATCTTTAAATAGAAACTTAAAAAAATTATTCTGAATCTCTGTGGCCACAATTATGACCATAGCAAACAAAATCAACCCCCCTAATCTAAAAAAGAAGGTTTTTCATATATGATATATGATATATCTGTGAATTAGGTGGCTTTAGACTTTCTAAAGGTCACACAACCAGTTGGTTGTGAGCTGGAAGCTAGATCTGATTGACAGTCCAGAGGGGTTTCCTCTCCACCATCCTACCCTCTGGTAGATGCATCTGGCACACAGAGAATACTCCAGTAAAAATTTTAGAAAGAAATGAATGCCTCCCACATTATCTAATCATTTCCCTCCTTTGTCAGCTGAAGAAAAAGAAAACTTACTCTTCAGTCTTTGAGATTTGTACCAGATCAATTATGCACGTAAATAATTAGCCTCCAGTTTAATAAAATGTATATAACATAAGAGCACTAAAATATTTTGAAATACCAAATAATTCTGGAAAGAGGAAAAGAATAACTAAAACAGAGGATTGTCATTAAGTGTCTCCATTTGACACAGCCTCCACTGAATGTCAAGTTTTGAACCTGGAAGACTTCTTCCTGTGGTGTGCCTTGCCCCAAAATACAAGTTTGCTGCTGATTTGGAAACACATTCAAAGTGATATTTTGGAACATTTGGTTTTCCACAAAGTCTTTTTGAAATCTATTATGTTATATGTTTCTTTCAGCCACCAGGTGGCATGAGCTTTGCTGCTGAAATATACAATAAAAATGTGTCCTGAAGAGAGAAATTATATCAATTCTTACATATCTAACAAAAAGATCATGATAGTGGATTTTGTCACAAATTCAGTCAATGAAAACCTACATGCTAATAGATTTGATAGTTATGAATATGTCACATAAAGACCTTAGGAGCTTTTAGGTTCGATGTTTATCCTAGCAAAGAGCTCCCAAATAAAATTTATAAATGATTTAAAATAGTTGAGCATAATTACCAAAATTATACTTTCTTAACTTACGGCATTAATTTCATTAGTGACCTCGTCTTGTAAGATGGAGATAAAAAAATCTATTTTCTCCATTCTGTTATAATTTGTAATCCTTTTTATCAATGATAAATTCACACACCATCACCTAAGTATCAGATCAAATGTAAAGATATGCTTCATTTTAAGAAAACTCTCAAATATTAAGAAAAATTAGAAGGTAATTATTCATTTTATTTGAAAAATTCATTCTACAAAAGGATTCATAGCAATATTGCTTAAAAGAGTGAATTTCTTTCATGTATTTAACTTTTCATCTGACATCACAAGAAAGGAAAGAAAGGCCAACCAGATGCTTATGAACTCGTAGCAGCCAGCTGGGGCTGGAGGAGTCTTTGGAAAGGTTGCAAGATGGTATCAACCATTTCCCCTTCTCAATAGTTTATTTTGCTTTCTATCTCTAATCCCAAACCCAAGTAGCTAAGCCCCTTTGTGTTCACCATTCAGGAGAGTCATCTGACAAGGCTTACAAAGCAGAGAAAATAGTTTTCTTAGCTTTGGTTTCCCAAAACATATACCCTTAGAGAATGGATATGACTATTGACATAGATAAAAAGATATATGAGGGGGAAACAGCATTGTACGAGCAGGGGGGTTGAGGAACAGGTTTCTTCCCAGAGGCTAAAATAAATCTTCATGGGTAGAGAGGAGTGAGGCATCTGCAGATCCCAGCACAAGACTGACAACACTCAGGTTCCTACATAAAGCCCTGGGGAGATGTCAAATCCAAGAGAATGAATGTCTGGATAGTAAGCCTAGACACATGAGGCCTTAGAGACAGTCTTGTAGACATTTGTCCACCTCACAGTAGCAGGGAGGCAGCAGAGAAAGGTCCCTGTGCTAGAGGAGGGCATGGAAGTCCAGTGCATTACTGTGGGACCTAGAGGGGCCACACAGGTGGGACAAGGGCAGTCTCAGGGCCAGTATGTCTGTACTGATGACCAAGGGCCACGTGCATAGTAGAAAGGGTTGCCTAACATTTGTTGCAGACACACTATGCGTGAGCCTCTTTACTAGGCACTCTACTTGTATTAATTCTTTCACTGCTCATCACTCACCACGTGGGGTTCTCTTACATGAGTTTCCTTTAACTTCAGTTGAAACTGAAGATAGATCGCTCGTTTTGCTCTGTCCTGACATGTCCCAGTTCACACCAGGAAAAGCTCCCATAAGCAAGCATAGTGCAGGACTTGACCCTGTACTCGGTTCACACTCTACAGTATCACGGGGATGATACCAGGATTAGCCATGCCTGGCAGTGTCAGAGAAGGTTTCATAAAGAAAGTCAAGCTTGATCTTTGACTTAAAAGGTGACTAGATCTGATGTGAGAAGTAGGGATGAGAATCGCCCAGCGGAGGGAGCGAGATGTAGAAAGAAAGGTTCTGAAAACAAGAGCGCTCGGCTTGCTTTGGAAATGGCAGCAACTTGGTTTACCGCGTGTGGTGAGGGGGGTTTGTGCAGAGGCACACATCTGATGCATGGACATCCAGAAAATGATGAACCAAAGCAAGTCACTGTGCCGAAGAGTGAGTCTAGCTGGCTGCCCAGCCTCTCCACCCAGCCGTGGGGTTCCCTACTCATCGTTCCTCTCAAAAATCAGTGACCATAAAGTTTCTCTGTGGAGAAGAAAAAAGCTGTAGAAGAAAGGCAGATGCTAGAGCTGTGATGGAAATGGAGAAACTTTAGTCCAAAATTAGAAATTTTGAGCAAAATAAGTGATGGTATGTGGAATACAGTAGCAATGTGAACTTATGGTATAAATAGGTCCACTAAATGCTCAATGTGGGAACAAGAAAAAGCGATTCAAGAAACTACTCATCAAGACTCCAGTCACAATTCAGTGAACTTTGAAAAAAATGGTATTAACTTTCTGGTTAGATGTTTTAGTTATTCTTTACTCCGCTTTAAGAGGGAAATTATTTACTCTAATAATGGCTTGCAAAGTTGGACTAGTATAAACCTTAGATCTGATGCCTTGAAAATGGAAAGGGTCTACTATAATCCAATGTTATGTCCCAGCGTGTCTCACAAAATATTAACTTCACGTTATTTTCCAAGCTTTTACATCATCCTCAGATGTATTCTTTATCTGAAAATACTGAACAATTCTTGCAATATACTTCAGCTGAGTACTTAGATTGTTTACAGTTTGGGGATAATAAATAAGGTGACCAAAAACATTTTAATAAGGCAAACTTATATAACTTTGTTGTTTTGATCTGTTGCTTAGAGTAAATTTCCATGTGTGGAATTGTTGGACAAAAGGGTATGATTATTTAACATTTCTTGATATAGATCACTAAAATATCCGCTGGAAGGGCTGCCTAACATAGAACGGTGCTAGTCATAAATAAGTGTATTTCTTTTCACAGTCTCTCCAGTGTTGGAATTTATTATTTTATTTATTTTTACTTCTTTATGATACAAAAACTTGGGTCTCGTTTTTGTTAAATTTGTGCATTTCTTTAACTCCTGAACCAACTGAAACGTATTTTTCATGTATATTTATACAAGAATGGTGCAGGTTCCCTGATAGGCAGATACTTTTCAATGGTAAATACTACAGTGCTACCAGGTCCTTGGTAGGTTGAATCTGTGGATGCAGAGGAACTGCTGATGGGGGGTGGGAGGGTGCAACTATAAATTATATGCAGATTAAACCCCAGGCTGTTCAAGGGTCAACTATATTTCTATTTCTTGTGAGAACTGACAGTTCAGGTCAATTGATGATTTATCACCTGGGGTTTTGGTGTCATTGCCTATCTTTTTCATTCTTGTGGTTCTCATCTACGTAGTCACCACAATTATCCATTACATTTTGCATTCACAGACACAGTTTAATGCATAACTCCTCTCCACTGTCTACTTTTCCCATTAAGTAAGTCATCCCTGAAATATAAAATTAAGAAAGGTGGGGACAAACAGCCTATAGACTTTTTTTAAAAGTGTCACTATTAAGGAAGTTAATAAGTGATGAACAATAATATCCAGCCATTTATGATTAAAGAAAATAAGAGAATATTACGGCAATAGTGTAAATCATTACGGTATTACTATAGCAACCGTGATGGACTACTGGAGAGTTGACTATTCAGATGCAGTTGCCATAAATCTTCAAACATTTAATTAATTACCTATTTGAAGCTTAGTTCAAATGAAGATTTCTTTTGACAATTTCCAAGCATGCTCTCCCTGTAAGTGGCTTTAGAGTCAACTAATTTCATGAACAGGCTTTCTAGGCTATTTTGGCAATTGTGGTTGAAAGGGATCAGTTAAAATTTCAAACAACGTTAATATTCATGGATTTTGTAGACTGACTTCAGGTTACTTTATAAAATGTGCAAGAATTGGAGGTTCTTTTATATAGAATATCCTATACTGTTACTAATAGTAATAATATGTCAAAGGTATCCGGTCTTGATTATGTTAACTAAAATATTTTAATTACACAGAAAATGTGCATTAGAAGTAAACAAGCTAAGATGCTTAAGGATAATACTCAGTATGAAGAGCACTATTTGTCTAACACTTACTAGGTGAGAGAGTTTCTTCTAGACATTATACATGTATAAGCTCTTTTAATACCCATCACCACACTGCAAGGTAGTATAGGGGAGGATGGATAATGATTCTTCTACCCTTCTGGGTTATTGAGTGAGATTCCCTGTAATAAAAGACAAAAAAAGAAGTTTAATAACATGTGTAACTCATGTATACGTGGGAGATACTCAGGAAAAAAAATGAGTAACTCAAAGAGATGACTTTAGAATTCAGGATTAATACCAACTTAATAGGGAAAGGGTGGGGGTGGATAGAGGCATTTCAGGGGAGAGAAGATGATTTTTAGGAAAGATGGTGGGGCCCTTGGAAGAATAGATGGGAGGTATGAAAGTTTATGACAAAGTTGGTCTGGGGGCAGTTTTGACTTCTCGTGTTGTCTCCTGTGATGAGTCAGTCCTCCCCAGTTGGTGAAACTCCCAAGGAGAGGGGCTATGATAACTGAATTCCTTTTGGAAGGTCTGTCCTTAGGCAGGTAAGGGGAGCTCAGCCAAAGCCTCTCTCTGCATTTGCTGTTTTCAAGTGCCTAGAGGCCCCAGTAATCAATATGCCAAAGTGACAGATTTTGGGGTGGCACATTCTGCTGCCCTTCTGCAGGTGCTGTTATAGCTCCATCTTATAGATGAAGAAACAGGCATGTAAAGCTTAAACTTGAGCAAAAAGGTTATAATAGGTGCATGGAGATGGTGGGGATACTCTCCTATTTTCCATTTTTCTATTATGTTCAAAATTTCTATGGTAAAACACGCATCCTGTTTATACTGGTAAAAATAGAATATGTTTTTAAAAGCGTTTGCATCTTTCATGCTGACTGGGACATACGTTCAGCTTCACACCTGCTCAGATAGCAGACAAATGTCAGCTTCAGCCAGCCAGGCGGGCATTTGAGTAGTCACTCTCTGTGTCTTCAGTTTTACCCACAGGGCACAAAGACAGAACAGCCAACATGAGAAAAAGCTGTCCCTTCACTTTATGAAACAATAAAGAATAAAAAAAGATGTAAGACATGATCGATCTCACAAGAAGGGTGTGCAAACAAACAGCCTCCTGGTGAAACCAACAAGAAAATTGTGGTTTGGTAGAGTTTTTCTTGGAGAAAAGGAAAACAATAGCTCACTGCAAACCCCAGCTGAAAATATAGAATGTCACAGAGATTTCTTTTTAGACCTTATGATGATGTCGATCTCAGTGAAAATATGCCCCCTTCCATTCTGAAACATGAAGGCTTTGAATTCAGAGTCCTTACAACACAGGTAAATCTAGCCGAAGGAAAAGTGGTCCCCTAAAAAGGCATCCAAATAATGTGATAAAAAGCAATTCGATTCCATTCCTCCTGACAAGCATTTATTGACTGTATAACATGTACCAGGGGCAGGTAGGGAGAGGTTCTAAGAATATAAAGATAAATAAAACATGTTGTTGGCTTACCAGAGGTTTTCACTTATTGGATATGCAGGCATGAAAACAGTTCATTTTAGTATAACGGGTAAGTGTAAGCGATGCTTTCAAAGAGCTGCTGTATTTGTGACACACAGGTTAAATGGGATAAATATACATCCTCAAGGGACCAGAGTTGCTACTAGGTACAAGGACCTCCTTTATGCGCCAGGCATGTGCCTCATCTGTAAACTCTGCGGAGGGAGGGACCATGACTATTTTGCCATTCATTGTATAACCCAAGCTTTAGCCAACTACCCGGCTTTAAGTAATAGACAAGCAACTCTGCTGTCTCCCACCCTCTTCCTCAGATGTCTCTGCTAGAACAGGGGTTGGAAAATTATGGACCAGTCCTGCCCTGTTTTTGTATGGCTCACATGCTGAGAATGGTTTTTATATTTGAACTGGTTATAGAACAACCACGTTTCACTTGGTAGCCCACAAAATCTAGAATATTTAATATCTGGCCCCTTACAAAGTTTACCAACCCCTGTGCTGAGTTTAGAGAGAAGGTGGTAAACAGGTTGGGAACAGCTCCTCTCTGCAGTGACAGTCCTCGCTACACAAAGGGAGTTCCATCTGTGGTATATTTAGGGAACTCTCTACCAAACTGTTATTGGAATTAACACGACTAGTATTGTCCCAGATAGCCATGAGTCCCTTAGAAGTCACTGGCTCAACTTAAGGCTGTGACTAGACACTGAGCTTTGTAAGTGCAAGAAAAAGCGTGAGTTATTTCTTCTCCGTAACCCTCCATCCCCAGTACAGGGTCGGGCACTCAGTAAATCTCCAATGAGTGTGTGAATAAATGAATTAATGAATCACAGAGGAGAGAATCACTTTATGCTTCAATTGAAGTTACACTGAAGTTAACCATACAGCTTTGTTAATTTTCAAAGATGAAAATTATGTTAGTTTGGCAGATTCATTCTAACCTGGTATCCCTATTTGTGGGAAATCATAAACCCTCCTCTCTGCCCTTTTTAGCCAGGCGTTCACACCTTGTGCTTCCGTGATCACCTGACTTTCATCTCCTACCTGTCCCAGGTAGACAGAAACTTAAACAGAAACTGCTTTAAGGTGGGTTTAATTCTGATATTCTCAACTTGTCTTTGAGACCTAGAATTCCCATTTGGCACCTGTGATTTTCTTTCATTTTATATATTTAAATACATATATATATATCTATTCTCTATATATTTTCTAAGGATAATTTTTAAGTTAATGAAATTAGAATATATCGCCTACATTTCTAGGCCCTGTTGAAAGGTCATGTATTACAGGATCTGGATGTGGTTTGAATGGCTATTTTATTGGTTTTCATTTAAATTGACAAAAAGCAAAATGTGCTCATTAACTTAAAACATTCAGGCAATTCACAAATAGAGTTAACTGTTAAAGTGCCCTTCGACTGTCCTGGATTACCAGGTCCCCAGCTCTGGTCTCCCACCCATGTCTTCCTCTCCTCCTCAGAGAGGAAACTTTTTTGCTAAGCAAGCATACCCTGCACATTAAAAGAAAAAATGCATTTAGACGTACAAATACCCCCACAAAGGGTATTTTGTCTTTTATTTTGAGTAAATGGCTTAAAAATTCATAGTGTATATAGATTTTCAGCATATTTTCCCCGTGAACCTTTTTCCATAATAGAATAGGGATATTAATATCTTTCCATAAAATTCAATAGCACTCATGTACTATAATTTATTTAATTAGTTAATTGATCTTTAAGAATGAATAATTGTGTCATTTAGAGCACCGTAGACACTCATGTGGATTTTTTCATGCCCCCCCGACTGACCAGTCATTTATTTTATCTTTATCCATTTCCCCTTTTATCCCTTAAATCATGTAGGAATGTCAGGTAGGAGACTTCCTAAAATAGCATCAATTTTCTTGGAATGGAGTGGCTCATATATCCATAAAATGAAGGCTTATTCTCTCCCAAGAATATCTTTAAGATGTCTTGACTTTGCATATAATGTTTTGATTATTTCTCAAACCATTTCCTGGGCCTGGATTATATTCTTGTCAATGGTCTGACAATACTTTCAATGTGTGACTGTTGGTCTCTCTTTTCTGTTTTCCTGAATTAAGTAAAACAGTAAATAGAAGCAGAAGTAAATTCAAACAGAACTGTTTTAAGGCTGTCTGCATTATAAACAGCCAGAGGAAAATGAAAAACATTTCAGTCCCCAGCTGAGAGCAGTGGCTTGAACAGCAATATATTAAGTGCAGTAGGAGAAGGCATAACTAAGTAATGCGGGTGTGCAGAGGACGATATCTTAATTCTGCTTGGGGGAGTCAGGGAAGGCTTCAGAGAGGAGGTGACGATTTAGCTGAAACTTCAAGGAAGAGTTTTCCATGTGGGAGTGGCCTGCCGTAGGAGTCATCCCAGCAGTGCACTCCCCTCTCTTCACCCAAGCTATATACTCTAGGGGTTCCCCCTAAGAGGGCTGTGTGGGTCCTTCTGTTATGGCGGGCTGACTATGTGGGTCGTCTGGTAGGTTGGCTGGCCTCTAGTCTGGTTGGTTGCCAGACTCTGCTTTGTGAGGATGCTGCTGGCTGCAGTTTAGTGGGGCCTGGTCATGAGTTGGTTGTGGAATCCTAAGGGACCCCAGAGCTACTGGGGGCTCACTGGTGGGTGGAGTCAGGGTCCCGAAGACTCTGGGGCTATCGCCACCCCCGCGCCCCACCACAACTGGCAGGTGAAGCCAGGTCCTGGGGTTAGTGCCAGACTACTGGCAAGCAGAGCTGCTTCCTGGAGTTGGGCTGCAGGGCCCAGGGATCTCAGAGCTCATTTCAGATGGTTGGTGGGGGTGTGGGGGTGGGACAGTTCCTGATACAGTTGGGTATGGGGACCCGGGTGTCCCGAAGGATGTGTTGGCCTAGTGGGCAGGCTAGACCCAAGGTAGAGTCTGGCCTGGGTTGTGGGATGGTAGTTTTCTTGCTTCTGGTATCTGCCCCTGGCGGGTGGGGCTGGGGCCGGGTGCAGAGGCAGCTGTGGGCTCTTTAGTTCCCAGGCAGCCTGTCTGCTGCTGGGAGGGGCTGCGGCCCGCCCAGTTAGCTGTTTGGCCCGAGGGGTCCCAGCACCGGCACCTGGAGGCTGTTGGGCGGAGCCAGGTCTCGGTGCTTATAAGCTGGGGGGGAGGGGGGGCAGCCCGCCCACGCCAGCGGCAGAAGGCCCCTGAGCTCGGCTGCTGCCGGCGCCTGCGTCTCCAGGGTGGGCCTCAGCCACCGCCCGCGTCTGCAGCAGACTCTCCAAGAGCAGCAGGTAGGCTTGGCCCAGGCGCCTATCAAATTATTTCTTCTGCTGTGTCCTGGTGAGATTCTGTGTGCGCCCTGTAAGTGTGAAGTCCCTGTTTCCCCCAGTTCTGTGGGGCTCCCGCAGTTGGGCTCCGCGGGGGTTCGTGTTCCCGGCTCCGGAATCCCGGGCTGGGCAGCCCGGCCTGGGGCTCGGACCTCTCGCTCCTGTGGGAGAAACTCTGCAACGTAATGACTCTCCCGTTTGTGGGTCACCCACCCAGGGGGCATGCGATTTGGTTATATTGCGAGTCCGCCCCTCCTACCCGGCCTCGTTCTGGCGCCTTCTTTGTGTTTTAGTTACGGAAGATCTTTTCTAGTAGGTTCTAGTCTTTTTCAAGTCATGGTTGTTCTCCGTAAAAACTGTTCTTATCCCAAAGGCCTTAAACAAATAGGCCAAGGGCTGGATTTTGACCTTGAGCCCAGTTTTTAAGAACCTCCATTCTAGAAGAGAGCGGTTTGAAAGTTTGAAATCACTGCAGACATTGTTTCGTTTTTGTCTCCTTGGACTGCTGGGGGTGGAGATGGAGGTGCCGGGGATGCGTGACGTTGTGGGTCTGGGGAGGGATGTGGGTTAGGGCACTGGAGTCTTCTTTGGAGGCAGGGGTTGATGAGCGGACACTTAAAGGCAGCCTCCTGGAGATTTGCAGACCAGCCCCACCGTCAATGACAGAGCTAGCCTGAGACGACAGGAAGGAGTCCAAAGAACACAGGAGGGACGGTGAGGCTGGAGCCTTGCAGGAGTTCCACACGGTATTCGCAAAGCTTTTTCTATGGAACTTACGGCCTTAGTGTGGGTGAGCTAGGTGTAGTTAAAAGGGCAGGTGCAGAGCAGACGGTTATGGAAACAAATTCTTAAACATCCACTTAATTAGAATCTCATATGAAAACTAAACCATGCTTAAGAAACGGTACTTACAAAATAACTATCTTCCTACGACTTCTAGATCATAACATACATTCCAACACTAATGATCGTTACAGTGAGTGCCCACCACGTGTCAGGCGCCATTTGAAGTGCATGTTTTCTTCAAAGCTCATCATAGCCCTGGGAAGCAGGTGTTTTTAGTATCAGCCCCACTTAATAGGTGAAGACACCGAGGCAGAAAGGCGTGGACCAATTTGTTCAAGGCGATACACCTGAGAGTTGAGTCCAGCTAATGTTTGTAGCACTCCCCCCTCCCCCCAGACCGCTCATACAGAGAGAACGGGAAGGTTTGCTATCACGCTTCCTCCAACTAACCTTCTACAAACAAGCTCACCACTGGTGTGCTTCCAGATCTTTATGTGGCGAGATGTCTCGAGATACCATATTCTTATCCACACTAATTACAAGCCGACTTCAAGCAAAAATGCGTTTAGAAAGTTTGTCCACTGCCTTTACCCTCGGGAAACAAATCTTTTAAAGTTCAATTGAACATGAAACATTTACCATCTACCTTTCATACTTCCTCCTCTGAATTTAAATTTCCATACTAGTCTTCTGCTCTGTATTCTGAGTTTATATACGCAATCTGTTGCATTAACACTTTCAGAGATTGTTCAAGAGCTCAGAAACCATGCCCTATTCAGAGGGGAGAAAAAAATTCAAGTTTATAAATTCGAGTATTAAGCAAATTAGACCCTATTATGACAAAGAGACCTTTGGTTTTCATGCATGATGTGACAGAAAAAAGATAACAGAAGAATGTCATTCAACGTTAATCTGCACATTTCATTTTTATCCTAATTGTGTGCAAATGAAAAGAGTCTCTGAACATTCAAAAGGTCTTTTCACTACTCATTAACCACATATAAATGCATGGGCAGTGGTTTGCCCCAGCAAATTGCCTTGAAGGTGACTTGAATGTATAGCTTCTGGTTAAACGGCAGACCTTTCCTCTTGGCCTCATCGATTCTTTGGCTCTCTGTGGTTAGAATTGCTAATAATTGTGGAATTTATTACCAGCTCTGATGGGGTCTGGGTCATAGTCTGTGCACCAGGGTCAAAGTAAAAAGAATACTGCCATGTGATTCAATGTGCGACTTCAAACCACATTTAAATGGTTATAGCCCTAGCGCTTGGGAGATCATTCTAGAGAGCTCACATCCGTTCCCACATATGTACCCGTTGCCTCAGCTACATCGAACTACCTGAAGGTCCTCAAATGTTTCAGCTTTTTATTTGTTTTGCCTCCAACCATTGTATATTGGCTCTTATTTGGAAACACCTTTTTCCACTTAAAAGCTATACAAATAATTTTGGGGTTTTTTTTTTTGCAGTTTTGAAAAATCTGCATTGATATTAAAAATAAGTTACGCATGTGATACATGAAAACTGTAAATTACAGAGATGATGCATGAAAACTGCATTCTCTTTGTAACAGATTTAAACAGCACAGAAATATACAAAGCCAAATGTGAAAGGGCCTCTTTACATTGCTACCCTGTCATGCATAAATTGTTTTGAGGATTTTTTTGGTTTTTTATTGTAATATATAGTATAATCAGAAAAATGCATAAATATAAAAATAAATATACATGATTGGGGGGTTTCTTTATGGTCTAACCTATGTTTGCACTCCTAAATATATAGTTTAGTTTTGCCAGGTTTCGCACTTTAAGTGGAATAGTATATAATGTTTCTTACTTTTTTCACCCTCCATTTGGTTTATGAAATGATTCATTAAGTTTGATGTGTGGCTGCAGTTTGTGCAATGTTCTACTCTGTGTGCATAGGGATGAGCTGGGGAGGGTAGAAGGGTGGAGGGAAGGATGCAATTTTTGAATATTGATTGTTTTCCCACAACCTTGCAACAGTCTCATTAATTCTAATAAACTTATCTGTAGATTCATTAGGCTTCTCTAAACACAAAAACTTAACAAATTGGCTCCTTTTTCTACACTCCTCACTCTTCAAATCCTTTTTGATTACTTTCTGCACTGGCTAGAACATCCAATGCTGTGTTGAATATAGGTGATAATACCAGGCGTCCTTGTCTTAATCCTGTTCTCAGAGAGGAAACAGTTCAACTTTTCACCAGTAAGTGTACGTTTACTTTGGTTGTTTAAACTCCCCTTTGTCAGACTAAGGGGATTTTCTTATATTCCTGAGAAGATTATTACTTTTTTACATCATGAATGGATGTTGAATTTTATCAAATGTTTTTACTTCATCGACTGAAATGATTATGGATTTGTTTTTTATCTGTTGATGTGTTAAGAGGTTGATTTACATTATTTGATTTCTGAATGATACGGCAACCTTGCATTTCTGTGATAGGTGCAGTTTAGATGTGATGTATTACCCTTTCCATATATTGCTTTATTTAGCTTACAGTTTTTACGTTATGTTAATGAGTGAAACTGACATAATATTTTTCCTTCTCTCCTATTTATGATTTGGTAGCTATATTATGCTCATAACATAAAAGAGTCTGGATGTGTTCTTTTTATTATTTTTTCTACTTTCTAGACGTTTCTACGGAAGACGAATTATTTCTTCCTTTATTGTTTAGTAGACTGCTATTTCAATATCTTTGATTATTTAAGGAATATTCAAGTTTTCTCCCTTTTTCTGAGTCCTTATTTTTGTTTTTGAAATATTTTTTGCCTACTTACCAAAAAGATTGTTACAAAATTAAAATTTTTTTTATGTATAGACTCTGTCCCCTTCTCATTCCTAATAGTTGACATTAATGACTTAAAAATCAGTCTTACCAGAGATTTGTAAATTTTGCTATTTCCTAAAATCAAGCCCTTGGTTGTGTCAGTGCTCTCTATAATCATGTTTCTACTTCACTTATTTCTGTTCTTAACTTTATTGTTGTTCTATTTCTACTTTCTTTGAGTTTATTTCACTATTCTATTTCTTACAAACTGTTTTCCATAGTAGCTGTACCATTTTCAGTTTCCACCAGCAATGCATAAGTGTTCTGATTTCTTCACATCCTCACCAATACTTATACTGTATTACTTATCGTAGCCATCCTAGTAGATATGAAGTGGTGTGACACTGTCGTTTTGATTTGCATTTTCCTGGTAGTGATAAATATCAGTGCTGCCATCTTTGCAGAATACAGTCTGTCCTACTTGAGATCATTGAATAATCTGAGAATTGATCCATGCAACTGTAATCAATATTATATAGATGTTCATTGTTTGAGGAGAGGATCTGTTGTTTTAATTAGGTCCATAATGGTGTCCATTGGCCAAAAAGTTTAGCTCTAAAATTTAAGTGACGTGGTGGGGAGGGTATAGCTCTGTGGTAGAGCGCATACTTCACATGCACAAGGTGCTGGATTTAATCCCCAGTACCTCTGTTAAAAATAAATAAGCCCAATTACCTCCCCCGGCCCCGCCGAATTTAAATGACTGGTAGTCCTGTGTCATCTCTTTGAAGGGTGGTGATTGTATAATAAAGGTATTCAAAGATTAATTTATAAGAATAAAGACCATCACGTGGATTTTTAGGACACAGCTAATTGTGCAAAGATGGTTGATAAAGCAGAGCAGGTGGAGCCCTTGTACCCACCCCCCCAGGACACCAGGTGGGTGCATTAATAACAGTACATGACACTCACATTTTATAGCTCACCTCTTGCCCAGTTCATACTTTAACACATTCTACTCTTAAATCCCTAAGCTGTCTACCATATATCAAATTCTGAGTTGTTATAAAACAGCCAAGAAATGAGTACTGTTCTGTATATTTTGAGCTATTGCATAGTGGTGCTTCCAGCCAGACGTTAGTTCAATTTGAGCAGTGTTGCAATTCCTAGTGAACAGGAGAGTTTATTCTATTGTTATTTGAATGTTTTTGCATTTATTTTATTTCATCTTTATTAGCTAATAAAATGAGAGGAAAATAGAAAATCAAATATACTGATGTGTAGGTCTTATAAACTTGATATGATTGAGAGAAAAGAAAAATGGTAGCCTCTTAAAAGCCACAAATCTTTAATGTCAAACTTCAACCCAATAACTGTGTATTAAAATATGAAGGAAAAGAACTAAATTAGGGGAATACAGGAAATAATAAAGGTGTATTGCAATCAGATTTTTGTGGAGTCTTCACTCAGTGGGATATAAACATAAAATGGATTTATTTTTTCTCCAGTTACTGCCTTCAACCACGCTCTACTGAATCTCTTTTTTCTGTCCTTTAATGAAGTCTTGGACAGATTCCATAAGTCTCTGGTCACTTTTGGTTATTAAAACTCAGTCCAGTTTACAGTTTCAATCTCAATGTCTATTTAATTTGCATTTTCCTTCCTTTCCCCTTCAGCACAGGCTTAAACAGGGACCCTGAAAATTTATGAGTGTCAGGATGGGGTATGAAGGAGATACTTCTTTCCTCCTCCTTCAAAGCCTAACTCTTCCAGAGTGTTGAGGCAGACAGGATGTGGGGGGAAAATGGATACATGAACAAATCTACTTCCTGGCTGTGATCGTATTCCTTTTTTGTTGGTGGTGGTTACTGCTGCTGCTTTGTTATCTCCTCTGGGCCATCAAGATTCTCTGTACGAAAGGCTTCGAATTGCTATCTCCCTTGTGGGCCTATGTTTTAGTTTTGACGGAACTTGGAGGAATTGTTTATTTACATAGTTCCCTAGCATGGAGGATAAGGAAGTGGTTCTCAACCTGTGCAGTACAGTACTTTCCTGCCACCCAGGAAGCCTCTGAATATGTGTGAAGGCACTGTTGGTTGTCAGGGTAACTGAGACTGCATTTAGCGTCCAGGGACCAAAGATATTAAATATAATCTCCAAAGGGATCAGAGTCAAAAACAGTGCACGCAAGGCACGGACAGTCTGAAGCATAGTGCTACCCCACTGCCAACGTCCTTCCTGCTCTGAGAAACACTGTCAAAATACATCTTTATTCGTTGGCAAATAACCACTAACCTGACACTGCCCCCTGCCCCACCAGTGCTCATCTGTAGTGGCCAGCTCAGCCCCAACCTCATATCCTCCAAGGTCTAGCAAATATAGAGACAATGACGGGCCTATCAGGGGCACCCTAGGGCCCTGATTTCACACCAGGGCCAGAGTTCATTCTGGTCAGGTGATGCCTATACACAGGCTCAATCACCCTTGCAACAATTGTCCTTGACTTTGATTCCTTTGTTCTCCCTTCTCCAGTCCTCTTAAATATTCTGGGAAACAAAGGACAGGAAAGATTTGAGGAGGATGGTTGGAGGCACCAGGACAAGACATGCTGCCACTTGATAGGTTTAATGAGCCCTTCGGGAGGGTCTGGCCATAATCCTTGGCAGCTCTAGGCTCCGGGTTGTCATTCTAGGGTAATAGGAAAGGTCTCACTCAACATCTTATAACATCATCATCATCATAATAATAAAAAAAAAAATCTAGTTTCGAAGTGAGAGGTAATTAAGAACTTCGAACATTTTTTTATTAGCTCTCTGGGAATAGTGCCTGGTTTTCACAATTCTACTTTAGCATGTTTTCTTCCCCTCCCCCTGGGAATGCATTATGAACAAATACTGGTGATTAAATATAGAGGAAATAGTTCTGATAATTTGAAATCCATGGAATGTTGTTTATTAGACTCTGGGGTCCTTGTTACTCCGTGGAATAAGAAAGAAGGACTAGACCTGAAGTCCATACATCAGTTCAAATTGTGCTTCCCAGCGACTAATGCCCTGTGAGATGTGAATCCGATTGAAGTATCAAGGATGGGCCTCAGGTTCCTGAGTGGACACACATGTGGGTGGTGGTGTGATTTACTGAGAGGAGGTCGCTAGAGGAACAGGTTAGAGGAAGAAGATCATGAGCTTAGTTTTGGACACGCTGCATTTGCTCTGCCTTTGACATACCCAAGGAAAGATGTATAGGAAACAGATGGAGACTTTCTGGGGTTCAGAAGAAATAGCTGAGCTGGAGTTAGATATGTGAAAGTTAGCTGGGTATGGATGATAACTGTAGCCACAGGAGTGGAATGAATGGTCTAAGAAGAATGCAGAGTTAAAGACAGGAGGGTCAGGGACTGGGTAATGAGGAATTGTAGAATTTCATGTTTAGATAGAAGAAAATGATTCAGTGCAGGAGCAGCAAGGGAAATAGGAGGTAAAACCAGGCGGGGAAGGTTAGTTTCCTTCTTATTTTTACATACTTTTCTTTTTCCACGTGTGTTGATGCATTACCTGCCATCCTTATCTACCTTAGTGCTTATTGCCTAGACTTAATAACAGCAAGCTTGTCCCCTGTTTCAGATGGATATTGGTGCACTCATTGCTGTCCTTTTCATCTGCATTTTTCTTACTTGAAAACTCTGTATTCATTCCTCTGGAACGTCAAAAAGATGTTTTCTGCAGCATGTGGTTCAATTGGCTTGCTACGAGAGAAAAAAGATCCCTGGAAATGGTGGAGACTGCATCTTCCATCCAATACAACAGAAGGCACGGGCACTGGTTTTGGTTGTTGTGGTTGTTATCCTTTGGATTCCTCAGTTGTCGTACACTTTCTCAACAAGATGGTCTAACCTTGAGTACACTCTTGCGTTTACTTCATAGGGATGGCAATTTGCATTTTCTTTAATTTAATGAACTGTGGCAATGTGTACAGTTAAAGAACGTTAGCATTTATGGTTAGCAAAGCAGAAAGCACCATCATCATTTGTTCAGGTTGTTGTAGATCTATGAAAAAAAAATACATCCCCCTTGGCCCTCTTGGAGTAAGAATGCCATAGTACTGCTGGGAGTGACAGATTGGTTTCTTCCCCCAAGTCCTCCTCCTCCCCTCCTCCTATTTACTTTTTTGGAAAAGATTTTCATATTCTTATTTGGTTTAAAATTAAAATTTCCCACACAAAGGTAAAACTAGAATGCCTAATAACAAACTGTCAGTAAATGGCAAGTCACCATTATTGTTTGTGATGAATTCTCTTTAATTCTATTCCTCAGTGATTTTTTTGTAATTCATGGTAGCCTTGTCTTTGGTACCTTACCTTGAGTTTGATGGCCACAGAGCCAATTGAACAACTCGTTTTACTTTGATTTTCCTTTTTATTTTAAGTTCATTGTGACTTAATTTAGCCCTGCAAAAACACATGCTGAAACGCTGCCAGAGATTGACTAGCTAAATACCATGGAGGTTAGCGTTGCAGAAGCAGTCAAAACCAGAGTGAAATGTCCTTGACTTTAAGCCTAAATTTAGCATGTCAATAAGGGTGATAACCTAGACCAACAGCTCTGGAACACTGGCCTGCTTCCCCAGAGGGAGAAAAATGTTCCTGTTCAGAGTATTAGGCAAGAATGTGACAGCCAAGTTGTACAATAAAAACTCTGACAAATATTCTCGGCAGTGTTATCTTTTACCCAAGAACGCAGTCAGTTGCTACTTAGTAGGTGAAGACACCAATAATGATATTCTCAAATACAACCACTTACATTCTAAGAGAACGTATTCTGATTTACTCGTCCCACACATATGTGTTTGTGTTGGCCTGGGAGGGAGTGTGGGACTGGGGAGGAGGGCACTGAGGAAGATAATCCATTACTTGCATCAGGACTATGCAATTCTAATTGCTGGGAGGTCAGGGATGGAGAGCTATCGGGTAGAGTTCTGTGCTTGCAAACAAACAATAAAACAAAACAAAATTTCAGACAAATCTCCAAAAGAAAATTGCTGAGAGGATTGTGGGTAACTCCAAAAATCAAAGGAAATTTTACACCTATGCTTTCTTTTAAGATTTTTATAGTTTTACCTTCTTTATTTAGGTCTTTGATCAATTTTGAAGTAACTTTTGTATAAGGTGCTTACAAGTAGGGGCCCAACTTCATTCCTTTGCGTATGGATATCCAGTAGTCTCAGTACCATGTGTTGAAAGAGCTACTCTTTCCCCATTGAATTACCTCAACGCCCTTTTCAAAAATCTGTAGAGACAGAAGGTAAATTCAGTGAAGCTGGGGTGAAGGAGTTTGAGGGGGATGCAGAGTGACTTTTAAAAGTTAGAGTGTGTCTTTGGAGGGGGGTTAGAGTGATCTAAAATTAGAATTATAGGAATTGTATGCCTTTAATGGGTGAATTGTACAGTGTGACAATGATATCTCAATAAAGCTTTTAAAATTTTATTATAATCTGTTAAAAATATCAAAGGAAGTATTGATCACTCTGGAAGTATAGAACCAAGACAGTTCCAGGGATTGGGTAGTGAGAAGTAATTGGCAGTTTCTTAAGGACCTTGCTTTCCGAGTGACTTTAGCGTCAACATTTTTTTTTTCAAAATAGTATATTATTAAGTACAGAACTCAAATGTTTGGGAGAAAAAGTCAGATTGGTCCAGCCCAATGTCTACCCAGTGGGAGAGGCAGTGAGTGAGTGCCCTGGTTGTCAGTATTAACACGACTACATGAATAATAATAGGTAAACTTGGCAAAAGGCTCATTTAGTAGTTACTGGTCACTATGCTAAGTGCTTTACATTTATTGACTTTTTAAATATTCAAAATCACCCTATTAAGTGTCTATTAGCATTACAAACCCTTTATAGAGAAGTGGGAACTGAAGCTTATGAAGGTTAAGAAAATTGCCCAAGCTCATAGCTAGTAAGTGAAATAACTGTGATTCAGACCCAGTCAGCCTTGTTCCTCAGTCCATGCTTTTAACCACTGTGCTACAGAATCTCTCCCTAAAAATGAAGTTTTCAAACACTGATATATTTTCACATCCGGCCTCTTATTATCCAGGGATTAGTGTGTTTACTAAAGAAAAAGTGCTGTTACAGAAAGAAGAGGGAAGCCGCACTGCACTGGCAAAAACAACAAAGATGTGGTGTATGTATGTATGTATGTGTGTGTGTGTGTGTATATATATATAATGGAATACTACTCAGCTGTAAAAAGAATGAAATAATGCCATTTGCAGCAACATGGATGGACCTAAAGATTGCCATACTAAGTGATGTAAGTCAGACAGAGAAGACAAATACCATATATCACTTATATGTGGAATCTAAAAAATGATACAAATGAACTTATTTGCAAAACTGAAAGACTCAGACATTGAAAACAAACATCGTTACCAAAAGGGAAGGGGGGAGGGGTAAATTAGGAATTTGAGATTAACAGATACATACTACTATATATATAAAATAGACAACAAGGACCTACTGTATAGCATGGGGAACTATAGTCAGCATCTTATAATAACCTATAATGAAAAAGAACCTGAAAAAGAATATATATATACATACATATATGTATAACTGAATCACTTTGCTATATACCTGACACTAACACATCATTGTAAATCAACTATACTTAAATGAAAGAAAAAAAAAAAACCCATGTGACCACCAGAGGGAAAAAGTGAATTAGTCATTATTAAGTCCACATATATCGTTCACCCCACTATGTTGTCAGTATGCCCTACGAATCCACTCTTCACCGTCCTCTACCTGATACCCCAGGAGCTGCCCCGTATGGGCTGCAACAACTTGAGTCCCTTGCCTCGGGTTTCCTTTGGATTCAGTGAATAAGAGGTGGGAGATTAAAGGAAGGGAGGAGTGAAAAAGCAGGTGGTTTATTCCTCTGGCTTCCTCCCACATGGTCACCAAGAACTAATGGTGTCCCTCATGAAAGCTTCCAGCTCCTCTCCGGTAGGCTTATCTTACCCACAGTGACAGATATTTCTTTGCATTCCAATGACAACTCCTTCCCTTTGATCCTTCGGGCCTAAGAGTGATAATGGCTACCCACTATTCCTGGGACCCCGTGCTGGCTTCCCTTTAACTCTGCACACCTTATAAAGGGTCTCTTTGTTGAACCTCTCCAATCACTCCTTTTGAAGGTGAATCATACTAGGACTCTGAATAATGCACAGTAACCCTGCAAGGTCAATAAAATTATGTTGCTATTTTTGTTGTTGAAGAGTTGAGGCTGAGATAATTAAGTAGGTGGGCCAAGAGTACAATTAGTAAGTGACAGAGCCAGAAATCAAACTGAAGTTTTTTTTTTTTTAGCTTTCTTTAACTGGCAGCTGGTTGCATAAACTACAGCCTGCTAGCTCTATCCACAAGAAAACTGGAAATCTAACTGAAGAGGGGGTATACTTCAGAATAGATTTAAATGAGCATTAATCATTTTGAAATTCAGTTGAGTCTCCCTTCAAATGTACTGTATCTATATAGAAAAGGATTTCAGGTGTGGTGTGATGTTTGGGAATGTGAAATCTGGGGTCACTGCCTGACTCTCCATCTGTTATCACTGGGTGACTTTGGATAAGTTACTTAGATTCTCTTTGCTTCAGTTTCCTCAATTATGAGATTAGAGTAGTAATGTTACCAGCTTCTAGAGTCATGGAAAGGATAAAATAATGTAATATATGTAAAGCCCTTAGAACAGTGTATGACTCATGGTAAGAGGTCAATAAATGTAGCTGTTATTATTAGAGACTTCAATGCATGCATTCACTGCTCTTCAAACCCTATGGTGCTGATTCTCACAGACTCCTCCTACTTTCTTGAGATCAGAAACAAACGTGCAGCTTCTCTTGTGTTTTAAAAATTATTATATAACCAGCTAGAAGGAAGGTAACAATTTTGAGCAGCTAGTTACATCCCATCTTTGGGCCCTTTGGGGTTCTTATTGCAAAAAGTCCCTTTTAGTGGAATTATTAGGCGGAAGAACTGGTTCCATGGTGAAAGTAGCTTCACTGACCTATGCTGAACAGGGTATGAATTCAGAGATTCCTTTGTACACTATGTATTTGTATGGTTGTGTTTTCTTATCCAGTCCTGCTAGTGACCAGAAGCACTTCAGTCTTTTTTTGCAAGGGGAACAGCTCAATAGCTACACTGGAATCAAGCTTTTCCCCTTGGTCTGATCAGCACCTTGTGGAGTAGTCATTGGTTCTCAGTGACAGAAATTGGAAAGAGTACTAGATTGGGAGTTTTGAGATCTGGGTTCTCTTTGAGATGTTTCAATATGTGGCTCTGTGACTTTGGCAAAGTTGCTACCTCATCTCAGACTTAAGTAGCTCATTTGTTAAAAGAAGTTGGATGAATTCATGGATAAAGTCTTTTTCTCTCCTGAAACACCGTGGCGTTACTGAGGAAATCACAGCAGCTTATCAAGGCGGCCAGCCTTCTCCTTGCTTTGTGTGAGGGCTCGCTGGCAAAGGGGAAAGAGCGCAGACTGAGGTGACCGTAACCAGTGGGGGCCTAGCATGGCTTTACCACTTACTCCCCTATGTGAACGTGGAAAAGTTATTTAATACTGAATAACCTCAAATTCCTAATTTTTAAAGGTAAGATCTATTTCAGAACATTGTTATGATTCATGTCAGTTTCCTAGTACACTGTGTGGTGACTCTACTAATATTCAAGCAGTTTACCATTTCATTGAGGAGGTTAAGAGGGATCTTGTAATAGAATTACGAGAACATGGGAATTTGGGATTAACTTTTTCAAGCCACAGATCAGGACATGGATATGAGGAAAGATTTCTTTCCAGATTTGTGAATTTATTTATAGGAAAGTTTATATGAATGCAAAAACATTAGATTCTATTGGGCATTTACAGAATTACAATAATCAAAAGTATATGATGTTAAGAGTACTGGGACACTTCTGGTGGCCGTACATGTAAATTACATGCCATGCACGACATATACAAAGGTATGTACATGACAGGGATTTAGAGATGGATGAAATCACAAATATTTGCTTTATATTTTCATTGTTGCTGTGGCTTTAACTGATCATTCTGTCAGCCCTGATACTGTTCCTAGAATGTTCTACCAGGAGTCAGTGGCACCACATGAAAATCTGCTGTGAGTCCTTGAATCACAGTACAGGGTATTCTTTCTAATTCCCTTCTGCCTGCTCTAAATCTCATAAAACTTTATTCGTTTATATCTCAACGCTTCGATTTTTCTCACCCTGACTCCCTTCTTGATGATCTCCTTTTTAAAAAAACTTCAGTGTTATTGAGGTATAGTTTACCTATAGTAAATTCACCTCTTTTTAGTGTATATAGTTTGAGTCTTGACAAATGTCAGGTAATCATCACAATCATGATAGAGATTATTTCCATCACCCCCTAAAAAGTCCCTCATGTCTCTGAAGTCAGTTTCCATCCTTCTCCCTGCTGTATCCTGTCAACCATTGATCTACTTTCTATCACTGTGGTTTTGTCTTTTCTAGATTTTCCTCTACATGGAATAGTATGCAGTCTTTCGTGTTTGAGTTCTTTCACTTAGCATAATGCTTTTGAGATTAATCCATGTTGATTACTTTCAATGTGGAGTATTTTCCCTTTGAATGAAGAGGTCATACTTTGTTTATCCTTTCCCTAGTTCCTGGAGGCTCGGGAAGAGAGCTTGCAAGGGAGTGCAGACTCCCTTACAGTCTGGGTCTCTCAAGCATTATAAACTAACCACTAGCCCAAAGTAGACCTTTAACAGTTCATTAAAATTTCCATTGTTTTCTTCTTACCTACTTTTTATTGGCCACCTCTTCCTGTCATGCTCTCCCAAAGGTAAACAAACAAACAAACGTGTGCTGTCTCTTTTCGAAGGGCTGGCCGCTTTGTGATTTAGTTCAGCATGCTGGTATGCTACTGCAGCAGTTGGAGCAACTCAGGAATAACTATGGTCTTGTTGACTATCTACTGTTTTCTTCTTGTTCAAATGGAAACCACATTCTCTTATATCTTTCTACATCCTAAGCAGAAGCAGAATTTCTTTCAACTCATGCTCTTTTGGTCTGGTCACTCAGTCTACACTGCTTACCTTGGAGTAGTAGACCACACACCTTGTGGGTCACTGCTGTGGCAACTGTAATACTGGGCAGAAGGCATTCTATACCAAGGTCAAGTCCTTAAAATATCGCCAGCTCCCTCCCCTAACCTGACATTACAATTCTGGGAAGGAGATGTGAAAGTTGGAGGAGGGAGGGCTTAATCTGGACCTTGAAAAGAAGAGAGCCTTAACAAGAGGGGGTGCAGTCCAAAGAGTACTGTGTGAGGGAAAATGTATGCTTTCTTCTAATTTCCTCCCCCCTTTCTGTGTGAGGCAAGTCAGTTAACACCAACCCAACCATGAGACAGTCTCTTTAGGCTCCTTCTGTCTGATTTGTGCCACTTCTCTCTCCAAAAGATTGCTATCCTTTTCCATTCCATGGCTCTGTCTCCATCCAAAAGACCTGGCTGTGTAACAATTCCCATGTGGTAACTTGCATGTGTCCAGAAGTAAATATTGCCAGAAAATCGCCCTTTGGCAAAGCCTTGGCTTATACAAATCACAGATTTGGCTAATCTGCCAAATGTTAGCATGCTTTAGCAGTAAACTTGAGAGGATGGTGTTTCCCTACAATTTCCAGTCTGCAGTTTTTACTAGTATAAGAACCTACTCCACTTTAAATAATTCCTTCTCTCCTCCTCTCCCAATTTGGCTAATTGATAATTGATGATCTGTAGTTATAGTCTATTATTTTGCTTTCTCTGAGTACACTGATATGTCTAAATTGACTCCAAGGTCTCATCAAATGATAACATCTCAGTGTGAATGAGTTTATCTCAATCCTTCCTGAAGTCCAGGTGAGAGAAGAGGGGCACAGAAGAGAGCATGTGCTTACTGGTATTTCATTTAGGTGGGGTAGAGGCTGGTATTGCAGGCACAGAATAAGGAAAGGAGAAGAGAAAGCAGAAAATGAAATCAATGATGAACTTCCTGAGTTGATCATGTGCCCAAACTAACCACCAGTGAATTAGTTTGAGGAAGAAATAACCTATGTGGACAAGTATCTTGTTAGCAGGGGAAATCATGATCCAGTCATGATCTTTTTGAGGGCCAGAAAGTTCCTATTTATCCTACTGCTCTAAAAAGAACCCAAGAAAATAATTGGATATGGGAAATTGAACAAATGATAGCACTGAATTGGAATATCTCTAAGGATCCTCTCATATGTATTTTAATGTTTCTAATTTGTGGTGATACTTCATTTTGGTGATGTAAAAGCTATTCTTATGGATAAATAAGATGAAGCAGATGTTTTAGGCTGTTTTCCTAGCTTTTTGTTAGTTAGAAAACCATGTATCTCAGGCATTGTTGTGGCATTTCAGTGCCTTTCCCTCATTGATTGTTGATCATATTCCAAGTCAAATTCATTTCAAAAAAAAAACTGGAGCAGTGGTCTTGGAAATGAAATGACAGCAATTTGTAATCCTTTATGTAAAAGATGGGGTTGATTTCAGACCTGGTGTCTCATGCCTGTTTTGGCACGTGCTGGAAGTCACTGTGGAGAAAACACGTAGCCTGGGTGAGGAACCATCTCATATCCTTTTCCATCCAACCTCCTTGCCAAGAGTAAGAAATACACTGGTGTGATACAGATGGAATCCTGCAGTTTTGGAAATAGTTTTAAATTATGATATCTTGATAAACAACAAATGGCAATCTAGGTACCAAAACATAAGAAGCATATTTTCCAGGCAGGGGAGGAGGAGTTGGGGGAGGGAGAGGGAAAGGGAGAGAGAGAACTTCCCACTGACTTTCTTCATTTGCATGGTCAAAATCAGCAAGTTATTTGATGCAAAATTGATGATGGAATCAATATCCAAGCTTCCAATTTTGGAGAGCCACCTGTCAGGAGCTTTGCTAGGGACATGAGGAGCTTTACCCTACATAGACTTCAAAACAACCACATGAGTTAGTTACTATTACACCTGTATGTTAATTAAGTCATCCAAAGCACATGTAGGTACGTGAATGAACCATGATTAGAAGATAGTTTCTTCTGATTTTAAGGCACTAAACTGCTGTGAAGAGATTTTGCCCATCTCAGTAAAGTCTCAATAAATTGACATTCAGATATGGAGATGATCTAGGTGGGCCTGACCCAATCAAGTGAGCCCTTAAAAAAGCAGTGAGTTCTCTGGCTGGTAGCAAAAGTAGAAGTTAGGGAGATGCAAAGCAGGAAGGAGATTCAGTGTGAGGAATCCCGTTGCTGACAGCCAAGGAAATGGGGCCTTGGGTCCCACATTCATTACAAACTGATGTGATACAATGTAAACCGCATCTGAGCAGAAACTTTAAATGCGGTCGCATGGTTTAGGTTCACCTTATGGCCCATGCTCATCCCACTTGGCACAAGAATGGGGAGGCCTAACATGGGGTGCTTTCAATCAGGGTCCCAGAATTAGACAAAGCATAGAACTGAGCCAAGCAGAAGGCAGGAAAACTAAGCACAGCATCCCTGTGACCACCAACGTGTAATGCAGCTAAAACGTAAGTGTGTGATTGTAAGCCACTGAGGTTTGGGGACTGTTACACAGCAAAGCTGAGTGACACATATAGTATATACAGTTTTTTAAAAATTCTGCTTATTAAATTTAATATTTTGGTAGTATATTAGTTAAACCTATTGTCAAGTAACACAGTCACCACAAGCTTAGTGGTTTAAATCAACACATATTTATCATCACACAGTTTCTATAGATCAGGAGTTTGGTCATATCTTAATTGGATCCTTGGATTCAGGGTCTCACAAAGTTACAATCAAGATGTTGGCCCATGTGTGGTGTCATCTGAGGCTCAACCGGAGAAGAATCTGCCTTTGAGCACAAGTGGTTGTTGGTAGCATTCACTTTCTTTCAGGCTGTTAGACCGAGGGTCAAAGTACTTACTGACTACTTGCTGGAGACCCCCTTCACTTACTTGCCATGTGGCTTCCTCCACAGGGAAGTCTCAAAACATGCCAGCTTGCTTCTTCAAAGCCAGAAAGGGGGAGAGCGTCTCCTAGCAATGCTGGTGCTACAAACTATGTAACATGATCACAGGAGTGAAATCCCATCACCTATGCTGTATTTTATTGGTTAGATGAAAGCCATAGATTCTGCCTACACTGAAGGGGAGGGGAGTGTACAAAGGTGTTAACACTAGGAGGAAGGGATGACGGGCGACCAGAGAGTCTGTCCACCATAGATAGAACTTCTCATGTCATTAAACATTCTTCAAAAATATAATTGTTAATGCTTACACAATACCTCACATGAATGGACAATAATTTAATCATTCTATTCAACAATTGGGTGGTTTATTACTTTTTCTATTAGAATTATCATTATGGCAAATACCTTGCACATACATTTTTGCCTACATATTTACTTATTTCCTTTAGATCCCTAAATGACAATTTATTGGATTAAAGACTATGACTGCTTTTAATGTCCTTGATAAACACTGTCACAATTATTTCCAGGAAATTGATACCAATTTACAATTTCTAGGCCTATCAGAGATTCATTGTCTTACCATCCCTTGGCATTTATATATATGGTTAAATGTAACTCTTTTTATAGGGCTATTGACTACATTTCATCTACTAATTGTTTCCTTTCTATTTTTCTGTTGCTATGTTAATATTTTTATTATTGACTTTTATTACTCTTTATATATTAGAAATATTAACCTGTCTTTAATCTTGATCTCAAGGATTTATTTGGACTTTTTCCTTTACCTTTATTTATGACAGGTTAAAACTTTTATATAACAAAATAAATGAAACTTTCCATTTGCAATTTCTCTCATTGGGTAATTAAAAATTTATTTCCCCTCCTGAGACCAATGTCATTTTAACCTCTATTTTCGATGACATTTTATGGCTTTAGTTTTTCAATTTCATTATTACTGTGTACTGGGATTTATTTTTGTGCATGCTATGCTATAAGGCTTAAACTTATATTGGCTATTTTAAGGGGAAAGTGTCCATCATGATTTAATAAATGTTCCATCATGTCCAAATTGGCTTCTAAGGCTTCTTTCATTAAATACTAAATTCTTAAATATAGTATGGCTTATTTCAAGAATGCTTATTTTTTAATTTATCTTGTTGTTGATTCTCTAGCCAATCTCCCACTAGTTTTAATTACTATACTTTTAGAATATGCTTTAAAATATGTTAAAATTAGCTTCTAACTTAAGGGACAGCTGATACAGTTACATATTTTGCTTCCCACAATCAATATATTCATGGAATCTTATACCATATTATTCAGAAATAATCCAAGAACACCCACTAACATGATTCTATACAGATACTTTTTATAATGGAATCATCATCTCAAAGCACATTTTGAAAAATTGGATTTTTATGAACAATATTGGCATATTATTAAATGGAACCGTACGTGAGCTCTTTAGAGAGGCAGTCTACATTAATTGGGAGGGGGGAAGATAGTTGAGAGCAAAAGTTCTTCCAATATTTTGTCCATTTTTGGAGCATCTTAATTCTGTTTAGGTATTCATGGAATAAGTGAGGCAGAGCTAAACATATGCAGAAATGGTAAGAATGAGCAAGGCAGAAAGCAGTTACACAATAAGCACTAGGATGCAAATAGTTTGTTCATTTTCATGACATGTGCGTACATATATACACTTACATTTACTTCTAATGATATTATTTGGATATCTTGAAAGTAAATAAGATTATGTATTTTGAAAATCTAGAAACAAGAATGGACAGAAGTCTTTTGTCTATTTTCTACATTTGCCCATTCGGTTTTCTTTCTTTCTACTAGCTAATAAGCAGTATTCTGCCTAGAGGCAAATGTACCATATAACTCAACCCTTCCCTTATGCTAACATATTCAAAAGAATATCCAAATTATTTAACAATAGTAAAGTCATCACAGTTCTCAGGGAAAATAATTTCCATTTTCACCAAGAGGTTTATATAGATAAATGAACGTAATAAACAGAAGCGAGGTCCTTGATGCTTGACCAACTCCTGCCACTTCTAACCTCTTCTCAGTCATATAGTCACAAATTGGAGTGATAAATAGTTTTATTATTTGCATGACTTACATTTCACTGTTTATCTAGGGGAAGGTAAATGTCCATCCATTTCTACTTCATGCCCTCATTGAACTTTCCTGAACTCTGCTTGTGTACTCAGATTTGGAAACCAAAATACACTTTTCACGTCTGTACAAAAGGAACATTTGCATAATCAGTCTTCTCTACTCAGTGGAAAGGTATATAAAGAGACCATGATGGTCATTAGAGAGAATTTCTGTAGATCCCTCCTGGGTGGATGCAGCAGCTGGTGTGATCCTGGGAACCTGAAGCAGCCAGAGAGGTAGGGCTCAGAGCACACACCATGATGGGGACTCTCCACGCTGACAAGAGTTACGACACTTCTACTACTTGGCAGCCAGGTTGGAGGGGGCTCCTTTTGGAGGGACATTGTATGTTTATTTTCAAATATAGAATCTGGATAGGGGGAAGAATCCTGAGAAACTAGAGAGACTAATATTTATTCAGTAAATGATGTGATATGCCAGGTGCTATGCTAAACACTAAACGGTGCTTCATTTAGTTAGCACAGCAACTCTGTGAGGTAGGCACCATGATGATCAGAATGCTCACTCAATTTGTTTTCCATACTAGAACACGTTGGGGAGTAAAATGGTAGCTATTAATACTTCAGCTCAGACAGTAGGCATAACATGGGACTTTCCTAGGAAAACTGTAAATGTGGCCACTTCTTATAATCTCTATATCACAAATAAGGGAATTGAGGTTCAGAGAGATTACATAATATCCCTAAGTACCAAAGCTAGAAAGTGACAGATCTAGGACTCTCAAATTCTTGAACTTACCACTTTGTGGAGTAAGCAGTTCATTATGAAGCAGTAATTCAGGAGATTTTTGATAGAGGATGACATATTAGTAACATTTCCCCTCTACTTCCTTCAATAAAATCCTCCACAAAATAGTAGAAAGAATAAGAGAGAAGAAAGCTCCATCTTTAATGAAACTAAGAAATGGTCAAAATCCCGAATCACAACATATATAGAGCTGCTTCCAGGACAGTAGCACTCCAGAGCCCTTTTTGCAAAAGTGTACTTAACACAAAACTCCAGTCAATCCAAACAGTAAGATAAAATGAAGAACCAAAAAATGGAAAAGCCATGGTATGAAAGGGCTGGGATCAAGTATTGATTCCATTAATAGTTGGAATTTAAAATTTAAAATGTAAGAATTATATTACCAAATATAAAAGTTATAAACACTGACAATGTAAAAATTATAATAGAACTGACAAAACTGTAGAGGTGTGAGGGAGGAAAGTGGGAGGAAGTTTAAGTACATGAAGATCTTCTTTATCCATGGGAAGAAACCAAGAGATACCATTTAACTTGATAAGTCAATAGGTAGATGTTAAAAATGCTACTTAAATTTAGAAAGTTAAACAGAAGTATTAAATATATATATATATATATAAACTTTCAATATTACCGAAAGGAAAAAAATACAATAAACAGAATTAAACCTAGAATTTTATAACCTTATAAATAGTAGAAGCAATCCCTCCAAAGCACCAACAACAAGAAAGTGAATAAAATGAAAAGAAAAACAACCTGATGATGAACAAGGTAAAGCCAAGAATATCATGGTAACATACATTTCTGTATGTATTAACTGATGCAACTACATAACTGAATGAAATGAAAAGAAGTGACAAAATTATCCATATTTGCAAATAGGATGATTATTCATCTGATAAGACCCAAGAAGAGAAATTGAAACCCCATTAGAAACAATGAGAGAGTTCAGTGAGGTATCTGATTACAAAATCAGTAATATTAACCAATAGCTTTTCTGTATATAAAAGCTAACCAGATGTAAAACAAAATGAAAGAAAAATCTCAGTCATCAGTAGCCATATGATTTATAACATCTAGGCATATTGTTCAGCCTTAGAGAAGAAAGGGATCCTGCCATTTGCAGCAACATGGATGAACCTGCAGGCTATCATGCTAAGTGAAATAAGACACAAAAAGAAAAAAATCTCCATAATCTCACATGTGGAATCTTAAACGTCTACATCGAATGCATAGGAACAGAGAGTAGAATGGTGGTTAACAAGGATGGGGACGTAGGAGAAATGTGGAGATGTTGGGCAAAGGGTAGAGAGTCATAGTTATGGAAGATGAATAAGCCTAGAGATCTACTGCACAACACAATGCCTATAGTTCATGACACTATTGAATACTGAAAATTTGCTAACAAAGTAGATTTCAGGTGCTCTCATCACACCCAAAAAATGGTAACTATGTGAGATGAAATGTTAATTAGCTTAGCTGTAGTAGTCATTCCACTATGTATATGTATATCAAATTATCATGTTGTACACCTTAAGTATATACAATTTTTAATAAAATATAGACTTATAAAAACATCTAAGTGTAAATATCAGAAGAAGTACACAGCACTTAAATCAACTGGAAACATAAAAAAATTTCCTGAGGTGCTTAAAAACCAGCTTTCAATACATGGAAAGGTGTACTATGTTGTGGAATAGTAAGATTCCATATTTAAAATGCATTCATTCTGCTTAAATTAATCAATATATTATAAACAATTCTAATCCAAACTATTAACATGAGTTTAGATATAACTTGACAATGATTCTGAAGTTCACCTGGATAAAAAAATGGGAGAATAGCAAGGAATCCTCTGAAAAAGAAGTACAAGGAGAGGAGCTCGGATTACTGTATGCTATAACATTGGATAAAGCAGCAGTAATTAGCACTGTTTGATTACAGGACTTAAACTGACTGATGAACAGAATAGAAAGTCCAGCCAGGTCCAAACACTTCTAGAATTTAGTTTGTGATAAAGTAGCATCTCTGATAATGGGGAAAATAGATTGTTCAATATATACATAATGGAATATATTATTCAGCTTTTAAAAAGAAGGAAATTTTGTCATTTATGATAATGTAGATGAATCTTGAGACATTATGCTAAGTGAAATAAGCCAGACAGAAAAAGATAAATACTGTATGATCTCACTTATATGTGAAATCAAAAAAATTAAAATTAAAATTAAAAATCTGAACTCATAGAAACAGATTGATCATTGCCAGGGGCTGGAGGTTGAGGGAAATAGGTAAAAGTGGTAAATGGCTACCAACTTCCAGCTAAAGGAGGAATAAGTCCTGGGAATCTAATATATAGCCTGGTGACCACAGTTAACAATACTGCACTGTAGACTTGAAAGTTGCTAAGAAACTAGATCTTAAATGCTGTTACCACTGCCACCAGCACAACAAAATGGGAATTATGTGAGATGAAGGATGTTAACCAACTTTATTGTGGCGATCATTTCACAATATATATGTGTACACATTAAACTTATGAAATATTGTATCTCAGTTATATCTCAGTAGAGCTGAAAAAATGATATTAGGGCAACTGGCTACCTGTTTTTTTCATATAATTGTTAAGTCTTGTTTCCTACTTGTTTCTTTACCCTGAAGCATATAGCAGACAGACCAAATATTTACATGGAAAATGGTATAAACAGACCAGATAAAAACATGGGGAAATTGATGTGTATACTTGGAGAGAAGTGCTTTCTAACATGAAAAAAAATAATCCATAACTGAAAATAACTGAAAAAAGAAAAAATGGTCATTTTATTATATAAATCTTAAAAATTTCTGCACGACTAAGATGTAACAGTCTAAAGAAAGTGACACATTTGGAAAGATTTCTAACATCCAAGCCAGATAAGACACTGATTTTTCTTAATATTGAAATAACTCATATAAATGAATAAATAAGAGAAAAATCAATCTGATAAAAATAGCCAAAAGGAGGGGGGGTGAAACAGATCACATAAAAAGAATTTAACAAATGTTAAAAAAAAAAAAAGTATGTACTCACAGATAACTTAAGCAATACATAATAAACTGACAAAATACTATTTTTAAACTAATCAGATTAGACTAGATAAAAAGTGGTTTGAGGGGACACAGTTGGAAAGGGTGAGGAGAAGCAGGAACTCATACACTGTTGATAGAATCAAATTGTGGAGAAGTATTTTGAAGGTCGAATTGGCATTATTAAAACTTTAGGTGTATTAGAACTTTTAACTTATCAATTTGTCCTTTAGGCATTTAGTACATACATAAATTTACATATGTGATCAGCTAGATATATAGAACTAAGTCTGTTGCAACCTCAGTGGTAGAAGGGGGAAAAATGACAGAATTTTAAATATCTTGTTGGTTACGTACATCATGGTTCATCTGCAGTACAATACTATGTAGCTATTTATAATATTCAGTGAAAAGGTGTAAGAAAAGGTGCCTAACATATCGTGAAATGAAAAAGTAAACTTATGGAACAGTATGTATAGTATTATACTATTTCATATAAATATAAGAAAACTCAACTTTCTATTTGTATATGTTATTTCTAGACAAAAAACTTAGCAGTTACTTCTGGCACTAGGATTAGAACCTTAAGAGGAGAAGGAAGCAAACTTCTTATTTTATGCATCATAAGGCAATTTGATTATTTTTCCATGATCACTTATTTCTTTTATAACAAAAGTAGCTTGTGTTTTATTAAGTATCTATTGGTAGCCCTTTAGTTACATACTGATTTTTAGACATTGACTGTTTTAAGTGTGCTTCTTCAGTACTTCATGAAAAAGAAATTCCAGTCATTCAATGAATATTTAGGGAGAACCTATTGTAGGGTATTGGTATATATGGGGGAAATGTAAGATTAGTTCATGGATTAAAAAAAAAATAGAATTTGGTTTTTTTCCTGGACCTGTAGTTCTATTTTGATTACTTGGACTGCCCTTTGGCAATCTCACGTTATCTTAAAATGCTAGACATTGCTAATAAGAACAGAAGAGAGAAGTACAGATAATCATGATTAAAATTTCCAAATAAATTAACTATAACAGACATGAGAAGGCACCTAAGTACTTCGATTCCAGGACTAGACATGCAATGTATATCCTCAATAAACATTGTGTCCTTTGATCTATATATTTGACCTTGTCATATTCTTTCATCATCACAACAATGCATTATATTGTATAGTCACGCAACTCCGAGTGCCAACTGGGCATAAATGATCAGAAGTTCCAAAATCCCCCTCGTGGCTTTCTAGAATCTTCACAGTCACTCTCCATTTTCTTTTCTGATCTTCCTTCTGGTTCCTTTTCATTGCTCCACCAAGTTGAAGAGTCTCCAAGCCTTTCACGGACTACTATATTCTATTCCTTTGCACCCCAGCTCACCCCAACGTGCCTTATAAAAGCATAGCCAGAGGAGAAGCAGTACAGTGCAATGCCATTAAGAGCCTGGACTACAGGACCACTTTCCAGTCTTGTGACTTTGAACCAGTTGCTTAAGTTGCAGGTGCTTCACTCTTCCCACCTCACAGAGTTAGTAGAAGTAAGTTACTTAAATTAAAAGACTAGTAAGGAATCTGTAAAGCACTTAGAACAATTCCCTGGGCACGTAGCTGGCATTATGTAAGAAATTACTAAATCCATCAGTAATTCCTACAAGGCTCAGTGTAGACATGACCACTGCCAGGGAGCTCTTCCTTAACTTTCCTCCCTCAAAACTGGGTGGAGTGCTCGTCTCCTACTTTCCCTCCTCCCCGTGCTCTGGCTTGTCATTGCACTCATGGCGCGACACTTTAATTGTTGCTCATTTTTTGGGCTCCCCTTCTGAAGTGATCCACAGTGAAGATGTTCTTCAGCTGATAAATGCAATCTTTTTTAAGGCAGGAATTTTCACATACCTTCTATTTGCTTTTCTTCCTTCCCTGTCTTCCTCTCTGCTCCCTTACTCCTGTTCCTAGAATCAACTTCCAAGTAAAGTGCCTGCACAAGGATCTTTGTCTTTGGCTTTATGTTCAGGATAACCTAAATAAAATAGTGTGACAGAGGAAGTGTTCTGGGTTCATCATAGTTTCCTCTTCCTGCGTATAAATGAAAACAGCCTCTCCCAGCCTGCTTGAAGTAATTCTGGGGTCCCTGTGACAGAAAAATACCTGGACTGCAACGTCAATGGGAAATAGAACTCATCATAATCAAATCCCCCTTTTTTTAGTTCCCATCCACTTTCCTGATTATGCAGTCTTTCTCTATAAGGCCTTACTATCCACAAATATTCTTGCTCAAATATCTCTGCAAAACAAAACAAAACAAAACAAAACACTCGCTAGGCGCTTGTTTATAACCTCTCCACTTGTAGCCTATGTTTAGTGCTCTTCTCAGCCTATCAACAGGCAGTGTTGTGCTTGGACTGGCCCTTGTGGGTTTTGTTACGATTGCAGGACTCCCTCAGCAGTGAGCATCAGGAAACTATGAAAGAGGCAAGATTTATTACTTAGAGGTCCTGGAAATTACATGGCACACCTGGGGCCAGACAGTGAGGTCATGGGTAGACGGAGGCCAGGTCTAGGGTTCCAGTTTCATTGGGGTCAAGGCTGGGGGCCTAGGGTTTTGTGGGCTCACTCTTTATTGGTGAATTTAAAACATAAGAGTGGGAATTTAAAGTGTAGGAAGGAAAAAAAAATGAGGCCCAAATGGTCAGCTGTTGAAATTAACGAGTATCTCTAAAACAAAGGATCCCAGGGTAGGGGGTAATTTATCTAGCTGTGTAGCTGGCAATATGTTTATTCAAGATAGCATCTTTGAAGGTGGATGCCTGGGCAATGAAAGCTAATATTACTTCATTTCATAGCCAGACTTCTGCAATGAGCTGTCTATATTTACTGTCTCTGCCTCCTCATTTCCTACTCATTCTTACTTAGTCCATTCTGGCTTCTGTCTGCACCACTCTATTGAAACTCATCAGTGTCACTGAAGACCTTCATGATGCTAAAGCCAATGGCTATTGTCCAGTCCTCACCTTACCTGACTTCTCAGCAGCAACCTTCACAGTCGATTTCCTCCTCCTTAAAACAATGCCTTCCCTTGGTTCCTGTGACATCACACTCACTTGGATTTCCTCCTGGCTACTTGTCAGTCTGTTTTGTGGGTCCATCTTTCTCTATATGTTCCTTCACAATAGTCTTTCTCTAGGTTCTGTCCTTTACACATGGCACACTGGTTTCCTACACTCCCATGGCCTCAGCTACCATTTGTATACTCATTATTCCCAAATCTATCACCATTTGTGTTTCCTCTCAGCAAATGGCAGATGGATAGGTAGTTACCAAAAGTGAAAACTGATAAAAGTTCTTGAATCCTATCCCTTTCTCTTCCTACATCAAATTGTCACTGCTTACAATCAGTTCTACTCTCCAGATATCTCTCAAAATGTATCCATTTTTTGCCATCCCAATGGACAATCCCTTACATCAGGCTGTCATTTGTCACAGTGAATTCTAGATTATACCTAGCCACCAGGCCTGCATCTCATCATATTTGAATTATCTCTTCATAAGTCTGTCTTCTCAAATAGACTGAATGCTCTTAGATGGCAAAAAAAAAAAAAAATCTTCTGCATATTTTTCTGCATATTTAGAATCTGGCACAGTAATTACTCAAAACTTGTTTGTTTAGTTGAATGGATGAATAGAGGAATGAATGAATGAAATCTGCCCTGTATGTTTCTGAAATTATATATATAAAACTATGTGTGTGTGTATATATATAGTATATATACTGTGTATAGTGTGTGTATATACAGCATATATAGTGTACACATATAATTTCATTAGGCTGTTAGCAACCTGCAAGTGACAGCAGCATCTTAGAAATTTTATCCTCAACGCATAGAATGACCTCAATACTTTCTCAAGGACTGATGAAGAATCTCAGCATTAAAAACATCTTTTATTTTAAAGAGAACCACATCACACTTAAAAAAAAGAAACAAAACCTGTTAGTTCAAATAAATATATATTTAAAGAAACCTAGTACATACATTTTGGCTGATTGTCTACTTTGAGGGTATGGAATCAGCCAGTTTAAAAGAAAGAAAATGACTAGTCAATTCCATCAAACAGCTTGATGGTTTTTTGTTTTATATTGTTTTAACAGAATATCCTAATTTAATCAAATCAACCAGTTATATCAGTACTGTCTGGAGAGAGTAAAATAGAATTTTGCTAGGTTTCTAGTTCTTTTAATTTTTTCCCCAATACTTCTGAAGTTTGCCTTGAATGTAATCAATGCATTATGAAGAATTTTTCAATAAAATCATTCAAATTTTAATTACTGAGTTTTATGATAACTTAAAGAATTGTGAACTCAAATCCCCTTTTGTACTTTGTATGCAGGAAAGGTTTGGCAAATGTTAATGAAAAATGCTGAAGGACAGTAAACTGCTTGTAGAAACAAATGCTTCCAAGGATATTAGCAAAATCAACTTGAATACAAACAACGTGTCAGTAACAAATTACCCTTATCTATTAATTAAAATCAAGCTCATTAAATGTTCTATTAGACTATGCTTTACTGATTATTATTTAAATTAGAGCAATACAATTTATATAAATAAAATAAATTCTAAATACCAAAGACATTTCAGCAATTCAGACTGGCCATCTCTCTAATGAGTCTGACTTAATGCTCTATGGTGTCTGAAGAAAGGCAATTTTGAGGAAATAATGTGTTCTTTATTGATTTTGCACACTACAAGTTTTTATCTTCAGAACACTTGGGTCCTGTCTGTATAGATATGTATGGACACTTACTTTTATTGAAATACTCAGACATTTCTCCTTAATCTATTTCCAATTTGGCATACATCGTTTATACCAGAGGGATGGATCTTTGTTCCTACTTTTCTTCACGGGATCATTTTAAATTGGTGAGTAGTAATTTATTTGCATAAAAGTTCCCATTTTCTTCAAATCACTTGGAAATATATCCCTCTCTTAGTTCGACAAAAGAGACAAAGACTGTCATGAGCAGTTAGAGTATTTGGCTGTTCTAAAATGAGGTGACACTCCTGTGCTTTAGAGGACTCTTTATAGTTAGGACTGAACCTATTGGAATGGAAGTCTGTCTGCATCTGCACATGGAATCACGTGACCATCACTGGTGACCAACAATACAGAGCTGTCTTGCATACTGCCTACGAGTCCCATCAGCAAGGTCTGTGGATGGCGGAAGACTTTCTGCCAGGATTTGCTATCCAGGTGACCTTGGGAGATTTCTGGCACATTGAACATGACATTCATTTAAGCGTCAGATTTATATGATGCTTTTCTGACCAAAACCTCAAGGAACTGAGGGCAGTGGCATGATTGGCCACTGTACAACTGGTCTCATAATAATCATGATGACACGTTCCAAAAAGCTATCAAATTGGAATTCCTGACTTTGCGGCTAAGCCTGCTAATGCTGAGGAGTCCACAAATTTTAAAGGGGCTCAGTTCCAAAAATTAATCAACGTAATACAACTTGACAAAACGTAAGCACTGAAAGGCTAGAACTCTGTTTTGTTACCGTTTGGCTTGGCTTCACTGTCGTCATGCATTTCACTCAGATAAGCATTATCTAGAAAGAGCTTACTCTCCAAAGGAAAGCAATCTTGTGTGGACTCTGGCAAAAGCAAGCCAAGGTAAAATGAATTACATGCTAGGGCATATAAACTTACAATAAGTCACGTATATTATAAGATGATACACTCGAAAGGCAATGAGGACCCTATCGTAAAATCTCGGGGACAACAAGACAGCCAAGAGTAGGAAGCTAATGAATTACATAATGACATCTCTGGCCACACATTAATAAATGTGCTGCAGAATTTTCAGCTACTGTACAGTTATGAAGTCAAAGACTGCATACCATGTGGTCTAAATTGTCATGATTTGGGCAGAGAAAGTGCTCCTCAAAATAATAAGCTAAAATTGACCAATATAACTGTAGTTTAAAATATACTTGTGTGAGACGCTAAAAAAATAGTTATCAAAAATGCAGGCTGGTTTAGGAAGGACAAAATTAGGGAGTCAAATTCTGTAACAAATGGGCATTTTAGAGAAGTTTCTAGAACATCAACTGACTCAGAAATCATATACCTCTTAAAACTAAAAACCTCCAAGATACGGGGATAAAAATACATCTAGTAGGACCATTCTGAAACAAGTAGGTTAAGGGGGAAAAGATGTGGAATGATTATCACTGGACTTCACTTGTTTCATCTGTTATTTTCTCAGGCTTCATCTGTTTACTAAAAAAACTGATTATGCTACACATTTGGAAAATCCAGTGACTCTAAGTATTTCTCTTACCCAGATGTCATAGTTTCTAGGATGCCACCACCAATACTGTATTATTTTTAATTAATCTCCTTATAAATATCTGTGGTACAAGTCACAAGAAACTAGTTTAGTATGGAGTCATACTGAGGAGTATTGGAATCTTGGTGTTTAACATTGGCCAAGTTAGTTAATTTCCTTGAAATTGGTTTGGTCATCAGTAGAGTAGAGGTAATAGCACCTGCCTCAACAGGTTAGTGTGCAAATGACGTGAGAGAACCCCTGTAGAGGGTGTAGCAGTTTCTGGCCCGCCCCACCTAGTTTCTTACACTATCTCATTTTAATAGGAGATGGACCTGAAAGGAATTCTGTGCTTATGTGTATCTCCATCTACATAACTGCACTTTTCGTTCATACAGTGGATGCCTCTGAGACAAAGTTCACGACCTTTGACATAGACACATGGCTTTCAACAACAGTTTGTCAATTTCATTAAGTGTGCAAACTCTAAGCACAAGGAACTGTGTTCAATAGCTTGTAATAACCTAACCTATAATGAAAAAGAATATGAAAAACAATATATGTATGTATAACTGAATCACTATGCTGTACACCAGAAACAAACATGACATTGTAAATCGACTACTTCAATTAAAAAAAAAAAGAGCAGACTCTGGAATCAGGTCACCAGGGTTTCGAGCTTGTGACTTACTAGCTGACCTGTATATAGTCATCTTGCTTAGCCTCAGTCTCTTCATTTGCAATGTTAGGCTAATAACAGCCCCTCCATCATTGGGCTGTTAAGAGGATCAAATGAAACTCTTTGTGTAAAGCACTTAACACACTTTCTGCCACACAGCACTCAGTCCATGGCAGGTGTATAGTGATTACTATTAATATTTTATTATTAATAGTATTAATAAAATTTTTATTATTACTGCATACTTATGTGCAGTACTATAATAGATGAGTATATAAAAGGAGTGAGAATCTTTGTTTTGGTCACACACATCTGCCCTGGGCACTGGTTTAGGCACTGGGGATTTGGTGGAAAGCAAAAAAGACAAAATTCCTGCCTTAAAAAAGCTTGCATTTACCAACAGAAGAACATCTTCACCATGGATCACTTCAGTAGGGGAGCCCTAGAAACGAGTCACAATTAAAATGTCATACAGTGAGTGCCGTGACAAGCCAGAGCACGGGGAGACGGCAAACTAAGAAACAGGCACTCCACCCAGTTTTGCAGGAGGAAAATGAAGAAGAGCTTCCTGGTGGTGGTCATGTCTACAATGAGCCCTGTAGGACTTACTGATTGATTTCACAGGTTCTTACATAATGCCAGCTATGTGCCAAGGGAATTGTTCTAAGCGCTTTACAGGTTCATTATTAGTCATTTAATTTAAGTATTTTACTTTTGATAACTCTGTGAGGTGGGGAGAGTGAAGCACCTATGACTTAAGCAACTGGTTCAGTTACAAGACTCAAGATGTCTGTCCTTTGTGAATGGCAGTAATCTTTTACCGAGATGTATGCTTGACTACAAATGCTTCCTAGCCAAAAGATTTCTCTGTCTACTGGCTCCTCCCCTACCTCTTGGGAGCTGTTCCTCAGAGCTGTCTCCCCAGCTATAGTCCTCATACCCTGAATAAAAGTTAAATTCACAACTCTCATGTTGTGCATTTTTCTTTAAGTCGACATATCCATTAGCTTTTGTCCCTCACTATTTAAGGATTGCCCTTGGGAATAATAATCTCACATTTATTGTATATGGAAAGAATATTCTTACCCCCATAACATTGGAGAAGGCTGTAAGAAGAAAGCAGAGAGACATCATGGCAAGTTCTTGAGATGGGAGGCTACCAGCAGGAGGTGAATCTGAGCTCTCCTGAAACTGTTCACTGCAGCTGCAGGTGGAGTCAGATTTGGTCTGAGGAGATGTGTCATGGAGAATCAGAGGCACCTGCTACACACAATAACTATAGTTTAACAAAAATAAAGGAAACAAGTGCCTTTTCTTCAAAGATGTCCCAGATAGGAGCTATGGCCTGGAATCATCTGCATAACTGTTTTAATACTGCATATGACTTTCCCCGTGAGGACCCAGTGGTGACTGTTTTTGGACCATGGAATCCACTGGAAAGTAAAATGAAGAGGTGACCATTTGCTCAAGCAATGTACATAACTCATCCAGGTGACTCAGACCCAAGTTCCTTCTGCCTTTCTAGAAGTCTCCATCCTTAGATCCTATTAGACAATTATCTTAGCACTCCATTCCACTCAACTCCTTTAGACATTGCTGGAATGTTCAGTGTCTATTCCTTTCTTAACTAACTTAACAGAGAAATATGTTTGTTACTCAAAATGAAGTTGGGGGAAGATCTGTAGGAATTTTCCCACATTCCTTCTCTAGAGGCATCCTGTATTTTCCTTCCATATTTTCAGATTTGAAGTTGACAGGGATAATTAATCATACAGAAAGGCAAGGTACTCAAATCCAGCAAACACAATGTATGCTTCTCTTTGCGGGTTTAATGAATGCATCCTTAGTGTACCTTTCAAAGTACATATTGAGTGTGGTTCTGTGATAGTGCGGCCACACTCTCCTTTCTCTCTTCTTGTCATTGCTTCAGGTGAGTGCATTCTGGTTTGTTTACAGTTGATGCTTTCAAAGAAGCATGATTTATTGACTAGTGAGCATGCTGAATATTCATTCCCTCTCTCCCTCTCCTCTCTCTCTCTCTCTCTCTCTCTCTATATATATATATAGATAGATAGATAGATAGAATGTCTATAAAATAAAAAGCCACCACCCCTCTACCATTTTGGCTATGGATTTTTAAAACAGAACTTTTATAAATTAGTGGTATATTTTTCAAACTCTCCCAAATTTTATCTAATTAGAAAACCTCTCAATTTTTGCTCCTTTTCTGTGCGCCCACAGTATCTGTTCTTTAAGACCCGTATCCCTGTCAGAGTCCTTGTCACACTGTATTATTATTTTATGTTTTCTTCTTTGTTCCTTCATTGTGCTTGGAGCTCTCTACCCTAATGGCACTTGGTGGAGTCTTAGTAAATAATTGTTGAACAAATAGATGATTAAATAGGTGGTCTGAAGACCTGGATGGTGTTAGTTTTTCTTATTTGGAATACTGTGCTTCTCTTGGGATGTTGCCCATGAGTAAATCCATACTGGATCCCAAGAAGGACTGCAGAAGTTTTAATACAGTGAACAAGGCAGACAAGTGAAATCCATATGAGAAGATACAAATATAATCCATAAAACTGTGGACCCAAATGGAATATCTTACTGATGTTCATTTTATAGATGAAGAAACTGAGTTTCATAGGAAATTGATTTCCCAAGATCATCAAACTATTTAGTGGCAGAGCCAGGTTTTCAGTCCCAATCTACTATACAGTATGAAAGAGGGAAACCAAAAAGGGCTATGAAAATCATTTAAAGGTTAAAGGATATGGTTCAAAGGTAAATATTATTTAGACTAGGATGTGTTGGGGATGGAACACATTCAAAGGGTAAATGATGATCTCTCACTAAAAATAATTCCCTAAGATAAAGGTATTGAATAAAATCAATGAGCTGGGAAAGAGGAGAAAGGAAAAGTAGGCCAATCACTGTATTTCCAGGATTCACATTTTAGCATTTCCTGAAATAAGAGTATATCTTAGAATTGAGAGGATCTATGTGGCTCTTTAACTTGGCAAGTGATGCTCTGAATTACATTGCTCCCTCTTTGATCTATCCAACCCGACAGAAAGATGATCTGTCTATGAAGGGAAGCAAATGGATGAAACATTATATGTTTGTGTTGAATTAAAATCATTCTGTAGCACAGCTTAAGTATTTATTTTTCTGAAAGGACTCTTCTTATTACATACTTCTCCATTCTGTTATTTCCAGCTAGTGGAAATCCATCATGAGTATTTAAATCTCCAAGATGAGCTAGATTCTAAATCTGTGCCTCATGTTTCTCAGCTGAGTCTCTTCTTCAAATTATATATGCATTTTCTGTATCTGTATTGCGATTCATTTTTCACACTTTCACAGTCTGGGATGGGAACCATACATGTGGTAGTTCTTGACCTATTTTTAAGTTTTGTCAATTTTTTTTTTCAACTTTTGCCTCTGCCCAGGAGGAACAACCACTAGATTGAATCACATTACAATTATTTTCGTAAGCTGAATCCAAATTGGGTCGCAGTGCTATTTTTGTCTCTAATCAACTTAAAAGTATTTTTTTTCCAGTAGTTCTGCTTTTATAGGCCTTCTTTCTAGATATGTTCTAAGGGCTTTGTCAGCTGTAATTCTGGAATATAGATAACTCTATAGTGTCATGCTCAACAACTATTTCCAGCTTGTTCTTAAATAAAATCTTTGACAACATTTGCTCTCATGTTCCCAGCCCTCTGTGGCCTGAAACTATCATGCTGAAATGACTACCAACCATTACAGTTTACCAATTTTAACTGATTTTACTTTCTTCATTCAAATCGCTAGAATTCCATAAGACTGTAGGGACCATCCAATTCAGTATTCTATGCCGTGGCCCAGAAAACTGATGCCCTGAAAGGTTAAGTGAGTTCTCCAAGGTCACACAGCTTGATAGGAGCCGAGCCTACAGTAGAACTCAAGGCTCTTGACTTTTGCAAGGCGGCTTTTTCCACCCTACCATAGTACATTTATTTATCACCAATGTCTTATTTTTCATATGTCTTATTTAAATTCCAAAATATTGGTAATATTCCAATTATTTTACCTTTTAACTGGAGTTTTTGTGAAAAATAAAGATCATGTAATCTACCCTTATGCTTATCCCAAATCATCCCCCATTGTCAATAAAAGATGTCTTCATTTTCATGTATAGCAGGAAGCACATGAACATAGCATTTTAATTTCAGTCAATGGTAACACTTAGAAAGGAAGACCAGATCAAATACTGTAACTGATCTTCATTGTAATTCCAGTACAGGCTACCAGCTGTACAGTTATAGCCATGTTGTGTTATGAATGTTTTGAGAAAGTAATTAAACGAGTGGCTCTGGATAAGACATTAGAACCAAGGTGATAAAGTCAATGACACAAATCCGAATTGGAGAACATACACACACACACATAAAGTAATTCTGCTTAAATGTTGTTACCCATGATTTTATCTTAGTATTTTTACTTTCAGAAATAGGGTGTTCCTAGGGATTCCAAAAGTTGGCATACATTTAAAAAATATTTATGAATTAAGGACGAAACTCACATGTTATAATGACATTTAGAGGCATTCAACAAAAGGGTAGCATAAGAAATCTATGGGTAGAGAACATGGGAACCCCTGGGTTTCCTTTTAAAGAAAATGTGTAACCAAATACAAAAGTGAGAATGGTTATGTACTTGGGGCATTAAAGAAAACACCCTGTGTTTCTGTTACAAGTGTATATGTTCAAAGAGAATGATACATTCTCAAGTAATGCCTGTTGACTCCCAGCTCTTGTGTAGTCCATCTGCTGCTTTGAGAGTCTACATGGAGTCCTTGAGGTGAATGCAAAGACAAACTCAACTGAGATAAGTAAAAACTGCTCAGAAAAAGCAAAGGTACATATGCAATTGAACACATATTTTAACCAAGCAGATTTATTTTTGTTTGTTTAAGTACTCACGTACACATACTTTTTTGAGACATTAAGTTGCCATTCTGCCAATAAATTCCAAGTTGCAACTGGCTTTTAAAGCATTAAGGAGTGGTTCTGTCATTTGGCAGTAAAGCAGAGATTTTTTCTTAGAGGAAGAGTCACAGAAAGCCCATGCCTCTGATGTTGTTTTCGATTTAAGAATAGCTGTCCATATTCAAAACAAATTGAGAAAATGATCTGGAAAAATTGATGCTCAGAGCACCTGTCCTTCAACTACATGGACAAGTCATAAGAGAATATTTCAAGGGGAAGGGAAGCTAAATCACTGAGATAATTGCTTCCATTTCCCTACTCATTTTTCATGTGTAAGCACAATACTTTGCATTCTATATTGAAAACCTTTTTTGGCCATTTGTTGGATGTTACTGATGAATTCTGGCTTCTCTTCATGGTAATTACTCAGATCTGAGAGCATATGTTTTAAAGTAAAAGCAAGACAGACTTGCAAACTAAAACAAAATGCTTGGAAGAGGGGACTTAGGGTCAAAAACTACATTAGTGCCTTCAATCAATATACTGGAATTATCTGGGGAACTTGAAAAATAGAGATTCACAGGGCTTATTATAGACCCTCTTGTTATGGGCTATAGGAATATGTATTTTTTAAAATCTTTTTAAAATTTTATTTATTTTTATTGAAGTACAGTCAATATGTAAATTGTAACCAGGTCCCCAGATGATACGGATGCGTCTAGGCTGGCCAGCACCGGTGATGCTTGGGAGGGAACTCCTGAACTACATCTTAGCAAACGTTTAGCAATTGAGGTTCTCTTAGGAGATTTCTTATATATTTCATAGCTTGAAATTGTCCATTTTACCTGAATCCTTAGCTGAGTGTATTTACATGTCATGTAGGGAGAGACCCATTGCCACTAAATTATTTTTCATGGCAGAACAACTGGAGAAATAGATACTTTAAGACCTTTGCCAACTACTATCTGGTCAGTCTATTGGCCTGAAACTTCTATGCGGAAGATGTCTCAGAAATAGCTGGTTGGGTATAGACTGACAGCTTTTAGTTAGGACTAAAAAAAAATGTATTTTCCCACTTGTCATAATAACCATCACTCACCAGAATAAATGCTAATATTTAGGAAATTCCTGTACAACTAACCCGATACAGTTATTAAGAAGGTGAAATTAACAAAATTGCCGTAGTTCTTATACTTAGAATCAATTACTCAGGTCCTTAGGCAATCATGACTGAAGGAAACTATAAATCCACCTCAAAGCAGTCATGAAGCTGACAAGGAAAGCATCATATTTGAAATGACAAAAAAGTTATTTTTTTTTCAAATCCTAATATATCTGAGCTATCTCACTTGCTTGAATTCACAGTATATTTGCATGGTTTACACTTGACCTAAGTGGACAAAAATGTTTTGCAGCCATGCGATGGTAAATGGAAACAACTAGGTCTCTAGAAGAAAAAAAAAATGCTTTGTACCATTTAGCACTTTTTGTGGCATTTTCAGCTATCACAGCCAATTTCAGGCCACGGAATCGATGCCACTGTCTGTAGAGTTGGGAAGAAATGCACGCAGTTGGCTCTTACAATCAGGTGTGATCTGGCTGTGTGCCTTTAGGCTACAGCTGCCAAACAGTAAACATGGCACTTTCCCATCTCACTTCCTCATACTGTCCCACTCAGGATCACTGCTTGCTCGCAAGGAGCTCCCAGCCTTTATGGAGACAACAGAAAAGGAGACAGTCAGACTGTTACACACAGAAATAAGTGCTGTGAAGAGGATGAGCACCAAAGACGGGCGTTCAGCCCTACTCAGGGAGGGGGAGGAGGCTTCCCTGAGGAGGTGACATCTACTTGCGATCTCACAGGGTAAATCTGTGGACTGCACTTTGAGAAAACTCATAGGGGGCCATCAACTTGGGGCAGGAGAGTAGCTGAGTCTGGAGGGAGAGACAAAGAACTGTTAAATCTTAGAGGAACTTGAGTGGCGTGATTAGGAGCGCGGGTGTTACACCTGTTGTTCATAGAGGCCCATCGAAGGCTTGGGGCTTACTGGCTACAGGGCAGAGAATGCATTCAGTGAGGTGCAGGCTGGAGGTAGAGAAGGATACGGTGCAAAACTCAAGGAACTCATACATTCCTTGTGGAGAGAGGCCTGCAAGCAGAGGGTTTACTTTGCTGCATGACAATATGGGCTTTGCTAAAGGTATGAGCTTGGCTGTGGATTGTTTGCTAGATTCCTGTCACATATACATAACTAGGTTGTAAGCTTCCTGAGTTGACGCTGAAAGTTTAGACTGTTACCAATTACACAGACGTCTCTAAGTACTGCAGTGTTACGGAGCAGCAAAAGACACAAGTTGTTTACTGAATGTTCTATTCCCACCTGAAGTTTGATTTTATGTGGATATATCCTCACCTAATAAATAATAAAAAAGAAAATAATTTTGTTTATGTCGTTTCAAATTACAAACATGCAAAATCAGCATGTGCTATAAATGTGTTTTAAAACATCACATCACTTATTACTACATAGAAATGCTAGGAATCTAACTTTCCTTAGCATTTACAAATTATACATGTATGCCTCTTTCTTGTAAAAGAGTGATCAAAGATTTTGAATATTCAGAAATTTCCTAGTTATGAAAGAATAGTTATGCGATTTTAATAATGCTAAGAAATCAATTGTAGTGGCTTATAATAGTATGTGTAACAATATTCTACAGAGGAAATGACCTTGGATTTGATTGTGATCTAGAGTCTTAACATTGTGTTATATTCTCAAGTCAACTTCTTGTAACCAAGGCTTCTATTATCAACACAGGTATTTCTCAACTCTAAAATGAAGTAAAAATAGCATGTTTTCTTTGGAAAGGATTTGAAGAATTGGATTTATTCATCACAACACAAAATGCACCCACTTTAGTATTAAATACACTAAAAATAATTCATACAATTTACTAGCATTAGCAGATAAGCTGAGCAGTTATATAAAAGCCCTGCTGTGAATAAAATATACATAGGACGTAGACAAATATGGTAATAGGACTGAATTTTTCTTGGTGTTTCAGCTGGTGCCCCATATTGCATAAATGATGGTTTAAATATTCTTGACCCTGAAACATTTGGTTCAGAGAAGAGAAGGGATCTAATATGCATAGGTGAGAGTGTGCGCTCTGTGGTTAGAAGCCTTTGTTTTAAACGGAAAGGTAAACGTGGACAACACTATGCTACAGAAACACTGTTAAAAATCTTAGCCGCTGAACAGAACAAGGGTTTATAGTTTGCTCACTCTCAGGGCAGGAAAAGCTCAAGGATTCCACTGGAACTTCTTTCAGAGCCTGTGCTCTTTTGCTCCAAGACTCATGTCTTTTATTGGATACAACGATGCCTGAGTACATAGGCATTCAAGAAAATTTTTGCTGAATGACTGACTTTCCCATAATCTATAGAAGAGTGAGAGAACTTCTTGAATTCAAAGTGGTAACTGCACCCAAGCCGCACACACACACAAAAATACTAGATTCATTAGACAGATAAAAAGATACAGTCAATTACAAATCAACTAATATAAATCAGTTTGGTGTGTAAAGTTAATCTGTGAGTTCAACATAATCACCTGTTTTTTTTTTTTTCCTTCCTGGTTCTAATTGTTTCTTCAGTGGAAAGACATGCCTAGTTAAAAGCATTCCCAAAGCTGATGACAAACCTGAACTGAAATAGCTAGTCAGGGGAAGCTGTCAGCATCCCACTTACGCCTCCCATAAATTCCGTAACACATGCTGCTAAGGTGGTGAAGCCTCCCTCTGTGCTGTTCTGGTGTCCACAAAAACATAGTCGGAAAATGGGAAAGCACCTTGGGAAGTATCTGGTCCAGGGATGGTAACCGGTAAAGCTCCACTCCCCAAGGCAGATATTTTGCTCTGTACTTTTCCAGGCTTGTGAGTGAGCTGAGAGCCACGCAGATAATTTTACACACACACACACACACACACACACACACACACATAATGGGCTTATACTTTAAGGTATTGTGCTATGAACTTGATATGAATTATCCAGTACATTCCTGACAGTAAGTCTCTAAGGTAGGTAATATCATTCTCATTTTACAGGTAAGGGAACAGAGGCCTGGAGAAGTAATATGCTCATGGTTGCACAGTTGTTAAGTGGGCCCAGAAAACTTTGATTCCAAATCCAGCATTCTTCATCACTGCTCTCGGTCACTGTGATACAATGCAGTTACAGTAGAGCCCAGTGACCACGTTGTACCAAGACACTCAGAATCTTTCTGAACGCTGTGACACAAGCAACCACTTCCAATCAGTGGTGACTGTCAAGGAAGTTGAAACTTACTTTCTTTGTCAACTCCGTTAATTCACATGAGAAGACCGAGCGCTGGGGTTGGTGGTGGTGGGTGGGAAGAGGTTGTCCAAGGTGACCCTCAGGGAGGCAGTGTCGGACTCAGGAGTACAAGAACTCAGCAGCCCTGGCGCGGATTCCCAGGCTTCTATATCAGGACATCCACCGAGATCTCTGCTCCAGCAAGGACAGCAGCTCAGAAGTCAGGGATACTTGGTTTGGTTTCTATCTGACCGTGGACCCACTAGAGGGTCAAGACTCAGGGCAGAGCAAAGTACTTGAGCATTTCTAGAAGATCCAGTGGACACTTCTTCAGTGTTTTACCAGAAAGCATTTAGTCAGACAAATTAGGTGCGCTGGGGGTCGTGTAGGATTTCAGGGAAGGCTCAGTGACTGTTCTACTTGGATCACCCCCAACCAGGCTAAATCGTGCCTGGTACATTCCATCGCTGATGAAGCCGACTCACAGAGAAGATCCACAGAGTCAGACAAAGGAAAAGGCTACAGAAGAGGGAAAGAGAATTAGAAACAGAAAGGGGAGGAAAATGGAAAAGAGATAACATAATAAAACATTTGTTATGCTGATTAGCACAGAGAGGCTTCACAAAAATTGTCATCACTATTCCTGCACTCGAGTTTAGTTATTTGTGCCCTCAAATTTAACACACAAAGTATCTCACTTCAGCATGAGGGCTACGGCTTCTTCAGTGATTTTTGGTCCAAACTCTCCTTAATTGCTCATTTTGCATGGCCTGGGTTTCACCTTTTCCCACTTAGCCACTCTCCAGTTGGCTAAGTCACTGTCGATGGGGCCCTGAAGTGCGCAGCAAGGATCCTCCAAGGCAAGCTGAGTGTCTGCTGCGCATCTTAGCCAAAAGCTGCCATGAGTCTCCTCTTCGGCTGATTTTAGATGCACCCTCCTGCTCAGAGATGAGAGCCTGCTTCGGTTGAGGGTTTCAGGTTTGTAGAATCACTCGAACCTTTTTAACCAGACTCTTTGAATTTCTAAAGCACGATGGGTTACAGGAAGTAGGGGCTCCGGCTGTCTTCCCAGTAACTTTCCTTAATTCATTTTCTATTCGTGCGATGCACGCATCGCGCTCCTTACACTGTGAAGAAAGCAATGCGAAAGGGGCCTCATTTCCCTACGTCTCATTGTGTTCGCAGAACAGCAGTGTTGAATGAAAGATGGAAATTAGTGAGGGAAATTCTACATTATCCTTAAGAGCATTTGACAGAACATCATATTCTGTGTAATTTAAATAGCCGAATAGAGCAAGCAGAGTTTAATTAAAGGAAAACTATGGGCTACAAACTTCAATGATTCGAAGGGGCGCTTAACAGTATCTTCACTTAACTCATTTTGATTATTTCTAAGGCCCTGGTGCTATTACTCTTAGTATCTAACATCACAAAATTAAGAGAGCTGTAGATGTCAGCCTTGGCAAAAGACAGCCCAGTGTGTGAGGTGAAAAACTCACATCTGTGATCCATTGTTTATAAAGCACACTGCTCTTGTGTCAGATGGGGTGTCGGGGAGGGGTGTGTGTGTGTCTGTGTGTGTATTTTCACGGAAAACATAACTTGACATTTTGGTGTTGACAAGAGAAGCCCTGCTGAGAGGCACAACTTTGGTGAATTCACTACAGTTCAGTGACCTTCAGTCTCAGTGTCAGAGAGTCTCTTCCACACTTCCCTGGGGGACAATTCCCTTTGTAGATGTGTTAATATCTTCAGTCAAGTCTGAAGGCCTGCCAGTTGGAGGCACTTTAAGATGACTTAGTGGATCTCTGCTCGGACCCACTGTGAGCTGGTGCTGTGGTCTCACAGCCCCTCTGTCTGAGAGCAGCCCTATTTTGTCCACTCACCCATTTCTAGAAGTGGGGCTAACTTTCCTCTCAGATGAGTTGTTTGAGCATCACTTCTTTAGAGACTATTGGTAGAAAAATGAGGAGGCTCAAGCTAAGGTGCATGTGGAGAAACTGATTTACGGGAACTTTAATCACATATATTATGTAAAAAGGAAGAAAAACAGAAAATGCCTTCTAACTAAAGCTACCAATTAAATCTGAACTTTAGGAATAACAGGAAGTGGAATCCTATTACCCCCATTTGTGAGGCTGCCCCTGCAAGATTAATGCTTGCTTATGGCCGGAGCCTCCTGGGACACGTACATTCTTGAAAGGGCACGTCCCTGTGGAAAAATGCTGGCTCTCCATGACACTGCAGCTCACCCCGGTCATCACACTGTTACCTTATACTCCAGTTACAGTCATTGGATCCATGTTTTATATCCCTGTTTCTACATTTCTGACTTGTTTCCTTTCCTACTAGCCTCATAGGGTTTAGGGTCAGGGATTAGGGTTCTGCTTTGTCCTCACTCAATCCCTCCAGGACTGTAGATGGGGCAACTCAGTCCCATGGTTCAATACTGGCTGCAGAGTGCTAGACCGCCCTGTGCTGACTCTCTCTTGACTAGACCCCTGCTTGTAGCTGATGGTTAGACCCTCTTGGTCCACCTGCATCCCTTTGACAGAGGGGCATACATTTGACCTCTAGGCGGAATCAACAGCAAAAATAGTCTGGGATTCCTGGTAACACTGATGAATTTCATGGATAAAAACAAAATAAGTTTCTAGGTAAAATAATTGGTGACTTAAAAAAGAAGTAACTCAGATCGCTATAAGATATCCAATCTGCAAGAGTGGAAGCTATGAGAGTAGAAATGTATTTACATGTTTATAAGAATAAAGGGCTCTTGATTTTATAATTTTACCCTCACATATATCCTTCATATGTGAGGAAAGGAAAAAGGTATCTTGTCTTTTTTTTTTTTAATTGAAGTACAGTCAATTACAGTGTGTCAATTTCTGGTGTACAGCACAATGTCCCAGTCATGCATATATATACATATATTCGTTTTCATATTTTGAAAAAGGCATTTTTGATAGGCAAGGGCTTGGAAAACAACACAACTGTAGGCTTTAAGGAACTACTCCAGCTTAACAAAACATGAATTGGAAAAAAATAATCTCAAGTTGGGGAAAGTTGAAATATATAAGGAGCAATTGTGACAATAAAACATACTTAAAATTGAATAATTATTGATAATATACATATGGATTATAATAAAAATGCCAAGTAGTTTCTTAAAATAGAAAACTAATTCTGTAAAAAAAAAAAATAAATAGTAACTTAGAACTCACATTTCAAATCTATGAATCCAAAGATAGGATCTTAGGAAAGAATAAAAAGTATGCAAAGGGTCTCAACTCAGTGCATTGTGGATACATGATGATTCCTCAGTTTTTGTATGTTAATATGTGAATATTCACTTCAGGTAGGTGTTTTACAAATTTTAGGATATAGGATTATGTAGTACCTCTTTGAAATTGGTAGCAGGGAAAAAGGAATGCAAAAGGAAAAAAGATGCATTCAAAAAAAGATAACAAGCTAGTTAAATAGATAATTAAAAAATATTTCAGAAATAAGACCAGATATATTGGTTGTTATAATAAGTGAGAAATGGTGAAATTTACCTGTTATAAGAAAGTTGTGATTAAATGTACTTCTCACAAGGAAAACATCTAAATTAAATTATATATAAAGATTAAAAACAAAGAAGTGATTTAACATACATTAGGAAAATGCAAATCAGAAAGTAGGACAAGCACTATTAATATCACATACAATGAAATTTTAAGCCAATAGTATTAAGTTCAGAATGACACAGGAGCAAAAATCCATGAGGTAAAACTCTAAAAATCAAGGATTTAATTAAAAACACAGTTACATTGAAAGACATTAACATAGAATAAGTAAGACAAAATCAATAATGATATAAAAGATTTAGATAAGCATAAATAAGGTTGATTTAATAGATATTAGAGCAGCTTTTCTAAAAACAAAAATAAATGTATTCCTATGTCTATGGGACTTTAAAAAAAATGAATCATGTTCTTGAACTGAGAAAAAACTTTTATAGATTTTAAAAAGTCTAAATTTCATAGGCCTCATTTTCAGACCATAATGCAATGCAAGAACAAGAAAAACCTGTGTGCGCACGTGTGTATGTGAGTGTGTTGTAGTAGGCTTAAACAATAATTGGTCCAGTTTTAAAGCATAAGGAGACTGCAGCGGGATCTAAAAGGGATTTCTCCAGGAGAAAAATACAACTATGTGAAACATAGTTCGACTGAGAAAATGGGAAACGTTACAGAAGAATGAAGGAACATTATTTTGACAACAACCAAAAAAGGACCACTAAAAACCTCGGGAAATAACATAAACAAAAACCTATACAAGGAAGTCATAGTCCAAATATAAAGCAAATGAAAAGATTTTCAGTAACTTGTACAATATAAAAAAGAATCCATTTGATTTGGATGGGAAAATCCTCTCTTTGAAACAACTTTAGTTTTATGTAAAATATCAAACTTACAGAAAAGTTGTAAGAATACTGAAATTTTATATACTTTATTCAGATGACCAACTGTTCATCTTTTCTTCCTTTCTTCTACTTACTTTGGGTTTATTTTGTTCTTTTTCTAATTCCTTAATGTAAAAGTTCATGTCATTGAATTGAAACCTTCTTTCCCAATGCATGTGTTTAGTTATAAATTTGCCCCCATGTAGTGTGTTAGCAGCTTCCCACGTATATTATGTCTTTGTTCAATTTAAAATTTTTTTCCATTCGCATTTTGATCTCTTCTTTGACCGATGGCTTATTTAGAAGTGTTATTAATATCCAAATATTGTGGATTTTCCAGATATTTTTCTGCTATCAATTGATAATTCAGTAATAGCCAGAGCACATACTTCTCATGGTGTGAATGCTTTTAAATTTATCGATATTTGCTTTCTGACTCCAAACACAGTCTATGTTGGTAAATATTTCATTATTTTTTAAAAGCATGTATATTTTTCTGTTGTTGGGTAGAGTGTTCTAAACTGTCAATTAGGTCAAGAAAGTTGATAGTGTTGTTCAAGTCTTCTATTTCCTTCATGATTTTCTGTTCACTCATTCTAGCAAAACCTGAAAGAAGGTTGTTGAAATCCCCAACTGTGATTGGGGATTTGTCTATTATTCCTTCCAGTTCTATCAATTTTTGCTCCACATATTTTGAAACTTTGTTTTTCTGCTTCATGAATTGACCATTTTATTTCTCCTTCAATTATGAAGGATAATTTTGCTGAATACAGAATTCTAGATTAGTGAATTGGGTTGTAATTTGTATAATTGTTCCTCTATGGGTAAGTTGTTTTGAATTACTCTTCACCCCCACACCCACCCACCATGGCTTCTTTCAAAATTCTCTCTTTGTCTTTGGTTTTCTGTAATTTGAATATGACATACTTAGGTGAGGTTTTTTTGTTTGTTTCTTTTTTTAATTTATTCTGCTTGGTGTTCTCTAAGCTTTCAGGATCTGTAGTTTGATGTTTGTCACTAATTTTGGAAAATTCTCAGTCCTCTTTATCTTTTGTGGATACACTTTTTTTTTAACTTTAGTAATGCAGTGGTGAGGTGTAGGGGGAGGGGATGCATTCTATATTCCTGTGATCATGTCTCAGTCTTTTAGTGAGACTATGCTTTGGATTGTGAACTTCCCATGAGTTTCTCAAAATTTCTCCCTCCTTAGGTGGGACAGGTTGGCTAGAATAGGCTGGAGTTGGTTATTTCCCTTCCCCTAGGTGATTTAGGCTCTGGTAATATCCTAGCAGTTTAGGCTCTGGTTAACTAGTTTCCTCTAAAGGCAAGCCTTTAAACTAATACTAGTGTTCTGCATATTTCAAAATAGTTCTTTTCCCCTCCCCCATGCCAGAAGTACAAGGGGGTTTTTCTCTGATATTTACTATGGGAGCCTGGTCGAGTGCCCGGAAGTAAATTTCATAATATTTTGGGGTCCCTAGGCAGATGGCACTGATGGCAGGACCAAGGCCAAAAGGTGCTGTAGCTGAATCCACAAGGAGATGGGGTTGTGTCTGGCTCTGTAGCTAGGACCACAGTTGGAATTCTGCCACTTGGGCATGAGCCTGTCTTCTCAAAATGGCCCCACTTAGTTGTGGCTTCACCAGGGTTTCCTAGGCTCCTACCTGAATCGCAGAGCTCCTACAAAGGCTGTCTCTGGATGGCTGCGAGAGTATGGCTGTTGTGGGAGAATATGAGCGGGGAACTAGGCTTGAAAGGATTGTGCTTATCTACAAGTAGCTTAACTGCTTTCCAAAATGGATTTCAGTGCTCTTAAAAAAAAAAAAAAAAAAAGAACCTCTAAGTAATTAGAAATTAAATTTTACAATGCCCAGTATTCCAGAAAAAATTACTAGATATGGGACAATAGAAATGGATCTAACATTGACAGAGAAGATGAAATTATCCAACAAGACTATAAAACATTTAAATATGCTGAAAGACTTAAAGCATGAGCAAAACCAAGAAAGAATTTAAAAGATATTTTTAAAACCCTAACTAGTACTTCTAGAGTAGGAAATTGCAATATCTGAAATGAAAGTGTTTAAGAGCAGATTTGATACTTCAGAAGAAAATATCAGTGAATTAGAAGTTATAGCAATAGAAATTAGCCACAATAAAGTATGGAGAATAAAAAGGACTACACAAAAAATGAACATTGCCCTCACTGACTTGTGGAAAAATATCAAATAATCTAGCATGTGTAATTGTAGTCCCTAAAGAGGAAAGTGTGAATAAATGTTGGCTAAAATTTTTCAAAATTTAATGATAACAAAATATCTAAAAATGCAAGAGACTCAACAACATCCAAACAGAATAAAATAAAGAAAACCATACCAATGTGTATTGTAGTTAAAGCTGAAAAAGAGACAGTATGAAAAAAGTTAAAACAAGTGAGAAGAGAAAAAAGACATGTCACAGAGTATAAGAATAGCTATAGTGTTCTCACTAGAATCTATGAAAGTCACAGAAATTGGAGTGACATTTCTAAAGTACTAAAAAAAAAAATCTGGCAACCAATATTCTATAACCAGCAAAAATGTATTTCAAATGAATGTGAAATACAGAGTTATCAGACAACCAATAGTTGAGAAAATTTATCTCCATCAGGCCTGCGCTACCAAGGAATGATAAAAGGAATTTCTTGAGGAAGAAGGAAAATAACACCAGATGGAAAATTTTATCTCTAAAGAGAGGAAGAGAACTAGTAAGGGTAAATATATGGGTAAAATAAATATTTTCCTAATTTTAATTTTTTTTATAACTGAATTTAAAATAAAGATATAACATTGTATTCTTGAATTTCTAACATGTATGTGTAAAATATGACAACAATAGCACAAAGGATGAGAATGGGGAAAAAGAAATATCTGTTTCAGGAAGAGCTTCATGATGGTGGAGTAGAAGGACATGGAGCTCACCTCTTCCCACAAATACATCAGAATATCTATTTTAAGTTCCTACGTTATATGTGAAATTGTATAAGATTATATGGAGGGAGAAAGTGATGACTTAGAGAAAATTAAACCTTTAGCAATTCATTTTAAAAAACTAAACCAAAAAGGTACAGCTTATAGACTTAAAAAAAAAAACATCTGCAAAGGTAATGATAGCAGTTATACGTAGTGAAAAAGTACAAAGACATTTGGGTGAAATATGATAGAGACCATGAGATCAACAGCACACAAAGTGGAAGAGTAAATATCTATCAAACATGAAGACATTTTTTAAAAATTTGCTTTACCACTAACGTGAAGTATGAATCAGTGTCCTGCATAGGCGCCATATATACATCTGGAAGAAATGCTAGATCCCATTCTGCTTGATCACTGAAAACTCATACTACAAAAATTCTCTTTTAGTCAGTGATTATTTTGTAACCCGTGGTTAAGACTAGAAAAGCTGCATTAAGGGTATCCCAGAAGGGGCACCAGCTCTGCCTGTAACAAGTCACAGTCTGTTATGAAAATAAAGACGTGGCACCTGAATGTTGTTCTACAAACTACTTTAACCACGGAAAACAGTTAACGACATATCTCATTTGATTGCACTCTGATTTATTGTGCTTCAAAGATTTTGCATTTTTTACAAATTGAAGGTTTGTTGCAACGCTGCATTTAATAAGTTTATCAGCACCTTTTTTTCTGACAGTATTTGCTCATTTTGTATCTCTGTGTCACATTTGATAATTCTCACAGTATTTCAAGCCTTTTCGTTATTATATTTGTTATGGTGACCTGGGATCAGTGATTTATGATGTTACTACTGTAAATGTTTTGGGGCCAACAACCACACTCATATGAGACAGTGAACTTAATTGATAAATGTTCTATTCTGACTGCTCCACCTAACGGCCCGTCCCCCATCCGTCTCCCTCTCCTCAGGCCTCCCTGTTCCCTGAGACACAACAGTATTGAAATTAGGACAATTAATAATCCAACAATGGCCTCTAAGTGTTCAAGTGAAAGGAAGAGTCGCACATTGCTCACTTTAAATCAAAAGCCAGAAATGATGAAGCTCAGTGAGGAAGGCATGTTGAAAGCTGAGATAGGCCTGAAGCTATGCCTCTTGTGCCAAATAGTTAATAGCCAAGTTGTGAATGCAAAGGAAACGATCTTGAGAGATAAAATTGCTGTTTAAGTGAGCACACAGATGATGAGAAAGTGAAACAGCCTTATTATTGATAAGGAGAAAGTTGTAATGGTCTGGATAGAAGATCAAACCAGCCACAACATTCCTTTAAGCCACAGGCTAATCCAGAGCAAGGCCCTAACTCTTCAATTCTATGAAGGCCGAGAGGTGAGGTAGCTGCAGAAAAAAAGTTTGAAGCCAGCAGAGGTTGGTTCATAAGATTTAAGGAAAGAAGCCGTCTCTGTAACGTGAAAGTACCAGTGCTGATGTAGAAGCTCTTGGGACAAAGTGTTCAGAAAAAAAAAAAAAATGTTCCTTCCAAATATTACTACTCATTGACAACGCACCTGGTCACCTAAGAGCTCTGATGGAGATGGGCAATGAGATTAATGTTGTTTTCATGCCAGCTAACACAGCATCCTTTCTGTAGCCTATGGATCAAGGAGTCACTTCAACTCACAGGTCTTATAATAAGAAATACATTTCCTAAAGGTGTAGCTATTTCAGCTATATGAAATGTAGGAGTACACAGTGATCCCTCTGTAGATTTGGGGAAAGTAAATTGAAAACTTTCTGGAAAGGATTCACCATTGTAGATGCCATTAAGAACATTTGTGGTTCATGGGAAGAGGTCAAAATATCAATGTTCACAGGAGTTTGGAAGAAGTTAATTCCATCCCTCGTGGATGACTTTCAGGGGATCAAGACATCAGTGGAGAAGTAACTGCAGGTGTGGTGGAAATTGCACGAGAACTAGAATTAGAAGTGGAGCCTGAAGATGTGACTGAATTGCTGCAGTCTCGTGATAGAACTTTAGGGATGAGGAGTTGCTTCTTATGGATGGGCGAAGAAGGGGGTTTCTTGAGATCGAATCTACTCCTAAAGATGCTGTGAAGATTGTTGAAATGACAACAAAGGATTTCGAGTATTACATCAACTTAGTTGGGAAAGTAGCGGCAGGGTTTGAGAGGATTGATGCTAGTTTTGACAGAATTTCTACTGTGGGTCAAATGCTATCAAACACCACTGCATGCTACAGAGAAATCGTTCTTGAAAGGAAGAGTCAATCAATACAGAAAACCTCACTGTTGTCTTATTTTAAGAAATTGCTGCAGCCACTCCAGCCTTCAGCAACCACCACCCTGATCAGTCAGCAGCCATCAATGAGGCAAGACCCTCCGTCAGCAAAAAGATGACAACTTCCTGAAGGCTCAGGTGATGGTTAACATTTTTTAGCAATAAAGTAGTTTTTAATGTACGTACATTTTTAAACTATGCTATTGCACACCTAATAGACTATAGTATTGTGTAAACATAAGTTTTACATGCACTGGGAAATTAGAAAATTTCTGTGGTTCACTTTATTGCAATATTTGCTTCATTGCAATGGTCTGGAACCAAACCTGCAATATCTCTGAGGTGTGCCTGTACACTTCCTGAAGTTGACTCAGTGACAATTGTGAAAGTGATCAAATTATGGACATTGAATGCATTTATTGGCATGGTGTATACAGAAATGGTCCAAAAATAACACTTTACTTTTTATGGTGAAGTATGATGCTCCTGAGAACAAATAGGGATATATGAGTTTTTAAAGGAAAGATGAAGTAAAATCTTGTCCTCATAATAGAAGAATGACATATGCAATATCTTGAACAGCATAAACCTATGATTTCATGGATAAAATATGATTTATAATACTGAGGGTAACCTACCAAAGTGTCTTAAGTGCAAATGGCTTGCCAAAAGATTGCCGAGGATTTGGCTGTTTCCCAAAATCTAAAGATCTTCCTCAATTCATTGGCGAAAGAAACCAATGACATCATTAGGCATAGTTAAAACCCACACTTTAATGCTTTAATAGAACATGTATAATATTTTTCAGAGCCAAATGGAACCAGAGACTAGAATTGGAATCTATTCTCTGACAAGTTGAAAAATCCAATGTTCCAGCTGTTGAGTGCAATGTGCTTGTCAACTTTGCATCTGACGGTGCACTGATAATAGTTTTTACTGAAACGTGTCTCCGTAATTTCTAGGTCCTCATTTCATCGTAATATCCCTATGAGTCTGAAAGAGCTATGAAATACTTGCTGCCATTATCAACAACCTGTAATTGTGAGTTAGGATTTTCTAATTTTAAATAAATAAAGGGTCAGAAAAGAAACTAGATCACTGTATCTGTAAGTCAGATACGGATTTCTGGTGAAAGAGCCACATTTGAAGACTGCCGACTAAAACAGTGTTATTTATTTTATAAAATGGGGCTATATGGGATCAGAATTGATTTGTTAACTGTCATAATGCACATGAGAGAGGCAAGAATGGTTGTGTGGAGACAAGGTTCGAGATTATTTTCTATAGCTCATGAGAAACATGACTCATTTGCATAAGAGTGTTACAGTGGCAATTTAGTTAAATGGGTAGATACAAGGGATGCGTGCTAAATCTGTGAGACGAGATGATCAAGTAAGAAGAGGGATCTAAATAAGGTCCATGTTTCTGGCTTTTGTAGAATGTTTTGTCTTTTGCGACTGAGAGCACAGGAACAAGAAGTTTCAGGTGACAGAAGGAACATTCTATTTTATCATGTTGAGTCTAAGAACTGTGTAAACTCAATAGGGAAATATCCAATAGAAAGTTGTTTCCATGAGGCTGGTGTAGAGGAGAGAGATTTTGATTGGACATTAACATTTTGAAGTCATCAGAATATCTATGCTAATGAAAACTGTACCTTTGATAACATCATCCAGGAAGCATGTAAGTAAAGAAACCATAGGGTAGATCTATGAGGAACAACACCTTAAAGGGGTAGGGGCGGGATAGCTGGAAGAGTATGGTGTCAAAGAAAGAGTCTCAAGAAGGAAGGGGTGGGGAGTGAACTGAATAGAGTGTGACCGAGAAACAGAGTGGCGGGAGAACTAAAAGTATCTGTTACGTTTTGTGAAATAGAGTTCACTTAGCAGTCTTATTTTAAGTGGAGTTACTGTGGTGATCAGAGTGGAATTCAGACTACACTTGGTTGAAGACTGAATGGCAAGTGTTTTGAAACAGTGAGTATAGACAACTTTTTAGAGAAGTTTGTGCATAAGAGGGAGACCATTAGGGCTAACGGAGGCAGTGAGGCCAAGAGGAAAAGTTTTAAAAAATAAAAGCAGCTAAAAATTAACAAGATGTACTAGATGAGAACCATTCAGTACAGAATGAAAGGCTGAATGAAATACAGTGAAAAGTCGGGAGAGTGTGAAATCCAAGCACACTCGGAGCGGTGTCATTTTAGATGGGAGGAGGCATGCCGCTTCAATTCTAACTGGAGGGAAAGAAGAAGAAGTGGCTATGGATGTTGGTAGGTTTGTAGGAGGTGAATTCATGTGCTCAGAAATGTATGGGATAGATTTGTGATATTGAAGTTGTGGGAAATTGGGAAAGATTTAAGGTAGTCATTGTAGAGAAAGGGGAGACCAAGCTGATCAGAGAAAACCTTAGCAGGACTTCTACTTAGTGTGTTGGCCCTGAGTGAGGCCAGTAACCACTAATTTTAGAGTATTACCATCAGCCAAATTTTGTTACTTTTTAAAGTTTTGTGGCAAGAGCAGAGGTGAAGTTTAGGCTTATCCAAAGTTAGGATATTTTCAGGTGAATGTGTAGAAAGGGAGATAAGAAAGTAGTTGAAGTTATAGACAATACCAAGTCTATAACATAGGGGCAAAGTTGAGGGGTTATTAATTTGAAGAACGACAATAGAAAGAATAAATAAAGCTGGCGATTATGGTAAAACTGGAATGAATTGGAGGTGGACTATTTCTGAGTGATGCTTCTGGTGTGTGATTGTACAAGCTGGCTGAAGGAGATTGTAGAAGGAATATGTTGGAAGTCAAGAAAAGAGATACCAGAGTGTTGAGAGGCTCGTCTACAGGGACACAGAATTTACACAGGATGATGACAAGGCTTGGGCTTCGCAGAGGCCTGTTTTTCAGGTGCCTTTGCCTTGAATGAATAATTGGAGGGGGGAGACATTTGGACTCAATAACAAGAAGTGGGAGAAGATGACTGAGCCAGAGGTTGATAAAACTTGACTGAACTAAAATTAAGAACTTCTGTTCATCAAGAAACACCTTTAAGAGAGTGAAAAGACAAGCCACAGACTGGGAGATGGTAAATACAGTGCAAATACTGGGTAAAGGAAACATATCCAGAATACATACAGAGTTTATACACATCAATAAGAAAGACAAATAGCTCAATAAGATGGAAAGAATACCTGAACAGGCACTTCACAAAACAGGCTATCCAAATGGTCAGTAAGCACATGGAAATATGCTCAACATTATTACTCACTAGAAAAATGCAACTTAAAATCATAATGAGATACTGCTATATACCCACTGGAATGGCTAAAATTAAAATGACTAACAGTAACAACAGTTGGTGAGAATATTGAATAACTGGAAATCTCATATATTATTGAAGGAATGCAAAACCATAGAGCCACTTTAGAAGATAGATTGGCAATAAAGATAATTCCACCCTATGACCCAGTGATCATATTCTGAGTATATGCCTCAGAGAAGTGACTGCATACTCACGAAAAGGACGTGTGCAAGCATATTCATGGTTTATTTATTTTTTACTAGCTACAACCTAGAAACTATGAACAGTAGAATGTGTAAATACTGTAATCATCCAATGAGAAACAGTAATACAAAATCATGACATTGTTACAAACTACAACATAGATGAACAAATATAAAGTCCAGGAAAAAAAGCCTGACACAAAAGAAGAAATATTATATAATGGCTATACAAATAAATACTAGCCAAACGTAATGAAATAGGCCAAAGTAATCTATGGTGACAAAAGGCAGAATAGTGGTTGCCTTGACAGAAAAATGAAGGAGACAGTATGGACTGGAAAGTGGCATGAGGGAACCTTCTAGAAATATGTTATCTGTTGATCTTTTTGGTGACATGGGTTTATAAATATGTAAAAATTCATCAAGCTGTACATTAAGATTTGTGCTCTTTACTGTGTGTATTTTATACCTCTATGAAAGTGCTAAGAGAATTCTCTAGAACTTGTCCCCATGTAGCATTACTATTCCACTTGAATGTAAGATCCACGAACCTAGGGGTGTTGTCAGGCTTGTTAACAAAATGAAAGAAAAAAAAATGAATGAATGTAAAGAGAATCTGAAGGCTGGATCAAGGGAGCAGAAGCTCAGGATATGATGTTGAGAGGAGTTGATAGGATAGATGGTCTCTGAACTATTGTTTGTCAACTTTTGAGTACAGCAGAATTCCTTGGGGAGATGACTGGACTTAATCCCAAGAAATTCAGATTTAGTAGTTCTGGGCATGGGGCCCAAGAATCTGAGATTTCAGCAAGTGCCCCAAATAAGTCTGATGTAGGTAGTCCCAGGTTCACCCATTGAGAATGATTTTTCTAAATGTTTATACTGTGGGAAGAATCAAAAGAAATCATGGTGGAATGACTGCACCCCAAAAAGGTCAAGCGTTTTAGTAGAGTTGGGGACTCCTTTCTCTGCAGCTCTTCAGTGGTGACCTGCAATATGAATATTGGCAGAAGGGCAAGCAGGATGGAGAGGGTGTGGAGAAAAGGAACCCTCCTACACTGCTGGTGGCAATGCAAACTGGTGAAGCCATTATGGAGAACAGTATGGGGGTTCCTTAAAAAACTGAAAACAGCTACCATATGATCCAGCAATCCCACTCCTGAGCAGGTATCTGGAGAAAACTCTAATTTGAAAAGATACACGCACCCCAGTGTTCATAGCAGCAATTTTTACAACAGCCAAGACATGGAAGCAACCTAAATGTCCATTGACAGATGACTGGATAAAGAAAATGTGTGTGTGTGTGTATTTATGTGTGTGTATACACACACACACACACACACACACACAGTGGAATATATATATTCCATGTTATTATTATATATTATCTATTATTCCATTATATATTCCATTGTATATACACACACATACAATGGAATACTACTCAGCTATAAAAAACAACAAAATAATGTCATTGGCAGCAACATGGATAGACTTAGAGTTTATCATACTAAGTGAAGTAAGTCAGTCAAAGACAAATATCACTTATATGTGGAATCTAAAAAAATGACACAAACAAACTTATTTACAAAACAGAAATAGACTCACAGACATAGAAAACAAACTATGGTTACCAGAGGAAGCAGGGAAGAAGGGATAAATTGGGAGTTTGGGATTGGCAGATACAAACTACTATGTACAGAATAGATAAACAACAAGGTCCTACAGTGTAGCACAGGAAATTATTTTCAATGGCTTGTAGTAATGAAAAAGAAAATGCGTATATATATCTATGTATATGTACAACTGAATCACTATGCTGTACACCACAAACTAATACAACATTCTAAATCAACTAGACTTCAGTAGAAAAAAGGGCAAGCAGGAGTATCTGGGGCCACCCCACAAAACGATGGGCTGGAGGAAGTGGTTAGTAAGAAAAGATGGTTGATCGGGTAGGGACAGGTGTGAGCGTTGGGGAGATCTGGCTGATCCCACCAAACCATTGAGTTCCCAAAGCATGCTTCAGTACTTCAGTTCTATTTCCACTGTGGTTTTGCACTTCTCACTTTTAAATTTGGGTTACTCTTACTTGCTTAACTTGGCCTCTAAACTGTGAAATCTTTGATGGCGGAGACAAGGTTGCCTTTTTCTCAGTATTCTATGTGCCTAGTATGGAACGTAGCACATCATCGTGCTCAACAGGTTTTGATTTAATGAACACGTCTGAATTTCATTGGGGCCAGAATTCAAGGGAAAATGTGATACTGAGCATGAGTTTCAGGGAACAATGTGTACATACCAGGATGCCTGTGAGCACAGGAATGATGAGACAAGATGACCTTGGAAACTGAGGTTTTCATGGCCAAGCCTGGGACGTGCTGATACCTACAGTACTGTCATATCAACAAAAGTCATCTTTGCATATGTTGAGAAGATCTTTTGTAAAGATGTGGAATTATGATAGAGGCCACATTTTGGTTTGTTAGATTTTGGCATTGAGCATAATAACCATCTCAGGGCAAAATGCTTATTTCCTACGAGTGATTAATTAGGCATTACACAATTGTGTGTTGTCAGTATCAAGTGTTTTCTGTCATCAGATTTCAAAAGAACTTTTTATCTTGTTTCTGCATGGGAATAAGGAAATTCAATAACCATGAATATTTCAAAGTGCTTATAATTAAAACTTCATGTGCTTGGCACGAAAACATGCTTCAGAGATTGAGCCAATTGTTTGCTGATTCTGGTGTCGGTCTGCACCAGTGCCTGCTAACAGCTGGCTAGTAAACACTACGTGGCATTGCTTCTCAGCCACCATGAAAGTAACAAAATCTCCTGTTTTGGGATAGCATCATTAATATTCAGGACAGAGTCAAATGCTCACGTGGTGTTTTTGATTAAGCTTTTCATTTGGGGCAAAATAAACTCACTTGAAGCTGGAGATAGACAAACTTTTACCATGTTAAGCCATTGAGACAGAATACCTCCTACTAGTACTAAAGAGCGACATGGTGGTCGGTTCCTCTCCAGGCGAACCTGTGGGGAGGCCAGCCTGCGCAGAGTCCTTGGAGATGGGGTGGGTGTCCTTGTGCAAGGTTAGGGTGAGATAGTGGTGAGTAACAACAGGGGCATGTGCAGCCAAAATAATAAGTGCTAGAGGTTGTGTACTACAACTCAGTAGAGTCAAAGTCAAGGTAAGTAACCCCAAACTGGCCCTAATATGAGGGTCTTGCCTTAACAGCAAATTGAAGCCTAGATCCCAAACAGGGCAGAGAGAAGAATAAGGAAGGCGATGGGAAAGAAGCTCAAAATGCAAATAGAACACGTTTAGGCATCCCCCAGGTGGAACACAAACATCCATGGTTGCTCTTGGTGCCGTTGTTGAAGGAGCAGTTTGCATCATTTAAAAGGAACAGCTAGAACAGACAGGGACCACCGACCTTCCACTACGCAGTGCAAAGAAAGACTCCATCCAGGGGTAACTATCAAAGTGCCTTGTTAGAATCGTGCATCCCTATTTCCAGAACTCCACTCACTTGTTCAAAATGTTGACCACAGAGAGTAGGAAGGCGACTGAGCTTCATTTATTTCATAATTAAAATGTTCAAGAAATACAGACCTGAGTTGTTATGATTATCATTTAAGCAGATGGGAAAGCTAATGCTTGGGAGGAAGTGGGAGCAATGGGACTCTTTCCACGCTTCCCCTTTCCTTGTGAGTCTCCCACTTTGGCTCGGTTTACTGCTTTCTCTGAGTCGGCCTCTATGATCTCATTCATTACATGCTTACTGTTGAGAGACCAATTTAAAAGTACTTCCTTTCCATCCCTGTTCTCTGTTGATTACAAAGCTCCATTTCAAGAGAGCAACTTTCATTAAATCATTCCTAGTAACAGTGAGCCGAGGTCTATTCAATTTACAGTGATACACAGTTCCTTTATTGTTCCTTCTACGATTTATAATTATTGTCTTTGGGGAGTGAAGGGTAAGGGTAAGGGGCAATAGTCTGCAGTTTTCTCTAATTCTCAACATAGTAAAGTCTAGGTATACACTGATTTTGTAGCAAATCAATTTTCATATTTATGCTAAGTACTCTTTTGCTTCTGTAAAACCGAAGTGTCAAGCCTTGACTTCCCCAGCCCCGCTCAGCTACATACTATTTCATCAAACTATAGGCTTTGTGCCACCTAGGCCAATATCACAATGTTGGTCCAAAGTGGCAGAATATTAGGAACCCTATTCATGTCAGTGAGTGGAATCTGGAACTGAGCTTGCTGTTCTGAGCATCCAAATATCTACATCACCATAAACACTGGGCATCTACTTCAGATCCTCTCTGGCTAGTTTAATCCCACGGGGGCCATGCCCAAAACCCCCTTGCCACTTGGTTGGAGCCCTAGTTCTCCACTTAACCTTTGCCAATCTCTCCCCTCATCTGGTAGCTGGACCCTGTCTTCAGTTCCCAGTGCTAGGTTGGGTCCTACTCAGCACTAAGACATCACCTTCTATTTGAATGCAGAATATGTCCTAGGAGATCTTGTTCTTGTGCCCTGCCCTCTATATTAAAAGCACTGTCAGTGTCATCACTGGATCACCTTACCCCTGTTTACCATGTTCACTGAACACTGCGTTCTGGGGAGCCCAACATTAAAACTGGATTCATCCCTATAAGCCTGTAGCATCTATAGCAGCTTCTCTCTCCAGGCTGGCATGCTAGGCAGTTGGACTATGTCTTGGAGGTTGTATCAGACTTTCAGAAGATAAGCTCAATGATTTAAAAAAAAAACATAGAATCAGAGAATGGAGGGTCCTCTTCTGTGTACACCAAGAAGACAAAGATAGCATTTTCACCAGGGGAACAGCAGGAACAAACTCAAAGCAGCTGAGAGTTTGTCATTCTCTAACTCTCCCAGCCCCAGCCTCGCTAGGTTGCTCCCCTAATACTTCCAACCTGTAGGTTTAACCCCACCAAATCTATGAGTCTGTAGTAACCTAGCCTGGCAAGATGTCAGGAACCTCATCTCTACAACTGGGTAGGATCTACACTTAGTGTCACTGTCTTCAGTCTGGTACCTCATGAGCCTGGAGGTATGTCTTGGGTATCTGTGTACCCATGGCTTCACAGCCATTTCCTGTCGTCCTTCCTCTAGGCCCAGCCCACATCACAGTGTTCGTTCCTTGTTTATTAAGTGTGTACTCTGAATCCCTAGAAACCTTTTCAGAACCCTGGTATACCTCTTCAGACCCCTGACGCACCATCACTCTCATGTAAGTTGACTTCCCTGAGGGGTTGGATCTAGCTTCCTTCATGCCTGATTCTCAACCAGATGTACCCTCCACCCCTCGCATGCATGCTGGTCTGATTATCAGCATCACTACACCTCAAAACGCCTACTGCCATGTCCGACCCATCATATCAGGCCTGGTTAACTGTCAACACCGATCCCTCCCGACTGAATGAATCATGCCCTTTTGCAGGTTGTGATTTGGATGCTATAACCGTATCAGTGGCCAGCTCTGGAGCCAAATTCATCTCTTTAGTCCTGTTCTGGTCCTAACTTTGCCCTGGCACCATTCAAGTCCAGCTTTTTTTCCTTCCCTACAGGTCTTTCATTTTTCACACCTTGGATTTGTTTTACACTTAATCCCCTCCTGCCAAGACAAGGTAGTCCCTGGTGATAGCACACACTATCCATGCCGTGAAAATCCCTATCCCGTGTGGTCAATAAAGCGTGGTCTGAAGAATGAGGAATTTGCCAATAAGTATATTTTGATGCACCTTGAACAATGTTTGACTTTTCTTGCTTTCTCTTACTCTTTTAAAATATCATTCAATAAGGCTTACCTTTCTTTTCACTATAGGCTCCAACACTCCGTAGTGTCCTATAACTGGCCTGCTTTGATCATTTGGCATATCTGCCTAGAATCTGAATGCATTAAAGTTTGTGGAAAAAAAACCTAGCTACGATATGTTTAAGGACGAGTAAAAGGCTAAAATAAGCCTCTGAAAAAAGAGCAATTTCAAATGAAAGAGAATCAAACTTGAGTCTTTATAAAAATTTCAAGTATTTATGATTGCAAATTGGCTTAACATAATACAGCATGCTAGCAATAATATATTCAACATTATATGGAATTAGCAAGCAATGCATTTGAATTGTAAGAATCTATAACAGAGAAAAAAACCTCTCTGATAGTGTGCGAGAAGAAGCATAACAGATGACTTTTCAGGGGGTGAAATGGTCAAGGTGATGATTCTGTTCAGAAAATAGAATTTAAAATATGAAAATCTGACCAAGTTTCATTTGTCAAGAGCAACTGAGAGTCAAAAGAGGGGTTTGAAGAACTTGGTGGTCAAGTGTAGTATTGTTGTTTGAGGAAAAATTTTATCTATGTGTTTTAATTGTGGCAGAAAAACTTACTGCATCTATAAAAGTGTGTATGTATATATTCTGTCAATTCCATACCTATCTATTTATCCATCATCTAGCTCTGTCTTTCTGTCATCTGTCAATCATCTATCATGTATTGATGTCTTGAATCCTGTGTTGATTGACTTCTCTCCATCTGTACTTTGACCACCCAGTTCAAGCTCTTCTCTCTCACTTGAATGACTGCAGTAGCCCCTAACTGTTCTCCTTTCCCTTCTGAATCCCCTCCATTCCCCCAATAGCAGCCAGAATAATCTCTTTAAAATTAAAATAAGCCTTGTCAATCTCTATATAAAATCTCTAAAACCCTTCCATAGCTTCCTGTGAACTATCCAATAATATCTTAACTCCTTTTCCTTGACATATTATTATATGATACTCTTTGCAACCTGGACCCTTCCAGCCTGGTTGTGGGCTTCTTTGCACTGCTCTCCAGGCCACACAGCATCTTCTTCTATGCCCATTTTGCTCCATCCCTCAGAGTTTTTCTTTGGGGCCCAGAAATACTCCATTCCCTTTACCTGTAATGTCCTTTCTGCTCGTATATACTCAATGCACTCCTAATTAGAATGTCACCTCTTCTGCAAATCTTTCCATAACATCGTTAGAAAGAGTTTGTAGCTCTTTTCTTTTTGCCCTTTTTGCTACTTCTTCACTTATATAGTGCCTAATATGGAACCAGCATGATGCTAAGTGTTGGTGATCCTAAGATGAACAGAGAAGACTTCCTGAAAAGAGTCCATGATCTAGTGGGGAAAGCAGATGGGGTAAACTATGATTAAATACAATGAAATAATTCTTCACTAAAGGAATGTGCAGAGACTATGGTAGTATCAAGGACAAACAACAAAGTCAACCTGGGAAGAACAGGAAAGCCTTAATTGAGGTGAGGGTCTCTGTGATTACATGCATCACTTTGTAGCATAAATGTTTGCACATGTGTGCATATGCACACATACATACACATCTATGCAAGAGTCAAGAACAGCACAATCTATCAGCATTGTACTAAAATTGGCACATGGCCATAGACAGTGGGTTCCCTATGATGCTGCTGAAGCAAAATGAAAAGATTCTAGAGAAGGGGCTTCTATGGACACACTACATGTGTTCAAACCTTGGTTTCATCACTTAATAGCTGTATGACATTCGGCAAATCACACAACTTTCACCAAGCTATATTTTCAACATCTGTGAATAAACACAAAACAAAAGTACCCGTCTCATTGAGTTGTTGTGAGGGTTAATTTGTTTAATATATAAAAACCTCTTAGCACATTGCCAAGTATACAGTAACACTCAAAAAATCTTAGCTATTACCGGTTTTTATTTGTTGATAATGTTTTATTATTGTTTTTGGTGATACTGTTGTTACAGTTAATATTGATACAGCTACTCAAATTTTACATCATGTGGTTCAAAATTTGAATTCTGTTTTATCTAGAATCCACTTTGAGTTCAGCCAGAACACGGGAAGTGTTCTAGTTTCCGTGGGCTTTAGCCCATTGGCCAAGAGTCTGGCCAAAGTGTGACAGCATCAGAATGAAATAGAACTGTGCAGATGAATTGAGCAAGCCTTTTGGATTTGGTAAAGTAGGATTATCTGAAACCAGTGTTTGGAAGCTGCAGCCTAATTCCAAATTTGAATATTAATCAAGATGCAAAATATCAGAGCTGTATCAGCATGCCTAAACTGCCTGCTTCAAACTTAACCTAAAATAGGTTCCTACAGATACGGAGACAGAGAGCAAAGGATAAAAGGTGGGGAGAGGAGATGGAAAGGGAGGCCAGAGATGAGGAAATAGAGGAAAAAGGTGAGAGAGGAAGAGGGATGGAAGAAGTACAAAAAGAGGAAGAGAAAAAAAAACCCAGAAAAGAGAATTAAAAATAACAGATATGAGAAAATGTGACACAACCCAGTTGCCTTGAACACCGTATATTTTAGGTAGGGATGATATTCAAAATATTTAACAACTAGTGAAGTGCAGAAACTGATGAGTCAGAATGGGCACGCCATCTACCCACACTACGTCTCTACCGGTTGACTGGTGATTTTGGTCTAGGCCACATTTCAACTGCATGAAAAAAACCACAGGGAGAACAATGCTCACCTTCTTGGAGGGTTAATTTTACTAAATGTTTCTTTTTTAAAATTTTTGGTGGGGGCACTACTTCTAAACTATGAGAAACACAGCATATTACCTATTTGAATGCCAAATTCACGATTATTTCTAGCATAAAACTTAGGACTTCAAAAGAATATTGAGCTTCCTTGGTCATTTAAGGTGACATCTCCAGTCATTCTGGAGGATGTGTTCACTCTGTTTGACTTAAAGGGGAGTTTGAGAAATATTTCCTAGGTGTCTCAGGAAGGAAATTATTAATTCCACAACGCTGGGAACTAACAAGGAGGAATAGAAGCACCCTTCCCTTTGTGCCTGTGTGGTTGATTACAGTCCATACGTGACCGAAACATTTACATAAATCCTAAGTCCTGGGCAGGGGAGGACTTGGAGTGCCAGGGAGGAGAGTGTGCGCCTGAGGAAGGTGTCCTGTGCAAAAGGAGGACATGGTAGGATTTGCTGTAGGTTGGGTTTTCCAGGAAGCAGATACTGAAATAGGAAAAAGGATATGGGATGTTTATTAAGGAGTGTCTTTGAGATCATCACTAGTGGAAGGGAAAGGAACAGAAGGAAGCAGGATTGGCTAGAGGGAGAAATCGGTCTGTGCTAGAATCTCAACAAAGGCCTCAGCCAGTGCCATGAGGTGTTTTGAGGCTGGGATGGCCCCTTAGAGTTTTTGGAGTTTAGACAAAGGAGCTGGGCTTTTATACCACTTCAGTGGTTATTCACGGGACGTGGGCCACACCAGGAAGGGGGTGTGGCCGTAGTCAAGGTAGACCACCTCAGCTGAGGCAGTTTCTGTTGAGAGCTGACAACTGAGGGCTGTGCTGCAGTCAGTACTCCCAGCAGTTGGAGGAGTACGTCTTTTAGTTCTGGAAGAGGGAGATCTGATTGGAGCTCTAGAACGTTTTTCTCCTTAAATAGCTCATCTCAGCAATTTGGTATATAGTAGTAATTCTTCTTGAGGGCTAAGCAGAACTAAAACCAGAGAGTTCTAAATGGGACACTCCTTAAGTATTTTTTGAGGATTTGAAAGCCTAAAGTCTGATACGTCACTGAATTCATGACAAAGACAGCGGGTAATCGGGAGGGCGAGCCTTCATACATCTATTAGTTATAAGATTGTGGATGTTTCCTGATCTCTCTGTGCTCAGTTCTCTCAACTCTGTGTTGTGCATAGTAGGCAGTCTTGCAAAGTTAGTCCATATTCTGTTAAAACTCAAATTTGACATTTGAAAGAAAATCATATACATTTCTACTTCCAATCTTTTTGTAAATAGCATCCCTCCCTCTTTGTCTTCAAGCTTCCCCTCATACCTGTATCATGATTTGACTTCTTGTCCCAGACTTGGGTGGCTTTTATCAGGAGCCTGAAAAGTTGCCTCAAATTAGCATCTGTATTAGCAGACACGTAGGACGAGAAGGTGAGCTCTAGAAGTAGCCTGGCTGGGGTGGAATGCCCAATCAACTCAATAACAGAATTAAATTGAAGCTTAGTAGCCTCTGGGCATAAGCTTTAAAATTGACTAATTAAAATTCAATCATTTTTCTGTCAGATATATTAAGGAAGGCAATAGATAACTGAAAGAAACCATAACCAAGTTGTGTGTATACACAGGGCTATTGGATCAGCATTTCAGGCTTAATTAACCAGTCAGTTCTTGTTTTTCTACATACATTGGTTGCTCTGAGTTACTGAGTTAGTCACAGCAGTCAAAAAAAATAGCCCAATCACAATCAAGCAATTGCTGTTTCTCCCTGAGTAATTGGCTATTTTGGAGAGACGGCCTCAGAGGGATTTAATATAAATGAAAAGGAAATGAAAAATGATAGTAACTGCCATTTATTGAGTTCCTGTGATGTGCCAGTCTCTTGACATGCATCCTCTCAGAGCTCAGATCAATCCTATGAGGCAGGTCTTATGAGCATCTCATTTTTATAGCTGAGGGAAGTGAGACACAGAGAGACGCGATAACTTTCCTGAGGTCACAACAGCTGCAAAGTGGTAGACGCAGAATTGGAACCCGCGTCCCCTGACTCATAAGCTCACGCTCTTCCTTTGTCCCCAGCTTCCTCTCACTTGAAGCCAGTTCTGCATCACTTGTTATCTATCTTAACACCATAAAATTTGTTATTAGCTTATAATGTACTCACTTGCAGTTTCCAGTGTGTTTTCTCTCTGAATTTGTCAGTTGATGGATGGATATGTGTGATGTGTTAAAACAACAACCGCAGAAATAACAATAGCCTCCATCACTAATATTTATTGAATGCCATGTATCAGTCCTAGTTCTAACTTGTGCACATAAATTATTTAACCTTCACTACAACACTCCAAAGAAAGTACTGTAAGTATCTCCATTTTCCAGCTGGAATAATGGGCATGCAGACACTAAGGAGTACTTAAGTTTTTAGTTAGGGGCCTGCCTGTGGCCTATATTTGCACCACCTGGGGCTAAGAGTGGTTTTGACACGTTAAAAGGGTTGCAGAAAATAAAACAAATAAAAGTATGTGACAAAAAAGAACTATGTTCCCCACAAAGCTTAAAGTATTTACTTTCCTTTAGAGAAAAAATTTTCCAATCCCTGGTATAGAGTCCAAGTCATGAGGATAGTAAGGAGTAAAATCAAGGCATATTCTTTTTTAAAAATGTTTATTTTATTTATTGTTTATTGAAGTATAGTTGATTTATAATGTGTTAGTTTCTGGTGTACAGCAAAGTGATTCAGTTTTATATAAATATATGTATTTTTTCATTATGGTTTATTACAAGATACTGAATATAGTTCCCTGTGCTATATAGTAGGACCTAGTTGTTTATTTTATATATAGCAGTTTGTATCTGCTAATCCCAAACCCCTAATTTATCCTTCCCCCTATTCCCCTTTGGTAACCATAAGTTTGTGTTCTGTCTGTGAGTCTGTTTCTGTTTTGTAAATAAGTTCATTTGTATCATTTTTTTAAGATTCCACATACAGCTGATATCATATATTTGTTTTTCTCTGACTTACTTCAAGTATGAGAATCTCTAGGTCCATGCATGTTTCTGCTAATGGTATTACTTCATTTTTATGGCTGAGTAGTATTCCGTTGTGTATATATACACACCACAACTTCTTTATCCACTCATCTGTCAATGGACATTTAGGTTGTTTCCATGTCTTGGCTATTGTATATAGTGCTGCTATGAACATTGGGGTGCATGTTTGTTTTCAAAGTAGAGTTTTCTCCAGATATATGCCCAGGAGTGGGATTGCTGGATCATATGGTAAGTCTATCTTTAGCTTTTTAAGGAACCTCCATACCTCCATGGTGGCTGCACCAATTTACATTCCCACCAACAGTGTAGGAGGATTCCCTTTCCTCCACACCCTCTCCAGCATTTATTATTTGTAGACTTTTTGATGATGGCCATTTTGACTGGTGTGAGGTGATACCTCATTGTAGTTTTGATTTACATTTCTCTAATTAGTGATGTTGAGCATCTTTTCATGTGCATGTTGGCCATCTGTATGCCTTCTTTGGAGAAATGTCTATTTAGGTCTTCTGCCTGTTTTTTGATTGGGTTGTTTGTTTTTTCGCTATTGAGTTATATGAGCTGTTTGTATATTTTGGAAATAAGCTGTTGTCAGTCATATCATTTGCAAATATTATCTCCCATTCTATAGGTTGTCCTTTCATTTTGTTTATGGTTTCCTTTGCTGTGCAAAAGCCTGTAAGTTTGATTAAGTCCCATTTGTTAATTCTTTTTTAAATTGAAGTGTAATTTACAATATCCATGTGTACAGCATTGTGATATGGTTGAAGATTACACTCCATTATAGGTTATTACAAGATAATGGCTATAATTCCCTGTACTATGTAGTATATCCTTGTTGCTTATCTATTTTATCCAGAGTCTAAGTCTGTTAATCCCATACTCCTATTTTGTACCTCTCTCCTTCCTTTCCACTTTGGTAACACAAGTTTGTTTTATATATCTGTGAGTCTGTTTCTGTTTTGCATATATATTCATTTATATTATTTTTAGTAATATAAATTCCACATATCAGTGATATTACGCAGTATTTGTCTTTTTCTGTCTGACTTATTTCACTTAGTGTGATAATCTCTAGGTCTATCCATGTTGCTGCAAATGGCAATATTTTCATTCATTTTTATGGCTGAGTAATATTCCATTCCATATACTACATCTCCTTAAGCCAATTGTCTATTGATGGGCACATGGGTTGCTTCCATGTCTTGGCTACTGTAAATAGTGCTGCTATGAACATTGGAGTCCTTTTGAATCCCAACCATCCAACCATGGCTCCTATTATAGTGCTTCATCTTAGAGTTTAACAACCACAATAGTGATAGTATCAGCAGCTTTTATTTATTTAGTACTTACTTTGTCAGACACATAAGTATGGACTTTATATAATATATGGCTTCATTTACTACTCAGAACACTCTATAAGGTGCTTCCCAGTCTTTGTCCTACTCAGCTTCCATTTTTCTTTCTTTCTTGCCAAAAGTACTATCAATTTGTTTAGATTTCTACCCCTGACCCCAAGTGATGTGGTAGAAGATGGTCAACCCTGTTGTCTGTTCAGGAGTAGATCCTGTTGGTCTAAGGCTTCCAGAGTAGTCCCAGTTCCCATGTCAGTGATCACCTTGAGTGGACATGTGATCTAATTCTGGCCAATGGGACTTGAGGCTGGTGGGGGGAAGGGGCTCTTCCAGCCAGGAAGTCTTTTGCAAGAGTTTCCCTTATTTAAAGGAAACACTGCAAGATGGCCCCTCTTCTTCCTTTGATGTTGACTTGTCTGGATGTGATGTCTTGATCTGCTACAGGCATACTGCTCCTATCCTGAGGGAAGCAGAGCCAACATAGGGAAGAGGGCAGAGACCTGCAAAGAAGTTGAGCCAATCCTCGGCAGACCTTGCTTGGAGGCTGCCCTACCTCATGATTTCTTGTGATGAGAAATAATGCATTTTATTATGATTAAGCTGGTTTATTATTATTTTATTTTATTAAGATTAAGTCAGGGTTTTCTGACACAACTGATCTCTGTAGTTAATATTGACCCCATCTTAGAGTTGGTGAATTTGAACACAGCTACTCCTGGCAGAGCTGGGATTTGAACCAAGGCTTTTTCCACTCTAAAGCTGTGATTTTTTTTTCCCCATTATATTATTCTGACTTTATAAGAAGAAGAAAAAGAATATATTTGACATTGAAATGATACATTTTATATTCTTAAGTAACAGGAACATTTATAATGTTGGTTTCTATCCAGTTGTCTTTTAGATATTATAATACTTTTTTCTACCAGGCAGGTATATGATATTACAAAACACTCATGGCATATCATATACAAACATATGACTGAAGAAGTTGCCAGGCTGCATATATTCTGTGGATGCATATGAATAGTTTGAAAAGACTTAAAGGGCAATCTGTCCTTAGTCTGTGACAGAACTCCCATTAATGTGCAATGGCTCGCGTGACTATGTTGTTTTAATACAGTTAGCCCTGTCCTTTTGCAAACAGGGCTGCTTGCCTCACGTTCTGAAGTTGAATGACATTCAATTGCATCATTAGAGTGATGTTGTCCCATATACAAAGACAGTGACATCCCAAAGATTTGCAAATTTGTTGTATTTTGGCAGTATTACAGGACACAGTGCTGAAATGATAAATGTGTCTTCCATTTAAAAATAGCCTGCCTGATAAAACCTCAAAGCATCTGTAATACTCAAGATTTATGATGGTAAACAATAAAAATCATAGACATAAATTTACCCTTAAGTATACGTAACTGGTGTTTAAGTATATCATATTCAGTTACTTGAAAATCATAACTAAAAATTCTCATCGCAATTAGTACAATTTACAAGTGCTCACACACACATATGCACACACTTGTATTCTGTAGTGTTTGTATGTACATGTACATAAATATGTATGTATGTATAAATATATGCATACGTTTTCCTTGTTTCTTCATAAAGCTTATATTTGGAAACCTGAAGGCCAAATATATGACATCAAAGATGAAATTCCAGTATTTATTCATTAACCCAATTTAAATATTTAGAAAGTACAGATTTGCTGTATTTCTCACAATGAGTTGAGTTTTCCATGCTGTTTAGGGTTCTGAATTTCCATTTGTGGGCGTTTATAATGTCTTTAAAATTTAATTTGCACCAAATTATGGTTTTTAAAATTTTAACATTGGGAAAAATTACCCTGTAATTTCTTTCAAGACTACAAATTTTTATGAATGATTTTCCATTGCAAATTAGTCCTAGATTTTTCTTGATTTCAGCTGTATCATTTAAATTTTTCTTTGATTTGAAAACTTTCATTCCTGGGAGGTGATGACATGAACTGTTAACCAAAGACACGATGCTTGGTTCCCAGAAGCATGAAAAACAAACAGCTTCGGGCACATCCTAATGCAGATGAATGGAGGGGAACAGGGGAAATCTGTGAATGTTTACCATGACTTAATGATCTCTTGAAAACCATCTCTTCCTTTTGCCTCAACCAGCAGCCGATGTGTTCAGAGTGAGAGAGTGTGGAAGAACACACAGTGCTGTACAAAAGCCAGTATTTAAAAGGAGCCCAGGCTCTGCTGTGGCTGGTCCCCCCCCCCCCCAATATAATGCTAAATTAATGGTGTTGGACACGATTCCTGAAATAGACACAGATTGCTTATTGAAAAGTTATCTATTGAAAGAACCTGAAAAAAGTTTGAAAGGTGAGAGTTTGGGTTTGGAGATTATTCTTCCCATATTATACTTAAAGTATCAGGATCCACGATCACCAGGTACCTCTAGGGATAGAATCAGAGGTACAGAGGCATTAAATTATTTTTTACTAAAAAATTGCCAGGACAATTTTCCTTTCGTTCATAGGACTTTTCTGAAGGCTATCAAGGGCAGAGGAGAAATTTACTAACTGGTAAGCATGCTAGACTAATGATTTTAATTCCCGGTTTCCTCTTATTGCCCATAGGTATACGTAAGCGTAATGGACTGTATTCAGTTAGCTGAGCACACATTAGAATCTCACTGGGGTGCCCCTGCTGTGAGCCCCCTAGTGCCTTGTACTTCCCCTCTCAAAAGGCTTGCCTGGCTACCTTATAGGTACTATTCCTTTATCTTGTTCAGTGCTGGCTGCCAGCATTTCTGGCACAGAGGAGTCATCCAATGAACTGGCACCAGAATGAACAGGTCTCCAATCATTCTACAGTGTATCATGAACTTTTTCCAAAACAAATTAGCAGGTAGGCCAGAGGCTTTTGAAATTGAATAAATAAAAAGGTATCATTATACCAAGAGGGAGATTTTCAAAATCACTTCAGGAAGCCAAGAGCCTCAGAATTCCTTTCATTTTTTTTTCCCCTTTCATTTCTTAGCATTTATTCATTTGTTCCTCCAAGTCATTTACAGCCTGGCAGGGAAGACAGACTTTGAAGAATTAATTGTAGTACAGTATGCTGAATGTATTGACAGGGAAATTGGGGGCCGCTGTGAAAGTACGAAGCAGGGGGACTTTACCTAGACTAAGAGGTCAGGAAGTCTTCTGTGAGGAAGTTAACCAATAACAAATATAGTGTTTTTGTTAACATTCAGTATTCTGTTTTACACACATGGGGTTCTTGAAAATATTTATTGAGTTAAGTATATAATACATGACAGTATAATTGTTTGCATAAGCATTAGGTACTATTTAAAAAGTTGTAAAAAGCCCCCACCCCGACATATATACAGAAGTTCACCGATTGTATATCCCTACTCACCCCAGACATCTCTAGCTGCCTGAAACTGCTCCTACAAACAGCTTTGTTGTTGGCCCTGGACTTTTTTTTTTGTTGTTAATGTAGGAACAGAGAGGAAAATTAACATTTATTGAGCATCTACTATTTGACAGACCTGTACATACTTATTTTTTTTTTAATTTTAAGCAAATTTATTGAGCTATAGTTCACATGTCATACAATTCATCCACTTAAAGTGTATAATTCAGTGGGTTTTTTTTTTTTTTTAGTATACTCACAATATATGCAATGATCAGAAGTCGATTTTAGAACATTTTCATCATCTCATAAGGAAACTTGTACACTATAGTGATCACCCACTTACCACTACCGCCCCCACCACCTACCTACCCCTTCAGCCCTGAGCAACCACTAATCTACTTTGTTTCTATAGATTTCTCTGTCCTGGGCATTTTGTATGAATGGGATCATTACAGTTTGCAGTCTTTTGTGACTGACTTCTTTCACTCAGTATGTTTTCAAGGTTCATCCAGGTTGTAATGTGTTATTAGAACTTCATTTCTTCTCATAGCCAAGGAGCATTTCACTGTATGGGTATTACCGCCTTTTATTTATCCATATGGTCATTGATGAACATCTGGGTTGTTTCCACCTTCTGACTGTCACCTATGCTGCTATTATAAACATTTGCATACAAGTTTTTGTGTGGACATGTGTTTTCATTTCTTTTGGGTAGATACCAAGGAGTGAGATTGTCGGGTCATATGGTAACTCTGTTTCATCATCTAAGGAACTGCCAGACTGTTTCTCAAAGCAGTTAGACCATTTTACATCCCACCAGCAGCAATTCTTTTCTCCCATTGCATGGGTGGTTTTTCACTTTCTTGATGGTGTCCTCTGAAGCACAGGCATTTAAAATTTTAATTTGGGTGAAGTCCAATTTATCTGTTTTTCCTTTTGTTTTATTGAAGTGTAGTCAGTTTACGACGTTGTGTCAATTTCTGGTGTACAGCAGTTTTGATTTTACGTTAGCTGTTCCCCTTCCCTGAGTAGAACGGGCCATTTTGCACGTGCATGTGTGTATCTGAGTGTGCATATTTCTCATTCCTACTCATTTTCACTAAGTGCGTGAATGCATGTTTCATGCTTTTCAGACCCATTCTTCTGAGAACAGGTTTTCGAGTGGCACACACTTGGCGGCATCCCATTTAAAGTCCTTCCATGCAAAAGTGACATCCAGAGTTACAGAAGAGAACCGACACTTTTGAATCGCTCACTGAAGATGATGTTTAAAATTGTTCTTGAGGCAGAAAAGACTTAGAGTCTTATTTAAATCTATCACCACACCTTAAGCAGCATTTTTATAGGAAGAGTCAGTATTTTGGAGCACTATTTTCTTTAAAAGATGCTTATGAATATTGCCCAAAGATTTTTTTCTGATGGTCAGTAAGCGAGAACACATTGTCTAAATGATGAACAAGCAAAGAAGTACAGAAGCTGATGTCAAAAAACAGGAATACACAATTGAAAGATGTGGCACATTTAAGAACCAGATACATTTAAGGTATGGTTATGATTATGACTATCATTTTAGTTCCTTAAATAAACCAAACTCTTTCCCACCTCAAGGCTAGCACTTCATCTGGCTCGCTCCTTTCTACTTTTGATTTATAAGCCAGCTTAAATGCCTAATCCTCTAGAGAAACCGACCCTGACTCCCAGTTCTAAGCTACCCAATGATTCTCATGTTTTCCTTCCTTTAGGAATTATCACAATTTTAATTATATGTTTATTAATATGAATAATGTCCTTTTTTCCCCACTAGATTATAAGGTCCAAGAGTGTAGAAATCATGGCTGTCTGGTTGACTGTTATATCCTCAACACCTAGCACAGGGCCTGACAAACAGCAAGCACTCAATAAATCTTTAATGAATAGATTTATGAGCATATCATTGGAACCAAGGATTTTGTGAACAAGTAAGAGAGTGACTTGAGGCAAATTTCTGGGACCGGTGCTATTGACTGCCCATCTCTTATATCCTTGCTGCCTAAGAGAGCTTGTTGTATTTAATAATCATGAATGGGGTGGTTATGGGGTTTCTTTTTGGAGTGATGAAAATGTTCTGAAGTTAGACAGCAGTCAGTTGTACGTTAGTGGTAATGTACAACTCGTGAATATGCTGAAAACCACTTAATTGTGCACTTTCAACTTGTGAATTTTATGACATGTGAGTTATATCTCAGTTAACCTTTTTAATCCATGAAGGGGACTGACTATTATGAATGTCTGTCCATTTCAGTGATGTGGGAGTGGTCTGACTTTGCAGTTCCATAGTTACCTAGAAGACAGTTACATGTTTTCAACACTTACACTAAAAATTAACATGGTGTCAATTTTACCAAAAACCAGGGACTTTGCTATTAGCGGTTTGATTCTACGGCTCTAGGGTTTCCATCACCCAGCCTAGGCCTTGCCAAATCCCAGCAGTTGTGTGATACTGCTCAGAATCTCAGTGCAGTGGTTTTTAAGCTCCTATGATGTAAAGGACACATGAAGCCAAGGATGCCACAAAGGATTTAAGTGTCAGCTCACAGACTACCTCCCGTCCGCCCCTCATTTTCCACCAGGAGACAACAGTGTAAGCAGGAAATCCCTGGCAGACTGAGATTTCTGCCCTGGCCGTTCCATCCCCGTCCTCGGGAGGATTTACTACTATGACTTCCTCCCGCCTAATCTGTCTCCTCACTGCCATTCAGCCTGACTGCTGAAACGTTTTCAAGGTGAAAGCCTTTCAAAAGAGGCCAGAGGCTTTGCTTGGCCACGGAAAGGCACAGTCCTGATTTTCAATCCTTACTGCTTACCGCTAGTGCCTCAGTACAGGCCAGTAGCCTCAAAGCCACGCGTCAGGACCCGGGGAGGAGAGCATAGCACGTGGGGCAGCAGTTACAGAGAAAGATCTGGCTGTCTTTTGGAAAGCAAGAGGCATTTTGTTGCCAAGAAACAACTGAACCTCAAGATCGTAGCAAAAATCCTCACTAGACTATGAGCCTCTAGAGGGCAGGAACTTGTCTCAGATTTCTTTATGTGCCATTTACTAACATTAACAACTGTACCTGTGTAATTTTTTAATTTCCACCTCCTTTCACTCTCAACAGTGTCCTTATTTAGATAAGAACTTACATGATCATCTCAACTAAGAACCATGCCTGATATAAGATATACAAAATTGAGAGCTATTATTATTACTGTTATTCCAAGTGACACCTGGTTATCTGTTACCTTTTAACAACTTCGAGCTGTTAACACTTTTAAGTAAAAACTATAATTTTTAGACAAATTATCTTTTTTATTCCATGTAAATATACAAGGAGACAACACAGTAATGATTAAAAAAGCTAAACAGACTAAGGCCATAGCATAATTTTCTCAAGACTCTGGGCTGTCTTGAACTATTTGCTTTCTCTCTGAAGACTCTTAAACAATTTGTAAGTTATTTCCTTCATTTGTAGCACATAGTAATCCTAATTTGTAATGTCACTTTAGTCATATTCTTGGGGACTTAACGTACTAATTTACAAGAAGTTTCTTAGAGAAATACAACGCGTGGAGTTCATTATCACAGTTTTGTTTTTATTGGCTTTAAAAAATCATAAGCCAGCAGGAAAAACAAAAAAGAATACTGATTCTTTCCAGTAGTAGGTAGTCCTAGAAATATCTGTCTCAAACTCAAATCAGACACCCCTTTGTAAAACATGGCAGTCAATATGTTTCAGAATAAATCCTGGCGATTCATAGCACATCCACACGGTCCTCCTCACCCCTGACCCGACCCAGTCCTCTAGCTTCTCTTGCTAGCCACGTTTACTTGTGCACGCCACCTTCCAACGATCCGAGGGAACAGTCATCAGTGTTCTCAAATGCTTTTGTGTGTCATCGGTAGGCTATTTCTTCTGCCAGTAGTGAGACTCCTATTCTTGATATAAGACCAATGTCAAGTACTAAGTTTCTCTGTGCATGTTTTCAGAACCCTTGCCCATCCCCCTGCCCTCCTGTTTTAGAATTAGGAACTTTAAAGTAAGGTGGGTAGTTTAGAAAGAAGAGTAACATTACAGGCGCTGGTAGTCGTGGATTTCCATGTTGCCCTCACACTCCCAGTGGCAATGGAGGGTTAGCCACAACGTTTGCTCAAGGACAGGGGTCAAATTCCTGTTCGTATTTCCATTCTCCTTCTCCAGTAGCTAGCAGAGGGCTCCCTCCAGAGCAGCTATTTCATATACATTAGCTAAATGAAGGAAAAATGTATTCATTGTGACAACTATTATTATTTATGGCTAACTCTTCTATGGCTATTTTTAGAATAGTTGTTTTCTGATTATAAAAGTAATACATAATCAGTGTAATAAATTTAGAAAATACAGAAAAATAAATAAAAATCATAAAGTAGCACCTGCCAGAAATAAAAATACTTCATATTTGAATATCTTTCCTTCCCACATACTACCCTCTTGCCATTATTGTTCAAATATAGTATATTTTTATATGCTGTAGACCCATCAGTACCATTAAATTCATAATATTTTATTCAGTTGCTTTCTAAATCACATAAGAAAGAAGAAATATGCAATTATACTGCCTTTTGTAATTCAGTAATTAACATAATTACTGTTAGTAGTACTATATGTTTTTAGTGGATTTAAATTTCCTTATGGGTTCACTTGCTTTCATCTTGAAGAATTTCCTTTAATATATTTTGTAAGGATGGTCTGCTAGTAAAAACTCTCATGGCTTTTGTTTATCTGGGAATGTCTTTTTTGTTTCCACTTAATTTGTATCTTCTTTGGCTATAAGATTCTTGGTTGATTGTTTCTTTTTTTTTTTCCCAGCACTTTTGAGTATGTCACTCCAATGATTTCTGGTCTCCATAGTTTCATATGAGAAGACAGACACAATTCTTATTGGGGTTCTCTTGTTCATGAAAAATCACGTTTTTATTCTTTGAAGAGTTTTTCTTTGTCATTGGATTTTGACATTTTGACAATGATGTGGCAAGGTATAGATCTCTACTTTTAACCTACTTAGAGTTTGTTGAGCTTTTTAGATCTATGTTTTTCTTCGAATTGGAGAAATTGTCAGGCATGATTCTTCTCTTGTCTCTGTTCTCTCCTTCCGGTACGACATTACGTGGACGTCAGCGTGCTTAGTGCCAATCCATGTTTCTCTAATGTACTTTTCATTTTCACTCATTCCTTTCCTTTTAACTTTGTAGACTGCATGGTCTCCATTGACATATCTTTGAGGTTACTAATTCTTTCTTAAACTAGCTCCTCTAGTAAAACTTATTTTAGTTACTGTGCTTCTCATCTCCAGAAGTTCTCTTCAGGTCCTTGTATGTTTTCTGCCTCTTTATTGGTATCCTCCATTCAATGAGATACTGCCAGCACACCTTTCTTTCATTCTTTAGATAAGATTTCTTTTAGTTTTATTTTTTAAACGTATTTATAATAGATGCTTTGAAGTATTTGTCTCCTTAGTTCAAAATCTGTGTCTAATCCGAGGCAACTTCTATTGTTTGCATTTCTTCCTGAGTATGGCTCACATTTTCCTATTGTTTTGTGATTTTTCTTTGAATAGTGGATATTCCATATAATACATTTAGCAATTCTGGATTCTGATTTCCTTTGTATTTTTTCCTAACAATTGTTGATGTTTTATTCCTTTGCTTTTGAAAGTGGCTTTCCTGGACTTAATCTGTTGTATCTCTCTCCCTTGCTCTCTATGGCCACTGATATTTATAATAAGTTTTTATTTTACTTTATTTTTTAATCATTCCATTTCATCATATTGTATTGTATCATACTGTCCTGTATTTTATCTCCCTGACTTCCTACACGTAACTCTATCTCCATAGCTTAGTGGTTTGGCAACAATTGGTCAGAGGTTTTTTTTTTTTAATTTAGCATTTTAAGTTTTTTTGTATATTTTTATTGAAGTATAGTTGATTTACAATGTTGTGTTACTTTATGGTGTACAGCAAAGTGATTCAGATATATATATGTGTGTGTGTATTTATATATATTCCTTTTCATATTCTTTTCTCCTATGGTTTATTACAAGATATTGAACGTAGTTACCTGTGCTATACAGTAGGACCCCGTTGTTTATCTGTTTTATATGTAGTAGTTTGTATCTGCTAATCTTAAATTCCTAATTTATCCCTCTACCCACCCCCTTTCCCTTTTGGTAACCATAAGTTTGTCTTCTATGTCTGAGAGTCTGTTTCTGTTTTGTAAATAAGTTCATTTCTATCATATGTTACATTCCACATATAAGTGATATCATATGATATTTGTCTTCCTCTGACTTCACTCAGTATGGTAATCTCTGGGTCCACCCATATTACTACTAATGGCATTATTTCATTCTTTTTTTATGACTGAGTAGTATTCCATGTCTATATATACCACTTCTTCTTTATCCATTTTTATTTCGATGGATATTTAGGTTGCTTCCATGTCTTGGCTATTGTAAATAGGGCTGCTATGAACATTGGGGTGCATGTATCTTTTCAAAGTAGTGTTTCCTCTAGACATATGCCCCGAAGGTGGGATTGCTGGATCATATGGAAATTCTGTTTTTAGTTTAAGGACTCTATACTGTCCTCTGCAGTGGGTGAACCAATTTACATTCCCACCAACAGTTTAGGAGGGTTCCCTTTTCTCCACACCCTCTCAGCATTTATTATCTGTAGACTTTTTAATGATGGCCACTCTGACTGGTGTGAAGTGATACCTCATTGTAGTTTTTGATTTGTACTTCTCTGATCATTAGTGATACTGAACATTTTTTCGTGTGCCTATTATCCATTTGTATGTCTTTTTTGGAGAAATGCCTACTTAGGTCTTCTGGCCATTTTTTGATTGGGTTGTTTGTTTTTGTTATTGAGTTGTATGTGTTCTTTGTATATTTTGGAAATTAAGCCATTGTTGGTGACATTGTTTGCAGACATTTTCTCCCATTTCCATAGGTTGTCTTTTCATTTTGTGTATGGTTTCCTTTGCTGTGCAAGTTTATAAGTTTGATTAGGTCCCATTTGTTTATTTTTGCTTTTGTTTCTATTGCCCAGGTAGACTGCATGATTGGTCAGAATTTTTAATCAAACACCTCCTGTCAGTAAGTCTTCATCCTTTGCCAATAGATTTGTGTGTGACTTGAGGGACACATTTCAAAGTTCAGGAGGTTTTCAAGTTTTTAGCTTTTACTTTCCTCACGGCCTCTTAGTTTTCTTGTTCACATTCGCATATTCTCGCAGTCAACTAGGAATATACGAAGACCATGTGTCCTCAAGTCTCCCTACACGTGCATACGTACTCTCTGTTAGCTTGGTTTGTTTAGATAACTTGAGTTTTCTTGGGTCTCTCTTGTGTACTTGGGTGGGTCAGCCAAGTATGTGTGGACTGCTTATTAAGGCTCACCATGACTTGCTCATTTCCAGGATCTCCCTGTTAAATTTCTATCTGGCTTTCCAATTGGATGTCCACCCCTACAGGGACTACAGCCTCTGGTTAGCAGAGCTGCAGATCTTTCCTGTTTGTCCCTCAGTATGTGTTTTCCATCCTTTGTGATAAATCAAGTAGGCTCCCGTTAGCAATAAGTTGCTACTTCTCACAGCCAACCCTACCCTGGTATCACTACTGTTCTGACTGAACGAGGACAGCCTCAGGCTGGAACATCATAGACTCCCACAGTTCTTAACTGAATTTCAGATTTTCGTGAATAAACTCTTCTCAATATGTTGTTTGCTTTAGGTCAATTTCCATAGCCCTGAAATTGTTGTTATTAATCATTTGTCCAATTTTGTTTTTTGAGGAATTGGATTTTTTTTTAACTTGTTCACTCCTCCATAGCCACAAGTACCCTCCTCCAAGAGTGTATTTCTTTCATAATTGGTAACTGCACAGTAGTTCTTTGCATTAAGGCATTGTAATTTATTTATGTAGGCATCTACTGTTGGCAATTTTGTTCATTTTTTTTGCCTGTATGAAATGCCATGAATATTTTTTCATGTGATTCTCTTTCCTTGAGCCATTTCTACAATTGGAATTATTGACTGAAAAATATAATTTTTTAAAGGTTAGAAATACATCTTGCCAAGATCTTTCAAGAAAGACCAGGGCAATTTATGCCTCCTCCAGCACTGTTAGGAGAGTGTTTGTCATACTAAACTCTCATCCATATTGGGAATCAATATTAACAATATATGTATTGATAACTAGATAATTGAAAAGATCCAGCAATTTTGAGTTGCTTTTCCTAATGTCTTATTCAGCTCAACTCTCTGTAATTCTTTATTTAGGATTAATGGGGTCTTTCCTTTTTCCTTGGCTACTTCATTCATTACCTTTTCTTCCAGCAGAACAGCGTATCATTTCACGTCATCACGCAAAACATCAGCGCCCTTTATCTTTCTAATGAAGCCATTTTTAGAAACAGCATTCTCATTATCAGTTCTTCATGACTGTGAATTGATTCATCCAATTCCTAAGTTTTAAATTTTAATTAGGTCACGGGAATATCTTTTGCCTTTCAAGGAGTACAAATTAAAGTGCCTTTGCAAAGTAGTACCCTAACTTTTACAAATTTAGGGAGAAAAATGTTGGACAATAAATTGCATTTTTAAGCATTTTGCTTTTATTACAATACTCTATGAATAGTGACTAAAACACATTTGACTTTCTCCACTGTAGATATATATTTTGTGAAGTTGATGATTACATTTTGAAGTTATGACTCTGAGCATTTTCTTCTAAAGCCCTTCTCCAGGAGAGATTTATCATTGCTCAGTCTTTTTTAGCTATGATGGATTTAATCCAGGCAGGTAACCAGTGTAGACTATCCTGTAGCACTTTGTCTAAATTTGTAACAGCATCCATGACAGTGTTCACTCAGAAATGTCCAGTAATATTTATTAAAAATCTTTAAGAAATTGGTCTTTCTTTTGGAACTAGCCTTCTACCTGATGTTTTTGCTTCTTATGTCTCAGTAATGTCCATTCACCTCCCAATAGCAGAGTGATCTTTTAAAAATTCTGATTATGAGGTTCCTCTTTTTAAAATCATTTATTATGTGGTAGATTAAAGTCCACAAATTTTTCATATCCTAGTGTGTATAGTATAACCCCTTTACAATGGCTATACTACTCCTTCTGTTGAGAGGTAAAGTTTGTTTCCTCATTCCCTTGAATCTGGAATACTTTTCTGCCTTGCTTTGTGCCAAAGAATGTGGTAGGAATGATGTAATGAAGTTCAGGAGCTTTGGCTTCAAGTGGCTGTGTGGCTTCTGTTTTCAAACTCTTGGAATGCTGCCAAGTTGTCATGTAAAGAAACTGGTTTACCTATTGGAGGATGAGAGGCCACGTTGAGTGTAACAGAATCTTCATAGCCAAATGCCAGATGTGTAAGTGAGGCCATCTTGGAACTTGCAGCCCATAAAATCCTATAGCTGAATGCACATGAATTAGCCCTGGAAAAATCAGCAAAGGATCTGACCAGTTAACTTATAGGATCATGAGAAATAATACATCATTATAGTTTCAAGACACTAAGTTTTGGGGTGGTTTGTTTGGTAGCAATAGCTGGCTGATACAGTGGCTTCTCATTCCACTCTGTATTTTACTCTAATTTCTTACCTTTGCCTATAAAACCCTTCATTATCTAGCATTTCTGCTTCTGGAATATCTTTTTCAATACCATTCTTCCTATCCTTATCATAATCCACCTAGTTGCAAAATCCTGAAACTTAGACTTGTCCTTGAAATCTCCCTCTTTATCTACATTCTTATTAGCAAGCATGTTCTCTTGCCTCCAATCCTATCATAGTTCAGAACATGAACCATGGTCTCACAAATGAAAAGAGGCCAGAGAGTTAGACCTCAAGTCATTCTCACTGGTTGTGAAACTCAAAGCAAAAACCTCCTGATGGCTGAGCATCATGGGTAATCTAAAGTTTGCCAGAATTTATGATGTTGAAAAATACTTAGTTTTATGAGGGTATGAGTAAACATGCATTTGTATAACATTTATGGAGGGCAATTTAGTAATATCTATTGAAAATGAATGTATGTATGTCTCTCAGAGATAATAAGACTGCTTCAGACTACTCATTCTAAAGAAATAAATGAAAAAAGGAGAAAAGATATATGTACAGCAGGATTTTTGTATTAATAATGCACTTGAAATGATCTAAATGTCTGTCAACAGGGATTTATTAAATAAGTGATTAACATCAATACAGTGGAAAAGGAGGTAGTCATTAAAAACCCTGACATGGAAGAATGCCCATGATAGATTGTTAAGGGAAAAAAAAGAAAAAAAGCAGTTGAGTATAAAATGTGTTTATTATTTTTTACACATACAGCAATCTGCCATCACTAGATGAAACTGCATTTCAGAAGATAATTATAGCAAAGCAAGCCTGGTGGTGGAGGAAGAGGCAACTTGTTTTTTCTCATCATGGGCATTTTAGAGGAGTTGAGGGGGCCCAGGATCAGATGGGGAGAATAGTCAAAGGCATTTCCGTTCATTGGTGGGAGGTGAGCGGGCTCCTGTTTCGTGTTGGCTGACTGGAGGCCTTCGAAGGGTCCCCTGTGGAGGTCCATGAGCCATTGCCTGTAGGTAGAGTGATATCTAATAACTGTTTTTAATTTTATCTATATTGTATTTCACTTCAGCTAAGTTTTGCCAATTTTTCCATTCTGGTGAGAGTTGTGCTTTGGGGAAATAAAGGAAAAGGCGCACGGTCATCCCTATAAGAAAAGCTTTGGGAAAGTCAGTTATAAAGTGAAACGAGGTGAAAAGCAGGGTATTGAGTGAAAGCTCAGAGCAAGGCAGTTGACTCAGGTGATGTGGAGGAAAGAGGCATCATTCATGTTTCTGTCAGTTACAAAAATATTGGGTGAGGAGAAGAAGCTTCTAAATGTATTGGACTTGCTAGATGAAAGGAAGATGGGGCTTAAACTTTCCTTGGGTAATAAAGAGAAATATAATTCCTGAAGACTAGAGAATTTGGAGACACCACGAAAGAGAAGAACAAAAAAGAAAGGAAGGAAGGGAAGGAGGAAAGGAAGAAGGAAGGAAAGAAGGAAGAAAGGAAGAAAAGGTTTTTAATGTCCATTATCATAAAAACAAAAGAACTTAAAAAACTTTCTGTGTTAGGACATGTAGATCAGATAACATATTGAAAAGGGAACTTACTGTTCTCACTGAATGTATATTGAGACAGGAGCTGTAGTTTATTTGAGCTTTCCGAGAAAGATGTTAGGAGCCCACACTTAAAAGACTTGTCCCCTCAAAAGCATGGGAAATAATACATAATTTTGTATGAATTTGCTGGGAAGGGCATGAATCCTCCTCTCCATTTCTAATGTCAAAGAGTTGTGCACAAGGTATTATGAGAAGCATTGTCACTGGGACTCTCACAGAGTCGTACAGTTTGGGGTCTCCCTATGAGTTCTTGTCTCTGCCTGTCCTCAGCCTTGCCTATCAGAGTCTCTCAGTAGAGGCAGAAATAAAGTCAGCTGCTCACCGACTAACTGGCAGCATTATTAGTGGCAAGAGGGTTTGGTACTGAAGTACAGAGAAGGGAGGCAGGAACAGCTTCTGGGGCATTTCTAACCATGGACTCTCGGCACGGCAGCCAGCCAGAGGCTGAGAAGCTGTAGAGAAGTGAATAAGAAGGGCGTGGGATATTGTGCAGTGTTAAAATATTAACAGAAAGATGGAAGACAACTTTCATACACATCCATGTATGTGCATATAAAGAAAAGGGATCTAGGGGTGAGGAGTAATACTAATTAACATCTTCTGTATCCCGGGTACCATAGCTGGTAGGCGATGGGTATTACTTGATTTCAATTTCTTAACAAACCTGAGATGTTAAATTCAGTTTCCCTATTTTACACATAAAGACATTGAAGCTGAGGGAGATGAAACATCTTGCCCAAGCCTTCACAGTTCACGAAATTCTTTGAGGCAGTATTCAAAAATCACACATCTCTAATTCCATTATTTTTCATTCAGCTACATTATGTTGCTTTGCTAGTTTAAAGCCAAAGGGAGGCAAAAACAAGATTGAAATGGACATATAGTCAAGATCACAATGTGCGTATATGTATTTGTCACCCTGCTTTCCAGATTCCAATTGAAATGACCAATGACATTTAAAAATTGAGGAAATACATTTAATTTATAATTTGTGAGTGTTCATGGTCCAACCTGATGTAGGGGCCTTTTAATTATTTTTTTTTAACTTGGATTAAATCAGGAAATTACATTAACCCTGTTAAAAGAGGCAATATTTATCATCAAGAATGCCTTTATTAGGAACTTAGTATCTAGAGCCAGAGTGTGTGGATTCAAATCCCATCTCCTCTGATTATAAATATACAGTAAAAGATCGCATAGCCTTTCTCAAGTTACTTACCTTCTCATTGCCTTGTTTTCCACGTGTATAAAATGGACCTGTTATGAGAGCCAAATGAATTGATGTTTGTGAATAACTTAGAATGGTACCTAATGCATAGTAAACCTAGATAAATATTGCTAAATAAAAAATAATTTAAAGGAATAATTGTTACTTTGTATGAGAGACTTCTAAGCAAGAATCTAATTCTTGCTCTTCTAAATTCCCACCTAAATGACTGTAATATACTAAAAATGACCCCCCAATATATCCTGGTACTCATTCCTGGAACCTGTGAAAAAAAGGACTTTGCATATGTGACTGAGTTAAGGATGTTGAGATAGGGACATTCTCAGACTTATCTGAGTGAGACATCAATGAAACCACAGGTGTCCTTAGAAGATGTAGGCAGAGAGAGATTGGAAGACAGAAGAGGAAGGAGGCTATGTGATGATGGAAATAGGGAAAGAAAATGCAACAATACAGTAAGAGCCCCAAGACAAGGACAGCCTCTAACAGCTAAAAAAGAAAAGGAATGGATTCTCTCATAGAGCCTTCAATAGGAGCACAGCCCAGCTGACAACTTGATTTTGGTGCAGTGAAACCCATGACATCTTGGCCTTTACAACCAAGTGGAAGGGAGTAAGTTTGCGTTGTCACTCACTTTTTGGTAACTTGTTACAGCAGCCATAGAAAACGAATACAATGACTAAAGTAATAGACGGATGGAGAAAAGTTTACATTAGTGCTAGAGAAGGGTAAATGTCAGTCTCCACTCCATATATTACAAATATGATCTATTTGAAGGAAGACATAAGGCTGACTTTTGAGCCACTTCTAATAAAAGAGCAGCATGTCTAGAAAAGAAATTGACCCCATTTATTTTCAGTGGCTGACATCTACAGAAAGCACGCTATGGGACAGTTGGAGCATAGCACTGGGACTTCCCCTCAAAAATGTGGCCAAGCCAATACAATCTGGAGTCCAACAGTGTCACTTGTTGCACCAAGGAATTGTTCTTGGCAAAAGTGCATATGCTAAACAACTCTGTGAAAGCAGCAGCAGGGCTGGGTTGAGTGTTGAGTGTTGCTTCCTGACATGAGAATCCTTGGTGAAAATAGGCAAGAGGTTTTTCTGCACATATGAAACTCCCTGCTGGACATACTCTTGTTTCTGACTCTCTCTGCACTTTTATCAATAAACTAGGTCTCCAAGTTAGAAGGAGAAATTTCTAGTAATTTTTTTTTCTATTTCCCATTCCTTTAGAATTTGGCAGAGACACAGTCTGTTTTCCAGGAGATCCATCTCAAATGAACTTTATTGATAATAAAAGAACATTTGGCATGCCTAGACATTTCTTTGTAAGGATACATAATTAGAAGAAAATCAGTAGATCTAAGGAAATGTAATTCCAAACCTACCGAGAAACATTGAAACAAATACTTTTATCTGAAAAAGGTTTACTGTAAGAAACAAAAGAAAAATCAAGAAAACATTGAATCTGTGAAGATAGACCATGCAGTCATGAGGAAAGAATCATCAATGAACACAAAACATTGAAGGGAGATAGAAAATACTGTACACACACACACATACACTAACTGTTGTGGAGACAGAGAAGCCATAGCTAAAGTCTTTTAGTAAGATTCTTGATGTAGTGGCTGTGAGCCTCTATTTTTCTCTCACATTCCAAAATGTAGATCAGTGAGATATTGAGATTTTTCTCATAAACATTATTGAGTGAATGCACAGGCATCATTCTTGATGACACCACACAGGAATTTCACTTGCTGGGTTTGTATTGCCTTTTGCTCTGGTTTAAGTGTTTCCAGTGTAGTTAACGGTGTATGATTGACATACACATTTAAAAATAGCTTCTGATTAACAGCTCCTGACACAACCTAGAACAATCAAAAGTAAAACACTGAAAACTGACAATTTCATTGAAAACTAATTCTTTTGAAAAACCATTTGACAAATGTGAGAGGAACTTCCAGTTACTATAAAGCTGATAGGAATCTACTGAGTAAAAATCACCTGGAATTAACTTCATGATCTACTCAGACTCTTCTTCATGAAATACAGCTGTGTTTTTCACTGGCTGAAAAGATTTTTTGTTCTATTCCGCTACTTGACTCTTATTTATGAAGTGTTCCATTTTGGAGCCTGCTTAGTTGCTACTCTATTTCACAAGCACTTCTTTGGGATGCAAGCAGAGTATTTCCACAGCCAGTTTTCCCCAAAGTTTCAGACAGCCCCTTAAAACTAAAGTACCAGGAGGTTTGATGCCAGTGCACTGACTGCATTCTGAGAATTGTATTACTCAAAAACAGAGATTTACTTTCAGAAAGACAGCATGAGAAGCTCCACAGCCCCACTCCTAGCAAAACAACCATAAAAAATTAAGTCTTTAGAAGTTGTCCTAAGAGCACACAAAAAAATGGGGAAATGGTCACTTGAGAAAATCTATCAAATGCTGGTGAAAAAATAGTGAGAGACACTGGCGTTTGAGACCTGACCATACTCCAAGTTGAATGTGATAGAAATCTACTCGTTTTGTATGGCTGCTGTAACAAATTACCCACTGCTGGCAGGTGAGGGCTAGAACAAAGGGCTCCCTCTCCCACTTCTCAGGCCAAGGCTAAGATAACTCCCTGAGGGAGGAAGGATGCCAATGTATCTCATTCCCCCAAGCTCCATGTTGCAGAAACGCTATTCCAGGAAAGACTGTAAGTGACTACATTTAAAAAGAATAAAGATCTCATATCAGTAACCTAATATTCCACCTTAAGACACAGTAAAAGGAACAGTAAATTAAACCTAATGTAAACAGAAGGAAGGAAATAATGAAGCCTAGAATGGAAATTAGAGAAGAGATAAACAATAGATGGTATCAATGGAAGCAAAGTTGTTTCTTTGAAAAGATCAATAAAAGTGACAAAACTTTAGTTAGAATGATCAAGAGAAAAAGAAGACTCAAATTACTAAAATTAGAAGCAAAAGAGAAATTGTTGATAAAAACCTTATAGAAATAAAAACTAAGGAATACAATGCTGTAAAAAATGAATGTCAGTAAATTAGAAAACTTAGATGAAATGCACAAATTCCTAGAAAGACATAAATTGCCAAACTGACTCAAGAAGAAATAGAAAATCTGAATAGACCTATGATAAGAGATTGATGTAACAGTGAAGTAACCACAAAGAAAAGCCCAGTTGGCTTCACTATTGAATACATGAAACATTTAAAGAATTACTACTATTTTTTCACAAAGATTTCCAAAAAATAAAAGATAAGACAACAAAACGATCCCAATTCATTTTATAAGGCCAATTTTTACTCTGATACAAAAGTCAGACAAAGAAACCAAAAATCCAAAGTCAGACAAAGAAACCAAAAAGAAGAAACTATAGACTAATTAGAACCTTTGCGTGGTAGGAATGTAAAATGGTGCAGACCCTTTGGAAAACAATCTGGCAATTCCTCAAAAAGTTAAACAACAGAGTTACTATTTGACCCAGAAATTCCACTCTTATGTATATATGCAAAAGAAATGAAAGCATACATCCATACAGAAACGTGTATACAAATGTGGTTTACCTTTAAGTGATTACTGATAAAGAAGGACTTCTACCATTTTGCACTTTGCTACTTGTTTCTATATGTTCTTCAGTTCCTCTAATACTGCCTTCTCTAACTTGTTTGTTTTTTTTTAGTGTACTCTTTTCATTCTCTCCTCCTGTTTTTGCCTGTATATATTTTCAGTTATGTTCTTAGTGTTACCATGAGGAATATAATTAACATCCTAAATTAATAATAACCAGCTTTGGGCTGATACCAACTTAATTCAGTAGTGTACAGAAACTCTTCTCTATATGCCTTCTTCACCTCATCTTATGTTGTTATTGTCATGAAACATATCTTTATAAATTATGTGCCTATTAACATAAATTTTTAATTAACGTTTTACAGTTTGTCTTTTAAATCATATAGGAAACAAAAAGAGAAATTCCAAACCCAAAACAGTAATATTTGCTTTCATATTTACCTATATAGTTATCTCTATTTACTTATATAGTTACCTACCTCCAGAGTTTTTTATTTCTTTGTATGGCTTCAAGTAATTGTCTACTCCCTACTCCACCATTTCCATGACATCACTGCCCAGGGAGAGTTTTTAAAGAACAAAATATATAAGTCAATGGAAATCAAATCATAAGAGAAAGGTACGAATACACACACACCCCTGTATATACACATATACGTTATATATACATATATACTTATGGTTTAAAAAATATAAAAGGCTACTATATGTAGGTTTATATTAATGAATTAAAAACTCAAAGAAATGGGAGATTTTCTGAAAATATGAATAATATAAATAGACTCAAAAAGTTAATTGCCTGTATAAAAAATTAAATTAAAAATTTAAATATGTACCTGTAAAACTAAAGGCTCTGAGCTTGATTAATTTGTTCACTGAATTTTATCAAACTTCACATTACATATGTATTTCCCACAACCTATAATGTCTTCTAGAATAAAAAGAGAAATGGATATTTTCCAATGTATTTGTAAGGTAGCTTAATCTTAAAAAAGACATCATACAAATAAAACTATAGTGCAATCAATATCACTCATATATATATTAGATTAAAAAGTCATAAATTAAATATTAGAAAGATGAATAAAGAAATAATATTAAAAAATAACTTACCATGTTGATTTTTTAAATTTTAAAATTACATTCTATGAGTGGATTTAATAATAAACGATATAAATTGGTTAAAGGTTTAAAACTTTATGAATACTACAGTAGATGGCAAAGAGACATTTAATAAATTTCAACATCACTTTCTCAATAAAAGCTCTCTTAAGATGAATTTTTAACAGAATCAAGGATATCTGTCTTAATACCATGATGCATATAATCCTTACCAGAGAAAACATAGAAATTTTGTCCTGAAAATCAAAGATAAGAAATAGATTTTGATAATCAATGGTTATTTTATATTGTCTAGCAAGTCTGGTCAAAATAATAAAATATGAAGGAAAAATAGACCAACTGGATAGGAAGAAATATTTTTATTTGCATAGGATAATATTTTCTACCTAGAAAACCCAAGAACATCAACTGAAAACCTTTTGGAACTACTGCTAAGGTGTGTACTGTGGTTGCATGCACAAAAATCAATTAAAAACATAATAGTCTTGAATATAATCTCCTGTGCTATACAGTAAGGCCTTCTTGTTTATCTATTTTATATATAGTAGTTAGTGTCTGGAAATCCTGAGCTCACAGTCTATCCCTCCGCTCCTCCCTTTCCTCCTGTTAACCACAAATTTGTTTTCTGTGTCTGTGAGTCTGTTTCTGTTGTGTAAATAAGTTCATTTGTGTCATTTTTTTTTTTTTTTGGTTTCCACATATCAGTGATATCTCATGGAATTTCTTTCTCTTTCTGGCTTCACTTAGTATGACAATCTCCAGGTCTATCCATGTTGCTGCAAATGGCATTTTTAATTTTTTTATGGATGAGTAGTATTCCATTGTGTGTACGCACACGTACGTACATACGTACGTACTTATATATACACCACAACTTCTTTATCCAGTTATCTGTCGATGGACATTTAGGTTGTTTCCATGTCTTAGTTATTGTAAATAGTGCTGCTATGAACATTAGGGTGTATGTATCTTTCTAAAGTAGAATTTCCTCTGGATATATGTCCAGGAGTAGGATTGCTGGATCATACGGTAAGTCTATTTTCAGTTTCTCAAGAAATCTCCATACTGTTTTCCATAATGGCTGCAACAAACTACATTCCCACCAACAGTATAGAAGGGTACCTTTTCCCCATATCCTCTCTAGCATTTATAGTTTGTGGACTTTTGAATAATGGCCATTCTGACTGGTGTGAAGTGATACCTCATTGTAGTTTTGATTTGCATTTCTCTGATAATTAGCGATATTGAGCATTTTTTCATGTGCCTATTGGTTATTTGTATGTCGTCTTTGGAGAAATGTTTGTTTAGGTCTTCTGCCCATTTTTGGATTGGGTTGTTTCCTTTGTTGTTATTGAGTTGTATGAGCTGTTTGTAGGTTGGAAATTTAAGCCGTTGTTGGTTGCACCGTTTGCAAATATTTCTCCCGTTCCATAGGTTGTCTTTCTGTTTTGCTTGTGGTTTCCTTTGCTGTGCAGAAGCTTATAAGTTTAATTAGGTCTCATTTGTTTATTTTTGCTTTTATTATTTCTATCGCCTCGGTAGACTGCCCTAGGAAAACATTGCTATGATTTATATCAGAGAACGTTTTGCCTGTGTTCTCTTCTAAGAGGTTTAGAGTGTCTTGTATTATGTTTAAGTCTTGAAGCCATTTTGAGTTAATTTTTGTGTATGGTGTGAGGGAATTTCCTAAATTCATTGACATACTGCTGTCCAGCTCTCCCAAAACCACTTGCTGAAGAGATTGTCTTTTCTCCATTGTATATTGTTGCCTCCTTTGTTGAAGATTAATTGACCGTTAAGTCTGTGGGTTTATTTCTAGGTTCTCTATTCCATTGATCCATATATCTGTTTTGATTACTGTATCTTTGAAATATTGTCTGAAGTCTGGGAGGGTTATTCCTTCAGCTTTGTTCTTTTTCTTCAGTATTGCTTTGGCAATTCTAGGTCTCTTGTGATTCCATATAAATTTTAAGATTATTTGTTCTAGTTCTGTGAAAAATGCCATGAGTATCTTGATACAGATCACATTAAATCTAAAGATTGCTTTAGGTAGTATGGCCATTTTAACAATATTAATTCTTCCAATTCAAGAACATGGGATATCTTTCCATTTCTTTAAATCTTCTTTAATTTCCTTAATCAGTGTTTTATAATTCTCTTGCATTATAAGTCTTTCACCTCCTTGGTCAGGTTTATTCCTAAGTATTTTATTTTTTGATGTGATTTTAAAAGGGATTGGTTTTTTTACTTTCCACTTCTGATATTTCTTTGTTAGTGTAAAGAAGTACAACAGATTTCTGTATGTTAATCTTGTATCCTGTTACCTTGCTGAATTTGTTTATCAGTGCTAGTAGTTTTTGTGTGGAGTATTTAGGGTTTCCTGTATATAACAAACATGTCATATACATAATATAGTGAGAATTTTACCTCTTTTCTTCCCATTTGGATCCCTTTTATTTCTTTTTCTTGGCTGATTGCTATGGCTTGCACTTCCAATACTATGTTGAATAGAAGTGATGAGAGTGGGCATCCTTGTTTTGTTTCTGATTTTAGTGGGAAAACTTTCAAATTACCACCATTGAGTAGTATCTTGGCATGGGTTTGTTATAAATAGCTTTTATTATGCCAGGATATGTTCCCTCTATAACCATTTAGGTAAGAGTTTTTATCATGAATGATCATGTGATTTTTGTCCTTTCTTTTGTTGATGTGGTGTATCGCATTGATTTGCATATGTTGAGCCATCCTTATGTCCCTGGGATGATTCCAACTTGATCGTGGTGTATAATCTTTATGTTGTTGGATTCAGTTTGCTAATATCTTGTTGAGAATTTTTGCATGTATGCTCATCAAAAATATTGGCCTATAATATTTTTCTTTGATAGTATCCTTGTCTAGTTTTGGTATCAGGATGATGGCAGCTAGAATAGTTTTGAGTTATATAAATAGATTGAGTTTGGGAGTGTTCCCTCCTCTTCAATCTTTTGGAAGAGTTTGAGAAAGATTGGTATAATTTCTTCTTTGTATGTTTGGTAGAATTCCCCACTGAAGCCATCCTGTCCTAGACTTTTGTTTTCAGGGATTTTTTTTTTTTATTACTGATTTTATTTCACTTCTAGTGATTGGTCTGTTCAAATTATCTATTTCTTCTTGATTCAGTTTGGATAGACTGTATGTTTCTAGAAACTTGTCCATTTCATCTAGGTTGTCCAGTTTGCTGGCATATAACTGATCATAGTATTCTCTTACGGTTTTTCTTATTTCTGTGCTATTGGTTGTAATTTCTCCTCTTTCATTTCTTATTTTGTTTACTTGAGTCCTCTCTCTTTTCTTCAATCAGCCTGGTCAGAGGTTTGTTGATTTTGTTTACTCTTTCAAAAACTAATTCTTGGTTTTACTGATTTTGTTCTATTGTTATTTTTAAATGTCTATTTTGTTTCCTCCCTGATCTTTATTATTTCTTTCCTTCTACTAATTTTAGGTTTTGTTTGTTCTTCTTTTTCTAATTATTTTTGGTGTCAATTTAGATTGCTTATTTGAGATTTTTCTTGTTTTTGGAGGAAGGCCTGTATTGCTATGAACTGCCCCCTTAAGACTGCTTTTGCTGAATCCCATAGATTTTGTGGTTGTGTTTTCATTGTCATTTGTCTGAAGGTATTTTTTAACTTTCTCTTTGATTTCATTGTTGAGCCATTGGTTTTTTAGTGGCATGTTGTTTAGTCTCTGTACAGTCTTTCTTTTTCCCCTCCTCATTTCATTTTCTGTAGTTGATTTCTAGTTTCATGCCATTGTGGTCAGAAAAGATGCTTGAAATAATTTCTATCTTCAATAGGCTTGTTTTGTGTCTGAGTATGTGGTCAATCCTAGAGAATGTTCCATGTGTACTTGAAAAGAATGTATATTGTTTTTTGGGGATGTAATGACCTGAAAATATTAATAAGTCTAACTGTTCTATTGTGTCATTTTGATTTTCTGTCTGGAAGATCTGTCCAGTGATGTTAGTGGGGTGTTAAAGTCTCCTACTATGATTGTGTTCCCATGAGTTTCTCCCTTTATATCTGTTAGTATTTGTTTTATGAATTTAGGTGCTCCTACATTGGGTGCATACATATTAATGAATGTAATATCTTTATCTTGTATTGCTCCTTTGATTATTAGGTAGTGTCCTTTATCTTTATGGCTTTGTTTAAAGTCTGTTTTGTCTGATATGAGTATTGCTACCCCTGCTTTCTTGTCATTTCCATTTGCATGCAGTATCTTTTTCCATCCCCTTAATTTCGATCTATATGTGTCCTTCACCCTAAAGTGGGTCTCTTGTAAGCAGCCTATTGTAGGCACTTGTTTTACTATCTGATCTGCCACTCTGTCTTTTGATTGGGGCATTTAGTCCATTGAAATTTGCAGTAATTATTGATAGATATGTGTTTATTGCTATTTTAAACCTTATTTTCCATTTGATATTTCTCACTTGATCATCTTTTTCTATTTGTTTTTCCTTTCAGGTTTGATGATTTTCTTTTGTACTATGCTTGATTTTTTTTTCTTTTTTTTTGGGGGGGGAGGGTTGTGACTGTATTCTATGTTTTTGATCTGTGGTTTGATTTGTGGTTTTTCAAATATGTTAACCCATTACTCTGTCTCCTTGCTTTAGATTGGTAATCTTATAGGCCCAAACACATCCTAAAAAGAATGAAAAAAAATCTACATATTCTTACTCCCATCTCCCACATTTTATGATTTTGATGTCCTCTTCTGTGAGAATTTTCCACATGTAGACGTATGTTTTTATGTATTTGTAGGAGAGGGTTAGCTCCATGTCCTTCTATTCCACCATCTTGAAGCTCCTCTCAATATGATAACTTTTTGATAGGTTTCGTTTTTACATTTCATTCTTTGTTTAACACAAGTAAATCAATCTCCATCCTCCTCAGAAGGATATATTCTTCACCAGCTTTTAACTCTGTAGGGAAAGAAAATGTTAAGTTACAGAAGACTGTATAAGATCACTCCAGCAGTAAGTTGGCCATGCAGAAATTAACTGTCATTAGATTTGCAAATGACATTTTTATACAGACATGGTGATCCTTTCCTTCCTTTTCATCTCATTATCCATTATTTATGTACAGAATGCTAATTTCTTAGAAGTAGAGCTAGAAATATGTAGTTTCTATTTAAAGAATACCTTTTATTTTAGAAGACCACAAACTTCCTAAATATTAGACAAATGCAATCAACATCTAGAGAAACAATGAACTAAAAATGTGTATCTATAGTTACTGCTATTATACTATTATGTGAGTAACTGTTTAACATTTTCAAAAAAGTTTTGTATATTGAAGACAATGTTTGGGTTACTGAATGGATTTAATAAATTTCCAAGTGAAACTACCCACTCTGCTCCTATGGATAATGTCCCTTAACTAAACGAAGCTCCTATCAAGGGGACAAGGTACAGTTCCTGCTTTTCCCGGAAATGCAGATTTCACTTTCCTGACGCCTCATAGTGTTATTCAAACAAGCCAGTCGTATCCTCCTGCTGGAGCACCCCACCCACTTGATACTACAAAGCCTGTTCCGCACAGCCCCTACTTTATCTGAATGCAACTCCCATGTGTTCCAGTGCGGCATGTAGTGTCCTCATCTTTAGGGCTGTGAGTATACATGACTAATAACCTGTTGTGGATGTCATTTGTCCAGTGTCAGGTGTCTGCTTAGCCATCTCAAACCCTAGGGTGGTACTCTCTCCCTCACCAATAGGATGAATAGACAGCAAAAAATAAAACTCAAGAAATGTATTAAGGATATATAGTAAAAGAGTAGTTTATACTACATAGGCAGAAATCATATACACATGGTAAATATTGATACCTGGTAAGCAAGTAACTTGTCAGACATGGACAGTGTGTAATACTTGTCAAATATAGATAGCAAGTAAGCTAGTTACATATAGTGTACATTAAAATATGATTAAGGGATAAATAATGGAACTAAGAGAGCTACTTATAGGTAGAAAGGGATTGAAGGACCAGGTCACGATTTACAGTCCTGCCACCCCAAGGCAACAGCTATGCCATCTTTAAATTGGCCACCCATTGGTGACATCCAGTTTGATCCCATCATGGTATTACATGTGTTCTAGTGAAGAAATGCATGCAAAATCCATAGTTGTCCATCAGGCTAATCGGCAAGCTATAGTGGTGGCCAGGCATGTCCATTCCCACCCCATCATGTCTCTCAGATGGATTATGGGATGGTTCCAGGAACCCTTTGCCAGTTGTTCTTCCCTAATAATACCAAATCTCTGGTATGTTAATTCATACCATCAGCAGGAGTAGCTCATATGGGGAGAGGGAAAGGGAGAGATGTTTCATGTCCCCTGGTGTAAGGTACTGTGGTCCTTACATCCCACTTGTATCTTATCCTACATATGATAATCTTCCATCCCTTGTCCTTGTTATTCACTCTGTGTTGTAGGTTGATTTAATAATCCATGTGATTTGAGCTATTTAATTTTTCTCTGAGCCTTTATGTTCCATGACTTCTGGGATGACTTACCTGGTAGTGAACCTGAACGCCACAATTGCATCAATTTAATTTCCCACATGGCACTTTCCCCCTATTCCTTTCCTTTCACAATTCCCAATCATACTTTACAAAAGAAAGGCATACCTCTCTTCCGTCTCTTATACTATGGCTCATTGCCCCAGAGGTGTTAAAAATCACCAGGGCACCAAATGAAGGAGCAGTTTGAAATACTGGTGTTAGTGTCGTGAAGTTGAATGAATGAAAAGACAGAGTAGCTAATCATTTTGTAAGCTAGGTGGCTTTCATTTCTTTGCTTAAAACAAAATTGAAGAGACCCACTGGAGTGTTTAGCTGACAAATGATTTGCATATCACTCAAAAGAATTTTCAATAATTAGTTGTACAAGATTTCTCAGAGCACATATTTATAAAAAAAAAAAAACCAGAAGGATAGATACTGAACGTTATTTAACTGAGGGCTCAAAAAGTGACGTTCATTCAATAAGTGACTTTTTTTCCCTTCACAAATAAATGAAAGATTTATTTTCATTTGAAAAAATGCTCCATACATCTCACTAAGAGGTGTATTTCCAATTAAAGTGTTCTTTTCATGTTTACTGTAATTTATCGAACTTGTAGTTTAATTTTTTTTAATCAACTGTGTACTAAGAATTGTAATGACAACTTACTCCACATGTGACTTTTTTTTTTAAAACTTGGAGTTTGGAGTCATAGGATAATTTTAAAAAATCAAAGGTGTATGACTTTCCAACCATAAAATGTATTTAAAAACCCTGTGACAGCTGTGGAATGATAACATATATTTAGGAGAAAAAGTAAAGATACACATATCTTGCTTATAAAAATAGCTTGTTCATATATATTTAAATGGATAATGGCTAGCTTCAAATCAACATGGTGTCTAGAATTTACTGATATGTCTGAAAGAGCTATAAAACCATTTTAATAAGGGTCTGTGAATGAAGACTGCAAGTCAGAGTGACTCCTTTCAGTAATACAGCTAATAACGTGAGAGCAGAATTTTTTACTTCCCGTTCTGGTAACTTTAAGCTTGCTGATACGGAGGTCTTAGTCTCCAAGGGATGAATGCTTCTACTAGTGGACAGAACAATGATTTCACTGAATTGGAAGCTGACACTGCTGCCTGCCTCTTTTTGGTCCCTAATGATACTGAATTGACAGATAAAGGGGGAGGAGTTAACCTCCCTCCTGGGGTGATTGATCCAGAGTATCAATGTCTCTTAGGACTTCCAAGTCCAATAGTAAAAAGTAGTAAAAGTCCTATTAAGAACTCCCCAACTCAGCAGGGAGGTTGGTTTAAAGTGAAGTGAACACGAAATAGGCAGGGGAGAAACGGAGTTGTGGATACCAACTACGGCCTCACGGCTGCTGCAGAAACCAGGGGTATGGCAGCCATGCATATGAGTTTCCTTACTTGTTACGTAAATATTTTCTTTCTCCATCTTCCCTATTATTTGATTTTAGATATAGTGGTAGTGGTTTATAGTTTAAATTGTACATGAAATAATCTATAGGTGGGATTATTAGTAATTAAAAGAGGAATTAACATCTTGCACAGTTGGATATGGGATTCTGTATCTTCCTTTTATGGAAGGAGAGTGTGAGAGACAGCATCTTTGTCTCCATGAGGAATAGCTGCTAGAAGGAAGCATGATGTTCTTGTTATTTTTGTTACTTCTGAGTTCAAATATGGGAAGAAAGATGAGAATGGATGCTAAGCAGCCAAACGGGTAGACTGTGATAGACAGTTTTATTCGCTTTCAGCTCCATTTCCCATGCTTTCCCCTGTATTGCAGAATGTTGGATATTTACAAACTAATTCCCTGATTTTCTTGCCAGTTGGCTTCCTTTTAGGCTGTGTTTATGAAAGGCACAGGGGGAGACTGGAGGGCAAGAGAGGGAGAATGCACATTTTCTTTTTTCCCTTAGGTTTCTTGTCATGCCTCTGGGCATGTCTGCAGCACACTGGATGGCCTAGGCTTCTGGGCTGTGCCTGACAGTGCAATTCCAGGGGCTGTATAGCAGCTTGCGCTCCAGCAGTCTTGGCAGTGCAGTGCTCCTGGGTACCGGCTGCAGCAGCAGCAGCAGGGATGGGTGACTCCAGACTCTGTAGATTTCAGCGTCAGAAAATGGATGGCTTAAGGTATTTCGATTCCACTGGACAAATTTAGAAGAGCTGACGTAACAGTTTTATTTTAAAACATCAATATATAAAACATGCCTGAAATTAAATCTTTTCCTTACTTAAATCATTTACTTAAAATTTGAAAAATGTTAGATGTCAGTGTAAAAATGTGCAAACAGTTTTAGAGGATATATGAGTAAAAAGAAGAGCACTATGCAACAACGTCTAAACTAGCTCATAATCACATCGCTAAGTTCAGGGGAAAGGCAAAAAGTGGCACAGGGCATGCAATTTCCCTTTAAGCCAGTGAGCCAGAAGTTACGCTAATTGCTTCCATTCCTTCTTTGGTGATAACTTATCAACAAAGTGAGGGTGCGGAAGTTAACCTTTAGCTGGGTATCCACGTGCTCAGGTAAATTCACTGACTTTAAGAAAGGAAGGTAAGGTTTTCACTGGCGAATAGTAGTCACTGCCATAGTATGTTCAAAAGCCAATTTCTCAGTCTTAAGTTTATATTGTAAACACCTAATGAGGTTTCTGTTTCCTGGCCTCCAAGTCTTCCTGGCCTCTAGAACCAATTGCCTGTGACTCAGAATGTCTACTTCTAAGAATATGCATTCATTTAACAAATAAACATTCACCAAATGTCTACTATATGTCCAGAACCCTTCTAGTAGCTAAGGATATAATCTTCAATGAGACAAAGATGATCCTTGTTGTCAGGGAGGTTATACTGGGGGCAGAGGTTTCTGATGACAATGTTAAGAAGAGATACTAAAAAATAGGTATAAGTTTTCACAAAAGTAGAAGCAGACAGTCTCCCCCACCATGAAATACTTCAGACCTAAAGCAAAATTGCGAACAGAGGCATTCTGCCTGATTACTAGATATCTATGTATTTTTTTTACAAGTATTCATGGAATAGCAACAAAATTAAGACAACATAATGCTACAAATTGTCTTCTTAATTCCAAAAAATAAACATACACATAGATGATACTCTGTTACCAAACTCACGTTCAGGTGCCTGACACACAGTGAAGCCAAATAAACTGAAATGTGGGAGCCTGGAGGGAAAGGTTTGTTGCAGGACCAAGCATGGAGAATGGGTGGCTTGTGCTGAAACCTCCTGAACTATCCAATGATTTGGGGGAAGACGTTTTAAGAAAATTTGGGGTGAAGGCTGCAGGGTATGTGACATTCCTCTGATCAGTTGGTAGGGAGGTAGTGGGGCCATGCACCAGGTATCTTGTGCTCACCCTGGAAGTTACCATCCTCCGCCTGGGTGGGGGCCTTAGTTCCTGCAGAAGAACTCAAAAGATACTGCTATGTATATACCTTGAGGAGGAACCAGGACCCTGCCCCAAGGCTGGACTATTGTTTCTTGACTGCTCCTCCCTTGTCTGCATCCCCTCCCTGCCCTGATTAGCAACTGTTTGCATCTGCTCTTTGCAACTCAGGAAAGGTCAAGGAGGCTGAATGAAGACTATGTCCTACTAACAAGAAACACGGGACACAAAGGATTTGTACTGGGGAGGTCCCCACAGGGTCCTACTACTTTTCAATAATAGACTAATGTCCACATAAAAATTTGAGAAAATTATCAAACAGGTTATCCCACTGGACAAAAACACAGACACAAAAATTACCCAGTTAAGATGATTTCACTGGAAAATTCTAGCTAGCATTTAAAGAGCAACTATTTTACTGAATTTAATGAACAGAGGCAAAATCCACTTATTTTCCATTAAACTACTTTAACACTGGTACCAAAATTTCAAACAATAGCACACAAAAAAACTATAGACCAAGCTAATTTAGGAAAATTGATGCAAAAAGTCAACATACAATATTAATCCAACAGGAGATTACAACAACAAATTCACAGTGAATGAATGGTTTATTTCAGGAATGCAAAGATGGTGTAGTAATAGGAAATCTACTGATTTAGTTCATCATAGTAGAGCTAAGAAAAACTTTTATCTACTCCATAATGCTGAAAGATACATGGCAAACTTAAACTCTTGATTTTAAAAAAAAAGTTAATAAAAGAATATATGGACATTTTAATGTAATAGTATATATCTATCTCACTCCAAAAGGCAGCATCATGTTAAATGGGGAAATACTAGATGCATTCCTGATACAGGAAAATGGGGTGTGAGAGGATGGCCATGTCCCAGTTCTTAGTTGAGTGGGACACACCCAGACAAGTGTCGGTCCTTAGCTTCACACAGGAAAGAATTCAAGAGCGAGCCATGCTAGAGTGAAGGTAGGTATATTCAGAGAGATGCGCACTCCACAGACAGAGTGCAGGCTGTCTCAGAAGGCCAGAGAAGCCACAAGGCATGAGGGTGTTTAGTTTAAGGTGAAAGTACATATACACTCCATGGGTGGAGTGCGGGCTGTCTCCAAAGGTGAGAGAGAGGGAGAGTGAGGTGCAGGGGTTAGTTTTTATGGGCTGGGTAACTTCATATGCTAACGAGTGGGAAGATTATTCCAACTACTTTGGCGAAGGAGCTGGGATTCCCAGGCATTAGGCCATCACCCACTTTTGACCTTTAACGGTCAGCTTTGAAACTGTCATGGCACCTGTGGGCGTGTCATTTACCATGCTAATGTTTTACAATGAGCATGTAATGAAGCTCAAAGTCTACTGGAAGTCAAATCTTCTGTCATCTTGGTGCTAACTGCTGTGTCCTTCTTTTAATGGCTGTGCTCTGCCCCCTTTCCTCCTGTTTCATCCCTACTAAAGTAAGGAACTAGATACAAATATCCACCACTACAATTATTATTTAATGTTATATTGGAAATACTAGCTAAAACAATAGACAAGTGAAATAAATTACTTTAATTAGAAAGAGGAAGGTAAAATTATCCCTATTTGCAAATGATGTGAGTGTATTCATAGAAAAATCAAGACAATCAATTGAAAAACAAAAAGGATCATAAATCAGTAAATTAGTAAAATGAAAAATAATAAATAGAAATCAATAACTTTTCACATGGATCCACAACTACCATTAAGGTTGTTTTTATAGTGGAATAAATAACATAATGAAAGAAGTCATAGGTACATTCTCCATTAAGTGAATACTTTAAAATTACCCCTAAAGGACACAAAAGAGGGTGGGCAATATACACTCTCCTGAATAGGAATTATTTAAAAAAGAAGTTATTAATTCTCCCTAAATTAATCTATAAATTTCATACAACCCCCCCAAAACACACAAGATCACACAATTAAGGAGTGGTAGAGTTGTGAGAACCCAGGAAGAGTTGTTCTAGTGTCAGTGTTTTAACATTTTATACTCAATTGTCTTCAGAGAGGAGAGCTTCCTCGTTATTTTTTTAATGCAGGTTCGTAGTCCACTGTAGGGATGTGGCACAATTTATTTAGTCATTTTTCTTTCAATTCACATTAGATTGTTTGCAAAATTTGTTTTTAAAAATGAGCAGTGGATAATGTTATGTATGTATCATTTTATACATGCACAAGAATATCTGTGGGTTCAATTCTCAAAGTGAAATTGAGACGGGAAGAGAGTAGAATTCCTAAGAAATTAGAATAAATTATTAATTTCTATATAAGAAACAGTAATTTCATCTGGAATTGGGGTGAACATTGGGCAAATGAGACCCAGGAGTGGAAGCGGTATTATCACTAGATTGTTTATATTATTTATAAACCATAATCTGAAACCATATGAAGGCGTGGAGTTGTATATAGTTCCAGTAACTCTGAATGTGACCTTATTTGGAACCAGAGTCATCGAAGATATAATTAATTAAGATGAGGTCATAGTGGAGGAGGGTGGGCCCCTAATCCAATAAGCCTGGTGCCCTTATAAGAAGAGAAGAGGTGTAGACACACAGACACACAAGTAGAAGGCCATCTGATGACAGAGGCAGGGATTGGAATTACGGTGCCAGAAGCCAAGGAATACCTGGGGCTGCCAGAACCTGGAAGAAGGATCCTCCAAAAGAAACTTCAGGGGGTCTGGTCCTGACAACACCTTGACTTTAAGACTTCCATCCTCCAGAACTGTGAGATAATAAACTTCTGTCGTTTTATGTTACCAAGTTTGTAGTAATTTGCTGCAATAGCTTACGAAACTGATTAAAAACACAAAACCTAACCAACAATTTAAAATATATATTTAAGTATATTAACTTGAAAGTTATAGGCAGCTGGTTGAGTAGGTAGGGAATTTAGACCGAACTTCTCAGTTCATACTGGATCTGTTGCTTCATATTAGTATTATATAAAATTGAGCTAAACTCTATTAGCCAATAAGAGACATGTATGTATTTGCTTTTAAGATTTAGAGAATTAATAATAATTTAACAAACCCCACTAAATCCACTCTCTTACAAATTATACTTTGTTCACATTTTTGTATGTATAATTTCATTTCAATTACGGTAAACCTTCACAGCATATTATGCTCAAGTCAGGAACTCCTTGTAGAATAGAAGCTTTTTAGAGCACTCTACTGTTAAAGCTTAAAATATTGAATAGAAGTAGCATGCTTTTGGGGTAGATTACAGGTTTCACATATTTATAATATGAGAATCTGTGGTCTGGGGTGGAGGCGAATCCATTAAGATTTATTATTTTCCATTAAAAGCAAAAAGCATGCTCAAGGAGATTATTGTTTAAAACTGGCTTGATTTAAGGAGGGAAGAAGTTGCATAAACAAATGAATCACCAGGAGATGGTTAATCAGCTTTGTGTGACTCATTATAAGAATCCTGTAATACCTGCTAATAAAATGTACTCGATATCACATTTATAAGGATGAATGTGGAATAGAATAAGACCACAATAAACTGTATTAAAGTGTTACTTGTTGAAAGTGTCACTTGTTGAAAATCACTTGAAATTATTTGTTTAAACTAATACTAGAAATCTTAACTAATTGTGCTCTCATATCTGAAACCTGCCTTACATATAGTTCCATGGATGAATCTATCAGTGCTTGGTGGCCAGCTTTCTTCATAAAGGATTGCTGAATCCCTAATTTCCAAAAAGTAGGGCAGCTGAGACATTGGGGAGGGAACACAGTCCTCATTTTTATATGATACTCGATATTAACTCAAGCTACTATTGAAAGAGCTTTGTAGTCCAGGAGAAAGAGTATTGAACAAGGAAACCAGAGGCCTGGGTACTAGACCCAGTTGGCTTTATAAACCTCAGTAAATTGCTTCACCTTTCACAACATCACTGCTCTCAACTGTAAGAGCTAGCTAACAGTACCAAGATACTTCGTGTTGTATGTTTTCTTCCAAAATACAAGGTTATTTGGGAGATCAATTTGCTAGTGGATGTAAAAGTGCTTTGCAATTTGTGAAATGACATGTATTGAATATTACCTTTCAATTTTATGAAGAGGCAGTTTTTCTCTAATAACTGAATGTATTTTTCAGATGAATAGAAGAGGCAACAGAAATGCAAATCAACCATGTTGCATTGTGTGGTCAGTTAAATCAACCCACAGAAACTTAAAATCATTTTTAAATGATTGTGGAACACTGTATTCATTGATTTTCCCATAATCTTATGCAAACTTCTATTTTAAATAATTACATTTTAAAATATATCTGTTGATATTAGCCAGAGCACTTTGAAAAATGGACTAGCATTTAATACAGCAATATTTAAGAAGTAGGAGTAAAATAAATATAGATCACACATAAGGAAATTGGCACTTAAAATTCTAAGTACACTATTTTTAAAAACGAGTCTGAATTACATTAATACCTTATATCAGAATAACATTTCATAGTTGAAAAACTTTTCCACTTGCATTACTTTATTTGATTTTCACATTCACCCTGTGTACTTATTTATATTGGCTTACTGAAGAGAAAATGGAGATTTTGAGAGGTTATCTAGCATATCTCTGCTGGTAAGTGGCAGAACTGAACTGAAAGTCATACTAAGCATTGTGATTGATTTATTCAAGATATATGTATTGGGACATACTATATGCCAGCTTTTCCATATTTTAAGTAGACATTTTCTTTCACTTAACTGATCTTTTATTATTGATGTTAATGTCGTATATCATTGTGGCAAAATAAATGACAATAGTCATACGTATCTGGGTGTATTAGTGTTACCATGGTTTTGTCTCCTCTCTTGCTGTTTTCAACATTGCACATTTGAAAAGGTAGCTACGTGTAATAAATGAATAGGTATTTAAATCAGGGTGATTAACACGAAGGAGTTAGCTTTCTGCAGGGATCTGAAAATGAAGGGCACATACTTAAAGAAGTGGTTGGGGAAGAAAAGCTCCTACTGCTCATGTCTGTGTGTTCCCCACTGCTCCACAAGGCAAAATATACCGGTGCATGAGTATGAGGCTTTCCTCCAGTCTTGATTAATAACCCACGGATCCGTACCAGTAAAAGGGGGTGTCGTTGGGAATGGAGCATTCTAGAAATTCTAAGAGTCGTGTTATTTTCTGTTCGCATAAACAGAGGCAGTGTGGACTGGCAAGAGTGCTCATTTGAGAGCCACTGGCTCCACTTTGTCAAGCTGGGCAGGTCACATCTCCTTTCAGGTCTGCACACAGCACATTTGCAATGTGAGGATATCAGGCCTCTCTAGAGGGTATCTAGGGCTCTTTCTAAGTGTGTGTGTGTAGGTGTCCTTTACAACATCGTCTTTCTAATTTAACATCCTTCCTCTCCGTTTCTAACTTTCCTAATTCTGGAAAATTCATACACATCCTTTAAGACACACCCAAAGCTCAAATGCAACTTCCCCTATAACGTTTCCCCGACACCCAGGGACAAGTTCCTTTGCACTTTCACATTCAAGTGTACCAGCCTCTAGTGTTATAAGATAATAGACCATTTTCACTTGTTTAAGAAGAATGTCCTCTCAAATTAAGATTTTCCTGATGGCCTTTGTCACTATATACCCATTGAATATTAAATGCCAGTGCAAACTAAGTCTACTCAAAAACAGACACTAAATAAATGTCTATTGAAATGATAGTATTTGGCCAATCTTCAGTGGCATGCTGTCCCTGAGAGGATGGTCAATATAAGCTAAGGGGTCTACATTGTGCTGAATGGAGAGGCCTACAGGACACTTGGTACTGTACATGCTCTTCTAACACCCTTTCAAAGGAAAGAGCAGATGATAGATGGAGAGGTGTTACCTTAGCTGGTAGGATAGGTTGTTTATTTGAGATTTTCCTTATTTTTTGAGGAGGGCCTGTATCACTGTGAACTTCCCTGGTAGGACTGCTTTTGCTACATCCCATCGATTTTGTGTGGTTGTGTTTTCATTGTATTTGTCTCAAGGTATTTTTTAACTTCCTCTTTGATTTCATTGTTGACCCACTTGTTTTTTTTAGGGCAATGTTGTTTAGTCTCCATACAGTCTTTTCTTTCTCATTTTTCTTTTCTGTGGTTGATTCCTAGTTTCATACCATTGTGGTTAGAAAAGATGTTTGAAATCATTTCTATTCTCTTAAATTTGTTGAGGCTTGTTTTGTGTCCTAGTATGTAATCTTTCCTAGAGAATGTTCCATGTGCACTTTAAAAGAATGTATATTGTTTTTGGGGTTTTTTTTTTGGATATAGAGAGGTGTTCCCTTAATGTTAAACGTAAATGTGCATGGTAGCTAGAATGTAGACTCTTTTGTCTACAAAGCAGTTAGTCCCTTCATGTCAGTAAGATTCCCCCTCAGGCTTTAAAAAATGATAAATCCATGCATTCATGGATGCAGCAGACATTGGGCATAATAATTCCTATGCTTTATGTAACAAAATGCAAGCTCAAAGTATATTGGCTAAGAATGACTGAATTTTTGGAATCTATTCTTTGAGCTTTCCCTTTAGTAATTTTAGAAATGTCTTAACAAGTGAATCAAATCCATTATTATTTCAAACTGAATCCCCTTTCATCATTTCTTCCATTTGGCCATATAGAAATCCCAATAGACATATCATTTGCACTAGCACTCAAGAGTATCTGAAAATCATACTATCTGAAATACCAGCTCCTAGGGGTAAAGTTCTCTTGTACTTTGAAATTTTGTAAAGGCTTCAGATCATTCATTGAGAAGATGCTTACTTCCTGGCTTTTTAATAGAACACATTTTCTTTCCTTTTATTTATAAATCTTTGAGCACCTTGGGAATCTTAATTGCTTGATGTTTTAATTCAGAGGCAGACATATAATAGCAGGCTTTGTGACAGGTGAGTGTACACACTGAAATGGGGAAAAAGGAAGACAGAGCATAGAGAGAATGAATTTTAAACCCATGGATATCAGCTGTCTTGAAGCCACACCTACACATTCACTCCCAGCTCTTCAAGGAGCTGGAAGTATAGACCCGTTGTATCCACATACTGCACAGATATTTGTTCAGAGAAATATGGATAAGGTCTGTTCCTTCACTGCTTTCATTTATGTAGAGATTAAAATCACTAAAACTTAGATCAGTTGGATGGAGAACTAGAAGTATGAATCTGATTTAGGTTTCCAGAGCAAAAATAGTATTAACTCATTCAAGATATGAGCAACTTCATTGACCTTCTCTAGGTCATAGTTAATAGAGGTGTTTGGTCAAAATTTGCCTTCTCTATTTGTGGGTGCTTAGGGTGGGGAAACAGCCAGTGAGCAGGGGTCAGACAGGGCAAGGAAGCCTAGCTGAGTTGACTGGCTAAGACCAAGTAGCTCTGGTCACAGTGATTGCTTTAGAGGTAGGCAAGTGGCCTAAAATGGTCTAATCTATGCGAATGACATGACTTGTGATGTGGGTCAATCATACTGAACATTAACTCAGAGCTGACAAATTTCAGGAAAATAAGACAAAGATTACAACAAAATGAGTCCTGAAGCTTATGCCTTGTAACCCCTACCATGCATCCAGAAGTCTCTAAACCAAAAGACATCTCATACCTTAAAAATTAGTCACTGACACCCTTTCCTCAGGGGTCCAAAATAATTCATAGGTGGTTTTCTTAAAGTGCTTTCAACAAGTGTATCTCATAGGGAATGGTTTAAAACACATTTCAAGGCACTTAATGTGCCAAAAAACTTATTGTTACATAAGGACAGTGAATGTGTATGACCCTGACCCAGGGTATAAAGAAACAGGACAATTAAAAAACAAGGAATTCACTATGTATTTTGATATATTTAGTTTGGAATGTTTCCCACACATGGGAAAGCAACCAAGATAATTGTGACATGTGAAAAAGAAGAAAGGCACAACGTGGGAGACTGTTTGCTTTAACTTACACGCCAGAGACAGTGTCAGTTGTATAAGGAGATCAGACATGGAATCAACCTGAAAACTAGGCTTTAACTGAGGCAAAGCTATTGCACTGAGTGATGAGCTCATATCAGCTTTGTGTCAGGCATCTAATTAAACAACTCCTCAGGTTACTAAGTGACATAAGCTACTGTTGGCTGCACGTGCCTCCCCTGTATTCTCTTTCTGAAACAAATAGTGTGAGATAGAAGGAGGACTATGGGATGAAAAATCGGAAAAAGTAGACTTGAATGTTAGTTCTGTAAAATGCAGACAATGTGACCTTGGAAAATCCATTTAATTTCTCTGCGTGTCTGTGCTCACATCTATAAAGTGGGAATAATGTTAATAATCTTTCAACCTGGTTTTTAGTCAGATGTAATAATACATATCAAATTACTTATTTTTACTATTATTGAAATATTACATACTTATTACATGATATCAATAAATAGGGACCACTGTAGTGACAAAATTGAAAATCATCTATTTGCATACCACCTTGAGATAGTTGCTACTGATGTTAATGCATTTCTCTATTTTGATGTATTTTTTTAATATAATTGAGATCATTCTAAATATACAATTTTCTACTCTTTACTTTGATTTAATGTGTTACAATAATTTCCTTAGGACTTTAAAAATGTTTCATAACAGAATTTTAATGACTGCATATTTATGGTATTAATATATTTGTTTAACTAATATTTCATTATTTAGGTCCTTTCTATTTTTCTGTGCTTCTATATAATGATTCAGTGAAAATCTTTATGTATAAATCTTTCATTGAGTTTTAGTTTACTTCTTGAGACCAATTCCCAAAAGTGGGTCAAAGAGTACAAACATTTTTTAAATGATCCAGATTATCCACAGGAAGTTTAAACTACCTGATTCATCCACCAGGTCATTATGAGAGTGTCTGTCTTACAACGACTTTGCTGATAGTTTGGGCTTAAATTTTTCAAATTTCATTAAAAACATTTTATTTGGCATATCTTTTGATCACTTTGCCAAACCCTTGATTGTAAAATAAAACGTTTTGAAAAGGGTCTTCAGAGTAGTAAAATGTTATCTAAACGTTATTCTCACTCGTGTGCTCTCACCTCTGGCTCAGAGGTGCCTGCCCACGGCCTGGGGCTTGTCTGTAGGTGAACTATAACCCTGCTACGCCATGAGGCATGTCTCAGAATTCTCTGATTCCTCAAACCTTGTAGTAAAGAGCATCGGGTTTACTTGCCCTGGATTTCTGACTTGACTACTGATGTATGCGAACTTGTTTGCTCTCTCTACCCCAGCTCTCCAAGGCCCACACTTCGCTTCCTGACCGCTCTAAGGATACTCACCACCCTGAAGGGGCAGCCTACAAATATTATGAAGTTGCTATTGTTGGGGCCAATTAAATTCTGTGAAGATACTAGAGATGTTACTTGTTCAATTGTGTGGCGGCTAAGGGCGAATGAGATTAGTATCAGGGAGCTCACTTCATATTCTTATTTCCTGTGGGAAATCATATCAAGTTTAATTTTGCTTACTGGAATTATTTGAATGATTATATTGAAAACATAATTTTCAAATGTTAGATCCTATTAGCGGTAGAAAATCAAGACGAGCAGCACATTAAGATTTCCTGCGTGACCTGGACTGTGCTGGTGTGACATCCAGGCAGATGTTGCATTCCGCCAAAGCCACCAGCTCATGGAAAACATCAGTCCAACCTGCTTTTTTGACCGAAGCAACAGGCAAGCAGAGAAACTTGGCTGAACTGATAGGGTCTGCTCGTCAGCACTCGGTGTGACTGAAACAGCCAGTGCGAGGTGGTGTGTGCTATGTTCAGTTCCTGGTACTTGCTTGGCTCTTAGTTGGATATTTGCTTTTATACTGATCCCCGGTCACTATCCTTGGCTTTCACCCTGAACTACCTTACTGTTTTTCTTCCGGGCTGCCATGGACAGGTAATCACTGATCCTGGCTAACGGACTGCTGTAAACTCATTTTTTTGAATGTATATATATATTTTAATTGAAGTATAGTCAGTTTACAATGCAAACTCATTTTGTTACCCTTTCCACCTAGAATAGATTTCCTACTCCCCTGCCCAAGCTCATGAAAATGTAGACACAGCTTTATAATTTTCCTCTAGCAAGATGCCACTGTTCAGACTAATTTCTACCAACCCTAGCGAAGACTATAAAGCAGTTTTATTGCTCAAATGGAAGAGAATTCTAATTAATATGCCAATTTTCATTTTTATGAGACTGTGGGTACCTACATAACACCAAACAATACCAGTGAACCAACAAGGAAGCTTTCCAAGATAGCTTGGTGATTAACCTTTGGTAATTTTAAATAGTGCCCCTCCAGACACATTCACGAAATGAACGAAGCTTGACTACATGCCTGGCCTTTCCCGCAATGCTCCTCTCCTTCTCCAGGAATGCAGTGCTCCCACAATCTTCTTTACCTTCAGACAGTCAAATACTTCTCTTAGGATAAGATCCCATTAGCTTTCTCACAAAATGAGGCATAAGAAATGATGAGGCTGAATGTAGGCCTCTTCCCACGGGAACTGGACTATTAACAGCTACAGCTAACTTCGCTTAAATCAAGACAATAAATGTCTAGTTCTGTGATGGCAGGAGCTTGGCACCTGGCCACCCCCTCCTTCCCACAGCTACCTGTGGCTTAAACAGAGTTTTTTTAGGCTTTAGGAAGTACAGCTGATAGATACGTTTGGAAGCAGTCATTCCCCCTGAAATCATACCACGTAGATAACTGTTCATATTCCATGTGTATAGGACACATATGTCCCAGCAGAAGTCCTCATCTTTCTATTGAGGTCTCCTAATTGCAGAATGAGAAGAAGATTTTGCATCAGATAGACACGGGTTTAAATTTCAGCATTATAACTTAATGCATGACCCTGGTGAACTTGTTCAACTTCTTTGAACCTCACCTTCCTTATAGGTAAAGTTAGAAGACGAATGTCTACTTAATAGGATTATTCAGAAGATTAAATGAGACATTGTGGGTAAAGAGCTTTCTCAGTGTCTGGTACTCAATTTATGTGTCTTCTATTCCTAAACCCTCCTCAAAAATAAGAATGAACTCTGCTGTATTTAACCCTATTCTGAAAAGCAGAAAAATGGTATAAGAAATGCATACTAGGGACAAAAAATAAAACTCTTACAACTAATTTAATCACTGAGTCAGAGTCCCAGAGCTCAAAGGAACTAATCAGTGGCTCAGACTGGAGTGGCCAAGGTCCTGCTTCTGCTGGCTCTGTGCACCACTGTTGTATGATCACTTTCTTTGACCCAATTTTCTTTGCATCTCATTTCTTAAGTGGTGCCACATTACAGGGGAGAACTTCCTTACTAACTCTTTCAACATAAAATAGAATTATTCTAAATTTAGATTTTCCCCAGATCTTTCATCTGTCTAGATTTGCAGTCTATATGAAATAAGTTTTATACTTAGTTTTCTATGTCAGACATAAATTATAAAGCAGTCAAAAATGAACTAGCATCCTTGGCACATTGATATTTTTCAGCTTCTATCAGATATCTTTCAGCCTACTTCAAATAGGTTATGTTTGGAAGACATTGAACATCTTCAATATCCTGTGATTTCATAATAATTCTTGCTTTACTGACAGGATGACTCACCAGGATCAGAACATAAGTCACATACAGTTTTCCAGTATTTTCCTGTTTTGGAACAATCCTTTGTATCTGCATTATATTTTATAATCAAGAAAGTACTATCCTTCATTATTCTTGTTGACTCTCGCAGCAATTCTATGAGGTACCCAGGGCAAGCATTGTCACCTTTTGGCATATAAACGAAACTAAGCTCAAGCAAGGTTAAATATTGTACTTGAAGTCACAAAGCTAATCCACAGTAGAGCTCAGAAAAGAAAGAAGTTCTATGTGAAAGTTCAAACTGTAAGCACATCTCAATACATAAGACACACCCAGAGTACAATTTAATTCAAGACAACCAATAAATATTATTCCATTTCCAGTTCAGAGGAACATCAAAATCTCCCCCAGCGCAATTTAATTTTGACTCTGAGCACTGTGTTCTCTTTCTTACTTTCACCCCAAGTTAAATGCACTCTGCCTTGGATCTCAAAGAAGTCTTTAATTGAAGTAGGATCAAGTGCATTCCTTATTACACATTCAGAAAGCCCTGAAACATTCCAAACTCCTGTCAGCATACAATCTCTGGGAGTGCAGGAACACTTGCTATATTGTACTTTGCTGGAATAAAGTACTTAACCACCAAGTGACTTTGATTAATGCCATGGTCCTCTTAGGTCAAGGCTATAGATTGGGATCTTCGACATATAGCAAATGCCCACAAACTACTATGAGATTTTGCCTTATCAAAGCTCCATGAATAATCATTCACTACCAAGCTATGAGCTCACCAAACAAGGAAGAGCTTTGAAAATGAATAAATTTAGAAAAAGTGCTAGACAACGTATTGTGATAAATGGGAGTGGGATGAGGCCAAGATGACTGATTGTACTGAAATATTTCTGGGTCTGTATTTTGAGGAGGAAGAGAGAGATACTAACTAACTTGAGGCTTTCTAAATGTAAAAATACATGTTAAAAAGTAAGGGCAAAACAAAAAACAAACCACTGCCACAACCACATCAGAAAAGCGAAGCGGAATCAATACAGATTTAGGAATAGAATGGCTGACTTCAAAAGCAGTACTGAGGAAAATGCAGAAGTAAAAAAATGTCTGATAAATTTAGTACAAGGCTGTAAAGAAGAAAGGAGGAGGGTGAGTATAGCTCAATGGTAGAGCACATGCTTGGCTCTGCCCCTTCAATTCCCACTGCCTCCATTAAAAAAAAAAAAAAAGAGGAAGAAAGGGAAAGGAACAAGAAAGCATAACAACTAGAAAAATCAAAAAAGCAGAAATGGGTCATATCAGTAATCACATAAAATGCAAAAGTTTCAATTCATCTATTACATGACAGATGAGGGGAAAATAGATTTATGTTCTTCTTAAAAGAGAAGCACTTAAAGCAAAATCATACAGGAAGGTTAAAAAAAAAAAAGAGGAATACACATTCTAAGCAATGCATAGCCTGTGAAAGGTAGTGTAGCATTATTAATTTCAAAGAGAACAGATTTTAAGCCAAAGGCATTATTATAGATATACAAGAACACTGCCAAAAAGATGGCAGTTATGAACTTGTATATACCTAGTACCATAAACTTGAATTATATAAACTAATATTAGGATTATTAGCACTTTTGGTTTCAGTTCTGACATTTAAAGAGCTTCAAAGTTGTCACTCTTGTTCTTAGAACAGGAAAAATGCTGAGCAAACTAAAAATCAATGACATTCTGACATCCATCAGAGAAGTGGAAGAGATTTCAACCAGTACCCTGAAATCTAGAGAGACAGGTAAATACGGAGGATCATAACTAAGATGAGCTTGTCTGGATCAAAAGATACTAGAATCATACACTGGGAGGAACAATTAAATGATAATATTGATGAATTGCTGGAGGATTTGTGTGGACCAGCATGAGAAACATAAAATCCTGGGGTCCAGTCTTACTGGCACTTCAAGGGCCTTCACTGCAGGAACCCCACCATGTTCTCATGATGAAAGTGAAGAAAATATTCCTGTTGCAGCAGGGTGATGGGAAAAGTAAACACTGAAATAGGTCCAGAATGTCCACCATGACAAAGCCCTACTCTGCAGGAGAAAAGATTTACCAGAGCCATATCCAACTTGGAGGCAGGGCAATTAGGCAAGTCTAGGGCCTTCTAGATTTTCTAGAGAAAATAAAAGGCTAAGTAAGAAACACTTCTCAAGGCCACAGCCCAGGTATTCAGTCTCACTAAAAGACTGAAATTTAATCAAATGATATAGACTGCTAGTCCCCTCCCATGTCAACAGGGCTGCAGTACAGTAACAGTGGGTTACTGCTGAAAGAGCTACAAGGCTTAGGCTTTGTGAAGGAGCTCTTAGGAGAAACTGAAAGACAACAGAGGGGACCAGACAAAGAACACTGGGGGTAATTAAAAGCTCTGGCACTTACGGCTATAGCAAACATTAAACATAGCCCAAATCCTAGCCAAGTTAACATAAAACTTCATACTAAAGGCACATTTACCTATTACCCAGTACATCTTGTCTGGCTTTCAATAAAAATAAAAGGCATGCTAAAAACCAAGAAAAAATACAATTGAAAGAGACATATAGCAAGCATCAGAATGAGACTCAGACATGATGCAAACATGTTGGAATTTCTGACAGGGACTTTAAAATAACTATGATTAATATGTTAATGCATCCAATGGAAAAAGGTAATATACAAGAAAAGATGGGTAATGTAAGCAGAGAGACAGAAACTTCAGAAGTGAACAATAACAAAGAGTACCTTTAATTGCCTGGACACAGACAAAAAAAGAATCAGTGAGCTGAAAGATACGTCAGTGGAAACTTCCCAAACTAAAATACAAAGCAAAAAAAGAATGAAAAAAGCAGAATATACAACATCTGTGGTGATAATTTCAAAACATATGTGTAACTGGAATACCAAGAGGAGAAGGAAAAGAGAAAGAGCACAAAAAATATTTCAAGCAATAATAGCCAAGAACTTTCCAAAATTAACGACATACCAAACCACAGATTCAGGAAGCTCAGAGGATACCAAGCAGAATAAATATCAAATAATCTACACCTACGCATGCTGTATTTGAACTGCAGGAAACCAAAGGCAATGAGAACATTTTAAAAGGAGTCAAAGGGGGAAAAAACACCTCATCTATACAGGAAAAAGCATAAGAATGACAGCATACTTCTCGTCAGAAAACATGCAAACAAGACGTGAGTGGTCTATGATATTTAAAGTGTTGAAAGAAAAAAAACATAAATATAACCTAGGATTCTATATCCACTGAAATTATCCTGCAAATATAAAGGTGAAATAAACACTCCCTTATACCAAAAAACAAAATGAAATAAAACCAAACAAACCTGAGGGAATTGTTTGCCAGCAGACTTGCTCTGGACAGAAATTTAAAAGAAATTCTTCAGGGAGAAGGAACAAGAGGAAGGTCAGAAATGAATCTACATAAAGAAATGAAAAGTACTGGAGATGGAATAAATGAAGCTAAAATAAAATCTTTTTTCCACTCTTAATCATTGTAAGAGGTAACTTCAAAATAACAATGGTAACAACCTATTGTATGATTATAGCACATGGGTAAGTGAAATACAGTTTATAAGGCACAGGAGGGAAGAATTCCGATTTCTAAGTTATCTGTACTACTTATGAATCCATATAATGTATTTAAGGTAGACTGAGATTAGTCATAAACGCATATTGCAAACTCTGGGGCAACCACTGCAAACATTTTTAAAAAGACATGTAAGTGATAAGTGGACATCAATTCACCACTGATGTGAATTGACAATTTAAATAGTCTAAATGACATACTAAAAGGGAAACAAACAGAAAAGAGTTACATATACAATGAATATTCCAGCTATATCAATAATCACTTTAAATGTGAATGGTCTAAATACAGACATTAAAAAACAGTGACTGTCAGAGTACATTAAAACAACAACATTACCTTAACTACATGTTAGCTACAAGAAACTTAGTTTAAATATAAAGACAAATGGGGTGCAGGGTATAGCTCAAGTTGTCGAGTGCATGCTTAGCATGCATAAGGTCCTAGGTTCAATCCCCAGTACCTCATCTAAAAATAAACCTAATTACCTCCCCCCCTAATAAAATATTAAAAATAATTAAATAATAAATAAAATATTAAAGTAAAGACAAAGATAGATTAAAAGTGAAGGAGTGAATAACAATATAGTATGGAAGACCTATGTTAATTTCAGACAAAGTGGACTTCAGAACAAGGAAAATGATCTGGAAAATGATCCGGAGTAAAGAGAGGCACTGCATTATGATTCTCCAAGAAAATGTAACAATTCTTAATGTACATGCATCTAACAAAGAATAACAAAATATGTGAGGCAAAAACTGATAGAGAATTGATCATACAGGCAGAAAATCAGTAAGGATATAATTTACCCGAACATCACTATTAATCACCAGTGTCTACTTGACACTAATACAGTACTCAACAACAGCAGAATACACACTCTTCTCAGGCTCACATGAATACTTATTAAGACCACATTCTGGGCCATAAAAGACAGCTTAATGAATTAAAAAAAATAGAATCACACAAAGCATGACCACTATGGAATTAAACTAGAAATCAATAACAAAAACATAGCTGAAAAATGGCAATATAGTTGGAAATGAAACACATGAATTATGGAAGCATTTTCAAGAGCAATTTTTAAAATATTTTGAGCTAAGTACAAAGCAACTTATCAAAATTTGTGAGATGTAAATAAAGCAGCATGCAGAGGGAAATTACAACATGAAATGCGCATATTAGAAAAGACAAAAGATCTAAAATGAATAATCTAAGATTTCACCTAAGGAAACTAGAGAAAGATGAGCAATTAAAGCCTAAAGCAGGCAGAAAAAAAAAAAAATAAAAATTAGAGTAGAAGTCTATGACATTGAAAAGCAGGACTACAGTAGAGAAAATCAACAAAAGAAAAAGCTTCTTTGAAAAGACTGGTAAAACCAGTAAACCTATAGCCTGGCTAACCAAAAAAAGAAGAGAGAAGACATAAATCATCAATATTAGAAATGAAAGAGGAGTCATCATTATTGAGCCCTTGAAGATCAAAGGGATAATAAAATATTATGAAGTCTATGGCCACAAGTTTTATAATCTGGATGAAATGGATCAATTCCTTGATAGACACAAATTACTGAACTTACACAAAGAGAAAAAGATAATCTGCATGGGCTTGCATGTTAAAGAAATTAAATCCTTGATTAGTAACTTTACCAAAAGGTAAATGCCAGGCCCAGATATTTTCACTGGTGGATTCTACCAAATCTATAAGGAAGAAATGACATCAGTTTTGTACAATATCTTCCAGAAAACACAAACAGAAAGAGCACTCTAATTCATTCTATGAGATCAGAATTACTGCTACTAAAAACAGATTAAAATATTACAGGAAAGAAGATCTACAAACCATTATCTCTGAGGAACATAGATGCAAATATATTCAACAAATTGTTAGCAAACTTAATCCAACAATGCGTAAAACAATTATACATTATGACAAAGTGGTATTTATTCCAGTTATACAGTGCTGGTTCAATATGCAAAAATCAATCAATGTAACCCACTACATCAACAAGTTTAAAAAATCATATGATCTTATCAACCGATGCAGAAAAAACCTAACAACCATTAAAGATAAAAATTCTCAGATAAATAGGAATAGTTGGGAACTTCCTCAACTTGAAAAGTAACATATATATATATATATATAAAAATTTAAAAACCAAGCTTACATGACAAAAAATACTTTGAACATATATAACATTCAAAGTGTTAATATCAACTATATTGAAAACACTCCTAAAGATCACTAAGAAAAAAATAAAATGGCAATATAAAATTGAATTCAGAGATGAGGACACCTGATGGGCAATAAACATCGAAAAAATGAAATTGGCATATTTAAAAAATAAGCTGAATAATTCCAAGGAATGGCAAGCATATGGTGAATAAAGGGACTCTTATGTAATCTTTGTGGGAATATAAAATTAGTATTACCACTTGGGAGAGCTAGTTGGAAAAAAAATGTTACTTTGAAAATGTGTGTACTCTAACACGCAGGAATTTTATTTTTACGTATTATACCCTTGAGGACCTCTTGCACACATTTACCAGAAGATATGTGTAAGAATGTTCACTGCAGTGTAATAATAGCACGGAATGGCACACATTTCCAACAACAGACAAATGGGCAAATATTTTATGGTACATTCTTACAATGGGAAACTATACAGGATTAAATATGAATGGATAATATATAATAACAAGAATAGATTTCCAAAACCTAACATAGAGAAAAGCAAGTACACAGTAATATGAAAAATTAAAGCATTCATGCAACTTTTATAAAATATATACAGCTCTGTATGTAGTCAAAATTATGGTGAGAGACACAAAAGTTCATGGCAGTGACAGGAATGCATCTAGGGACTCTTCTGTAATGTTCTATAATTTTTGTAAATAGAAAATATGAAGCAATAAAAATCCAAAGTAAAAATAGGTTTGTGTTCTTAACAATATTTCAGAGTACACTGAATCTATGAACTAAGAATAACCAACCATACGGGGAAAATGCGAAATTAAGAACAATTTTACAGAAATGAAAATTCACAATTGTCAAATAAAAATATACCACGGGGGAAGCATAAACCAGATTGATGCATAATCAAATCACTGAAGTAGAATACAAGTTTGTTATATTTTACCAGAACTCTGAGGAAAAGAATGAAGACATTAAAATAATGAAATAACCGCTAAAAGACTCAGAGAACAGATTGTGGAAATCCAAATTAAACATGGTCTGAAACCTGGAAGGCAGAGCAGATATAACAATGATTAATGAAATTAACAATCAAAACAGTATTGAAGAAAATCTTCCAGAGGTGAAAAAGATCCTATTAAGATTAGTAAACGTGCATACCATGTAATAGGCAAATAATGAGAAGAAAACCAAGATTTAGATTTATTTTGGAAAACAGGCTGATGGCAAGTGATCAGATTCAGTTCTTTTTCCTCTTTTTTCTTTTTCTTTTTTTTTTAACTAGAGGAACTAGTTCCACAGAAGGCTGCTAGGAGATATTTTCTGAATGAGAACTTACCTACATAGCCAAGGTGGCACTTAAGGGGTCTTAGTATCACCAACAGCAACATCACTTTCTCAGATACCCAAGGGTGTAAAAAGAAGGCCATTTACATAATTCCCAGAACCATACCCCTCCCCTCAAGTAGCTAGAACTTAAAGATTTGCTCCAGTTTCCTCAGGAAATAATCAAAGCAGAAAACTCAAGATGAATTTTTTATAGAATTAAAGACCTGCTGTGAGCACGAAAACCAATTAAAACATAGATGTAAGTCTAAATAATTTAAGTGTGGTAATAAAACCTAAAGCTATGCCAGAAATACCTCTAAGAAACTAGATTGTATAAAATACTTCTGTAACGGTAAGTAATAATCTGAATATAAAATTTCATAGTGAATAAACAGAAATTGCCAAGGGAGAAATCTTTTATCAGCTATGATATGATAGATCTCGCCTCCTTGTTAAAATTATTATAATTACATTTAAATATATATGTCAATATTAAAGATATCTCCTTAAATGGAAAGAGGATGTATACCTTCCAAATAAACTGAGAAAGGTATTTTATTTTGTAAAAACAGGAAAAAATGTTAATGACAAGTAAGCCATAAAAGAACATAAAGCATCAAACAGGATGACAGAAGTCACGTTAAAATGGATTTATCACTTCTAAGGAAAAGAATTAAAAAGCTTCATTTTAGAGTGCAAAACAATTCAAGGAGCCTTCCAGATCCCTGAATCAGTACCCAGTGGATCACCACTCAGTCAGGAACATCTGCATTGGATTTTTGCATAAGCAAGTATGGCATTTATTTGCTTCCATTGTATAATCTAGCCTACTAATACATAAATTGGTATCTGGAAGTGGAGTGCTGCTGTAACAAAAACGTAAAATATGTGCCTTTGTTTTAACAGTTGGGTACCAGGAAGCCAAGTAACAGATGAAAGAGGTCAGAAAGATGACAGTTTATGGTATGCACTGCAGATCTTTTAATAAAAGTGCCTGCAGTAACTTGGAGGTATAGATACATACTCAGCCAGCAGTCCTAGAGGAAAAGTTGGAAAAACAGAAATTTCATAGTATGTGCTGGCGCTGATTGCCTGCAAAAGCTTGGTAAGATGGTTGTAAGAGAAATGAACTCAGAATATAGTCAGTTTCCAAGCAGAAATGAAAGGAAATAGGAAGAGTTAAGGAATTGGGGGCTTTGGAGGTTTAGAAAAAGCCAAATGTTGTCCAGACCCAATATTTTAAGAGTTAGCAATTAAAAGGATGTTGAGAGGATGAGATTTCAGTAATACTTCTCAGTTGAATAAAATGATTCAGGACAATGATCAGATTTAAGGTATGGGTCCCCACCTATTTTTACAGATAGCCTCAAGATAGCTACTATTAATGAGAGATTGTGTGTGTGTTTTATGTGTAAGGAAGAAAAATAAATCAGACTCGAGAATCATACCTAGGAGCTGCTTGGAGGTCTGGTTACTGGCTCATGGAACTGACTTGAAGCAAATAGATCAAAATCCTTCAAGCATCTGATTATTTGAGAGTTAAGAGAACTTGCAGTCCCAAGTTCTGGAGTGAGTCCAGACAGCTGCAGAGCCACTAAGGAGGGCATATTCCCATGTATTTCAGATGTGACCAAAGAAGATAATGTAAAAGAACTTTCTAGAAGGCAGAGCCCAAGCTCAGCGATAATCAACAAGGACTCCCTCCCAGTGAGTAGAATTAGGCCTTAATCAAGAGACTTCTCCCACCCATAGGGTAGGGAGCCTTCATAATTCCTGACTTTCAGGATTTCAGCCTTGGTATACACTAGTGACGAATGGGTATATATCCCTTTATTCCTTGTTTTGAATGGAAATTCCTTTCTTCTTTCTTTACTTGCTTGCTTCCTTCCTTCCTTTTTCCCTCACCAATATTCTTTTAGTTGCTCCAGTATTATATTTTGGATATGTATGGTGGTGATGGACAGAGAATATTTTTCTATTTATATTCTCTAGTTTCTATCTCTATTTAGTTCAATCTCTGGGCCTGTAGGGATGTTAATCATATTGAGAATTTATAACATACACGGTAAGAAAACACACTGCAGACACAGTAAGTGTCTTACCTTCCACTGTGCAACGGGCAACAGGCTGAATTTAAATTGTCAGCAGGCAGAGATACCTACTGCATGTGTAAGAGGTGAGACAGGTGTCCCGCATGTCACAGGCAGTGGAATGAACGTGTAACCTCTTGCAACCGAACTCCACGGATTCAACTTTAGGCTTGTAAAGTTACACTGAGGAACATGCTACAAAAATAAAAGACTTCCCTAACAAGAAACATTTTGAGCAGCTAAACTAAGACTTCCTCAGTAGTGCTAGAAAGTGAATGGTAAGTGAATTCCAAAGAAATTCTCCACAAATTATGATTGTACTCCTAACCAAATAATGAATTCGTATGTCCTCGGCTGGCATAGATCAACCACTGCTCCTTTGATTTGCAGTCATTGACAGGGCTCGGGCACTTATTAATTCACCACTTAAGACTGAGAGTTAACGTCTTTCCCCTGATTTCCTTACCAATCCTTCAGACTCTCACTAGTGCCCCCCACTTGCCATCTGCCCCAAGAATGTCCCAGATTAATGCTGAGGGTTTGGGCTAGTCTTTAGTGATTGAAGGAATAGAACCTAGGGGATGTGGAAATTACAGTGAATTTCAGGAAATGATATTAAAATACTTTATTTAAAAGCCAAAGTCCCCTGCTCTTTAGATTATGTTCGAAATGTAAGATGTTATTATGACAGTGAATTGAATTGAATGTAGCAAACCATTTATGACTTGTTGCTCTCTTGCTACCTCCATAAATCTTGTACATTTGGGAAAGAATGGAAGTTCTGAAATCAGTGCAACTGATTTTATAAGCACTCATGGTACAATAGTAGAGCCTTGGTGATCCAAGCACTCTCCTTACTAACCACTGTTCTCTTCAGATACTGTTTCTTCATGATGCACTCTTGGTTAGTTGTGTGTTTATAGGAATGTATCTATTTCTTCTAGGTTATCCAATTTGTTGGCATACAACTATTCATAGTATTTTCTTATAATCCTTTTAACTTCTATCCTGTCAATTGCAATCTCGTCGCTTTGATTTCTGATTTTTAGTTACGTGAGTATTCTTTTTCTTAGTTATTCTAGCTACGAGTTTGTCTATTTTGTTCATCTTTTAAAAAAAAATCACTTGGTTTCATTGATTTTTCCTATTGCGTTTCTAGTCTCTATTTCATTTACCTTGACTCTAATCTTTATTATTTCCTTCCTTCTGTTAGCTTTGGGTTCAGTTTCTTCTTTTTTCAATTGCTTGAGTTATTTTGTCAAATTAACTCAAGAAACTGAAAGTTATGTTGTCAGTTTGAGATATTCCTTTTTTAATGTACACATTTATGGCTCTAAAACTTCCCTCTTAGCAATGCTTTTTCTGCTTCTCATTTTTTTTTTGTATGTTGTGTTTCCATTTTCATTTATCTTAAGTTATTTTCTAATTTCCCATGTGGCTTCTTCTTTGACCCACTGGTTGCTTTAAAGTGTGTTGCTTAATTTTCACATGTTTTTAGATATTCCAGTTTTCCTTCTGCTATTTATTTCCAGTTTCATTCTACTGTGATCAAAAAAGATAGTTTCCAGGACTTCAATAGTCAGAATTTTTTAATGTATGTTTTTGTTTCCTAATAAATGTCTATCCTGGAGAATGTTCCATATGCAGTTGAGAAGATTATATATTTTGCTGTTGGTGGGTAGAGTGGTCTGTAGAGGTCTCTTAGGTCCAATTCACCTATAGTACTACTGAAGTCCTTTATTTCCTTATTGATCTTCTGTTCGGTTGTTCTGTCTACTATTGAATGTGAGATTCTGAAGTCTCCCACTATTATTGCATTGCTATGTATTTCTCCCTTAAATTCTCTAACTATACTTCAAATTTAGAAGTTTTGAGGTTTGGTGCATAGATATTTATAATGACTATCTTATTGGTGAATTGATTCTTATATCATTATATAATGACATTATATAATGTAATTTGTCTCCTGTGACAGTTTTTTATTTGAAGTTTAGTTTGTCTGATGTTAATATAGCCTTGCCTTCTCTCTTTTGGTTACTGTTTGCATGGAATATCCTTTTCCATCCTATCATGTTCAGCCTCTGTGTATCGTTAGATCTAAAATGAGTCCTTCATAGGCAGCATTCTGTTAAATCCTTTTTTTATTTTTCATTCATTCAGCCAGTCTATATCTTTTGATTGTGGAGTTTAACTGATTTTCATTTAAAGTAATTAAGCATAAGGAAGGACTGACTACTGCCATTTTTAAGAAGTGTTTTCTGCATGTCTTGTAGTCTTTTTGTCACTCCTTTCCTCTGTTACTGTAGTCCTTTGTGTTTCATTGTTCTATTTTGTGGTAATTTTCATCACGACAGGATTTCACTATAGGATTTGGTCATATAGACCCAAAGTCCCAAATTACAAGTTATGTGGCCTTATTCAAGTTACTTAAGCAATCTGAGCCATAGGCTTTTCATCTCTAAAATGCAGACAATAACAGTATCCTAACACAAAGAGGTGTGAGGGTGACATGAGATAATACATTAGTGGGATTTTTATGATACGGCTTATAGTACACAAAATAAAGTTTCTGCTGCCCCTACCCCAGCCCTTACCAGTGACTTATATTGAACCTGCTGATCTGTTTTACCTTGACACTGAGTAATCTTCCTCTTCACAGTTTCAATAACCAGCCCTGAAAATGTCTGCAGTGATGGCAATCTGGCTTTGATGGACCTGGGTATTTCCTAGTATGGATCTATAAAAAATGACTGACTCAAACTTTACTTAGTTGCCCAGATCTCACAGACTCTGCTGCTTGCCTTCCCCACATGATTGGCCACAGTTGGGCATTTGTGTCACCTTGAAATCCAAGTCTTTATCCATAAATTTCTGCTTTCCTGGGCCTCACCTGAATGAGCAGAACAAGGAGGATACTCACTTTGAATGCTGATCTTCAGATAAAACTTTCCTCTGTGAAATGGTTTGATTTCTTTCTTTCTTTAGAAAACGTCATTTGCCATGTGTCCCAAAGGATGCTTCAATACCTCATCCATTGTCTTTCCTAGCTTCTTTCCTTTTCATTGATGTGTGAGCTTCCATTGAACTATCTTTGAAACTCTACTTGTCAGGAAAACAGCCAAAATATTGAAACAGATGTCAAAAAGTATTTTCTCAACTTGGAATCATTAAATGGATCTCTATTCATAATATTAAATATAATTACATGATGTAACTGAATTTTAAATCTAATGTTTTCTTTCCAAAACTTTTAAAATAATGTTTTAATATAAGGGTTTCATTGCCTCAGTGTGTCTCTTACCCATGACTGACTTCTTTATTGATTTCTCAGCCCCTCCGAGCTAGAGTCAGTACTGTTACTTGTCTTTTCCAGATCAGGAGCACCTCCCAACCCAGCCTGCCTGATTCTGAGTTAATCCTGGTCAGAACTGGAATTGTGTCAGCAGAACCCCGTTCTTTCAGTCTGGAATTGGTCATGTTATCCAAGGTGTAGCCTGTGTTGATAAGCCCTGTGGCTAGATGTGTGAGCCCCTCGAGTCCCAGACTTTGCCAAGTGTTCGCTCCCCTGTTCCACTCACCCATCCGTATGACCAGCTTTCAGTGCTCTTACCGGCTATTTACTTTCTCCTGTGATAAAACCCCATCCGTCTGACTGGAAACCTGGTAGCTTGCTTAGGTCTTATAAGACATCTATCTCAAGGGACTGGATTAGCATCATCTGAGTGAATTTGTACTGCAAATGTAGAGTATCACGGAGAGGCGAAGGGCTTGAGCTGTTGAAACACAGGCCTTTGTATGAGTCTCAGCTGCATAGCTTGGCCTAAGTGTTCTCTAGGAATCCTGATTTCCTCACCAGTAAAGTGGGGATAAGACTGTCTGTTCTCATAGGCTTGTTGTGAAGAATGAATGTGTGAATGAAGATAAAGCACCTATAACAGTATCTGGCATGTAGCAAGTGCCCATTAATATGAACTACTAAAATTCCCTGCCTCCACAGAACCGTGATAATATTGCATATAAATTTGAAGATCACCTAGTACCTACACTTTCTAGTGATCATGAGCCCTTCGCATCCTCCGGATTATACGTTCCTTACTTGCAGCAAATTCACATATTTGACTTTTTGATAGAGGAGTCCAACTGATACAGTACTTGTGTCTCTCAGCACTTGCTTGCTCCACACACATCATTATACCTTTCCCCAGCACAGGAGCCAGTGCTTCTCACAAAAGCTTCCCTAAGTGATAACAGCTGTGGAACTGCTAATCATGATATTCAACTTGACAAAACATTGAGCCACAGGACCCTTTTCACAGAATATGTCCCTCAAATTATGCCTAGGTGAGAAATTAGCATACTTACTTATGAGGGTAGGTGATCTTCTGTGCTTTCTGAGCTGAATAAAACATGTAGCTGGTCCAATTTGCTAAATATAACCTTTAAGAATCCTCACTAAGCAAAGCAGAAAATAAGATATTACTGCTGTACACCTTCCCAAAATCCTATAGAAATAAAAAAACACCCAGAAACAGGATAACTAGACTGCAGACAAGAACAGTCCATATGTTGGAAGTTCCATCTTGGTCGATGATTCACTAAATGTATTTTTCGTGTGAAACGATTGAAGGATGCTTGGAGAAGGGAGGAAGAGCTTTACCCACCCATTGGGTTAACTGCAGATGCAACAAATTGCTGCAGGAGAACTGTATACAGTGCCTGTACGTCTCATTTTGCTCACGATAGTCTCCGTGTATACCTGTTTTTCTAGTGTAAGTATTAATAGTGTCCCTTTCACTCTCGAGAGTCCTAGTTTGGATGATATACAGTGTCTCTACGATTACAGAGTGCCTCAATAAAATATATGAGATTTATTAATGACCTCAGTATATATTTATACATATTTTAACAAGTTTACCTTAAAGTCACACAATTTCCCCCTCCAGTATCATTAAATTGTTTTGGCTTACCTGCAAAGTATATACATTTGGAGTGACACTCTGTCAACTCTGAACTAGCCAAGGTTGGTTCCCATTCCTATGTCCTGAGACATTTTCTCAGATATTGAAGCAGCTCTAAAACAACATGGCAGGAAAAATAAGGCAGAGGATGTACCACCAGAGGAAAGAATTTTAATGACCTGAAAAATGTTTTATTTCTCATATGACTGGTGAAAATTTTTAGACTTATTTTCCAAGAGCAAACGGAGAACATCTATGAAATAGGAAAATGAACCAAAAAGAGAGATCCAGGTGAGATAAAGGAAAATATACAAATGGATGACTAAAACAAGCAAGTGATGATACGTGGAAATAATTCAGCACAGCATAACAAAATTCTTACTGTAGGCAGTAATAGACAAAATGTGAAAGAAAAGTCAGTAAAGTAGAAAAAAATGTAACAAATGGCAATAACAAAAACACTATGTGATTTAGAGGACCAAGGAATTACAGGTGTTCAGACAAGAAACTGGAACAAAAGAAACCCAAAGAGTAAGAAAGATGAAATAGAAGGAAATCTCACTGATAACAGATGTACACATACAGATTGAAAGTATTCACCCACATTCAGGCAAAATTAATGAAAGGCAACTGATACCTTGAGGATACCTTTGTAAAACTTTACACTTTAATATTAAATTCACAAATTATCCAAACATCAAAGCAGGAAAAATGTTTACTGACCAATGCCAACAAACAAACAAACAAAACAAAACAAACAAACAAAAAACAACCTAAACACAGTTTTCTACACAGAAAAAAACTAAATGGAAGAAGAAAATGAAGAAATGCCTATCTTGTCTTGGGTCTAAAAAATTGTAACCCAAGATTTATACCCATTGATGTGATATATGTGGGAAGAAAGCAGTGATGTTCCAGAGCAGTGGTACCACACTCTTCCTTTTTTTTCACTTCATGGCACACATAGAAAAGGATGTTTTTATAGTATAATAAGGTAACTAGATGTGGCTGCTCACACCAAGAAACTATTGGCCTGAAGGCTTCGGCTGACCCAAGCTATGATTAGCCACCCCAAAGCTGAAGGGGGTCAATTCCTCGGCACACAGGTCATCCATTTCTGGTACAGTCTCATGCTATGGCACACGAGTTGGGAACTTCTCAGGTGTACAGTGATTCACAAAACATAACTCTTGTTCCCTCTTCAGTAGAAACCACTTTATTTGTACCTCAACTGAAGGAGAGATGAAGGTAGAACCCAAGAACGATACTATTTTGAAGGTGATTGGAGGGGTACTCAAGCCAACAAAATTAGGGTGTTAAGCATGAACAACTGCTACACATACAGGAACTACGTTTGTTACCTGAAAACTAGGTTTGCCTCTTGGTGGATGTTGAACCAAAAAAACAACCAAGCCAAAGATGGGGAGAAGGAAGAATTTATTATTACTTGCAGCAAGTAAGGAGAACCTCGGGGATCTTCCCCAAGGCAGTGTCTCCCCAAACAGCAAAATTGGGGAAGTTTTATGCTAAGGGTACATGCATATTCATGAAGGGTCTTGAGCAGAGGAGAATTCAGCACAGAATTGGAGCAAAGGTCAACAGAGTCCAAGCTTTCATTGATTGAAGCCATGAGGGTAAAGGTCATCATTTCATCCTCCACCTGGGTGGGGGCCTTAGTTCCTGCAGAGCTCAAAGACTGTGTCAGATTGTTCTGTATATCCCTGGAGGAGGAACTCTTGTTTTATCGCTGAACTCTTGTTTCTTGACTGCTTTTCCTTTGTTCCTGCATTCCGTTACTTCCCTTAAGATCATTGATTACTGAGACCTGTTCAAGGGCAAGCATTGTGGCCGGGCTTGAATCACATAATGACTAGGCCAAAAAATGGCTTCTCTTACATCAAGAAAACCATTCCTGGTTCCCTTTCTCTAGAGATCCCCCTACCCTGTCTGCTTACATATTGACTTCGACATACTAAAGCTGTTCTTCAGAGTGATATTTATATGATTAAAATTTATCCATTTATTATATTGGGGTTTTAAGTGTATATTAACTTCATATTGAAAGTGCTGTGGACAAGACCAAGGCTGCCAAAGCAGATAGACAGTTGTCAGCCCTTATTCTCTGTAGGATTTGTAACCCTTTTTTGTAAATTATGTTTTCAGAAGTATACTTGTTATAAAAATTTTTCAAATATATACGTAAGTGTTTGAAGTTAAAGATGAAGGGAACTTCTCCCAATCTACCCCTAATTTTAATTCTCAAAGATAAGCCCTATTAAATATTTGTAATGTATCCTTCAAAAGTTACCTACATTATGCCTTATGACCTTGTAGTGTAAGCTGACAGTTAGCTTTTTTGATTGTCATGTAAGTGCAAGACACTAAACTTTTGATAGCCGAGGCATCCATTTCAAAGACCTCCATCTTGGACAAACACAACTAGAATAAGAGCCAGGCTGCCCCACCCAAGAAGTTCCTTTTCAGAAGGCCCCAGGGGACCTACGTAATTGACCTTTTGAGTGACCCTGCTTATCCCTTCCAGCATTTTAATTCCCACTCTTATATTTTAAATTCACCAATAAAAAGTGAATGCGTGAAATCCTATATACCCCACCCTCCACCCCAATAAAAACAGAACCCTAGATCCACACCGTCTCTTTTTCTTTCTACCCATGACCTAGCTGTGTGGCCTCAGGCATGCACTGTCCCCTCCTGGACTTGTGAATAATACACCTTGTTTTTTCAAAGTTCCCTAATGGCTGTTGCCAAGATGTGTCTTGCAATCATAATATGAACCGTAAGAGGTAGTCCAGCCACACTTGGCTCTGGTTGCAGAAATGTCTGTGGGGGTTCCCCACAAGCAGCAGGGGTCCAGGTGAGTACCCTAAGGAGTTCCTAACCCATAGCATCTCTAATGATAGGCTGAGACTGACACAAAACAGTCATGTCAGATGACAAGTAACATGTGTAATGCAACTTTTTGGTTTTGTTACCTGTGTCATCTGACATATTTCAAATTGACATGTAACATACGCTGTGGGACTTTGTTGTCTACAAAGAGATCATATGATAATATACTGCTCTTTGATTTTTTTGTTGGATTTTTACTTAATGTATATTGGACATAAATCTCATGTCATTCCCTGTATATTTTGCATCGATCCTTTCAGTTGGTGCATAGTACTCCATTGCACCAGCGTATTAACATTCCCTGATTTAATGCTCAAATACCTTATTATTGATTGATACTGGAGTGGTTTCCACTTTTGAAAATTTTAGTAATGTACTATTGAACATCCTTATAATAAGTATCTTTAAATATTCACGCATGCATTTCTATATAAGTTTCTAAAAATAAAATTTCTGAGATAAGGAGTATGCTTTTAATGTTCAGTTATTGCTGTGTTGCCTTCTGAAAATATGTGGCCTCTTACAGTCAACCAACGATGAGGGATAGAATTTGTTTCCTCATATCCTTGTCAGTAATGTAGTTTACCATCTTTTTGCCTTTTGGAGGGCAAATTTGATAGGCAAAATACAGTATATTTCATGGATTTCCACTCAGCTTAGCCATCACTTCCTTTTATTTCTCCTCCCTTTTTTTTTTTTACCATTTGTTCTGTGAGTTCCCTTCCCAAATTTATAAGAACTGTTTATATATTAATAGTAACAGTCCTCCATCTATTAAAGAGTTACAATTTTTCCCAGTTACTGCCTCTTTAAATGTTTATACTAGTTCTTGGTTTATAAAACTTAATGTTTAGATCCTGTATTTTCTCACTGTTTTCCTATATGGCTTCTCTCTTGTCTAAGAAGGTCTTCTTCACTCTCAGATGATTCCATTTTGTGTGGCCCGTCCAGGGCTCTGATCCTTACTGATTCAAGGAAAGTTTAATGAGTTGCATCCTTCAGTACTCAAATATTCTTGGAAAAATAATGTTTTCCATTTTAAAGATCAGGAGAAATATGTATTGTTCCTCACTTTCCTCCCTTAATTTGATCTTAGTTTCACTGTTTCTAGAAAATATTATTTGAGTCAGTAGCTACTCTTAATTATATTATCTGTGCTGTTTTATTCTCCAATTTTCTTCCTTTTTCTAAATGGAGAGTGGACTGAGTGTTAAGCAGAGTTAAAGAGAGTTAAGTAAGTGTTCTTCCTTCTCCTAATTTCCACCAGAGGTATATTTGCCAGTGTTGACTACTCCGCCCTCAGACAGCCACTTTATTTTGTTTTTATGATCCCTCAGCACTTTGTTTTGTTTGTTGGTTGGTTTTTCTACATCATTGGGTACTTTATCTAATTTTCCACTGTGGGCTTTATCTTCTCTAATCCTCCTTTAAATGCTGGGGATTGTGTTCTGGTCCTGTTAGCTTTCCACTCTATGCCATCTATCTGGATAATCTACTACAATGGCCTCAAATGCCACCTGTATATTTTTGAATCTCAAAACTGTATCTTTATCCCAGACCCATCTCCTGAAATTTGTACTTAGATCTAACTACTACCTACTTCCATTCCAACTGCGATGTTTATGATGTATGTCAAACTTATTAAAAAATGCTCCCCCGCCTTTTTTGTAATATTTTCACATTCTGAAGCATAGGGTTTAAGAATTGTCAGTCTTCCACATATGAATAAGTAACACCAATTTCCACCTATTTGCCAGGCAAAACCCGAGGGCCATTCTGGAGTTCTCTCTTCTCTTCATGGATGACATCCAGTCTATTAGCAATGATGCCAATTCTACGTCTGCAATAGTTCCCTCGTTCATTCTTCACACGTCAGCCACGGCGAGCATCTGCAGACACATTTCACGTTATATCCTGTCCCTTCTTGAACCTCCTGCGGTGGGCTCCTGCTGGAGTACTCTTTGGTTATAATTCAGATTCCTTACAACAGCTTGAATAAGGCTCATTCCTTATCTTTGGCTCCCTTCACATTTCACACTCAGGAGAAACTCAGATAGGCCACTCCCCTCCTTTCAGGGGCTTTATACACACTTTTATTTCTTCCTCCTATTCTTATTTTTTTTTTTTTTTTGATGTCACACCTAATTTGCCTTCAGGTGTCAGTATTTTTCCTATGTCAGGAAGTCTTCCTGACCACTAAGCCCCAGGTCACCTTAGGTATCCTTTCCATAGGCTGTAATTAGCACACCAAGACTAGGCCTAAGATGGTTTGTTCACACGTGTAAGTCCCCTATTAGATCCTGTGTTCCGTGAGGGCAGCAGTTCTGTTGGTCTTATTGACTTCTGTCTAATCTTATTTACGACTGTCCAGCACAGGGACATGTTATCGCATCTATTTTGAATCAAATAATGGACTGGATGACTGACTTTCCAACCAGATTTTTCAAAGTTCTAGAAGTTCCTTCCGATAATCTGAAGCCTGCAGCAGGATAGGGGAAAGAATAAAGGAAGAGAGGAGGTAACAGAAGAAATGGTTCTGGAGCCTCAGTCCCACTTTGAATCCAGAATCTGCACTTTTATCAATACGTCCATGAAAGTTTCGTTTCTGATTTTGTTTGAGAAAAGATTCTGCTGAGAAAAAAAGTTTGAGAAACAACTAAAGGCCAGGATATTGAAGTTCCCCCAAAGGTCTGAATTCTGTAAATTTGTGAAACTGCAGTTAATTAAATGGTTAGAATAATAAGAGATGAAAGCATTACACTCTAGTCTACATAGAAAGGGTCTTCAAAGACGTTTGCCCGAGACTTAGGACACTGTCATACAATTCACCAGATCATTACCATTACTGTACCAGACAATCATTTGGGAAGCTGCTTCTTGCAGGACATATTTTTTCAAGAGTGCGTGTCCTACTGCCTGGAAATAAATTTCTCTGTTGTGTTTGCAGAACTAGAATAGTCTTTCACTCAAACTGTTATTCAAACCCGTGATAGTTTCATTCCCTTTTAGTCAGTAACCCGAATAAACCTATAAAATCCATAGCCTTTCTCTTGCCTGTGGGAGCCTCTTGATTCAGGAAACAAGACTGAATATAGAAGGAAATACTCAGAGAGGAAATACACAGTTGCACAACTAATTAAATCACTTGCCTCTTGCCTCAGAGGTTAATGAGGATCCCAGGCAAGGATCACAAAACCAAAATTAGACATGTTAGAAGTGAGATAAATAGGTATTGTAACCTTCCGATTAAAAATGATTAAAGTTTTTAATACTGTGCACTCTCTCTCTCTCCCACCTCCTTCTCTTGTAATGTTTTCACATTCTGAAGCACAGGATTCAAGAAGTGTGAGTGGCTTTGGAGACAATATGGCACAAATTTTCTGCTCATCGCATGTGAAAAATTAGCCCAGGGAAGGGAACCAACTCACCCCAGATCATTCAAGCAATAGAAACAAGACTAGAAGTCAGGACTAAGACTCTTAATGAGATGATCTGTCTTTGATACCAAATTTCAATCTATTCACATTTTTGAAAAAATATAATCATCTGAGGCAGAATAATATACCCCATGAGGCAATGCCGCGCAGTAGAAAGGATACAGGTTTTAGTTCTCTTTCCAGTTTCTAAAATACTTTTGGCCTGAGTTTACTCCTCTAAAAAAACTAGCACAGAAAAACCAGTTGTGGCCCATCACACTTTTCAAATATGGTCACAATGACATCTCCCATTCTGCATGCTTTTCTTTAGCTTGACCTGAATGTTCTACCATCCATAGGTGACCCTCTGTCTCATCCCCGCCTATCTGATTGAATTTGTGACTGCTGTGAACATTAGTAACGTGGGTAACCACATGATGGTATCTGACTTCCAAAGCTAGAATGGAAATAGCCCTGAAGTTTTTTATCAGGGTCTCTTGAGACACTTGCTTGGAGGAAGGTAACTACCATGTGGAAGTCCAGCTGCCCTGTGACTACGTGGAGAACTGCTGGGCAGTCCTGGCTGGCATTCCAGCCTACAGCCAGGGTCTCTTGCCAGTCATGGGAGTGAACCATTTTGAACATTCAGTCCAGTTGCATCTTCATATGACAGCAGCCCCAGCTGAAATCTGGCTGCAGTAGCATGAGGAGCCCCAAGAACTAGATGACTGAGCCCTTCCTGAATTCCTGACAAGTTAAATCATGAGCATAACAAAAGGTTTTTGTTTTACTCTAAATTGGGGGCCACTTGTTAGGCAGGAGCAATAACCAGATCACGCACTACTTAAGGACTAAAAGGTAAAGCACACAGCACAGCGCTCAGCAAAACCTACCAACAGACACAGCTAGTTGTCCCTAAACTACGTTCATCAAGAAGTACTCAGTTTTTACACTAAAGTAATGGTCATTTCTTCTTATACCCAATTTAAAGTCAGCTTCAGGAACATACATGGTGGTTCACGTTATTTCGGGGGCCCTCATACTTTTCTCTTTCCCTTTCTTGCCCTCACATATACTCTCAATTCTTTTCTTTCTCTGGGTCTCAGTCCTGGTCATTTTCACTTGACTTTAGTCTAAATAAATATGTATGCATTGTATTTGGACAGATACTATTATATGATGAATATAGTGTATGTGTGAGGTTTGAAAAGTTCTCCCAACGCAGATATGCATTCACTTATCAAAAATTAATATCCACTTGTGCCAAACACATGCACATCTCACAAATGTGTAGACTACATGCCTAGCACATGTACGTGAAGCCACACAATCGAAACAAATTGCATCTGCTCACTTGTCCTAATATGTGAAGAACATACATAACAGTGTTCTGTGACATAAAGAGAAAATAACTACTCCATAAATGATGAGACTATTTCCTGTGTAATGAATAGGGTAGGACTCATGTGTGGAAAAGGTGTTCATTAAACAAAGATACTTCTCATTATAAAATGCAATACTATGGCTATCTGTCTGCATATCACAGCACCTGGGAGTAGTCCTATCTCTTCTCTAAGTAAGAGTTGTGCAGTGAAAGCTGCTAAATGTCTGCATAAATCCACAGGGCTGGGAGCTAATGCTATGTTCAGACAGAATAATTTCCAATTTACTAGGCTATTCTTAAGAAACTAGTGTTTGTCTTCTCCCGCCTCGTTCTTACGTTTCCCATTACCGAACATACTATGTGTAAGGAAAATTTTCATCAATTGTAGATAGAAGGAAGGCAACTTCCATTCATGGAGCGCACGCCATGTGCCAGATGTAAAACTGTGTTCTTTCCCACGTCGGTGTCATTTTATTCTCCTAGTACAGTTATCGTGAAGCAAGAGAATGTTTGGATGTAAGTGTTTAGTAATAGTACAAGTAAGCAATCATTCTCTTTGCAGATCCATAAAATGTTATATTTGGAAAAAATTACTAGAGATCATCTAGTCTAGTAATTTTTAACCAGATTTTGGCCTGTTAGAGGTGATCATCTCTATGTTCTTTCTTCTAGGACACTGCCTACTTTACTTTCCAAATGTGCACTAAATGTCAGTCTTTTCAAAAATGCTGGATTTGAGAACTGATCAGGCCATCCTTATATAAGCAGACCTTACTGTGTCCAGAATGCAGATTATATGAGTGCAAGGGACCCAATGGTCTTCATATTTTAGTCCATGTCCCATTTGCAAGATAAAGCCCAGAACACTGGTGCTGGAGTCATCATCTGTAATTCCAAGCAAATGAGAGGAACACCATGCATATTAATCACGCCCTCTGCAAAGTCCAAGTTGATGGGGAATTTGGGACGGTCATAACCACCATAGGAATTAAAATAATAACCTGAGTTGCTATCCAAATATGAATCAAAGTATTCTGTCGCTTGCAGAAATTATTTAATGGGTATCCACTCCCTCAGAAATGCATTCTTTTTGCTCATTTTGTTGGTTGATTTTGGGCATGAATGTCGTTGTGGGAAACAGATACACTTGATTTGATTCTGTAGCCCTTATTTCTTTCTTTTATTCATTCATTATAGTAGAACATTCACTATATTTTAATGCAAGAATAGAAAAGGAGCTTCTCCCAGTGGCTTCTTTCCCCTCCATACATTACTTTTATCAAATTAAATCACTGGACAACAGCATCTTTTATTTTCTCTATTGATGGTTGATGGTGCCATTTAGTGGTTCTCAAGAACCTTGGCATTCAGATTTGGGATAGATTCGGCTTTTGCTAGGAAAAGAGAAATGAACTACACCATCACAACCTAATTAGGATCTTCATCCAAAGCAGTTGAAAAGAATTAGTAAACACATTCATTCTAGTTCTCCCAGACTGCAAGTCAAGACTTGGAAATTTACTGAAGAGGAGATACTGTCCACTTATTAGGGACATAAGATGATGCTTTCCCTATGTCTTTAACTCTTCAATTTTTTTGGTGTGTCCACAGGCTCTTAACGAACGTATGATTTAGTAAACTCTGAATTTGCTCTCTACATTACTAATGACTATTCATTCTGGGCATGTGGTCCTACCTTCTTCTTGCATATCATCCATCTCAGCACGAGTGACATTACGTTACTCATCTTCTCTGACAAATGGTAACTCTTCCTTTCTAATTCTAATGAAGAGTCCCCTGAACTGTAACATTTTCTTGCCTATGACATTCTGCTTCTCATCTCCATCACCATCTTTTAGCATCCTTATATCCAGAAAAGTGACCCTGTTGATGTGTTTGTTCTAAAACAAAGCTGCTGCTTTTGGTATCTGTTGATCACAACTTAAGGTTGGCAAAGGCAGTATCTTCAACTGAAAATCAGAGCCAGAGATTGCATTGTCTTCACTCTGTTTAAATGAAATCTAACCACAGAAGGGGAGAGGGATCAGACAGTAGAACGGGAACAGACTAGAGTAGAGTAGACTAGGATCACATGCCTGTGAGTGTGTAGGGGGAAGTTCTTTTTCCTTTTCTTTTAAATTCAGTTGGAAAATAAGAAGCATAAGATCCTTTTCACTCCTATCACCGTGGGCCTGGATAGCAAGTTTTAGCCATTTTGTTGCATATCCTCTATAAGGGAAAAGTTTTGTCCGCAGCACCAAAGGTGAGCCTTGGGAAGCAGCATGTTTTCTGGCAATATGGGTTTAAGAACTGAAAATATATGCTGTGACCACACTCATTTTGTGATAGAAAAGACAAGTGAAAGAGAGGGACACCATGCTAGAAGCTGCACTTTATTGAGTAAAATTACTACTCCATTTAAAAGTTCAATTGTGATTGCAAATAGCCTGAGAATAAAGAGTAAATTTGCATAAACTGTTTAAAAAGGGATTCAGATTCTAGGTTTTGTTCTGTCAAAATTGCACTAACCAACTCGTGATGACTAATTAGGACTCCAGTGTGTTCACACTGTGGCCTCAGAAGAATGGTAGCAATAGACTTCACCACTAAAAATAAATAAAATGATAGGTAAGGAAACACTAATTGTGGCCCAGATGATTTATTGTGGCGTGTAGAGTGGTCTTGACGTGTGGATTTGTCATGGATTATGTTACCGTGTGTGTGAGCTTGCTTCATCATCTTTACGTGAAAGTAAGCATCTTAAGTGCAGGGACAAGTCTTGCTTTGGGAGGGGGTGCTGACAGGACATGTTAAACATTGCATGGATGAAGGGCCATAGGCATGTGCACAAAGTGACAACTACTTCCTCATTCGGAATTAACCTTGGGTCACATGTGTTATATTTATTAACTAAACAAAAATACCAGGTAACACTCCACTTGTATTGTTCTTTTCATACCTTTGGGAGCTCAGTGCAAGGTGATCAGAACAGGGAGATGTCATGATCTGTTCACAGCATAGACGTGCTGCTGTGTGCTCAGACACACGTGATGAGACACTATTCTCTCTGGCTTGCCCTGCCTCCTCCGGCCCCTCCGACTGTTGGGGGAACCAATGGCCTCCACCACCAACACAGTTGCACATAATCCCTGAGCCAGTCCTGCTGAAAGCAGCCTATAAAGAGCAAACCATCCAGTCAGGCCTCAAGCTAGACTTCTGCTCTTGATTTAGTAGGCAGGTGCCTGTAGAGCTGCACGCCCACCGTATCAGTGTGCTCTCCAGGGCGGCTGCAGTTTCCCACCATGGTTTCCTTGCCAAGTCCTACAGTTGCTACTCGTATTATAGATGACTTTGAATCCTGGAGCCTGATATCCACCCTAGTTCTTGTTATCGCCCTCCTAGAGGGCTGGACCCTACACCCTCGCTCCCCATCCTTTCCTCCATTCCCTAGACACTAGCTAGGATCTTGCTGGGAAAGAACTGAAACCACAAGAATCGCTGAAACAAGCCCCAAATGATTTCATCCATTTGGACTCGATACATTGGGCACTTTGTCCTTGATTCTCAGTGTCCAGTTCTACACCTAGGCTTAACCAGTCAAACCTCCCTCCTGGCTACCCTTCCGTGTCCCAGTCAGCAAGCACCGCCACTAAACCTTATCCCCTACTTGACAAAGCTAATCAAGAGAAAATCAATACAGATACTAACACTGCAACAGCATCCTCCTGGTCCTGTTCTCTGCCCACCAATAAGACTAATGATGAATCTCAGGTAAAATAAAAACAGTATGACACGATTCCTCATGAGTTGATCATGCCATCAGCATTGTCATAGCTAAGCAGTTGCATTTGGTCTACATGGCATTAAGTCCAGTCACAACAACACTGACTGAGAATGGAGGATGAAGATTTTGATGTCTGTGTCCAAGACGCTGAACGTGTCTGCCTCCCTTTCCTCCTGATCACTGCTTCTAATGCATTTTTATTCTGAGATACAATGCTTTGCAGTAAACACTATGTTTAAAATGTCTGCTTTGTAATTAGGTGGTCACATACATGTAGTTGAAAACAAGATCATAATACTCCACTCGGAAACATATAATTTAAACGGATAAGAGGTTATGTATTCTAAGCAACCTTTTGTTTCTTGAACAACTATTTTTAGCATGCAAATATACAGATGTGCACACTGGTTGCTCTCTAATGAATAAGTTGTGTCAGATCTAACAAAGGCGATAACTCTTGTTTAGTTATAATTTTAAGAAGAAATTTTCAGTGCATCTTTTCTGTTTTATTTATATGGAGATTCTATTTTTTTGCATACAGAATCCACACGTATCATCAACATGAATATTGTGATATTAAAAAAAAAAACAAGACTTTTAAGCTGATATGGCAGGAAATAATCTAAGTAACACTTGATGTTTTAACTGGAATATCCACTGATTAGGCCAGATATGCAGCTCAGCTAAACCAAAACAAAAATCTCACGGCTGATTTTAAAAATGACTGTCGAATATTCATGTTTTATCCAAATTGGAAATGGTACAAGAATGCAGTGTTCCTTGCTAGGTTATATTTCTTAGCAAGGTAATATCAATATCAGTTATGTGCTAAGGAGTCAAGTGGCTTGTGCAGGGTAGCCCAACACCTTCATTAATTTATTGCACATTCCATGATCTTGATGTATGCGCACCTGTGAGATAAAATGATAAATAAGAAACATTTCAAGAGAACAAAGGAAATTATGGCTGTCTGGGAATTTCTATGCATAATCTTGATGTTTAATTAAATATATGATAAAACCATGATTTTATTTTCTAATGCTACTGGATACATATTTAAAATACATGTATTTAGCTGAATATGTGTAGATCTGACATGTAGAACATATTAAGGATTCACACATGCATATGAATATATATGTATACATAGTCTAGCTCTACATACATACACACTACAGACATAATTTGGGAGGCACATGTTTATTGATTAGGTGAAGGTGTATCACATATTTGTGGGCGTATTATTTATTTTAGCTTGTGTATTTCTCATAAAATTACATGCGCCCAAGGATATCATTCTCTTTTTACAAATAGGAAAGCCAAGACTCCAAAGCCCAGGACCTTTATACTGTATTATGCATGAGCAAACATTCTATTAGTTATTTTGGATTTTACTAACCAACTGTTGGACCCTTTGTAAGTCCGTTTTCCATTGTAGAAACTCTGTGGTTGATTCAATGGACATTATCAGCAAATTAGATTTTTACTTACGGGTCCTCTTTCCTATAGGATTTATTATGTGGTAGGTGGGGTGGCAAGTGGAGAGGATGATGAGTAGAGGAGAAATAATACAGGATGATGTGTGCTGATCGCAACAAGTACAAGGGAATGGACAAGTACATGGGAATCAACGTGAGAGGAAAGTGTCAGATCTGAGAGAAACCTTTCCCAGTGGAAGGGCAGTGAAGATGAAAACCCTTGCACCTCACACGGGTGGCATTTAACTAGTAGCCACCACTAAGCCTTTCCCTAAAATAGCACAGACACACTTAGTAACTAAAAAACCACAAAAACTCCATTAAAAAAAGAGCCTGCAACCTACTGTCATAATTTAAGAGAATTTTATACTGACTTCAAGACCTGCACTGAGCACTGAGTGAAGACTCAAAATAAATAACTGATACAGAAATGAAGGCAATCTGAAAGCCTGCAAGAAAGATGTCCTGTGACTCAGACGTCCAGGGTTCAGACCAACCAGAACCCTGTACAACCATCTCTCTCCATATTATTGTTTTTATTTTAACGATCTTATTGGGGTTTATTTACATATAATATACTTACACATATAATTTATTTACATATAATAAATAAATGTAGAATTTATTTACATACAATAAAATGAACCCATTTTAAGTTTACTGTTACAGATCAGTTCTGACAGGTGCATACACTTCCATAAATATTGCTACAGGCAAGATATGGAACATTTCTATTACTCAGAAAATTCCCCCATGCCTGCGTCTAGTCAGTACCACTCCCCCATAAGCAATTGTTGATCTCATATTTCTCACCCAAGGTTAGTTGCCTGTTTTTGAACTCCACGTCAATGAAATGATACAGTAAGTGCTCTTTGAGTCTGGCTTCTTAAGCTCAGCATAATGTTTCTGAGATACACCCATGCTTATGGGTATATCAGTAATTCATTCTCTGATTAGTAATTGTATAAACATAACAAACCATTTATCTGTTGATCGACATTATTACTATTTGCAATATATAGTGATTTAAAAAAACTACTATAAAAATCTGTGAGCAAGCCCTTTTTGAATATATGTTTTCATTTCTCTTGGGTAAATAGCTGGACAAGACCGCTGTGAAGATTGTTCTAACTCTTTTAGGAAACTTCTATAGTTGCCTTTACTCTAAGCCTCATGTATCCCTACTACTGAGGTGCAATTCTTCTGAGATCTCTGTTGAATGTGTTGGGTGTCCAGTAAAGTCTCTCCACTCTGGCTTGTTAAAACTCAAATGGATTCTAGTCCTGTGTGAGCTCTCAGAATTGTTCACCTTATAGCTCCCACTGTTATCTTGCCTAATCTTGTGAAGTTTTACCCTATGTGTGTGTAACTTTATTTTGAGCAGTAGACTCGTGGGGACCCAATGCAAAATATCAGAGCCCTTTGTCTACACAGATCCCTCTTTCCAAGACTCTGCTCTACATACTTTAGCTACATGAGTGTCTTTTAAATCTATTGTCTAACTCAAATCAACAAAACCCCTGTGTTATGCTCGGGTCCCCCATTCCTGCTCAACAGTATAGAAGGTGCCTCTGGCAGAAAGACTGGGTGATCGTAAGTTTCACCTCTTCTGTTTCTCCTCTCCCAAGTATGACTGTCGTGATATGCTGATGTCTGAAAACAGATGTTTTGTATATTTTGTTCATTTTTCCACTTGTTCCCAGTCCAGTACAAATCAGGTTATCACAACTGAATGGTGATGTCCATGGGTATTGTTTTTGAAGGTGGCTAAAGTACTGTGCCCCTCCCCTTGGTTTTTTAGTTATTCCTCGCACAGAGGGATGTAATCACTCACACAAGACAGAGCAAGAGACTGAGGGGAGTGATAACTATCTACTGCTTCCAAAGGGGAGATCATAACCTCATGTAAATTTCTATGGAAATGGATACGATTGAGAGAGGAAGAACCCTGGTTTCTTCACATGCTGGGGACCTTTGGGTTGCATGTGCTTCTTTGGTTTAGTATGATAAAGAGCAGGATGGTGCAAATAGGTAAATATTTCAACCCAGTTCAAATGAGATGTACTAGAAAAATATTCACAGGAAATTGGGCCAATGCATGTATACATCTGTTCTCTAACGACCGATATGCCAAGGGTATTCTACCAAAACCCAAATGTAGGGTTTTCCAGGTGTAAATTTTAAGTCTGATTGTGTTAGCTAAGCATTTTGTCAAGTATATGCATGTTCTACTGTGAATTTCATGCAAAAGTTCTTATTCTCACTCCAGTATTTTGAAATTCATTATTCTGTTGACTTGCTGCTTTCATATGAGGCCATAAACTTTACAGTGCAATACGTCTGTTGAGGTTGACTGGCGTCCACACTTACGGAAAGAGATGGGGGCAAAGGGACAGAACACACCACAGACTTTATTTGTTGGTAAACATTGGCTCTCCACAGATACATTCTTTTTTCACATTGAAGAAATAGAAAGAAAAGTACTTAGTGTCTCTGGTAAAACAATATAGAAAAAGGAAATGGAATTTCAACTTTATTATCCATTGTGCTTATCAAAATCATTTAATACATGATTAGAAGTAAAATACTTTAAAAATTTATTAGAAACTCAATGTAATCAACATGTCAGTTCTTAACCACCTGATCTATAGATTCAGTGCAATCTTAATCAAATTCCCAACAAGTTATTTTGTAGATATTGACAAACTGATTTTAAAATGTATATGGAGAGGAGAAAGACCTAGAATAGCCCAATACAACACTGAGGGAGAAGAACAAAGTTGGAAGAATGACACTACCTGACTTCGAGATTTACCACAAAGCTACAATTATCAAGACAGTGTGGTATTGTTAAAAGAATCGACATATATATTAACAGAATGGACTAGAGAGCCCAGAAGTAGACACACATAAATACAGTCAACTGATCTTTGGCAAAGGAGTAAAGATAACACAATGAAGCAAAAAAAGTCTTGTTCCAGTGCTGGAACAACTGGATATCTACATGTGCAAAAAAATTAATCTGGACACAGATCTTACACTCTTCACAAAAATTAACACACAATAGATCATAGACCTAAGTGTAAAATGCAAAACTGTAAAACTCCTAGAAGATAACATAAAAGAAAAGCTAGATGACCTTGGGTATGGCAGTGACTTAAAACAGTACACAAGAGGCACAAGCTATGAAAGAACTGTTACACTGGACTTTATTAAAATTAAAAACTTCTGCTCTACAAAATGCAATGTCAAGAGAATGAGAAGACAAGCCATAGACTGGGAGTTAATATTTGCCAAAGACACATGTGATAAAAGACTATTATCCAAAATATACAAAGAACACAAACTTCAACAACAAGGAAAAAGAAACAAAAAGCAATTAAAAAATGGGCCAAAGACCTTAAAAAGCACTTCACCAAAAAAGATATTCAAATGGTAAATAAGTACATGAAGTGATGCTTCATATCATATGCTATCAGGGAAATGCAAATTAAAACAATAGTGAGATAGGTATTACTCCACATCTATTAGAATGTCCAAAGGCCAAAACACTGATAACACCAAATGCTGGCAAGGATGTGGAACAGTAGAAACTCTCAGTCATTGCTGGTGGGAATACAAAATGGTACAGCCACTTTGGAAAAGCATTTGGCACTTTCTCACAAAACTAAAAATACTCTTACCATTTGATCCAGCAATTATACTCTTCTATGAGTTGAAAACTTAGGTCCACATGAAATCTGCACATGAATATTTATAGCAGCTCTATTCATAATTGCTGAAACGTGGAAGCAGCCAAGATGTCCTTCAGTAGGTGAATGGATAAGTAAACTGTGATACATCCGGACAATGGAATATTACTCAGTACTAAAAGGAAATGAGCTATCAAGCTCTGAAAAGTCATGGCGAAAACTTAAAATATACTACTAAGTAAAGGAAAGCAATTTGAAAAGACTACATGTTGTATGATTCCAACTATATGACATTCTAGAAAAGACAAAACTTTGTGGACAATAAAAGGCTCACTCATTGCCTGGGGTTGGGGGAGAGGGAGGTGTGGTTTGGAGGAACACAGATGATCTTTAGAGCAATGAAACTCCTCTTTATGATACTATAATGGTGGATTCATGTCATTATGCATTTAACAAATAGAATATACATCAATAATAGTGAATTCCAATATCAACTGTGGACTTTGGGTAATAATGTGTCAATATAGATTCACTGATTATGACAAATGTAGCACTCTGGTATGGGATTTTGACAGTGAAGGAGACTGTGGCTGTGTGGGGGAAGGGGATATACAGAAAATTTCTAACTTCTCAATTTTGCTGTAAACCTAAAACTGCTCTAAACGTGAAGTCTCTGTAAATAGAATGGATTCACATCCAAGATCAAAATATAACTTCAATATATTTAAAAAATCACAAATGATAAGATCATGTACATTGCCTGATCAAAATGTAAGAAAGTTAGAAATCAATGTTAAATCAAACTTAAACCTAATTACTTATATAGTTAAAAAGAAAATCCTCCTCAAATTACAACTGAGCCAAAAGGAAATTGAAAAATATTTAATATTAATTTCTAAAATGGTAGGAATATTAATTTCCTACCATTTATGAAATAACAAAATCCTACATATCGAAGCTCAATGAATATAGCCAACATGATAGAGGCAGAAATTCATAGCTATAAACATTTGCATTTTCAAATAAGGAAGATATTAGCTCAATATTCAACCCAAGAAGTTTGATGCAAAGAACTTAGACAATGAATTAGAAAAAAGAAGTTGATAAACACATCTTAGATATAATTCTTTGAAAGCATTCATATCTTATATAGAAATCTGGCAAACAGAATCAAGAAAAAAGTAATAGTATTAATGCAAAAGAATAGTATTAATAATAAGAAAGCACTGTGCTAAGCACTTTATAAATACTGTATCATTGCACACTCACATCATAATTCTAAAGTTGGTGATATTATCCTCATGTTATTGTGGAGACGAATACAGAACAGGAAGGTTACATTGATTTTATAAGGATCACATAGCCGGTAAGCGGGAGAACCAATGATTCAAATCTCTGAGTACGAAGCCCACATGCTTCACTATGTTATCATGACCATTTCCAGATGTAGTGACAAGTTTGCTGATGAGGCATTTGAAATCTAACAAAATTGACCTTTTTTTCTGAGAAAATTACCAACTTTTCCCTAAATTTAAAAAATGAACTAATAACCATGGCAAAAACAGAAAAACAGCAACAAAGGAACATTTCCCAAATACTTCTTAGTATGTGGTTTAAGAGGTGTGTTCTCTCAAATGTCAGATGTGGAATTATTTCCATGTCTTATACCCTGCCTCAAAACACTGAAGCAAAGAAAGTACCTACTTTGTTCCTTAAATATAGGTTAATTCTTATTTATACAAATAAATTCAAAAAGACCTAAGTAACTATGGATAAATAATGTTCAGGTGTGTGTTTTCAATATATGTGCATATGTTTGCATATGCACAGTATTCTGAATTCATTTTAGATTGTACTGAAGTTTTCAATTTCTGTCACCATCAAATGAGTATAAATGAAAAGAAAGAAGACCTTGTTGTCAACTAACAGGGAGAGGAGAGCAGGAGAGTACAGCAGTGAGAGCAAGAGCAAGAGATGGATACCAGGAAGCATGCACTGTTTTATGGGTAAATGATTATGCTAGTGTTAATTTCATATGATGCTTTGACTTCATTGAAATATACCACTTTTTATTACTAAAAAAGAAACATAGTATCTATATTTTCTGATACTCTTGTACCTTCTTTTTTTATGTTAAATATTTGATTCACAGAGGAGTTATTTTCCCTTTGCAGAAGTAATGGGATAATTGTGTCCATGTATCCTTGCCCTGGCACTGCAGAGTCCTTACTCTGGGGATCTGGCCTCGTAAGCCCTTGGATTCTAGAGGTCTGAAAATAGGCTCACTCAGGAAACTGGGCAAGAGATAATGACTTTTGATAAGGAAGAAAACCCCTGGATTCATGATCATCCATCCTTGATTAATTTTTAATTTACTGTGTAGATTGATGACTGACACCTGTTTTGGCTGGCCATGAACTTTGCCTCTAAAGATACTGTAGTCTGTTAGTTGTCTCCACAGCCTTCTGCAGGTCAGGATACCTTAGCTGCCACTGCAACCTGGCCACTCATTATGAGCATTGTGTCCATACGTTGCTTCTGATGTTAAGCCACGTGACATCTGTTTCTTTCAGAATTCCATCATCCCATTGTTATCAGTGAGCCTATTTTTATACTAGACACTCCTGTCATTAGCCTTAGCCTACAGATATCACCCCCACTAAACTGTATAGTGATGCTGGTGTCCCTTTCACTGCTACTTTCTTTATTACGTTAGTAAGTGAGGTATCTCCAGGGTCCCCAGTGGGACATAATCATCTGGTATGTTTCCCTGTTTTGCATAGTATATGTAGAATGTCTGCTTCTTTGAAACCTTTAATCCCTCTTTCCTGTCTGCCATGGCAGTTCTGGAATTTCAGCCTCACTTTGTATAGAGCAACTTTTTTTTTGGTTTTGTGTTTGATTTCTGAGAGCTTTCCCAGCAGTGTTTCCCCACTGTATCCCAGGATCTCCCCATGGATGTTAAATCCTGTAACATGAGAGGGTATTGTATTCTCAAAGTGAGATCTTTAGGTTCAACTACGCTCCTCTAGCACCCTCAGAATCTACTCCTGTACATCCTTTCCTGGCTCCTGAATGTAATAATAATAATTACCAAGTGCTGAGATATTTATGTAAATCATGTAATCCTCACAGTAAGCTTTGCAAAATAGCCATCATTTCCCATTTTACAGATGAAGACACTAAGGCTTAAAAGCATTAAGTAGCTGATAGAAGCTGGTACAAGGTCACACCCTGAATATGTGACAGGGTCAGCTCATTCTAAAACTCAAGTTCTCAACAGTATACCTCACTGATTCAGGAAACCAGCTCTTAGGTGGTGGATCTGGACAGAAGGGTGGTTTCCTGACTCTAGCGTAATTTTCTAGTCATATATCATCACTTTAACCACCAAATTATTAAGATTCTAACTATCAAATTAAGTCTCATTGAATTAATCTTCATGCATACTCTGCTATGAGAGAAACTTTTTGGAAATGAAAAATTCCTGTAGAAGAAAATCACTGGAACCAAAGGTAATAAGTGTAGCTGAAGTTCATACAGAAAGAGGTGTGCAGAAGACTGTCTGTTAAATTGTTCACCGTGCCACCAGTCGCAGCTTTTCCCCAAGCATATTGCACACAGATTTACCCTTCAAAGGCTGGACCATTTCAAATTATGTCTGTGAAAAAGCCAAAATAGGTCAGCTATTATGGACTCATACAGTTGAATGGGGACCAAAATCTATAATTTAAAGATCCAGAAGCCTCATTTTTATAAGCAGTAAAATACAAAGGTCAGAAGCATAATTTGTAGTTAACTTTTTCTTCTAGTACAGCTTACACTAAAATTATGTTAACACTTGTGGCTTTGGGGCAATAAAGGTGACCTTATCTACCAATACAACTTGAAAAACGGTTATTTGGCCAACTAGAGTTAGAAGCCTCATATACAACCAGTCTTCATAAGCTGCACCCAGTCACGGATGGAAATGAAAGGTGATAGGCCCCCTTGGGTTAGAAGACCCCGGAGATGCCCTCCGTTATGAATTGCAATATTACCATAGAAAGATGCCTCCTAAAGTTTTCCAAATAACTAGAGACAGCCCAAAAACACTTGTGTGAGAGAACCTTTAAACTAAGCTTCGAATAATCAGCAATTGATGTAGCTGAAATGGGGTATTTTGAAATGTGCCATTTTTTCCCATAATTCTGCATACCCAAAAGAAGCTCGGTCTTAATTCAGTCCCAAGTAAAAGGTGAATTTTGACCACATGCCAGAGCAGAAACAGACCCGAGCTAGGAACACTTGGGCTCGGGCAGTGGCTCGGCCACTCACAAGGTGTGTGACGTTGGAAAAGTCCCCTTCACTTTTTAGGGCTTACTTTCTTCATCAGTAAAATGAAATGATCTCAAAAGCCCTTTCAAAGTCTAAAAAAGCTAGGACTGTCAATAAATAATTTTGCTCTTTCTGACATACTACTGTTTTCACAGTGCCTCTAAAGTGGTTGACTAGATATTCCCTTGTCATATGGTGGCTGCAGAGGAGACCTTGCCCAAGGAGGTTCCGCAAGGAAGGAATTACTATCCCACTTCTCACAAGCGGGAGAAAGTTCGGAACATGCTAATTGGGCAAGCTTGAAATTCCAAAGATCTGTAAATGGAACAGGTGCAAATGTAACTGGTGATAATTGATGGCTAATTATGCAAGCAATAACACACCCCAGGGTCTGGGCCTGTCTGCCAATACTTTACCCACCTTGGGCATGAGTTTATTAGCAGGCAGACACACACCCGGGAGGTTGTACTGTGCAGAGAAAATGCTTTTGAAAACACAACGTGGTTTTAAGTAGAGGATACATTCTGAAAACGTATTAGCACATCACATGGTTCCAGTAGAACCAAGTCAACAGGCCCAGTTCAGAAGGACATTCCTTGGATAGACCCCGTTTTCTCCCTCACTCGCTACTTTGCATCGTTCTGACCTCTCCCCCACACCTGCTGAATCCCAAACAGCCATTTGGAAAAATATCAAATGCCTTCATTTGCTTTTAAAACTGGACAGTAGTGAACTGGATTAGCACTTAGTGAGAATTCATAGGGTGATGCCAGGAAAATGTTTTTCTCGGATCAAGGATCAATGACATTTAACCACTCTGTTGTAGACAGGTTCCTAGTCTCTTTATTCTGATGATGGAGCAGAGCCCCAGGAACTGACATTAATTATGACAGCCACAAGAGCAATGCCCTTAAGCTGAGGAGAAAATTGGAGGAAAATTATGAAAGGGGAAGATTATTTGTTTTGTTTAGCTTTGTGTTCTGCATAGCAAGAATGTCACCAGATGTCACAGATGGGACAGTTTTCCCAACTGAGTATTACGGAAGAACTGGTCAGCTGTAGACTAATTGAGATTATTGGTGTATGGCTTCGTATTCAGATTAGAACCAGAACCCCATCACTTCTCACCACCTCCACCATGACACCCTAGTCCAAGTCACCAGCATCTCTGACCTGGATTAGGGCTAGGTTCTGTGGCTAGAGCCACATAATTGCTTCCAACCTTGTCCACTTTCAGTCTGTCCTCAACACATTAGCCAGAGTGATTCCACCAAAATACAAGTCAGATCATGCCACTCCTCTGCTCAAGATGAGGGCTTCCGGCTCACTCAAAGTGAACACTCAATCCTTGTAAAGGCTACAAGCCGCAGATATGGCCTCCTGGGACCTTTCTGACTTCTGTTCTTCCCTCCTATTTTCCTTTCCCACTCCATTCTAGCCATGCTGGTCTGTTTCCTGTTCCTGGAAAATGCAAGTCCTACAGGTCCCTCAGGGACTTTAAAATTCTGGGTTCCTCTGTCAGAACACACCTCCCTTAGATATCTACATGGCTTGCTCCTTCACACCCATTGATTCTTTGCCTAAATAGCACATACTCAGTGAAATTTCCCCTGACCATCCCACCATCCACCCAGCGTAAAATTGTAAACTAGTCCACATTTCCTACCCACTTTCCAGCATTATTATTGCCCACAGTATTTATGAACTTCTAATACATAATAGAGTTTTCAGTTATTAGCTTTCTCCTCACCAGAATGTAAGTTCCAAGAATGGCATGGATTTTGACTGTTTGGTTGATTGATATAAATCCAACACAACTGAACAGAGCCTAGTACTTTGCATTTGGTTAATAAATATTTGTTGAATTAATGAATGAAACAAGAACACGATCAGCCAAGGTTCTGATAATACTGGGGGTTATATGATAAGATCTAGGCTGAGAGTGCTGGTCAGATCTCTCAAAATCTCTTGTTTGTCAGAATCATTCGATTTGCAAGAATGTACAGATTTCGTTCTAAGATAACTTCATGTGAACAAAAATGTAGCCAATTTTCTAGCTATAAAATCAACCTTGGGTGTCAGTGCTTGCAACATTACGTGCCAGACATTATAGAGACTTGAATACAGAAACAAATCTTGGTCTGTCACACTCAAAGAGTGATGACTTCAGCTTAACCCAAGTGAAGTATTTTCTTTTTATTTATCTAATAATTATATTAGGTTGAATCAAGTGAAATTGATAATATTTGCCAATTTGTGATCTAACAAATGGAGATCTCATATGTTTCAAATGAATTCTTCCTATATGACTTGAATCAGTCATTTTGCTACCTTCCCAAAAGGAGCATTCTTATTGGGAAAACTGTACTAGCCACCTTAGAAGAAACTGTCCTATCTCATGCCCAGCCTTGGTTTTCAACATTGGTTGCCATCAACTTGTATACTGCCCCAATCAGATATATCCAGAAAGTATGCTAATTTAACTCAAAACACAAAGTAAAATCCATGGCTACTTGGCAATTTCCCTTAGAAAGTGGTTGAATTAGTTAAGGCTCTTTCTGGTACAAGTCATAGAAACCCAACTCAAAATGAACTAGCTTAAAAATAATGGGGATTTATTGGCTCATGACCTGAGAAATACATGAAATGAGATGCTGAACCTACCAGCTCAAACCTTCTCTGTCATCATCTTTCTTTTACTTGGCTGTATTCTGCATAGATGTGCTCTATATGTGATGGGTAAGATGGCTATAGGTATCTCTAGACTCACATTTCCTTAGTTAAACTATTGGAAAGATTTCTTTCATCCAATTTCTGAATCTTGAAGAAGATACTGATTATCTTTCTATGGGTCCAGTATCCACTACTGGACCAAGATTGTACCAGGATGGAGTACAATGATTGGCTCAGCCTGGGTCATGTGTTGCAGTAGAGATGGGAGTTTGTGGGATCTGTGTGCATCAGTGTAATTGACAAATCTACTAGGACCTCAAGTAGTAGAGGATGAGTGCCTCAAAGACAAGATTTAATTCATTTCTAAAAGATTTGAGATATAGTTGATGTACAATATTATGTTCCAGATATACAACAAAGTGATTAACAATTTTAAAGTTTATACTCTATTTACAGGTATTATAAAATATTTCCTATATTCCATGTTGTATAGTATATCCTTGTAGCTTATTTATTTTATACATAAATACTAATTAGAATTTGTGCGCACTCCTAATCTGTCTATCTTGCCACTCCCCCTTCCCTCTCCTCACTGTAGCCACTAGTTGGTTCTTTATATGATTCAGTTTCCGTTGTTATATTCATTAGCTTGTTTCATTTTTTACATTGCACATAAGTGATATCACAAAATATTTGTCTTTCTCCGTATGACTTATTTCACTTAGCATATTACCCTCAAAGTCCATCCATGTTGATGCAAATGGCAAAATTTCATTCTTTTTTATGGCTGAGTAGTATTCCATTGTATATACATATACGACATCTTCTTTATCCATTCATCTGCTTATGGACCTAGAGGGAAATAACAGTAATAACCACCACGAGTCCATTTCTGTGTATATATTTGGCACAAAGAATTCAAGAAGTCTTCCTGAAACCTGCTTGGTGCATACTTCAGGCCTAACTAAGATAACCATCTGAAACTCATCTTTGTTTCTAGGATTCAGCTTTGCATTGTGGTGCCGTGTACCAAACCAGAAGGCAACCTCATGAATCCTAGAAATGTGGGTTGATTTCTGGAGAGGAAAAATTTTTTTGGTGCTAGGTGTGCATCTTTGGAGTCAGCGAGGAAGGAATCTAGACTCTGTTTTACAGTTATATGTTGTTTCCCAGAAAAAAAGTAATAATAAATAGAAGGTATAAATTATGGAATCCTAAGAAAGCAAAGAATTATCAACAATCAAGTAAACTCTAGAAGGTCATCTATAATAGTTTTAAAATAACATGTGTTAATATTGTTAGGAGCAATTGGAACCAATAATGCTAAATTTCTCAGAGGGTTTAGGAGATGAAATTCTTCAAGAAGTGAAACTACTTAAAGATCTATGTCATAGAGAGACAACAAAATAAGGATCTTACGTGGAAAATCATGGGCAGAGAATCCTTGGGCTAGAGATTCTCTACCCAGATGGAGGAGGGTTTTTTTTTTTTTTTTTTGCTTGCGTTTTTACTATCCCAAATCTTAGAACTCATCCCATACCACATGTTCTTACATTTTGATGCAGATTAAAAATAATGAATGAGAAGTAAGCTCTGCCTCATGATATGGGGTTTCCCAAACACAGACAGAATAATCAGACTCAGGGAAGCATGCAAGTGTGACAAGTACAGTTACTAGTAATAGTAGCAGCAGTAATGATGTTAAATGAATCATAATCATTGGTTTTTCCAGATAGTATTGTCACCCGATTTCTACATCTAGTGCCTTATATTGCATATAAACACTGTCACAAGGACATGTTAAGGAAATTAAATTAAATTTGAAGTTTATTAATGTTATATTGAGAAAGAATATATTTCCTTTTTATGATGTGTCAAAATGTGTATGACAAGGAAGAGCTATTTGGTTGGTACGAAATACAAATACTGCTTAATCCTGCCACGGATCATTTAGGGATAATTACACCTACTGGAAGGTGGCACAGGTGGTAGGTTTCTTTCACAATAATGTACCATTTCATTTCAACAAGCAATTGGCAACTGCATCTGCCAGATTCTACTCTGTACCAAATGACAATCAGAAATGCAAAAGCATTGGCACCAGGCTTCCTGTTCAACAGCAGAATAAGAATAACCTTGTTATTTAAATTGAAGTTACAGTTAAGTACTTTCCATGTTCTCTCTCTGATATTTTTTTTCCTGTCACAGACTCAGTGTCAATAAGTTGATTGTAATAGGAAACACCTGCTTGGATGCTACCATCTTGCCATAGATAACAACAATCAAAAGTATAGTATCTTTCACCATACCGGATGCTATTCTAATTCCAGGTAGTGACAAGAAACAATTGCTACTTTGTGAACTGTGACTGTTTTCAACTCTTAATGTAGCTCCCAGGAAATGTGAATGTGTATTTTTTAACTCTTCCAGAGAGGTGCATGGTGAACTTCTCTGACCAGATGATGTCACTGAAGCCTCAGCTAGGTTTAGTTATGGACCAAAAAAAAAAAAAAAAAAGTAATATTAAAGCATAATTTCCCTCTTTATGGCCATAAAGCAGTCTGACAAATCCTGAATTTAACCTGTTGCAAACATGTCTTCCTGGGGCAGTTCACTGCCTCATTTCTCACTGGAACAGGATGCTTCTTCTGATATAAAGCTGACAATAGGTCTGGCCAAGGAATTTACTAAAATGTGCATTTATAAAGAGTTAAGGATGGTTTAGACCAGGGGTGGAAATTAGCAAATAGAAGCTGTATCAAATTGTGGATAGACAGGATAAATGCACAATCAACTTCGAGGGGTCAGAGAGGAAAAGTAGTGGGGAAAAAGTAAGATACTGAGCGGTACCTAGGAGAGCAAGCGCTGGAAGGAGGTGATCAGAGACAGAGCACAGGGAACTTCTCTCGTCTGTGAAAAGACTCTGCAGACACTGCTTGTTAGGCTCCTGGGGCCCCAGGCACTGGAAGGAGGAAGGCACTGAAGGCACTTCTCTGATAATCTTTCTACATTAATTCTTCCAACTCAGTACCTTTCAAAGATATAGATTAAGCACCCTAAGTGTATCGAGTGCGACATTACACCCACAGCTTCCAGGCAGCATGGTTTATGGCTGAGAAAGCAACTGCTGTCATTGCCCATGTCCCATGTAGTTGACTGGAGACAGCTGCCTGGCGCTCTGCTGTCCTGAGGGCTTGACGGTATATCTGAGTTCAGCAGAAATGACTGCCCCAATGGCTGTCCCGCTTCCTTTTTAGGGTTTTTGGTGAGGATTAAGTGAGAGAGCTTATCTAAAGAGCTCAGTATAAGGCCTGGCTCAGAGTGAACTATGTAAGATGCCCTTCCATAGAAAGTATCATAAAACCCAAATCAAAACATATTTCAAGAACAAAGGTTCATTCACAGGTTGGATCTTCTCCAGCCAAAGTTTGAGCCACAGGTTCATGATGCCATCAGTGACTTCTCTATGATCATCTCAGTCCTGCTCTCCTATCTAGGCCAGGTTCTTGCCCAGACTGACTCCCTTTAGAGGAACAAAATGCTTCTAGCAGTTCCAGGTGTATCCATACTCAACACAGCAGCGCAGACTGGATTGAGCTTCTCTAGATCAAATGGAGAGTGGATGCTGGGGTTTTAACTACACGTATCTATTACATAAGCACTTAATCAAGTAAACTATTATACTTACAAATATTATTAGCAAGATGGGTGACTGGTGGCTTTTGTGTTAAGGCTTGCCAAATTTTGTTTCATCAATTCAGTATCACATTTGTCCAACTTATATTTTAATAAACAAGTCAAAACTAGTCAGAAAGAATCAGCTGATCAGTAAGTTCTAACAGCAAGGCAAATTGCTTTGCATAAATCTAGCCTTGGGAAATTCAAGGTTGTTTGTCCAGCACAATCTACTGAGAAGAAGACTGGTCAAAACCAGTTACACATCACTGGGTTTCTAGGCATATGCCTGATCCTGTCAGAGGAAGAGATTAGAATTTGTGCATCCCCTACCAACTCCTACTCCACAATTTTCCTGACCATTGTACTTGCTGATGGCTCATTTTATAAATCATTCTTCTTTCCTCTGGCCCTAAGGCTAGCTGTGAGTGATTCCCTATCAAGGGTCAGTAGATAGCCTACAAATAGTTGTAATACCAATCAAACCCCTGTTTAGTGAGCAGCCACTAAATTATCAGGTATTCCCAAACTACCCGGAGATGCTTACCAGGATGTGATGAATGTTATAATAAGGATATAAGCAAGGTCCTAAATGAGTATAGCAGAAAGATTTTTCTTTGTCTGGAGAAGTCAGAACAGTTCCCTAGAGGAGATAGGCTTTGAGTCAGTATTTGTGTTCCACAGTTGTCAATGGGTCAATAGCTAAAGGAACATGATTCTATGATAAACGACGGCTGATACCAAATCCACCAAGGAGACTTCTGAACAACTTGGCATTTCTCACTTTCATTAACTGAACTCTGTGAAATTCTACAAATTAGATATGTACTTAACAAGTATATATTTTTTGTATATGTGTATTTTTATTGAAGTCTAGTCAGTTTGCAATGTGTGTCAATTTCTGGGTACAGCATAATGCTTCAGTCATACATGAACATACATATATTTGTTTTCATATTCTTTTTCACCATAATTTACTACAAGATATTGAATATAGTTCCCTGTGCTATACAGTATAAACTCTGCAAATCTCGAACTCCCAATTTGTCCCTTCCCACTCCCTTCCCCTCCCTGGTAACCATAAGTTTGTTTTCTATGTCTATAAGTCTGTTTCTGTTTTGTAAATAAGTCCATTTTTTTTTTTTTAGATTCCACATATGAGTGATATCATACAGTATTTTTCTCTTTCTGGCTTACTTCACTTAGAATGACAATCTCCAGGTTCATCCACGTTGCTGCAAATGGCATTGTTTTATTCTTTTTTATGGCTGACAAGTGTATTTTTAATTTAGAAAACATACAAACTTTTATCAGTTATTCATATTTTAGTGTAATTTTTTTCTGTCAGTTTGCTTCTTTCCTAATTCTTAATAAGCATGCCTTGCTCTAAAAGACTGGCGATTGGATTTGAGCTCACGACTATGAGATTTTTTTTGAACCCATAATTACGGAGCTGTGATTAAACTAAAATCCTGCAAGAGTATGGATTTCAGTGGATGCTGTAGATTCCAAGATAGGAAGGAAATGTTGATCTTATACATTTTTAAATTCCTTAATTGGTCTTCTTTCTTAGTTCACAGGACAGACGACTGTTGAGCAAATGGTCATGGCCACATTCTTAAAAGAGGGCAAAAAATCAGAAGAAGATCACAGGGGATAGTGCCTCATGCTCACCTTCCTCCCTTCATCCTTGAATGCTTTCTGAGGAAAGAGGTAATTTGCTCTTGTTTTATAATTAAGAGAAGCAAAAATGCACCTCCTACTTGACTTTACTTCCCTCACAGATCGACATTAAGGATAATATATATCTATAGCATTTATATTTACAGATGGAGAAAATGAAGTCCACGTTTCCTACCTTATCTGCAACCCAATGATCTTTCTATAATAATTAACTGAACGCAATACACATCAGTAGATATTTTTAAGCATCCTATCTGTATAGAAGGCTGCAGTAGACCCAGGGCCTTCAGGCAGCTTACCACTGAGTGCTTGATTTTCCCTTTCTTACCAGCACCCAGCACAACATCTTACATGTAGTGATAGATGTTTTTTGAAATGATGAATTGAGGTGTGAGGCATTTGCACAGCTACCTATACGAGAAGAGAAATTGTTAAATGCACCTACACCTTCTCCTTTATTTATTGGACCCTAACTAATAGAACTCTAAGTGCCAAATCAGCTCCTTTTGTCAACAAATATCATTAGTTAGAGTTAATTATCCAAAAGAAAAGGCACCTGTTGGAGAAATTTCTAAGAGCACACTGAAAGAGGGAGTTAATGTCAAGATGTAATTTGTCATCCTGGGCCAGTATGGCAAAAGATGCATTTTTTAAAAAAGGCTTAAAAGCTTTGAAGAATGTATGCAGATGCTTTAAAAAAGACAGGTAAGGGGCAAGTTCTATAACATACATACATGTTATGTTTTAAGTATGCATTTCATGGTGTTAACATTGTATTTTGCTGGCTAGTTGTTCAGCTCATTAAAAATTACAAATGGTATAGAGTAGAGACAAAGCGAGAAAGTAAGATCAAAAGTATGAAGACATTAAAGTTCTGCTATTTCAGTACGTTTGTTATATGCTCCACAGGAAGCTATTAGAATCTCAGCAGATGTCAATGAAGCTTCCTTTATCATCAGCTGGAGTGGTCACAATGGCTCTTTGAAATGCAGTATCTGTAAGGTCCCTGTACTTCATAGCTGTGGCTCCTCCCAACTAAACTTCTGCTTCTGTTCTCTGACTGTGATTCTGCTGTTGTGTCAAGATGCACAAGTAAAATCCTAGCAGCTGTTCATTGTCAACTTACAGACATCTTGGCTCTCACGTTATCTACCCATTAACTTCAGCTGTTGTGATGGACTGAATGTTGGGGTCCTCCCAAAATTCCTGTATTGAAGTTCTAACCGCCAAGTTGAAGAGTGAGAGGTAGGACCTTTGGGAGGTAATAATTTTAAATGAGATCATGAGGACTGGACCCTCATGATGGGACTGCTGTCCTTACAGGAAAAGGAAGAGAGCCCAGAGCTTGCTCAGTGTCTGTCTGTCTGTCTGTCTGTCTGTCTCTCTCCGCCATGTTTAGACACACACAGTGAGAAGGCACAGTCTGCAAACCTGGAAATGGCCCTAAATAGGAGCCACATTTGCTGACACTTTGATCTTGAAATGCCCAGCCTCTAGAACTGTGATAAATGAATTTCTGTTGTTTAAGACACCCAACCTGTGCTATATAGTTACGGCAGCCCGGGGTGACTAAGACAGTTCTACAACTAGCATTTTCATTGGGGCTGCATATGCCTGCGTGTTTGTGTGTGTATGTATGTGTGCTTGCAGATGTTTCATTTTGCAATGAATTTTACAGAAAGTCTTATATCTACAAAATAGCAGTGTATGATAGTTAAAATGGCCTAGAACCGCACGCAGGGTGCTTTTGCCATAATGGACACCTTTGCTATAATCAAATGTAATCAAATCAGCAGGAGGTGCCCAATGTTACTTAATATAAAGCAGTAGTTTTTATTTTTTTAACTGTTGAATACTTTTCTTCAAACAAGATACATTTGGAAGTCTAACATATTGATTGTATTAAACTGGAGACCTAGCCTGAACCCTTTACAGATGAGGAAACTAGTACCAATGAGAGGATAAGATATACTTAACTTCACACACAGTAATTGGCAAAGCCAACTCGTAAAGCCAGTTCATCTGCTATAACGTGTAAGTTTTAATCCCACTTCTACCACTAATTTGCTGTACGATTTGAGGAATTCTTTTAGACTCTGTGAATCTCAGTTTCATCATTTGAAAATGAGGATAATAAGGTACCTACTCATAATATCTATTTGTAAAGATGACAGGAGGTTCTCGATGTGAAAATTTCTAGTAAATTACGATGCGCTATACAGGCATTACTTATCATCGTCACCATGTCCCGACACTGAACACTCTTTTTGCCACCACGCAAGTAGCTTTTGACATTTTAGCAGTAGAAACATTTATTCAAACATAATCTTCCATAGATCCCCCTCCAGTAAACCTCACACTCTAACAAACACTTGGTGCCATTATTCTTTCCATTATTTGCCAACAGGATGGTCATGATTATTATGTAACAACATCCCTGCACTATGGTGAGTGATCAGGTCAAGAGAGTTGAATCGTCTATTAGTTAGAACGTTTTCCTGAGTTATGGCTTTGAAATACCAATTATGAGGATGGTAGATCACTTTTGTTTACCTTCCATATTTCCCATCAGATAAATATCATTAGTTGTATATTTTTACTATTAGAAAAAGTACTTGGGAACTCTTGACCTTCGGGGTGGGCTACCCATTTTAGAGAAGACAGTGGTCAGCTGGCTCTGCCCAGTAAGAGCGACAGCAAATATATGTTCTTTTGTGGCATCTAGCATTCATCCTCATCTAAATTTTGATGCACTTGGCAATTCCTCTTTATATATTTTGATCTATGAAGCTATGCTTAGACAGCTAGTCCCATATTTTACCAAAGATGAAGATCTCTTCATTCTTTGAGGTGGTTTCAAAGAAGAGAAAGAATCTAAGCTTGTTTAAAGTGAGAACGATCACCTCAATTATTAATTATTCATAAATCCATGTTAAGTATAAATATCAATAATGGATATCCATATTTTGTTAGGATATGTCTTCTTTTATCCTTTCAACGAAAGACAAAGTTCAGGGATTTAAGTTTTGAGTAGCATCTAAAAATAAAAATTTAGAAGACACAAAAATGAAACACAAAAACCATCTTAAATGGAAAGCTGTACCGTGATGCTGCCTGCAGTACAGGAACTTGACATTCTTGTCAGACTGAGCCTCAGCTGGGTGTGGACATACTGTTCATTGGGAGCCATTCTGAGTTTTGTAGCATTGCCGCATCTCAGCTTTGAAAACAGACACCTTTTGACATTTCGCTATTTCAATCTGAGGTAAAATCTCAAACAGATCCCAGTTATCCCATATAAGGTTTTTTCTTTAATTCTGATAATGAAAGTAAGGCATCCATATTTTTAAAAAATTAGAAAAGCAGAATGAGATAATCATGATTTACATTATTTTAAACCTGATTTCTTGATGAAGTCTGTTTATTGCTGACTGATCATTTCCCTTCACTGTCTACCCACCTCTGCTCGCTGCTCTCCTACGTCCCTCAAGGAACTGTGATATTACTGGGTTAAAATCATTTATGGTTTGGGGAAAGGTATAAACCAACCGCAAAAGAACAACTGTCCTTCTATTTCTCAAAGCTATCTTGTCAATTACTAAGTACTGTGGATTCTTCAGAATTCCATTAAAAAATTTTTTTTATTGAAATGTAGTTGATTGACAAAGTTTCAGGTATACAGCAACGTGATTCAGTTATATATATGCATACATATATTTTTTTCTTTTCAAATAATTTTCCATTATGTTACTATAAGAAACTGAATATAGTTCCCTGCGCTATACAGTAGGTCCTTTTGTTTATTTTATATATAGTGTTGTGTGTCTGCCAATCCCCAGCCCCCAGTTTATCCGTCCCCACCCTTTCCCCTTTGGTAACCATAGTTTGCTTTCTATGTCCATGAATCTGGTGTTGGATTGTAAATAGAATTAGCATATTTTTCCCCAGCATTCTTACCACCTGCCATTTTCATTTGAGTTCAGTACTTTTTCATCTCCAGTATGAAATCAAAATAGACTCACAAGGAAAGAATATTAGAAATAGATAACATATCTACTATTCAAAAATGATCAAGCTGGTGTAACAAATGAAGCTGAACTTCATCTGAATAGCAGCTGAATAGTTACCCTCTAGTTATTGTGAAATATTTTCCGTATTTGAGCAGAAATTTGGGATACAGAGAGAGCGCTTGCTCTTGCCACCAGCCTCACCTGCTTTTCTATGTCCTAGCTCGACAGAACTTGAAACTTCTCAACATCCTGTGCTTTCTCTACTTCCCTGCTGCTTTGCTTCTGTTCTACCCTATGCTAGAGTGCTCATCTCACAGCTTCCATACTGCGTATTTCATCTTACTGGCTTTCATGGATTCTTCAAAGCCAGCTCAGAAGCCACATCGTCCATAAAGCCAGGCTTTATCCTGCTCTCACACCAGTTGGGTCAGGTGTACCTAGAGCACTTTGAGCATCCCCAGTCACTATCCCACAGTAAGTATTTCTCCATCTGTGTTTATATTCCCCACTTGATTATGGGCTCCTCGAGAGTTCTGTATTCTCAGAACCTCAAGTAAAGCATGACTCAAGGGAGAAGCTTGACAAATATTTGCTAATTGAACAAATGGGGAATTCCTGTGGAAAGCACCATGTGCTTTTGTCGCTTGTGCATTTGATGTCATATCCAAGAAATCATTGCCAAGACCAGTAACAAGGAACTTTTCCCCTAGGTTTTCTTCTAAGTGTATAGCTTCAAGTCTTATAGTTGAGACTTTAATCCATTTAAATTTTTATATATGTTTTGATGCCAGTAAAATATTGCTTTGATGACTGTAGCTTTGTAATGTATTTTGAAGTCAGGAAGTGTGTTTTCTCTGTAGCATTGTTAGTTTTACTCAAAATTACTTTAACTATTTGGAGTCTTTTGTAATTCTATATGAATTTTAGGACTTTGTTTCTGTAAAAAAAAAAAATCCCACTGGGGTTTACATAGGGATTGCATTGAATCTGTAGAATGCTTTGGGTAGTATGGGCATGTTAGGAATATTAAGTCTTCCAATTATGAACATAAACTAACTTACCATTTGTGTCTCTAAGTTTTTAAAATCTTTTCACATTTCAATCATCAACGTTTCATAGCACTTCTTATAATGTAGGTCTAGTGGCAATGAATTCCCTCAGTTTTTGTTTGGGAATTTTTAAAAATCTCTCCTTCATTTTTAAATGACACTTTTGCTGGATATAATATTTTAGATTAGTACCATTTTTTAATATGTCATGCCAATCTCTCCTGGTCTGTAAGATTTCTGCTATCTACTGCCTGTCTTACGGAGGTTCCCTTTTATGTGGTGAATTTCTTTTCTCTTGCTTACACAATTCTTTGTCTCTGACATTAAACAACTTAATCACAGCCCTTTAGGTTCATTCTATTTGGGAACCTTTGGGCTTCATGAATCTAGATATTTATTTCTCTCCCCAGGTGTGGGAGTTTTTCAGCCATTATTTATTTAAATACACCGTCTTCCCTTTTTTGTTTGCTGTTATTCTGGGGCTCCCATAATGCATACTGATTCACTTGATAGTGTCTTATTAGTCCCATAGGCTCTGTTTACTCTTTTTCATTTTTTCTTATTGTTCCTCTGACTCTGTAATGTCAGATATTCTTTGGGTCCACTGATTCTCCTTTGCTTGAGTTTAATATTCAAACTCACTACTGAATTTCTCAGTTCAGTCATTGTATTCTTCAGTTCCAGAATTTCCATTTAGTTTCTTTTTGTACTTTTTAATCTCATTGTTGAATTTCTGATTTTGTTCATGTTTTGTTTTCCTGATTTTATTTGTCGATCTGTATTCTCTTGTAGATTACTGGGCTTTTTGATATTTATATATTTGAAGTATAGTCAGTTTACAGCATTGTGTCAAATTCTGGTGTACATGTGTTTCTTTAAGGTGACTATTTTACATTATTTTCCATCACTTTGTAGATCTCCATTTCCTTGTTATCTGTTACCAGAGATTTAATTTGCTCTTTTTGTGGTGTCATTTTTCCCTGATTCTTATAGCCTTGTATTGGTACGTGTGCATTGCAAGAAGCAGTCACCTCTCCAGTCTTCACAAACTCCTTTAAGGAGGAAAGCCTTTCACTAATCATCATAGCTAGAGATACTGAAGGATCCCTCAATTCTTTTCCATGGATGTGCCCATTTCAGTTTTCTCATTTACTCCTGGGGAGGAAGGTTTAGGATTGCTTGCCTACTCCTAATCCCACAGAGCTGTGCCAAGTACTGGGAGGTACGCTCTCTTTCCCTAGAGGAGTGCCCTGAGATGCTGGGTGTTGGGTGCAAGCTGTACTTCTCTTCCTCCCTCCTGAATATGTCTTAAGATTGTGCACCCTCTCTCCCTACCCCATAGAGCCAGGCTGAGTGCTGACAGTTACTTGCCCTTTTCTCTAGGGCACTGCACTGAGATGCCAGGACAATGGGTGCAGGCTCCACTGCTCTGCTGCCCTCCTGAAGGAGCAGTCTCAGGGTTGTGTGCCTTCCCCCAGTCCTGCAGGGTTGAGGCAGCCTCATGCTGTCTGCAGGGGCATGCGCATGCCATTTATGGGGAAACAAGGGGCATCTTTTGCAAGGGTGCATGGGGCACCATCTGTGGTGGTGCCCAGGACACTGGCTGTGGAGGCCACTGTGTGAGGGCACTGATTGCAGGGACCTGTGGGGTGTTGAGTCTGAGGGCACATGAGACACTGACTGGTGGGGGTGTGTGTGAAATAGCTAGCTACTGGGGTCTGCCCGTGGGTGGGTTAGCTGGCAGGGTCCGTTGGCTGGTTGTTGTGATCCATGCATCAGTTGCCCCTATGATTTGTTTTTAGCCGTCCCCAGGCAGCCGTGCTGATTCCCTCAGCAAACTGGGCGAGATGAGACAAGCTGACATCTCAAGCAATGTCCAAAAAGTTTCAAGATGCCAGTAGCTCACTTCAGTCTGTCTTACCCCTGCAGGAGAGTAAGAGTGGAGACAGTCTCTCTCTGCACTGAACTGTCGATGCAGGTCAAGTGAAACTGGTAGTATCATTTTCAATAAGGCTGTTCTTGGTGTTTGTGCTCCACAAGGGTACTGGAATCTCTCAACTGGTCTCTGGAGCTCTCAAAAACTATTTTGGTTGTTATTATTATTGAATGGTTGTTAAATTGATGTTGCTGTGGGGGAACAAGGTCTGGGACCTCCTATTCTACTATCTTATTGATACAAGGTTCTTCTTTCCTTTTTCTTCTTTCCTTTATAAATCCAATCCTGCCATCATTTCATATCCCGAATACTGCTCAACACTGGCAATAACTGATATAAACAAGGTATACTTTATACTTTTCAGTGAAAGTCATAGGTTTATAAATAGAAAATAGAGAAAATATAGATATATGCAAAATATATTGGAGCACTGAGGGGAGGAAGGACACTGTGTCAGTTCAGATCTTCTGAAAAGCACTTGCCAAGATGGGATTAGACATGTGAGGGATTTACTGTGGAGACACCGACTAGGGAGAGTGGACGGGATGGTAGGAGCATTGGAGGAAGTCATCAGACTTTGATGAAGGTCTAACCCCTTTGAAGAGACAGAAGAAAGGACGGTTAGATGAAAGGAGGGTTAGACTGACAGACATCTCAGACTACAGGGAAATTCTCAGGATGTTTTGGCGAGGAGTTGTTAAGCAACTCACGTTTGCAGGGGTTGGACAACTTGCAGGAATGAGTCTACCTTAGTATTCTTGCAACTCTCAGTTGCTGAAAGAAGCCCGTGGGAGATGTGACCTCAGAGCAAGGGTAGCAGTGGATTTAGAATGCAGCTCCTGGGGCCATCTGTCAATTGTGCCACTCGGAGCAGAACTGACACATTTTTGTGGCCACCACAGATACCATCTCTATCAGTCACTGGAGAGGTGAGAGGCAGGGTGTGATAGACGCATTATATTTCAGTCAGCCAAAACAGGAGTTCCAAGAGAAAATATGCTGCGTGCGTGTGTATGTGTAGGAAAATTAAGTAAGATAGATAGCTCTCCATAAAAATTTATTCAGTGTAACACTTTCAGATATTTTTAGGTACTAGCAGCGTAATCTTTGTGAGTTGCCCAATTTACAACGGAATCATCTAAATGGCTGAATGCCTTAAATCAGCACTTCTCAATGTGAATTCGCTGAACATCAGTTCAGTAGGATTATACTATAGGTAGGAGAGGGGTCTTCCATTTTCAAATAACTTGTAGAAGTACTCCGAGGAATTCTGCGTGGTTCACGAAGTGTGTACGTGTGCTCCCGATTCCTTTCAGAACCTGGGATGTGTGCATTCACATGGTGAGTCTCCATGACGGGGATTTCATATGTAGTGTGTCTGCGCTGTAATTGACTAAGGAAACCTACTTCTGACAGAGAAGCTCCTGGATGTAGTGCTTTGCGGGACATTTTGAGAAGTGGTGATTTAGTTGAACCACCTCACATCACTGAGACTTTGTTCACACCTATTGAGGGAGTAAGGAATTAGAGTATCATTTTCATAATACAGAAATTCTTTCTATACTCTGACAGATGTATTGGAGAGAAGTGGTTTAGAGCATGGGTTCTGGAATCATGCAAAATTCAGTTTGGTCCCTGTATCTGACCCTCACTAGGTTTGTAACTCAAAGCTGTGTTGCTATAATATTTTGTACCTCCGTTTCCTCATTGCAAAATGAAGATATTAAGAGTAATTACCCTGTAGACTTGTTCAGAGGGTTAAGTGAAAGCTACGCAATTTGCTTCATACCTGGTAAGCACCTTATAAATGTTAGCTGTTATTAAACATTTCAGCAGAATCCTCTTCCCCAATGTGTGGAAACACTTTGAACAAAAAATTTATCCTGCCTTCCTTCTTTCTTCCCTTCCTTGTCATTAATTAGTTGGATGTACTTGGACTGAGCACTTAGTTTCTTTGCTTCAGGTTTCTCACTGTCAAATGGACAAATAAAACCTATCTAACTGATGTTGTGAGGATGAAATGAGATAACGTGTATAAAGGGACTAGTGGCACAGTCAATGCGTCAGAAGTACTCAGGCAATGTTAGGTTGGCTTTACAGTTTCAGATATGGGGACTTTCATAACAAAGTATAACGCATTTGAACATATCCAGAGGGGTTAATGTAATCGAAATGGAAACTTAAAAAACATGTTCCTTGTTTTTCACGGACTGAGAAAGAAAAAACCAGCCACGATGCTGCTGAAATAGTCCAGAGGAAAAAGGAGAAATAGGCAAGGTGAAACTACAGCATTTTACATCAGATTTCTTTTTTTCTCTTGAAAACTGACACCATCATGAGTGTTCGGCAGGAACCAGACCAATGTAACAAGTGGGAAATGACATTTGGGGTTGGACTCAATTTAATTTACATTCTAAAAGTAAGTTAAGACTTGGTAGTTTAAAATAACAGTACCAGAGTCCATCCTGAGAGCTGCTGTTTTAGTTGATATGCGGCAGAGCCTGAGCATGAGCATTTTTACAAACTCCCCAGAAGAATCTACTGTGCAGCCAGAATTGAGAACCAGTGCTGTCGTTTACGCAGCTGCCGATGAGGCTCGGTAGGTATGATGTGAAATCGATCTGTTCTTTGGGTGACAACACTTCACAATTATTTCTCTGCTAGGCTGCTAGTTTTACCTCTCATACCACTCTGCTGGGTACAGCAATTTCCTGCCAGTGACTATCATTACTCCACTGGCCACGATGGACTCTACTACTGCTGTAACAGGCCAGAAAGTTCCTGCCAAAGTCTCAATCAGAAAATCACATTTGTCAAACTGTCCGTGTCTGTGCCAGAAAGTCGCAGTTTGGCTGGCTGGGGCCGTGAGTCAAGGGATCACATCTGTAAGTGCCGCAGCTCTTTGGGACTTCAGATTTGAAGCACCAAAGAAGCCACAAGTGGTAACCAGCACTGATGGGTGGACTTATGCAACTGCTCATTGGATACTTTGAAGGGGACATTCCAGGTCAGTCATTATGGTGTGGACAGTTAGAATTTGAATATTCAGTTTAGTGAGATTAATTCTGTTTTTTGAGCAGGGTTTAACAAACTTTTCATAAAGGCCCAGATAGTAAAAACATTAGACTTTAGGGATCACAGGCCTTTATCAAAACTATTTATCTCTTCCACTGTGATGAGAAAGTAGTCATAGACAGTGGGTATTTTTCAATAAAACTTTCATCTACAAAAACAAGTGGCTGGCTAAATTTGGTCTATGGGCTATAACTTGCTAGCCCATGGTTTATAAACTGGTGATACTGATGTTATTTGGGATTATTACAATCCTAGTATTGTTCACGTATAAAACAGTCATTTGATGCTTGGGACAAGAGCAATGAGAGTGTGAAAAGACTAATATATTAAGGAAAGCACACTTAGCTCACTGCTGGTATGGGAAGTATGTGAATGGGACGATGATAAAATCTGAGACACTACAGTTTGATTTAAAGCCTCTGGGCAGGTGGACTGCAATCATACTGGAAATGGCTGAGGATTTTAATTACTCTGGATCACCAAGAAACAAGCAAAAACTGGGTGTCTGGAAAATGACTTTTTAATCCACTTACCTTCAACACTAATCTTTAAAATTTGGATTTAAGAATTGTAGGTCACCAAAATTTATGCTGCTGAACCCAGGGAAGTGTGCTGAAAAGCACAAATAGAACTTGCACATGAAGCTGATTTTGATGAGAAAGTATCTGCATATACACAAAAAGAGTAGCCCCCCAAAGCACCCCAATTTTAATATTCCAAAGGTTGGGGGTACTGAGGAAGGTCAGGAAATGGTAAATAGCAGATTTGAGCTATTCTAGGTTCTCAAAATGATAGGTTTATAAGATTCCAGCTAGGTCCTGTTCTCAAAAGTATTTATTTTGAAAATTTCCTAATACTTAAAGTGTGGAAGGAAAAAATACAGAGGAAAGTAGAAGGTAGGAGTAGTTTTCTGCTTCCATGCCTGAGATACACGTGCACTGAATTGAGGATGAGTTAAATGAAACAGAGCTCCAGTATTCGCAATCCGCTACAGAACAGCCCACAAACTCGGACCTGCTGAGATTTGCACAACATCTTACAGAGTTAGTTTCAGTGGTATCGCCTTCATCTCAGTGTTCCATGTTCCCCATGCCTCTCTAGTAGAGTGGGGGGAAAATAGCATATAAAATTCAAACCTGTGCCAGGAAAATAGTATTTAATACACATGTGTTTAGTAAATAAATGGGGGAATAATTATTATATTCTGAATAAATACAGCACTTGAGCATACACTGGACCCTAGGTTAAACGTTCTCAAAAGTAGTTTCCAACCTGCTTTGGTCAAAGTGACCAATCTTAGGGAGATGACCGCCCCATCTGCTATGACAACTCACAGTGGACTGATGCTCAGCCAGGAAGGAGATGATGGTGTGTGCCCCAAATGGGATGAAGTACCAAATCCTGCAGAAGGCACCATAGTTTGCTATAGCTTACTGACACATAACTCTAATAGGTCCCCTGCCTTCATCTTGTTGAATTACACTTGACCTAGCCTGCCTATTAGGGAATCCTGGTTTTCTCTGCTAGATTTGATGAGTGTGTACTACGAAATCCTTATGGATAAAGATGAGAAGATAAAGATCTGTCCTCCAACATTGTACTAATTTGAAAAGTATATGCCGAGGGGATTATGGGACATGAACAAGTCGGAGCAATTGATTGAAAAGGTGATCAGTGAGATGAATTACTTGGAAATTATGATTTGCTTTGAATAAGTAACTATGTATAGAATGATACTAAAATGGAACTTTAGTAAAGAGCCAACATTGATAAAAAACAAAAATCAAACCTAGGTCCCACACCTAGATGCAAAACAAGTGTGAATACTGGTCATACAAATTAAACTCCTCATATCCATGAGACTATATAAAGGGGTCATGAGTTGGAAATGGAGAGGTTCTGAGAGAAGGCTTGTTGGAGAAAGACAGGAGTATGCAATGAGTCCCATTTACCAGGGGGTGCAAATGAGGTGCTTGCCCCTCATTTCAAGCCTGTTGGGAAGAACTTCAGTGGGACGACTGACAGCTTAAGACATGTCCCCTGACACTGCGGTGGAAACACGGAGCTCAGAAAGAGCAGTGAACAACTGACTGGAGGAGAGGGTACCAAGAGCCTGAAGGAAACTGCAGATAGCGACCCCCAGCACCGGTATGGGATAGGCCAAGGATGCCAGAACAACTGTGGAGTGTAGGGAAAGGTTCCGCCACGGCACCTTGGTGACCTTGCATGTGTCCACAGAGGTCACAGAGGCCAATGGCTAAACGATAGTTCATCCGAGTCTTGGCAGAGTGCCGTGTGATACTTGTGGAGAACGAGGCAGTGGGAAGTCTGTGAGGTGCTACACCAACACTGTCTGCCGTTTGCTACCTTATCACCCCTGGGGTACCCTCACGTATCAGTTTCTCATCATCTCCCAACTTATGATGAAGTAGGAGCTTTCTGCCCTAAGGCCCTCAGAATTGAGCTGCAGAATACAGGCTGCTTATCAATAATTTAAAGTGGGCTCCTCCACAACGTGGCTGTCCCACACCACACACTGCCCTCACCCAGCCCGTGTTTCAATGCTGTCATCTCAGCATGTGGGACAGGGGCCATGGGGAGCTGGCACCTTTGACTCGTCTCCCTTTTTCAGTTCTGTATGTAATAAACCCTCCGACTATACAAGTGTTTAAGCGTATATTTACCAGTTGAATCATTCAATCCTGTGCTTTGGCCTTGACTATTCCTTTATATATGCTTGACAGAGGATCAGACAGAATCAGTTTTAGAGACTTTCCAGGCCCAGAGAAAACACCAGTAATTGTCCACAGTGATGGCGGTCAAGGAAGAAAGTGCCTGTACCACTTACCTTCAAGGCTTCACCTCCCTCCTGGGCCCCATCTCAAGCAGAAGATGAGATGTGGAAATGCAAAGGAGGCAAACAAAAAGAAATGAAACACATCAAAGTCCCTGACTAGGCGCCTGAACTGGAACAGGGGAGAGAAATTCCATCTTGGAATCTCTCGAGACTGCAGACACATGTACTATCTGAAAATAACCATAAATTTGTGGGAAGAGCAAGTATTCATTCGGGGTCAGGAAATAACCTGCTCAACGAAGCAAACTTAAAGGGAAAAGAGGAAACAAAGGTCCTATCTGTTGACATTCCAGATGTCCTGGATGGTTAATGCACTGCTCCCGTCTTTGCCAAAAATCTAGAGGAGGAATGACGCTGGTTCCAGGTAGTGAAGGGCCTGGGAGAAGCGGAGCTGGAACTGACTCTGGAGAACTGTCAGTTTTCCTGGCACACATCACATTCACTCTCACTGAGCACCAGCGGGATTCACGCACTGCCCTACTTGCTCGTGATGAGCTGGAGAAGAGACAGGAGACAAGCCAATGGATAGAGCAAGATGGCTGCAGGTAGGGCATGAAAATTGTGATGAACACAATAACACTGGGTGATAGGATGGAGAGACACCCGGAAAAGGCATAGTTTGTGTTAGGCGCTCAGGGAAAATTCTCTCGGGCGATGGGAGACTTCAGCTCAGACCTGAACACTGAGAGTGTGCCAGAAAGGGAAAAAGCCTGGGCAGAGGGCCTGAAACCGAACAGTTAAGTAAGAAAGGCGGGCAGAAGCTGCATTATGAGGGGACTTGTAAGAATATGGTATGACTATTGATTCTATCTGAGGAAGAGGGGAAGTCATTGGATAGTCTTGTTTAGAGGCTATGATTTGACTTATATTTTTAAAAGGATCACTCTGGACGCTGTATACAAAACAGCCTGAATTGGGGAAAGAAAGGAATCCGGGAAACCAGGGGGCTCGCACATTCATTCAGGTGATGGTGGCTCAGGCAAGGAGTCAGAAACAGGTTCCGGATAGATTTCAAAGAAAGAGACTCATAAGATTTGCTGTTGGATTCGCTGTGAGCGTGAGAGAAAGGGATGGATCAAAGATAATGCAATGGCTTTTTGGTCTGAGGAATTGTCAGAACAGATGAAACCATCTGGGGAGTTAGTGTTGCTAGAGAAGGGGGTCTCCAGAGCCATGGAACACTCTTACCACCACAAGTAAAGGCAATAAAGAAAATCATCAAAAAAACATCTGAAAAGCAGTGGCCGGAAGGAGAAGAGGGGCACCAAGAGAGTAGTGTCCTAGAAAACAATGGAAGAAAGTCATTTCCAAGGCTGGATGATCGGTTGTATCCAATGCTATTGAGAGGCTGATTAGGAAGAAGTCTTACGACTGAACTGCCTTTGGCTGCAAAAATGAGTAGAGAAGCATGTGACACTGAGTTTGTTTGTTTGAGTTTTTGTTGGAAGAGGGGATGCATTCCAACATGTTTACATAACAGGAAGGATGCCATAGAGAGATGAATGATGGATGCTGCAGGAGAAAGACTTCAAAGACTTACTGTAGTGAAGACCCTGAGTGGGTAAGAAGGGCCCGGCTCTGTTGTATCACTGGCGGGTTGTGTTTTCCATCTCAGCGTGGAAAGTGAACTGACTATGGCAGGGGGAGGGCAGAGGATGTGGCTACAGATGGAGGCAGTTTGACAGGTTGCAGGGTAGAACACGAAGGCTTTCTCTTCTGATTGCTATTTTCTCAGCGAACTACAGATCGAGGTCATCAGGTGAGGACGTTATGGATTAAGAACAGGGACAGTGCAAACATTTTCTCCCATTCTGTAGGCTGCCTTTTCACTTTGTTGATGGTTTCTCTTGCTGTGCAGAAGCTTTTTAGTTTGATTTAGTCCCACTTGTTTATTTTTGCTTTTGTTGCTTGTGCTTTTGGTGTCATGTCAAAAAAAAAAAATCATTGCCAAGACTAATATCAAAGAGCTTTTCCCTTTTGTTTTCTTCTAGGAGTTACAGAGGATTGGGTCGTGGGTTTAAGTCTTTAATTCAAGTTCATTTTTGTGAGTTGTGTAAGATCTTAAATGTTCTCACCACAAAAAAGAAATGGCAGCTATGTGACTTGATGGAGGTATCAGCTATTAGAATCATTTTGCAATATATCAGGATTTCAAATTAACATGTTGTACGCCTTCAGCTGACACAACGGGATATGTCAATTGTATCTCAACAAAGCTGGGGGAGAAAACAGGGTCAGAAAGTCAGTAGGTGCTCAGTGAATATTTGTTGAATGAGTGGAAGAGAAAAAATAGACAAGGTGAAAAATAATGGTTGAAAAAGGGAAGTGTAAGCAGGAAAGGAGCAGGAAAAAACAGCAGAATTTCTCAACAAGGAAGGCCCACTTGAGGGCACTGGCTGTGCATTTAGATGTGGGACCAGTCTGGGTTGTGGTGTTTCTCTCCAGTTACACTTAGCTGCTTGTGTGCAGGTGAGGACTAACCGGAAAAGCGAATTGAATGTCGATGTGTGTACTGCCAGGAGTGGTCACACACCCTAGAGTAAATTCTACTACTCTCAACAGGCAACATTTTGTCAATCATAAGTACCTTGAAACTCGGGACTCTGCTGACACTACAGGAGATATTTTAAATACTACTGGAGGATTACTTTTTAAAAAACCAAACAAAAACTAAAACCTTAATGACCTCAGATTTATCAACTCTGTAATAGTAAGGAAAGGAAAGAGTAGTCTAATGACCATTTGGAAACCAGACTTCCTTCCCTGCTGAAGATGAGTGGAGGGGGACCTGTAAAGGACTTGATGGTAATTCTGATTTTTGCCCTAATAATTGCTGATATTGAAAATTTCAAAATTTTCAATTCTGATTCTATTTTTGGGGCATAGGGACTGTGCTGTATGAAGAATCAGGGAAGAAGCAGCTTAGAGCATTTAGCAACTTAAGATGCCCTAGTTGAAAGGGGCAAAACTAGACTTCACAGATGTTCTGGGTACCTTTCCAGGTGTGGACTGCTAACGTCTCTATGTACTGATTTGCGCCAAACTTGGAGCTTTTAGGCAGCAGAAGGTGGCAGTTCTGGGAGACCTCACTTTAGAATTCACCGTGGATCTCATCTCAGCCACAAAAAGGCTCTGATCTCAGCCACAGGCAGTTGGAAGGGAATCAGGGACATCAGGGACTCCCAGGGGGAAGGCCACTGTCCTGTAGGAGTTCTGGCTGAGAGCCTGGGGCTATCTCCAGAGGTGGTATCTGCAGAGGATGACAATTACAAGGTGTCAGGGAAATTGTTATAAAAGCAAGATGAGAGTTTCAATATACAAAGCAAAGACCCCGAATTAAGGCAGGAAGTCAAGATACAAAGCCAAGGCCTTTGGGTAGTGAGATCAGAGCTGTCCTGTGCTGGAATTGATGTTGCTGAAATGCCTAGTTCTCAAAGCAACGAGGACAGCTAGATTTGCTCTAAGGAGTCTGTTCCTTGGCTTTCAATAAACTGTACAAAAACTGGGCAATTTGGGTGCAGTCAAGGACCTTACAATTGATACAGATCATGGTAACTGGAGATTTCAAATCCTCCTATAAAACATACTGCTGCTGCAGAAAACACACCAACTTTGTGAATAAAACAGCTGATCAGAAAAATCAAAGAACTAGGCCTCAGTTTCCATAGACTCGGAACCCAAAGTCAGAACACTTGGGAGTCATGCTATGCAAAAGTGTAACTCCTGAGGAGTCAGAGGACACAGGTGGTTAAACAGGTTGAAAGATGCCTTTCAGTTTATGAGTTTTTAAGGTCAATTAACTGAGATCTATAAAAAGATTTTGAGAAGTGGCTACCATGTGAAATACTCCAGGGAGCTGGTGTGCAGAAGCCTACATTTGACCCTTATAATGTGGAAATAAACCTGCAGCCTGACAGAATCCAGTGAACTTTATTAAACATATTGTAGACACTGTTGGCGTCAGTGATGGTGAAACCACTGTCTCTTTTCTGCTGCATACTAATAATGCAACGTCGGGGATGCTACTGGATTGAAACTGGGTTTGTTTTTTCCCTTTAACCTTCAGTGGATTCCTCAAGTGCCTACTGATCTCTCTTTGAAGCAGTAATAGGGAGTGGGCTAGGAATGTCTTAGCTCAGAATGAAGTGATACATGCTAAAACGATGCAAGATGCAGACGGAGACATATGCGTTGAATTCTGTTCATTCATTCATGCGTCCAGGGGGAATGTGCTTGGCGATTACTAATTACCAATTACCATGCTAGCCACTGATGAAGAAACCGAGGTCCTGGTCTTCCACCAGATGGCAAAAATAGGAAGGCAGATTCTCAAAATGACTTGTCATTTCCCACCACTTACTTTTTCCTTTTCTTTTTATTACTGACAAACACCAAATACCATTAAGCCATTTCTAGCATGATGTAATACTAGAGTTGGCCAACTCTTTCTAAGTAAGACTACAGTTTTTTCTAGTTATAATAACAATCAGACCCACGAAGGCAAAGCAGTTGTCTGAAGTGGCTCAGTGCCGCTCTCAGCACTCCAACAGAGGCATGGCTAAAGACAGCACCACACACTGGGGTCTTCTGTTCACTGTATTTACAGTTTTTAATGGCATATTTTAAAATTAAGGCTTGGATAGGATGCTCTTAGCACTAAAACGGAGAAGAATAGAAAAGGCAAACACATACTCTATTTCCTGAGTTGAATAGAAAGCAAGAGAAAACTACAGAAAACCATTTCACCTCAAGAAACAGAGGAACTGCTGATTGAATTGTTATCTCTGAACATCCAGTCAGTTTAAATTTTATGTCAAACGACAAACTGTCATGGACGCCTATCATCAACAGAGAGCTTTTCTACCAAAAAGCCACTTTTCCCTAGTGTGAATTCATCTCTGCCGCTCAGCAAAACTTCAAATATGTTTTCAAATGTGCAAGATTCAGTGGCTCTCATAAACACTGAGGAAACCCCACAAGAATTTCATTTCTAAAGCACATCTAATGTGAGGAGGGATCAGATCTCCAAATGAGTCTCTGAAATATTCTTATGAACAGTGTGACCAGTATGTAGCATGAGTCTGTAGCCCTGAACATAATGCAAAGTCCTGGCCCGTGCTTGCAAAATGTGGCAGGTGCTAAAGCTATCAGCTGCATCAGTGAGTCAATCCAGCTGCAATTTTCTTATCCTGAGCCGTAAATGGAAAAAAAAAAAAACAAAACAAAACAAAAAAAAAACCAGATGAGAGAAAACTGCCTGGAATCCAGTGCTGTGTCATCCGATCTGCATGAAATATTTCTGCAAATGTGTTTGTGAATGGCTTAGAAGAGAGTGCTCCGGACTAGGAGTCAGGTCTGGATTCTAGTCTTTTTGCTCTGCAATTTTGGAAAGCCGCACACCCATCTATCTAGATGGTTCTTTGAACCCAGCCCAATCCAAGCTTCATTCACCGCAGACCAGCACATGTGACCCACGGTTGGTGGAAGAACAGCCCCTCCTCGCTCGCTCCCACCTGCTCTCAATCTGCTCCCATTTTACTCTTGACCCACTTGGGTCTAGAAACGAGGCACAATTTATCTTTAATAACTCGGCTTCTGCACCTCTAAACTTGCTGTTTTAATTGGGTCACTTTGCATATCCTGAACTTTCCCTCAAGGACTCTTCCCAGGCTATCCTTACTGTTTGTTTTCAAATTAAACAAACTTGGAGAGGATCTTGGACCCAAATGAAACCTTGGAGGCAATGTGGCTGTTCAGCCTGGTGTTGGGTAGGAGTGACAGTGGGACTCATGTTTCTCTCTGTAAAATGAGTGGATGACCAAGAAGCGAGCGTGGTGACTTCCTGCTCTCTCCCTGCAAAGAAATTATCCTTCAGTTAAATGACTAATAGTGATGCCATAGGAAGACACACCTCTCTAAAATGTTCACTTTTAAAATTCTGCCTATTTTGCTTATAAACAGCAGTGGAAGATACAGGATTTAGTCATTACGTGGAAGAAAGCAAAACCCTGTATGTGTCAGATGGATGAAATGAAGTCTAGTGGTTTATGTGTGTCATGATACTCAGAAAGACATTTAAGGAAGGAATTTTTATCCCCATGTCCCAGCAAAGAGAACTCTAATACATTGTACATCCACCCTTTCGTCCACTCCTTTTGTAACGCCTCCCCTGGGAGCCAGTGTGCGTTCCACTGGCCAGTCTGAAGCATTTATTACGAGTGTTTACTATTGGGGACGTTTAGTAGGCCCCTAAGGTTTGGACTTCAGTGATTTTCCTCTTTCACTTCTTACCATGTTTTATATGAAAACATATTCAATTTCAACAAGAGAAGCCCCTTAGAGGCTGTAAAAACTTGAAGGCAACTAAGCAAGTGGTTTGGGTCACTCAGTAGAAGACAAGCCCCTTCTCAGAAGTGTGTAAACATGTAAATGTCAGTAGGAGCATGGTATTGATAAGATTGTCCTTGTGATAGTCTTCAGGACACCCTCTTCCCCCGGCTAGTATGTCTGTTTCTCTAGAAGCTCCCATAGAAATTCCTGGCAATCCTTTCTTCTACAGGAAAAACAAACCATTCTTCCCAGTGTTCCAATATGGGTCCGCTAATTCAAGTTCATGCATTAATGTGTTATCCTTGTGAGGAAAAAAGTTTGGATCAGAGGCCTCCCAGATGAGGTGGATATCTACATGGAGGGATAAAGTTTCACACCACAAATTGGCCCAGTTCACTGGCAGTGACACTCCCTAACATCCAATTCTCTTTCCTCAAGTTCTCTTCTCGATCAATATTGTAATACTGGATAGCAGGTGCAATGGTGGCTTCACTCACCTGATACTCACCTAACCCAAATCAATTGCCTACAGCGAATTTCCAGCACATGATACCAACTCCCATTTGTGCTGGTATCTGTATATAGTGCCTTGATTTCTTTTGTGACTTAGATGGGTAGAGCTAGAAAAAACAACAACAACAACAAATGAAACACGAGTACTTACAGAGAAAAGCAGTAGGAGCTTTTCACTTACACAGCAACAGCATCCTTCTCTGCTGTTTGCCCTGACAAAATTTTCATGCCCAGGACAGTGTCATTGCTATGATAATTGCCATTAACTTTGTTAGCACTTTACTCTCATCTCTCTATTTAATCTTCTAGGTACATGGATAAGTTCAGTCTCCTAGGTAATTTATTCTGCCCCACTTAAGACATTAACAAATACATATTTCAACATAACATTCATTATGACTAATGTCCTAAATTGGGATAATGTCAATTGGTGTGGCATCAGAGGTTTGGCTCAAGACCAGTTTCCATTCAATTTAATCAGTATTTATTGCCCCAATTCGAGGCCAATATGCCAATGGGTGGCAGTTACAGGGAAGCAAAGCCCAGTTCAATATAAGAACAGACTTTCAGAGCAATAGCATTATTCAGAAATGGTACAGACTCTCTCAGGAAGCAGTGAGCTCCTTTTTGCTAGAGGCATTCAGTCATTGGAAGGCTGGTTGATCACTTGAAGAAAATTTAGAGAGGAAATTCTTGCATTAGATATTGGCACAGTTTAGATACTGGTCTCTATCGTTAGGCCTATGAAACAAATTTGCCTGCCTACGGCCTGGGGGAGGAGGGTGTAGTTCAGTGGTAGACCGTGTGCTCAGCATGCACGAGGTCCTGGGTTCAGGCCCCCAGGAAAGCCACAAAAAAAATAAATAAACCTAATTCCTCCCCCCAAATACTCCCTAAATTTAAAAATTAGCCTGTGACCTATTATTCATCAGCTTTATGAAAGGCAGCTAATCCAAAGGCCCATTGGTTTAGAAACATCTTGTTTGTCTAGGGCGTGGTATCTAGACTAAATCATTGATCTCATGAACATATAATCATTCAAGAACTGCTTTCTGCATATTGTATTTCAGGTTTGGGTCTATACTGATAAATGTCACATATCTGTGTATGGATTCTGAATATATATATCATAGCATGTTTCTCTCATTCCTAAAAATCAAAATTAAAAAAAGCTATGTTAGTCAAGGCAAGTTGTAACCAATTTGGAATATGGTATGAAACAGTCAGATTTCTACATCTTTTCAACTTCATACATTGTTTCCATGATTTAAGAAATTGTCTTTCCTCTCCAGCAATGATAGCAATAACCTTTTATCTGTTAGGACCTGTCAGACTCCCAGCCCCTCGCCCACCAATTTCCATAGTGAAGACCATGTAGCACTCATCTGTCTGCTCAGCACCAAAGCAAGCCCTGGAGTTGTTAATCCATTTTTTAGGAGAGAAGATATTTTAAGGAATACTATACAAGTGCTCTAAATTGAGATTTAAGTGAACATTTATGGTAAATTCACACCAGCAGATCTTTTCAGCACGCCCGCATTCTTCATGCTGACAAGCACATCCCATAGCACGATGCCGCTCGACTTTGCCTCACCCTCGAGCCAGCCCTGCTGGCGACAGTAAAAGCAGGACGGCCAAAATCTTCTGTGGTGCTGATTTGATCCGTGACAAAACAGCACATCCTTATTATGCCTAATGTGGAGAGAGCACCTGCTTTGCCTTTGCTCCCCCTCCTCCTTTCCCATCCACCTCTCTCCAGTTCTCTTTTCTCTCATCTAAATAGGCAGAGGGAACGAAATAGCAAGTCCGCCGCACAAATCCGTGGTACGCGAACTCTATTGCTCATCACAAGCACCTGGAGTGCGGTTTCAGCCACAGATTCTAGAGGCCCCACCTCAAGAGTTTCTGGCTCATTAGGTCTGGAGTGGGGCCCAGGAATTGACATGTATGCCTAACAAGCTCTCAGGTGATGAGGATGACAGTGGTCCGGGAATCGCTCTTGGAGAATCACTGGCACAAGGAGAAATCTAATGAGGTAATTAGTTGCCTGTCTTCCGCATTACAGACACCCTCAATCTCTGAGTGAATTTCATGGAGCCCTTTCATTTATCTTCTGAGTAAGGAAGGTCCCCTTTCTTTTCTCCGACCAGGTGAATTTCCGTAAGGGCCCTGATGCACGCTTTCCAGGACTCTGCACCTTCTTCTCTAATCTTAAGCTTATAAACACTGGGATTGGCAAAATCTGCTCAGCTGCTTGTTAATAAGCTCTGCAAGGGGTGTGTGTTAGTTTCCTGGGGCTGCTGTAACAAAGCACCTCAAACTGAGTAGCTTTAACAACACAACTTTATTGCCTCACAGTCCTGGAAGCTAGAAATTGGAGACCAAGATGCCTTTCTCCTAGCTTCTGGTGCTTTCTAGCAGTCTTTGGCATTCCTGGCCTTGGAGATGGATTACCCCATCTCTGTCTTCATCTTCATGTGGCATTCAGGCTGTGTTTAAGTCTCTATACAAATTCCCCCCTTTTATAAGGATACCAGTCATATTGGATTAGGGCCCATCCTATATCAACTTGATTATTTACATGAAAAAAGACCCTATTTCCAAATAAGGTCGCATTCTGAAGTACTGATAGATTGTTAGGAGTTCAACATATTTGGGAAGGGGACACAAGTCAAATCACAATAGGTTTTCAGGCCCCCATGATAGCCTGACTTTCTTTAAATCATACATTGTTTGAAGACTCTTTGTCTTCAATATTGGACCTTAGTCACCTGTCTGGGGTTCTAGGAAATGTCCTGCTTCACAACCTATTATAAAAAAATGGGAGGGCGGTGGGGAGCAGAGCAGGGCCTTACTGACCGGTGTCAGTCACTTAGGGTAAGGTTTCCCTCATTCCTCTTCCTTGGCTAAAATTTCCCTGGACATTATTGTCTATTTTTCCATATAATCAATAGGATTATATTGTTCACAAAAATAACAAAAAACTTTAAAACCCTGCAGCAACAAAACTTGTCAGATTTATATTTTATAGATTAAAGTGACAAGTCTTTTTATTCAGTAATACGGTTTGTCTTCTAATTTATTCAAGATATCTTTGGTATTCCTCTACAAGTATCTGTCATTTTCTAAAGATAGCTTTTGCAATATCTTGTTAAGTTTCTCTCTAAATATTTTATATACACAATATAATGGAAACAATCTTAATTTGTATTAACAACATGTATGGAATCAACCCCTAATGGAGAACTCTGTTTCTTTTGGGTAAGTGATTGAATAAACCCGGGCAGAAACCTGGGCTTTAGGACTTGTCTTTTGGTAGGTATGTGGTAATGAGCAGATAGAGGCACCCTGCAATGTGACAGGAAAACAGGAACATATTTGAGAACGGAGGAATGAGGAGCAGGGGCGGGTCAGGGATGAATGGAGCCTTGATGGCCAAAACTTGACTATTAAAAAAAGCAGTATTTAATTTGGACTTTGTACATGGCATGTTTGCGTCCTCTGAGAGGATGTCAAGATTGGTTTAGACAAACAAGAAATGTATTGAGGGAAGAACCTATAAGGGAAAAAAGTGGGGAGCACCTTGAGACTGTGATACTGATCTGACACTAGTCAAGGACAGAGCAAAGGAAGGAAGGATAGGGTAGAAAGAATCTTCAAGTGTAGCATAACTCTGACAAAGTTTCCTATTTTGGTTTTGTTGAATAACATATATAATGTGATAGTGAAGAGTTGGCACTCTGGAATCTAGCATACTTGTGTCTGACCTTAAACCATTTATTTTAAGTTTTAAGTCTTTTCTTTCCTCATTTGTAAAGAGAATATTAGTATATCTCGTAACATTTTTATACGTATTAAATTAGGTAATGCGCATAAAGCACATAGCACCAGGCTGTACAACATGCAGAGACTCAATACAAATATTTTCATAATGATCATGATTACTACTACTATGACTTCTATTAAAAGAGACCCTACTTTTGGATGGTAGCTTATACTTGAAATGTACTACTCGATTTGATTGTCAGCATTTTACTTCGGATTTCGAGTCTATATTCATATGACACACTGGTTTATAATATTTTCCTCTTTAAAAATTACCAAATTTTGCGGATGAGGTTATGATCACATCACTAAATATTTTCACTTTTGCTCTATGCTGAAGTGATTTAGGGAAAATAACAAGTAACTCTTCATAGAAGGTGTATTAGTTTGCTAGAGTTGCGTTAACAAAGTACCACAAACTGGGGGGCTTAAACAGCAGCAATTTATTGTCTTAGAGTTCTGCAGGCTAATGGTCTGAAATCAAGTCCGCAGCAGGGTCAGCCCCCTCTGATGCCTGTAGACAAATCTTTTTACGTCTCCTCCTAGGTTTTGGTGGTTTGCAAAGAAACCTTTGTTGTAGCTGCCTTCATCATCATGTATTCTCCTGTCTTTTTTTCTTTCCAGATTTATTGAGGTATAATTAACAAAAGCAAATTATATATATATAATTGAATATATATATTCAAGTATAAAATGTGATGATTTGATGGATCTATACATTGTGAAATGATTACCACAACCAAGCTAATTAACACATGCATCACCTCACATAGTTACAGTTTCTTTTGTGTGGCAAGAATGTTTCAGATGTACTCTTAGCAACTTTCAAGTATGTAGTACAGTATTGTTAACTATAGTCACTACGCTGCATATCATATCCTGAGGAATTACTCATTTTATAACTAAAAGTTTATACCTTGTCCTCAGTATCTTCCAATTTCCCCTAACTCCCCTCCCTCCACCTCCAGCTCCTGGCAACTACAATTCTACTCTCTGGTTCTATGAGTTAAACCTTTTTTGGATGCCAAATATAAGTGAGAGAAAACAGTATTCTTCTTTCTGTGTCTGGCTTATTTCACTAAGCATAATGTCCACCAGGTCATCCATGTTGTGGCTAATGGCAGAGTTTCCCTTTTTTATGGCTGAATAATATTCCACTGTATGTATATGAGATTTTCTTTATCTACTTATCTATGAGAGATATTTAAAATGTTTCCATATCAGTCATGGTGAATAATGCTGCATGAACATGGGAGTGCAGATATCTCTTTGACACACTAATTTTATTTCCTTTAGATATAAACCTCTGAATCTTATACTAGCTCTATTTTTAATTTTGTGAAGAACCTCCATACTATTTTCCATAATGACTGTCCCAATTTAGATCCCCACCAGCAGTGTACAAGGATTCCCTTTTCTTCACATCCTCACCAATACTTCCTATCTCTTGGCTTTTTGATAATAACCATCCTAACAAGTGTGAGGTGTATCTAAATGTGGTTTTGATGTGCATTTGCCAATGATTACTGATCTGGAGCACATTTTTATGCTACTGCTGGCCATTTGGATGTCTTCTTTAGAAAAATGTCCATTCAGGTCCTTTGCCACTAAGCTGTATGAGTTCCTTATATACCCTGGGTATTAATCTCTTTTCATTTGTATGGTTTGCAAATATTTTTTTTTCCATTCTGTAGGTTGCCTTTTCATTTGGTTGATGGTTTCCTTTGCTTTGTAGAAGCTTTTGAATTTGATGTAGTCCCATTCATAAAATGATTTTTGAAGCATTTCTTCCACTTTAATGTACTGGAATAGTCTGGAAAAGGCTGGCATTATTTCTTCTTTAAATGTTTGATAGAGCTTACCCATAAAGGCATCTGATCCTGGGCTTTTCTTTGTGGGGAGGTTTTTGATTGTTGCTTCAATCTTCTTACTCATTATTGCCTTGTTCAGATTTTATAGTCAAGATTCAGTCTTGGCAGATTGCATGTTTCCAGGAATTTATTCATTTCTTCTAGATGGTCCAATTTGTTGGCATATAATTGTTTATAGTAGTCTCTTATGATCTTTTGTATTTATGTAGTGTCAGGTGCAATGTCTCCTCTTTCATTCAGAATTTTATTTGAATCATTTCCCCTTTTTTCTTGGTTAATCTACATAATGGTTTGTCAATTTTGTTTATTCTTAAAAAATAGCTCTTAGTTTGATTTTTTTTCTGTTATCTTTCTAGCATCTATTACATTTATTTCTGTTCTAATCTTTGTTGTTTCTTTTCTTCTGCTGTCTTAGGGCTTAGTTTGTTCTAGTTCCTTGAGTAATATTTGGTTGTTTAGTTGAGATTTTTCTTTTTTCTTAATACGAGCATTCATTGCTATCAACCTCCCTCTTTGAAGTGCTTTTGCTGCATCCCATAATCTTTGGAATGTTGTATTTCTATTTTTCTTAGCCTCAAGATAATTTTGGGTTTCCCTTTTGATTTCTTCTTTGATCCACTGGTTGTTCAGAAGTTGTTTAATTGACACATATTTGTGAATTTTCCATGTTTCCTCTTGTTATTGACTTGTAATTTTATACCATTATGTGCAGAAATGACACTTGATATTGTATCAATCGTCTTAAATTTGCTAAGGCGTATTTTGTGGCCTAACATATGATCTATCCTAGAACATTTTCCATGTACTACTGAGAAGAATGTGCATTCTGGTGCTGTTAGATAGAATGTTTGGTAAAAGTCTGTGAGGTTAATTTCATCAATAGTGTTGTTCACGTCTGCTGTTTCCATATTGATTTTCTGTATGGATGATCTATCCAGTGTTGAAAGCGGGGATATTGACATCTCCTACTATTACTTTTGCTATCTATTTCTCCCTTTAGTTCTGCTATTACACTTCATATATTTAGGTGCTACAATGTTGCACGCATACATAGTTACAATTTTTATATCCTCTGGATGAATTTACCCCTTTATCAGTGTAAAATGACCTCCTTTGTCTCTTGTTACACTTTTTGACTTAAAAGTCTGATATAAGTATAGCCAGCCCTACTTCCTATGATTGCCATTGGTATGGAATATCTTTTCCATCCCTTCGTTTTTAGCCCATATGTGTCCTTAAAGCAAAAGTAAATCTCTCTTAGGAAGCATATTGGTGGAACTTAGCTACTTTATGCCTTTTGACTGGAGAATTTAACCAATTTACAGACTGCATCTGGGAGGAGTTTGGAACAAGTCTCAGGGCTGCTTCAGAATCCACAGTTGGACTGAGGTCAGCACTCCTGCCTTTAGGAGCACAGATGGGCATTTCTCTCACTGGGTCCCTCAATGGACAGGACTGCTTCTGAACCATCGCTGAGAGTAGCAGGAACCAGTGTACAGGGTTGTTTCAGGATCCACTGTTGGAATAAGGTCATCACGGCTGCTTTCAACAACATGGATAAACACATCACTCACTGGTTTTTTGGGTGGGCCAGACTGCTCCCAGACCATAACTGTGAGGAGCCAGATCTAAGATACAGGGCCACTTCAGGACCTGTGGTTGGACTCAGGTTGGCAGGCCTAAGTTTTGGGACAAGGATGTGTGTTCTACCTCACAGCCTCTGTGTGGGCAGGAGTGCTCCAGACCTCCTCTGAGAGGAAATGGAGCTGAGTTACAAAGCTGTTTCAGGGTCCACAACTGGAACCAAGTTCAGCAGGCCTGTTACCTGAAACACAGGTGGGCCTTCCAGTTCCCTTGAGAAATGGTGCTGGTGGCAGGACCAAGGTCAAGGGGCTTAGCTGAGTCCAAAAGGGGACAACACTATTTCTCGGTCTGTAGCCAGGACCACGGTGAAAGAGCCTTCTCAAAATAGGTCCATCTTGGGCTCCACCAGAGTTTAGCAGCCCCCTACCTGGAGCCCAGGATTCCAATGAAGGCACTTTTTTCTTGGGTGTCTGTCAAAGTATCATCACTCTGGGAGAATATGAATAGGGGACCTCCTATTCTGCCGTCTTGCCAATATCTTCTTCATTGCCATCTTCTAATAAGGACACTATTCACACTTGATTAGGGGCCCACCCTACTCCAGTACACACCTTAACTGATTACATCTGACCTTATTACAAACAGGGTCACATTTTAAGGTACAAGGGGTAGCAACATAGCTTTTTGCGGGGGGAGACAATTCAACTCAGAAGTGTTTTAGGGTATGTTATGAAGTGAACAAGGCATTTCGGAATCATGGAGATAAACTCAAACAATGGCTGACTGAATTCCAGTGTACCATATTTAGAACTCAAATCTGGATGAAGTGTTTATTTCAGAAGTTTTATTGAAATAGAAAAAGGAGAAACTAGAAAGGAATATGGGAGAAAGAAAGAAGTGATTTGGCAAGGTGTAAAAAATACCCAGTATTTTTCAAGCAGGCCTCTAGATTCTAAGTCACTGAGGAGCAGCTGAAATGACATATGAGCAAATGCACTTTTAAAATATGTGCAATTATTCTTATGTTTGGAAACAATGAGTGCAACACATGATTTTTTAAAACTGCAAAATACAAGAAAGTGTAAAGTGAATATTATTATCCATATCCGCATTACTAGTCATTCATTATTATACAAGCATTTTACATAGTTACGTTCACACACACACACATGCACACACACCGGATTTCCCCAAACCTATGGACCATGGAGAGTATGAAGTTATTTTAAACACATATACATTTCTAAAGTAATTGAGACTTATTTGTGAATTGAATAAAAGTCTCACAGATACTTACTACTCTTTCAAGTAATTGTAGATATTTTTGTAAAATGAATATATATTAATACGAACCATTACTGGAATAGGAATAGCATTTATACCGTGTATTTTGTTTTTTAATCAACACTTATGAAGCTACTAAAGCAACTATTAACACATGGTCTGATTTTTTGATGTTACAAAACAGAACACAGGATAGATCCCCCACAAACACTATCTGAAAGAGATTCTTTTTTGTCACTTAACATTGTTGTGAGAAAATGTCGACTACAAATACCATTTAATGTTAGGCAGCACAAATTGAATGAAAAATTAATAGCTTTTCTGTTGACATTAAACATATTATGTCAACTCTACTGTTTGTAAACTGGTAGATTTTATTCTTTTCTATTCAAATAATGGTGTTGCATATGTAAAGTTTACAACAGAACTAAGTCTGTCCCTTAAGTGTTACAGAGAACAAGACTTTTTAAAATCATATTTGATCTTATTTATAAATGATTACCAAGAATGGTTTGAAAAGCTGCAGAAGTTCAGGGATAAGAATTCCCTATGCCGTCACTGTCTTATTTGACTATAAAAGGAAAAGCAGTGTGCAAAGGTAGGCAAAGCACTTGATTAAAAATCAGAAGCCCTGGAACCTAGCCTTGGCTCTGCTATTGTACAGCCATAAAATTTTGTTTAAATGTCCTCATCTATAATATAAAAGGATTACTCCATTGGCTCCCTAATGGCTTTTCCAGCAGTGATACTTTAGTACTCTGAGATTATAGAGTAATATTTAGCATTTTGTTAACTTGTCTGGTTAGGTCATACTGTTAGTAAAGGAAAGCAGACTTATAGGTTTGTTTGGTTTAATTTTTAAAACAAACTTTTTACTTTGGAAAAGTATTAGACTTATAGAAAAGTTGCAGAGTACAGGAAGTTCTCATATACACTTCATCAACTTCACCTGATGTTAACATCTTATATAATCTTGGTCCGTTTGGGTAGACTTATGGTTTTGATCATGCCTTGAGCACATTAATTTTACTTCCAAATCATTTAATTCATTTGCCAACTATTTACTGAACACCTACTGTGCACTGGGCACTCTTTCAAGCAATATGCACCAGGCAGCCTCCTAGATAGATGGGGGGGGGGTTGGAGAGTGACAGAGAATTTCATGCTGTCTTATATTATAGTGAGAGGAAACAGATAATACTAGGTAAGTTAGTAAATTAAGTAATACATAGATACAAGTAAGTGCTAAAGAACAATATGAAGGAAGTGGGAAAGGGACTGCCAGGAGGCCTGGGGACTGCAATTTCAGATACTGGCCAAGGAGTACTCCACTGTTGGGTTAACTGTTACTTGAGCAATACTTATAAGAAAACAGGGACAAGCCATGAAGGTATCTGTGAGAACAACATTCTAGGCAAAGGGAAGAGAAAATACAAAGTCTTGAGGTGGGAATATGCCTGATGTGTTTGAAGAACAGCAGGGAGGCCAGTGTGTCTAAACCAGAGTCAACAGCAGGGAGAGTAATTTGACAACAGATCAAAAAGGTAATTGGTGTGATTGTATAGAAAATTGCAAGCCATTATAATGACTAATGTGATGAGATGGAGAAAATAAGAGAACTTAGGGTTGTTTTTTTTTTTTTAAATCTAATCAAGAGGACAAGCTGATTAATTGGATAAGAGAAAGTGATTGAGGAAAAGAGAGAAATTAAGACTGACTGAGAGTTTTGACTTGAGCTAATGGGTGAATGGATTCCAGTGCCATATATCAGGATGAGAAAGACTTGGAAAAAGAAGTAGGCCTGAGTAGAGAAGAGGGCAGGAGTCAAAACTGGGCTTTGTCAGTGTTAAAACTGATAATCCTATTAGATAGCAAAGATGACAGCTAGTTGCAGGAATTCAGGGCTAGACATATAACTCGTATCAGCATATAGATGATATTTAAAGCCCAGGAGCTGGATGAGATTATCTAAGGAGAGAATTTCAACAGAGGAAAAGATGTTGAAACCTCAACATTTAGAGTTCAAAGAGGGAGGTAGCAAAGAACACTAAAAAGGAACAACTATTTAAACAGGATGGAAAACAGAGGAGTGTGGTGTCCCAGAAGCAATGTGAAGATGTGTTCTAAAAGAGAGAATGATCTGTGTCAAATGCTGCTGAGAGAGCAGTACAATGAGAACCAAAGATCAACCGTTGGTTTTGACAGTGGTAACATTACTGGTGACTTTTCCCAAAAATTATTTCACTAGAGTTTTTAAGATGCACCTTTGTTTGTTCATTTCAAATATACTTTTATTGAAGTGCAGTCAGTTTACAATGTAGTGTCAATTTTTGGTGTACAGCACGATACTTCAGTCACATCGGAACACACATACACTCGTTCTCATAATCTTCACCATAGGTAACTACAAGATATTAAATATGGTTCCTTGTGCTATACAATATAAACTTGTTATTTATCTATTTTATATATATTAGTTAGTATCTGCAAATCTCAAACTCCCAATTTATCCCTTCCCACCCCCTTCCGACACTAGTAACAGTAAGTTTGATTTCTATGTCTGTGAGTCTGTTTTGTAAATAAGTTCATTTGGCTTCTTTATTTTTTTTTTTTAAAGATTCCACATATAAGTGATATCATGTGGTATTATTCTTTCTTTTCCTGGCTTACTTCACTTAGAATGACATTCTCCAGCATCATCCATGTTGCTGCAAATGGCATTAAGTGCATAAGTATACTACTGCTTCTTTATCCAGTCATCTGTTGATAGACATTTAGGCTGTTTCCATGTCTTGGCTATTGTAAATAGTGCTGCTATGAACATTGGGGTGCAGGTGTCTTTTTGAAGTAGGGTTCCTTCTGGATATATGCCCAGGATTGGGATTCCTGGGTCATATGGTAAGTCTATTCCTAGTCTTTTGAGGAATCTCCATACTGTTTTCTACAGTGGCTGCACCAAACTGCATTCCCACCAGCAGTGTAGGAGGGTTCCCTTTTCTCCACACCCTCTCCAGCGTTTATGGTACATGGACTTTTGCATGACGGCCATTCTGACTGGTGTGAGGTGATACCTTGTTGTAGTTTAGATTTGAACTTCCCTGATCATTAGCGATATTCTGCATTGTTTCATGTGCCTGTTGGCCATTTATGTGTCTTCATTGGAGAGCTGCTTGTTTAGGTCTCCTGCCTATTTTTGGATTGGGCTTTTTTTTTCCTATTACGTTGTATGAGCTGTTTATATATTCTCGAGATTAAGCCCTTGTCAGTCTCATCTTTTGCTAATATTTTTTTCCCATTCTGTAGGTTGTTTTTTCGTTTTGCTTATGGTTTCCTTTGCTATGCAAAAGCTTATAAGTTTAATTAGGTCCCATTTGTTTATTTTTGCTTTTATTCCTATTGCTTGGGTAGACTGCCCTAGGAAAACATTGCTGAGATTTATGTGAGATAATGTTTTGCCTGTGTTTTCTTCTAAGAGGTTTATAGTATCTTGTCTCATGTTTAAGTCTTTGATCCATTTTGACTTGATTTTTGCGTCTGGTGTGAGGGAGTGTTCTAACTTCATTGATATATATGCTGCTGCCCAGTTCTCCCAACACCATTTGCTGAAGAGACTGTGTTTACTCCAATGGATGTTCTTGCCTCCTTTGTCAATGATTAATTGACCAAAACTTTGTAGGCTTATTTCTGGGCTCTCTTCTGGTCCATTGATCCATATTTCAGTGTTTGCTTTCCTGGGGGGTTTAACTCTTTATAGTTAGAAATGAATACATCTCCATTTGTTTCATTTTCCTTCCAAACTACTCGAGATTGCTTAGATGAAAGTGCTTAAAAGAAACATGAAATCATAAAGAAATCTGAATCCATCCCACTTGGGAAAATATTATAATTGCATATAAGCTAAGCTATCTCAACCTGCTTCAGGAGCTTTTTCATAGTGGCAACTGCAGATCTGCATGGCTCCTAGATCTAATTCAAGTCCTTTCACCACATCGGCATCACGATATAAAAGTTAATGTCCAAGTATTTGCACTTTGAATGCAGCTTTGGCCCTTAACTGCTTGTGACTTACTCTTGATCCTACTTTCTTCTCACCTTCAGGTTTTTCTCCTATGTACATACTCATTTGGCATCCTTCTGCGATCTTCTATAGCTACATTTGTCACTGTTTCTCTGACCATAACCTTCCACTGCTTCCGTGGCCTTTGGCTTCTCTGCAGAACATCACGCTTGATCCTTTCCTACTATATACACAGGCCTCTGTGTGTCGGTTTGCCCCAGCCTTATGAGTATAAAACCAGTCTCCTGAGTACAGGAAGTCACCTAAATATTACAGACCTTAGCAGAATGGTGTTGGGGGGGGAGGTTGGGGGTGAGGGATAATTTGGCACCAACATGTCTGACCCAGTCTCTGTGGGTGGCATTCACTTGCGGGTAAGCCCCAGCCCAGCCAGCTGGCCAAGAGGAAAGAGACCCTAGGATTCTGGAGAGACACTGCCTCAAAAAAGGGCCTTGCTTTTTCTTCTCACTTCAAAATAGGCTCCAAAACACGGCAGCAGGCCTTGACAGGTCAAAATGTTGGCACCCAAATGGCTGTGACATGAATCCTGGTTTTCAGTCAATTGAACCATTAAAAACAAAAACAAAAACAAAAACACTCAGCCCCAATTCTCCCTCTCCATCCAAGATGCTGTGTTCTCCAGCTTGCCAGTCTTGTTTCTGAGTATCGAACCTTGTGAGTCATCTTTGGCTTTTTCCTCCTTTTTCCCTTCCCACGCTCCATTAATCACCCGGTCCTGTCAGTTCTTTCGAGTCTGTGTCTTAGAACGTGAACTGCCCTGGCGGCTACCCTTGTCACTTCTCCAGCTTCAGCCGTCTTCACACTGCTTCTTTCTGCCTCATGGCTCTGCCCATCCTTCCCTGCATTTGCTTGTCAAATTAATTATAATATTTCTATCTGAGCTTCCATATCCTGCTCAAGAAACTAGAGTCTTCTTGCTTTTTTTTTTTTTATCTCAAATCTTCATTCAGCCAGGCCTTCAACGATTTCTCAAAACTGGCTCCATCTTACCTGTATTTTACCCCAATATAACAAAATAGTAGAAAGTCTAAAAATCAAATGGATTGGGTTGGAATAACTTCTACTATGCATTAGCTGTATGAACTTGGGAAATTTACGGAACCTGTGAGTGCCTTGGTTTCCTCATTTGAAAAGTTAGGATAAAAATACTCATATCACGCTACTATTGTGAGGATTAAAATAGAGGATACAAACAAGGAATCAGAACAGTTCATAGTGTATAGGTGATGATGATGATGGCGATGATACTACAAGTCTGGATCAATCTCCAAATAATCTATGTGTTTATATTCATTACTTATTTGTTGGCTTCTTACTTTATTTTGCTTTTCAAATTGTCCACTTTCTTGGTATTAGTTCCCAAGGCCAAGAAAATTGCCTAGTTCCAGCTATATCCCATAGCAGATTCAGATGGCTTGGGCACTCCTGGAAGGTGGTTTTAGTTCATGAAGAGCTTTCTGTCACTCTAACGTTTCTGGTTAATGAAATTGTTATATTAGACCATTTTTTTACGGCATTCCTTCACACACCAGTGCATAAAGGAAGCTAATTACTGCCTGTGGGATACCCTAAGTAAGGATGACACAGATTAAATCATCAAATCAGTGTCACCAACAAAATGGCAGAATAGTATTGAAACAAAGGAAAGTCCCTGAAGATCATGGTTTGGATACTCATTGAACATGACTTGCTAACTTTTATCCTTTCAACTGCAGCCTGTAAGGAAAAGGAGTCACACAGCACATTAAACATTCTGGCTTAGTTTGGTATAAGTTGGAAAATCAACATTTTGTTCTGGAATAAGACTGGACTGGAATCAGACCAGGGTTTTAACACTGGCTTTGTTATTAAGTTGTCAGAATTGGTCAAGTCCTTTCCCTCTGTGATCTTCATTTTCCTCAACTGTAAAAGGTTGGAATTGCATTAGAAGAAAGCAAAGGCTTTTTGCTCACTCTAATATGTATTTCTCCACAGTTTGGCTGCATATTTCACTTTTAATAATTAATAAGAATTCCTTCTAATAAGGAATGTTTGCTTTCTTGGGGGAGTAGTACTAATTGAGTTCAAAACCATGAGACTGATGCACAAATAGGCTATAAAAATAATTGCTTTTATGGTCACAAATAGGGAAAAGCCTAGGACCTAACAATATTAATACTAGCCATATGACATCTCTATAGGGGAGTTTAAAATCCTCACCATCTTTTATTTGTTATCCATTCAAAAATACTTATTAAGCATATATATCACATTATATACTATGCTGCATGCTGGGATAAAATGATGAACAAGGCAAACGGATTCTCATTGAATTTACAATCCACTGGGAGAGACAAAAATTAAACAAAATCTATAATTACAAACTCAATAAGGACAAGAAACAGGATCAGTGATGGCAAATCCTTCCCCATGTATTCTCTCATTTGATCGTCCTCAAACCCTTATTATGAATTATCATTCATGATTACCAACAAAGGAAGGCTCTCTCTCTATGTGGATTGGGTCAGTATTAGAATCCAGAAATAGTACTATGAATTGCTTTTAATTGGCCTAAGAGAATAAAGAAGCATCCAGAAAGAAAAATAGTTTGAAAATGTTGAAAAGTGTATTCAGATGGGTACTTCCTCATCAGTTCACCTGCCTTCTCTCATATGTCTTCAATACTTCCACATATCCATTCTTAGTAAGATAGCATTCAGCCTAATGGGTGGTTTATCAAGGATTTATCAAAAATCCCACCCATCTCTCTGAACTCAAGTCAAATATCATGCATCTTGAAGCTATCCCTATAGTCAGAATGCATTCTTATTCCTATAGAACATTGTCTGGATGTTAATTATAGCATGTACTGCATTCTGCCTTATATTTGTTTATATCCCATGTACTCCATTTTTGATCTGCAATTCCCTGAGGGAAAGGACTGTGCTTTATGCCTCCCTGTATCCCACAATGTTTTGTAAATAATAGATGCTCAGTAAAAGGCTCCCATATGCTCCAGATACCCTAAGGCACTTTCATATTTTGTGGAACACTGCTTTTCAATCTCACCTATAGCTACACTTAGCTCCTGTTTCTTAATGAAAGGAAAAAAATGGATCAGGACAAAGTTTAATGAATAAATTAGTCAGGCAATGTTATTTTGCAGTTCGTATACCCAGGAAAGGACTCAAGTCAGGGAACATATGAAAATGACATGCGAAAGGTATCTGCCAATAGAAACTGTCATTCAGAAAACATAGTCTGGGTCCTGGAGATTCTGGGGGTCCTGCTACAAGAGGAAGTTAACATGAAACTTATTTGTTGTGTACATCTGATCTGAAGATGAGAGATTACAGATAACATAGCAATAAAACACTGGGAATTATGACTCAGGTACTTAGCTCCTCAGCCAAGATGCTGACATTTGTTAAAGAGGAAACAGAAGAAACCAGAATAGCGGACTGTGCTAGCTTTAATTACATCAAAGATATTTTTCTTTTTTAACAGCCAGAATATTACATTTAAACATGTGATCCTGCAAGGGAAAAACAGCTCACTCTTTCCTTTAATTATTTTCTCTTGTTTCTGAAGGTACAGAGATAAACTTTTTGAGGGTAGTGTGTGGGGTGGCAGATGGTAAGGTGGAGCGGAGCAATATGGCAGAGAAAGAAGGAAGATGAAAAGCCAAACGTACTGTATTTCAGAGCCAGAAATCTGACCACTCTTCTCTAACCGGAGGGAAAGATCTCCTGGGATGTAAATTGGGTCAGCAAGCAAGCTTAAACAGTAATTAATATTAACCCTATTGAAGTGTTTCTCCCTTAGACACATGCTCTATACAGTAGGCACATTTCCTAATGGCTAATTAGCATTCCAGACTAGTAGACTAGATCTAGTAATCAGAAGAAATATTAACACCGTGATTTAATTAAAATAAAATATCTGAGTTTTCTAGCCAAAGATACTGGTAGAGAAGCCTCTTTTCTAGAGCAAATGCCTAGCTTCTTTTTTTTAAAATTGACTTATAGTCAGTTTACAGTGTTGTGTTAATTTCTGGTGTACAGCACAATTTTTAAGTCATACATGAATATACACATATTCATTTTCATATTATTCTTAACTGTGAGCTACTACAAGATCTTGTATATATTTTCCATGCTCCCGAATTGGAAGAATCAATATTGCTAAAATGGTCATCCTGCCCAAGGCAATCTACAGATTTCATGCAATCCCTATCAAATTACCCAGGACATATTTCACAGAACTAGAACAAATCTTCTTTTTATTTCGGACAATCAACTAAAAGCTATTTCTAATCTATGTGCATTATTATTATTGCTACACAAGTAATAACAGTCCATTGGAATTGTAGTGAAGCATAATTTAACCCCCAAAGCAGGCCCTTGTGTTCCTCGAGAAATGTCCAATTCAAAGTTAACATAATAAAGCTAATCTTGTATCGATGGCATGGAAAGGATTTTAATTTAACACGGACACCCTTTCAGAAACAACTAAACTCCTCCAAAGGGAAGAAATGACTTGGGAAATTCGAAGAAAATTTTACACATTACGGTCGGCCAGTCCTCTCTAGTCAACCTGGGAAGGGAGCAAGCAGGCAGGATGGCCCTGCTAAATGCTAGATCCTAATTGTCCTTTATTGGCCCCCAGCCCCGTTTTCACTGTCTCAATTCTTGTAGTAGGTTTAACTTTGTCCCACCAAAAGTTGTTGAAGTCCTAATTCCCAGCACCTTTGAGTGTGACCTTCTTTGGAATGAAAATATGGTCTTTACAGATGTGATCAACTTAAAATGAATTCATCCTAATCCTATATAACTGCATTCTTCATAAAAGGGAAATTTCTGGACAGAGACAGGCATGTACATTGGGAAGCTGATGTGAAGACACGGGGAGAGGACAGCCACTTATAAGCCAAAGAAGGAGGTCCGGAACAGATCCTTCCCTACACCCTCTGGACAGAAATAACCCTGCTCACAACTCAGTTTTAGACTTCTAGACCCCAGAACCATGAAGTAATACATTTTTGTTGTTTAAGCCACTTAGTTCATAGTACTTTGTTACGGCAGCCCCAGGAAGCTACAATTCGGATCATTACTCCTAGGGGAAAAAAAACGTGAAAAAGAGTGGGGTCATTGGCAAATCAAAAGTGCTTTTCCCTGACCCCTGAACTAGCTTGGATAAAGCCTTCATGCCACTTGACTCCTTAGCAATATATATCTGAATATAGGTCCCCATACATACACATACATTGATAACTTTCTCTATGTATATTTATTTCTTAACAACTGGGAGCCACATGCTATAATGTGTGTGTTATTTCTTGTCCTTTTGACTACAAGACCCACATTCTATTCCTGTGTTTTGCAGATGAAGGAAATGATGGCCAGAAAAGTTTAGTAATGTGTCTAAGATTACATGGAAAACAGGTGAGAAAGCTATGACTTAAAGTCCATTTAGTCTGACTCCACTGTCTGGGCCCGTAACCACCAGGTTACATGAACTTGAAAAGGAAGAGGAAGAAGCCAGGTAAGAGATTAAAAATGCAGTGTGGCAAAGGATGTAATTAAAGTCTTGTCCGTGGGAAAAAAACTGTGAAGAATAAGACAGTGTAGTTGGACCAGAGCATATGATAGAGTAGGGGTAATATGTGATGTGAATGGAAGGGGAAGCTGGGCCTCTATTGTGGAAATCCTCCAGGCAAGACGGAGGACATCTTAAAAACGATCTTATGGATAGTGTTAATCAACTTGGTTTTTGTCTCTCTTAACCATTTCTTAGCAAAGCTTTAATAAAAACCCCACTGCTTTTGACACTTGGAAAAAAAATATCATAACCAACCAAACCCTGGCCCAGGGCAGCTGTGCATACTGCCCCATCTTAGCTATTGTGCTCGAAATGACATGAAACTGAAGAACCCAGCGGAGTTAAAAAGCAGTGCACAGGCAGGGAGTGAGCCCAGAGTCGTTTCTAGGCTCTCTTCACTGTGCCTCTCAAAGTAGACTCCCAGAATGCAACACAGCTCAAATGTATGCTCCCAAGTCAAAAGCTATTTTGATTTGCATGATAATCACTGCGTGTGTTGGTTTTACATGCCAGCAATCTTCACAGCTCTCTGATTTTTTGTTAAAATACATTTCAAAAATTCCTGACATGTTTTACTATACAGTGTATACCTACATGTGAAAGTAATTAGAAGTGCTCTCAACAGCAGAATGTATTTTCCCCATCAAGGGTAAAGATCTAAAACCCAATATATATCTGAGTTTTTGTGAATGAATGAACTCCCAGAAAGGATACAGGGATACCCTTACCAAGGTGTTTATCTCTCTCTCTGATATATTTATAATACAAATACACACACTACATATGGATATAAATGTATCCCTATCTCATTAACATAACTGTCTCCACTGATACAAATTTGAAGTGTAGATTACTTACACCATTTTAAAATGTGTTGCTATATATAACTCGTTGCCATCTGTTCCTCTGATTTCTCTTTTATATTCTAAAAATTCCCAGCAAACCCTGAAAATCTGCATGGATTCCTGAAGTCCTATGTGTGTTAAATTATAGACAGCATTTACAGAGAGGAGGACCCAAAACAGAGCTCTGGCCTAGGAAGAAAAGCACTAAGAAATTCTTGCTGACCCCATGGATTACTATTTAGTTGACTTTAGACAAATGCTTGAGCTCCTCTGAACCTCTGTTTACTCATCTTAAAATGAAACTAATTAAGCTCATAGTCCTGTGAATTAGGCAAATTTTATCAAGGATGAGGAAGGTTTAAACTGTCAAAGTGCTAAATAATTGCCAGTTATCATTAATAACAGGCATCTATGTCAATACAAAAAAATAATTAAGAGCAAGTTCAGAATAATTAGAAGAGTTAAATCTTCTTCCAAGGGTTCTTTAAAAAGTGAGAGATGGTTTAGTGGCTGTTTCTCAATGTCTAGGAATGTCCTTCAGTTCACCAAATATTTGCTGAGAACATGCTATCAATTCATGTATTTGATACCTACTCTGTTCCAGACATGGGTCTGGGTGCAAAGGATAGAGCAGGCAACAGTGATACTCGCTCTCGTGTGCTATCTGGGTAGGCTGGGTGGAGGGAAACAGACAATAAACAAGATAAATAATAGATAATATTAACCATATTTCATTGCATTTAAGATGCCATTGGTTGTATATACCACTCAGAAACAAAAAAAAATCATCAGTAAGCAAGTATAGCAGGTCACTGGTTGCACAATGCATTCAATTTCAGAGATGGTAAAGGGTGGAAAAAAAGGACTACATCGTGGGATTGATGAACTATACTAAAAAAAAAAAAATCAGTAGGACATAGTAATAGGAAAAGAAAGGAGTAACGGAAAACGCAGAGTCAGGAGGATGTGGTAATATTGCAGCGTTAAATAAGTTGGTCAATGTCTTAGTTTCCCAGGGTAAACTAGTTGCCACAAACCAGTGGCTTAAAATAACAAAAATTTATTCTCTCATAGTTCTGGAGGCTGTAAGTTCAACATCAAGGCGTCAGCAGGGTTAGGCTCCTTCTGCAGGCTCTAGGGAACTCTTTCCTTGCCTCTTCTAGCTTCTGGTGGCTGCCAACAAACCTCGATGTTTCTGGCTTGTGGCAGCATCACTTCAATCACTGCCTTCACCTTCACATAGCCTTCTCCTCTGTGCATATCTCTGCATCCTCTCCTCATAAGGACACCAGTCACTAGAGTTAAGCCCTACCCTCATCCAGTATGGTTTCATCTTAACTACATCAGCAAAGACACTTTCCAAATAGGGTCAGATTCTAAGCTTCTGGGTAGACATAAATTTGGGAGGGAAAGGGGTCACTCTTCAACCCACTACAATTTTCTTGTGTGTGTTAAGAGAGAATGCTTTGTCTCTTTATTAGATTCAAAGTGAGCTACAGAAGAGCCCTGGTGGTGGTCATGTTTCCAGTACTGAGTGTTGGACAATAGAGAGCCATTAAAGGATTTTAGACAGGAATGGAGTTACACTTTAGAAAAATCACTCTGGCTTTGGATGAAGAGTAGATCGAGTGTTGAGGAGACAAGAGTGCTTTGGACAGTTGCTACATATTATCCATCCTTCCCAAGAACTAGAGTCCTGTTTCCAGACTTTGTTGCTAACCTCTAGGCGTTTCTGGAAAACCACACTTAAGATCTTGACCTTTTTTTTGCTAATGACATTGTCTCTTGACCTGCTGCTTTACGTGGTTTTTCTTCTAGCAATCGATGTAGAATCTCCTGTCCCAAATCTTTTTCTAGCCCCAAGGATATATTTAATTTCTGTTCCCAACTGTCTAGTTCCACTGCTTAGACACACCAAAAGAAATTATATCTCATGTATTCATCAAATCATGCTCAAATTTGGCCTTGTTATGCTTTCCTCATCTGGATGTAGAGTTTTGGGTCTATTTTTTAATCACTGCCAAGACTTCAGTAGCTTTCTTAACACAAGGTAAATATTATCCCTTAGAAACATTTACTAAGTTATATCTGAGGCCTTTGGCATTCTAGACAAGTGATCATTGGTACTTCAGCTGATAGCATTACATTGTCTCAAAATAAAAATCTTTTATTGTAGAACATTTCTATTCATGTCAAGTAGCTTGTAACTCAGTTTTTGCACAGCTAATCAATGAAACTAGGTTTTTTTATGAATACAAAATAAAAGAATAATCAAGAGAATAATATAATTTAAAAACTCTTTACCAAGCACAAAGTATGCCCCAATTACTGTGGTAGGTCATAGGGACCCAAAACTTTTTATGACACAGAAGCCACTTTTTTAATGCTTATCTATAACAGGAAAGAACAATGAGTAACTATTATAGAGCTGTCATGAAGGTACATATACATTTGACGCACAAAAGATAAGGCTGCAATTAATTCTGCATGGGAACTTAAACGTAGAACCATTTGAAGTGGGTCTTGAAATATGAAAAGAAGATTTCTTAGGTACCTGGTGAGTTTGCCATAAACTACACTGAATAGCTGGAGCTAAAAGTCAAATGTAATGGATAAAATTTAAAGTACATAAACCCTGGTCTACAAGAAATTCAATACTTCCTTATTTTTTAAATTAATTTTGACTTCAAGCCTTTAACCTGTCACACAGGAGGGAATTTCAAGTGAAGTCACTTTTGAGGATCCTTCCCCAGGGCAGTACCAAACTACATAGGGAATTCTGCAGCAGCGCAGCACTGAGAAGTAGCCTCTGATCAGTCATTGATCAGAAAGCACACTGTCCCAGTGCATATGTTCCTTTCAAGCCCACTCACTCTGTTGCTTTCATGTCATGGATGGGACAAAGGATCAATAAGTAACATCAAAAGCCTAGTGCCACTTCTCTTTAAAACCTTGCCTTCTCCCCAAGGCGTAGTCAGGGAACAGAGTACCAGGCTCATCATTCATGGGACCCAAAAGACCTCTTTCTCCTTTTCATTTCAGGGGAATTTCTCTTTTGTCAGAGGGAAGTGGCTTCCCCAGATGCACTCTTTTTCTCTACTCTCCCTGTTACTCTCATGGCATATTCTCGTCAATAAGCTTAATCCTTGGGGAAACAAAAGCCGAAGAGGAAATTTTCTTGACAGTTACTTATATTTTATGCTCAACCATATCCTTACCCTGGGGGCAGGGAAGCAGAATTTGATATCTATTTGAATAAAAACAAAGCAAAGAAGACAATAAAGGGAGAGAAACATCTACTTTTAATTTATTTTAAAAATTTCCCAAAAAAGCTAAGGAGTGTCATTTATTTTATAGCCGAGAGAGTCAATCACAATATTATGCACAAACCAGTGACATTCCAACAAATTTCTTCAACAAAGGTGATCTGAAAGTTGTGTGTAGACTAAGCAGCTAAGAGATTTGAGGCGAGGGACCAGTTAAAAGGAAAAGTAGCAATTCACATATGTCCACAAGTGAGAAGATGAGCTAGTTGTAGAAGAACAGTGGTCCTGAGGCTGGAAGGTAATTGAAAGTATATCCTGATTCCAAAGAAAACTGGTGACTTGAGCAGAGCATTAAACTCTTCTGTCTACTCCTCACCCCACATTTTCTGTCTATATCTTAAATAATTTGATGAAATTCATCAATCTACTTAACAAATATTTACTGAACTCCTATCATAGTCAAAGCATCATGCTTGGCAGAAGGAGTATTAAAGTGGGAAAACACATCAGAACTTGAGAAACAGAATGTACAGTTCACTAGCAATTTCTAAGGGACTTGCAAATGGCCCTTGACCGAAGAACCAGAAATCAAACTTTCTTCCCCAGAAGGCAGTTTGCGTCACAGAACTGGGGAGAGACGGTACTAGCAGAATCTCCTACTAATTTAGAGAGTTGAAGGATGGAGTCAGAGTTGGCCACGAGAGAGAAGGTAGGCAACTACTTTTGAAATTCCATTGCTGCTTTTGAGCATCAGCATTTGGAAGGAACTGTACACATAAGCCCAAATAGAATTCTAGCTGGCAAGAAGGGCTCCTCCTAAAATCGCTTTTACCGGAGAATTGAAGTAAAGATGAAATATATTGGCAATAACAGATATCCAGCATAAAAATGTATTGACGTTTCTGAAGAAGTGGAACAAAGGCCTACATATAAGAGGTAAAACTATTAAACTCTTTGAATAAAGCACAGGAGTAAGTCTTCATAGCTGTAGTTTAGGCACTACTGTCCAAACTACAACAGAAAAAGTACAGGCAACAGAAGAAAATGACTTCATCAATACAAAAACAATACATAAAAACCTTTGTGTTTCAAAATAAACTGTAAGAAAATGAGTTGACAACTCACAGAGTGGGAGAAAATATTTTTAAATCATATTCTCCGATAAGATACTCATATTCAGAAAATATAAAGAACATGAATTCAACAACAAAAAGACAAATATTCCAATTTTAAAATGGGTAAAGTATTTGCAAACATTATTTCAAAGAAGATCCACGAATTGATAAGCTCATGAAAAGATGTGCAAAATTTTTAGCCATTAAAGAAATGAAAATCAGAACCACAATGAGATGCCACTTCACACCAACTAGAACGGTTAAAATAAAAAGAAAGCCAATGATGGAAAAATTGAAACCTCACATTTCTGGTGGCTGTGTAAAATGGTGCAGCTTTTTAGGAAAACAGTTTGGCAGTTCCTTAAAATGTTAAACTGAGCTACTGTATATGACCAAGAAATCTCACTCCTAGATAACCCAAGAGAAATTAAAATGTTTATCCATACAAAAATGTGTCCACATATATTCTTAGCAGCATCCTTCATAACAGCCAAAAAAATGAAACAACCCAGATGTTCATCAGCTGGTGAACGGACACAGAAAATGTTATATCCATACAATTGAATATTATTTGGCAATAAAAAGGAATTCTCTAGCAGTGATGAACTCTGAAAAAATTACAGCAAGTGAAATAAGAAACAGAAGGAAACATACATTATGACTTCATTTGTATCAAAAGTCCAGATCAGACAAATTTATAGAAATAAAGTAGATTAGGAGTTACTAGGGCCTGGGAAGAGGGTAGAATGTCAATGGTGGTGACTGCTAATGGGTATGGGCTTTTTCTTGGAGCAATGATTAAATCATCTAAATTGATTGTGATTATGATGACACAACTCTGTGAATTTTCAATGAGTGAAGTTTATACTATGTGAATTATATCCTAATAAACCTATTTTAAAGAGAGAAAGGAGTAAACTCTTAGCACTACTATCTAATACTATTCTGTGGGTTTTAGCTGAAGTTGGAAATAAGCATTGTGATTCCAAAAAGGAAAACACATGAATGAATAATTCTGTAAAGTAAAACTATAATTTAATACTTTTCTTCAAACCATCTATTACCACTAAAAATATATAGATAGATAAGCAAATAAAATGGTACAAAAGTTCCTAAATTGGAATATGGTATGCCCCAGGAGAGGAGATCTTAACTTTGCTAAGATTCAAATTATTTCCAAAACCATGAACTGCTAAACTGAAACCCAATCAAAATACTAATGATATTTATTTGGTTCTTAGCAGAACTGTTCTAAAGGTCAGGTGAGATTGGAAGTAAATTTCAATATCTTCTTATGCATTTCATATTAATTTCTAAAATAAACATTTTGTGTAATAAAGGAATGTTAAATGTTAAAATATGTTAATATATGTTTAATTAGAATCCTAGAAGGAGAAGGTAAAGAGAATATATACACATTATTTGAACTACCTGAAAGAGATCATGTCTGTAGATTTTAAGTCATGAAAGACATTCATCTACATATGCAAACAACCCAAGAAGCCACAGCAAAATAATTTAAATGAGAATGCACTTAAATATATCTTAGAAAACCAAAGAGTGAAAAGAAAATAAAGGAAATCAGACTGCTTTTAAAGTAACTAAAGATAAAAAGAGAGAAAGCTTCAAAGAAAAAATTAGACTAAGAGCTGACCTTTTAATAGCAAAATGGAAAGAAGCCAACCTGTGATAGTTTACTCAACAGAAGTATCCTTCAGAGAATAAAGATGACGTTAAAACATTTATACAAACAAAACTGATAGAATTCAACAACAGTACATACACATTTTATATATATACACACGTATATAATGTCATACATATATAGTAAATATATAATATATATACACAAACATGCATACACATACATAGAAAGGTTACTATGCAGGTAAAGGGGAATTATTCCAGATATAAAGTTGGAGATGAAAGTGAGGATAAAGAATAACAAAAAATTTTAAACATATGGAAACATATCAATGGATGCTAAATCCTTTACCATTAATAATAATTCCTCATGGTATACTGAATAGCAACTAAATTGGGAGTGAGTAAAAGATTTTTAAATGTTCTACTATTTCTAATATCCTCATCCTCTTCCAAGGTCCTGGATGTAGACAGGGTTTCAATAAACATTAAACAATGGTAAGTCAAAGATGCATAAAGATGTTATAAAGTCTATGGTAATCAATGAAAGAGTTTTGTAAATATATACACTTCCAAATGAACTGACAAGGAAAGATCCATTTAAAAGAAATATCAAGACCAGTGGAAAAGACAATTTAAGCAGGGAGGATAGATACAAACTACAGTATAAGATGGTAGATATATATCAATAATTGCACTAAAAATACATGAGTGAGATGCTACAATTGAAAACAAAGATTGTCAGTATTAGGTAAAAATGCAAAACCCACCTATAAAAGTTATAGTAAGAACAAATAAAAACCACAGAATAAAAGGAAATAAATTATCAGGACAGAGACAAAATTAATAAAATAGGCCACTGACCTACGTACTATAGGGAGCATCAACAATTCCAAAATGCTGACACTTTGAAGAGAAAAATGAAATTGATAAACAGCTGGAGAGCAAGAGAGAAGAGGGAGGGGAGGGAAGGAGAGAAATAGAAGACAAAGATAACATGTGTGTGTTAAATATGTGAAATCAAAAAGATGCATCACTATAAATGCTGAACACATTTAACAAAGAGATTATTGACAAATCTATGACAAAAACTAAAAATAACTCATGCAAAGAGGACTTATTCCTAGAAAACCACAAGCCTCCAAAATTGACACAACAAAAAATTAAAAAACCTGGATAGTCACATCAGTATTAAAGACACTAAATCTATACTGAAAAGTACTTCCACAAGAATGATAAGATCAGGCTATTTCATCAGAGAGTCTTACCAAATATTTTAAGAAATAGCACCCATTATTTACAAACTTTTCCATAGAAAGGAAACAAGAAACACTCCCCAATTCATTTCATGAAACCAGTCTACCTTTATACCAAAACAACTGGCAAGGAAATTACACGAAGAGAAATTTACAGGCTAATCTCACTTATAAACATAGCTATAAAGATTGTAATACAATATCAACATAAAGAATACATTGTGGAATAAATAATGTAGAGTCAGTTTAACATTTTTAAATAAATAAATGTGACATACCTCATTAATGAAATAAAGGAGAGAAAAATCATATATTAATCTCGATTTTTACACAGAAAATAACATTTGAGCAATTCAACACCTCTTCATGAAAATAATACCTTAGCAAACTAGGAATAGAAGAGAAAATTCTTTGTGTGATATATCATACATCATACTTAATGTTGAAATATTTCTGCTGATGACAGTTACAAGGTAAAGATACCCACTATCACCACATCTATTTGATACTTTACTTCCTGTTCTAAATAGTGCAGTAAAGCAAATAAAAAAGAGAGAGAAAAGAAAAGAACTATATCAGGATTAGAAAGCAATTAAATGCCTTATATGCAGAAGAAAAAATTTCAGTGATGAAATCCTGAGAAAATAGATATATAATTTTAATTAATATGCTAATTTAGCTAAAACACTGGATGTGATATCTATACAAGAGCAAAAACACCAATAAAATTAACTTAAAAATTACTAACTAATAGGTTTTTTTAGTGCAGTTTTAGGTTCACAGAAAAATAAGCAGAGTGCAAAGTGACCGGACACCTCTTTACTCCCCTCTCCCACACTTCTTCCTATTATTAACATGCATTCAGGTGCTGCATTTGTTACAGCTGATAAGCCAATTGTAATACATTATTATTAACTAAATTCCATAGTTTATGATACGGTCCATTCTTTGTGTTGTTCTTTCTATGGGTTTTGACAAATGTATAATGACACGAATCATTACAGTATGATACAGAAGTTTCACTGCCCTCCAAATTCACTACCTCAGCATTTTCACATAACCTCTCTCCCCTTTATCTGATTACTTCATTGGAGTCCTAGCAAAGAGTATGATTACGTTTATAATGTTTGAAAATTAACTTTTTAAAGTAGCAGTTAAATAACAGCAAATATATCATATACCTAGGTATAAATCTAACTAAATATGTGCAAGACCTCTATACAAAAATTACTATTGTTGTAGCAATTAATTAAGACTGAAATACATGAAGGATGTATTAGGGTCCTCAGAGAAACAGATCCAATAGGATATTTATATATATACAGATATATATAAAAGATTATTATAGGAATTGGCTCATGCAGTTATGGAGGCTTAAAAGTGCCAGAGTTGGCTGTCTGCAAGCTGGAGAACCAGGAAAAATGGTGGGATAATTTAGTCCAAAGGGCTGACAGTAGGGCTGGGGGTTGGGGTAGGGAGCACACTGATGCAGGTCCTGGAGTCTGAAGGACTGAGAACCAGGAGCTCCAAGGTTGGAGGGAAGAAGATGATGGAAGTCCCAGCTCAAGAAGAAATTGAGTGGGTTCAATCCCCAGTGCCTTTGTTGAGATAGTTTCTCCTTTCTCTGCCTTTCCGATCTATCTGGGCCCTCAATGGATTGGATGGAAACTGCCCATATTGGTGAGGACAAATCTTCTGTGTACTGATTCAAATGCTAATTTCTTCCTGAAACACCCTCACAGACACACTTAGAAATAAGGTTTTACCAGCTATCTGGGCATCCCTTAGCCCAGCCAAATTGCTATAAAATAAACCATTACAGAGGGGTATACTATATTTATGGATTAACACTCAATTATGTGAGGCTATCAGTTTTCTACAAGTTGATCTATAGATTTAACATAACTTTAATAACATTTTAAATCTGTAGGACTTCACAAACTGATTCTAAATTGTACATGGAAATGCAAAGGCACAGACATAACTAAGAACCTCTTAATAAACAAGATGGAATAACTTGGTTTATTAGATATGAAAACTGATTTATAAAATGACAGTAATTAACAGAGTAAAGAAAGGATTAAAGAACGATAAATGGACTTTTGAAACCAAATAAAGAGTCCAGAAAAAGACCTATATACTTTTGAATACTTACAATTTATGGTAAAAATGACACTTCAAAGTAGGGATAAAGACTGTTAAGATGAGAAAATTGGATAACCATATGAACAACAACAAACCTTGTATTTTATCTCACACCATATACATACGCAGAAATAAAATCCAAGTAGACTGTAGACCTAAATGCAAAAGGCATATATAGAGATAAAAATAAATACCATTAAGAGAGATGAAAAGTTAAGCCACAGAGTGGAAGAAGATAGTCTGAACATATATAATTGACAAAGGGTCTTTATGCAGAAGAGATACTCCTCAAAAATCAATGGGGAAACGGCCGTCAAAGTTTTAAAATGTGCAAGAGACTTGAATAGGCACATCACAAGAGGACAAAATAAATAGCCAATAAACATGAAAGGTGCCAAATCTATAAATAGCCTAAACATCTAAATACCTATCAACATCAGAATGGATGAAGCTTGTGTGTGTGTGTGTGTGTATGTGTGTGTAACAACACAATAATACAGTGATGAAAATGAATGAACACATAGCAACACTAATGTAAATGTAATGTTGGTTAAAGAAGCCCAACAGAAAATAAGTCATGAGGCATGCTTCTGTTTTTATAGTGGAAAAATACAGTCTTTAAGATTGTTAAGTGGTAAAAATATAAAGAAAAGCAAAGAAATGATCTGCATAAAAGTCAGGGGTGTGGTGACCTCCATGGAGGAGGCGTCGGGCTGGGACTGGGTGGTTAGCCCTGTTCTATTTACCCTTCCTGGTAGGCACGTGGGTGTTCACTTTCATTAAGCCTTACACTTTTCTTCCATGTACCTTCAAATTTCTGTTTTATTTCACAATAAAAATGCTTTAAAATTAAATTTGGTAAAACAAGGGATAGATGTTTAAGCATATCATCTAAATATGTAAAGGTAACCTACAGAAGAATTATATGTAATAGTATAATTAATAACACTCAGTGAGAAGGAAGACAGGAGGAAAGAAGTTAGCACAATTAAGCTGAATATTCTCATCTTCCAAGCAAGATAACTAGAAATTTTTTAAAGTTCCTTTATGAATAAACAGATTTCTAATCCTATAGTTTACAAGTTGGTTGTAACTACCAAAAGAGTGTGTATGTGTGTGTGTCTGTCTATCTGTCTGTCTGTGTCTGTGTGTACATTTTAACTTTTATCACAAAGGGAAAGCCAAGGTAGAAGGACTTTTACTTCTAATTTAGGGCTGTTAGATACCATTTGTTTTTAACTGTCAGCATGCATTACTAAATACTAGTCATAGTAGTAGGTTAGCTTAAATTACTAGAGGACTCTGGAAAAGATTTATACCAGTGAACACTATTTGATCATAGATTGATATAATTCTTTGAAAATTACATAAATGATGAAGACTTAAATCCTTGTTTCCAATCCCTGAACTTGAGAAATAAGCTCTATAATCTAAGAGGCACCAAGATAACACATATTCCTAGCATCTCACCACATGTTCTGGCAATAGGAGGTCCAACCAGCCACTCTTTGACCTTGGTTTAAACAGGCTCACCTCACTGCCTGGAGAGGTTATTTGTATCTACTTCCAGTCCCCCATTTCTTTCCGTGGTCTAAACTGCATTCTTAGCCCTGGGTTGCTGTCCTCAGTCCTACTCTCATAGATTTTTTAGACTCTGCTACTAAATGAACCCCATTTCATTCCAACTTGACATCCTTGGGTTACCGCTATGAGCCATGGGAGGTTCTAGGATGACCGAAATATTTATTATCTGAACAGGGACACTTTTGAGGAAGAAAGGGTTCCTGTTAGTATCTAGACTGCTGTGGCAGCAACATTATCATTTATATCATGCCTGCCTAGATCCTTGATCACTTGTTGCTAATAATGAATCATGGTGATATTTATAGTTTGCCGTGCACACCCATGTTTGGTTAAAAATATTTCCCTTATAAATCTGTGGGCAGTATTCCATCCCCATTAACATAAATTCCAAGCTCCAAACTATGATGAGGACTTCCCAGTTACAGCTCCTGATTCTATTTCATAGACAAAACCTCAGTCATTCTTATTTTTTTTACAAACCAGGTTCAGAGGCAGTAAGTCGATCAGTCACTCACTGTGAAGACGTAGCAAGGTTGTCTGCAAATGCTGAGTGATCTTGTTTATTTGAAACAGCGGCAGATTGTTCTGATGTAAGACACTTCTTTGTAAAATGATTATCATTTTTGAGTGTACAATAAAAGAAAGCTCAGGCATTTAAGAACATGCAGAGAGGTAGCACTCCTGCTTATTGTAGCATCCAGCACAAATGCTGCTCAAGTACTCATGCTAAGTTGTTTATTCCTTAGCAAATTATACAAACTAGAAAGTTGCCAGTACCACTTGTATTAGTGAAGCTGTCTCGGCAGGCACATGCACTTGAGACACAAACAAAGCAGTGGCTGAATCTAGAGAGAAGTTTCTTTCTAATCTACATCAAAGTCTGAACTGTTGACATGGATTTGTCCCAGGAAATGCTGATTGGCAGGATAGTACCATGTCCCATGGTGTCAGGCTCTGAACACCTTCTGTCTTCCCTGGGGTGCTATTCCTCTCTGCCTGATTGAGATAGCTCTAAAAGGACTCCTCATTCTGTCAAACAAAAAGGAAAATAAAAAGGCAAAGACACACCTGTTCCCTTCAATGACACAACCCAGAAGTTGCAACTTCAACTTACATCTCATAGGACAGAACTTGCTGATATGGCTGAATGTAGCTACAAAGGAGGCTGGAGAATGTAGTCTTTTTCTTTGTGGCCATGGACCCAACTAAAAATTTCATTTCAGCAGGAGAAAAGAGAAATTGATACTGAGGAGACGGCTGTCACTATCTTCCAAATTCTCCTTCTCTGCATTTCCTATCTGTAGTATGAAATAAGCATTAATAATACTGATTGATATTCCCTGAGAGTGTGAAGTCTAGAAAATAAAAAATATGCAAATTTTTAGCATGGTCTTTGTTAGAATATGATAAATAATTTCTCTGAGGAAGAAGCAAAAAATAATAATACAATAGGCACAGGGACCATATGAAGAGGAAATAAATTTTGGATGAGGAACCAGGTAGACTTTATTTATGGCATTTGAGATAAGTGCTAAGAAAATTAAAATTATTAATGAACTAGACAAAGATTTGGAAAGAATTTTAAGGAGAAATCCAAGCGAGAAAAGTTATGTTCGTGGAAAAATATGGGGTGGTGGTGGATTAATTTGGCAAAAGCGTGGGTTTCACTCATTCTTTTAAAATATTTGTAATTGTGCAGAACTCTTAATGATTCTGTATTCTTACTTATTCATTCATTCATTCATTGAATATTACTGACCACCTGTAATGCACTAGACTGTGCTCATTAGCCCTGGGGATACTGAGAGAATCTGTGCCCTCAGAGGGCTTATGAATGCAGAAAGCAAACAATAATCAGATACTCACACAAGTATCATGATTATTATATTGGATGTTATGATACAGAGTATTTGGGAATGAATTTAGATGAGGTAGATGGTCAGAGAAGGTATCTCTGAGAATGTCATATTTAATGAGAGATTACAGGAATACCTCAGATGTATCATGGGTTTGTTTCCAGACCACTGCAATAAAGCAAGTCACACTTTATGGTTTCCCAGTCCATATAAAAGTTATGTTTACACTATACTGTAGTCTACTAAGTGTGCAATAATACTATGTCTAAAAAAAAAACAATGCATTTTATTTTCTTATTTAATAATTTATTGCTAAAATATGCTAACTATCACCTGAGCCTTCAGTGATGTTTCTAATTTTTGCAATATGAACACTAAAGACCACTGGTCACAGATCACCATAACAGATATAATAAACTTTAAGATATTTCAAGAATTACCAAAATGCGGATGCAGACACACAAAATGAGCAAATGCTATTGGAAAAATGGCTCCCTTAGGCTTGATTGATGTAGGGTTGCCAGAAATTTTCAATTTGTAAAAAGTAAAACAAATCCAAACCAAAAAACAAACAAACAAAAAACAAACCACAGTATCTGCAAAGTGCAAGAAAGTGAAGTGCAATAAAAGGAGGCATGCCTATGGAAGAATGAGTGCTAGGGTGATGGTGTGTATGTTAGTGAAGAGTGTCCCAAGCAAAAGGGAAGAATGTATGAAGGTTATGAAGTGAGGAAGAGGGTGGCATGTTAAAGGGACTGAAAGGCTTGTGCAACAGGTGCTAGAGAACTGGGCAGGTGTCAGATCATGTGTGATCTTCTAAGCCATGTTTTGCATTTGGTACTTTATCCTGAGGTCAATGGGGAATCATTGAAAAGTTTTGAATAAGGAGCTAATATGAGTTAATTTATTTTCTTAAGAGAAGTACAATCACAGCAGGGCAGAGAATGGGCTCTACAGGGCTCCAGTCACTGTGGGGTTAAAAACAGGAAGAGATGTTTGATGGTTGACATCAGATCAGGGAGGGACTTGCAAGCCATCTAGGTAAGCATGGACTTTATTCTGTGGTCAGTGGGGAAACACTGACTACATGAATTTGATTCATTGCACTAACACGTTCTCCCCAAAGCTAAGCTTTCATCCCCCATTTTCTTTTTATAAACTCCAGAAAATTAAGTTTAGATTAGAACCGCTGGCAGAGCCTTGATCCAATGGGCACTAGCAAACATTACACTGGTGACATTTCACCTGCTATGGAGAACCAGTCAGAATTGTTCCCCGTCCTAATTTTGTAAGGCAGAAGGTAGGCTGAAAGCAAGGCAGCAATTCACTTATAGGCAGCAGATCAAGAAAAATGGCTGGCTGCTGGCAGATATTAAATGGCAAATCAGCTTAATTCACAACTAAGAAACCAGAAGGCTATAAAGGAAAGAGTATCAGATAGTTGGCTATATTTCTGCATTCTGCAAAATGAAAGAGGTGACAGCGCTTAGACATCAGAGGCCCTGATTAATATCAGGAGTTCTTGTAATTTTACAAGATGAATAACATGGGATTCTATCATTACTGCCTCCATACCTACTGTTATGTAATTTTTGATTTTGAAATATCCAGCCACTGGCCCAGAGAGGACATCATCATGAAATTAACACCTTAGCTGCTACTTTCTTACTTAGAATCTGTATATACATAATATTAGGTTCTAGGGACTTTGTTTCATATGTGGTGGGATGAATCCTCTCTCCCCTCTTGTTCACAACCACCCCTGAACAAGACGCATGGTAAAAGCATATGGAAAGGAGTTATCTGAAGTCCCAGCTTCAGGGCCCAGTATTTGGCCCTGCTTTGGAATGCTTACCTGACTGCTCAGTAAATAAACTGCTTAGACATTCCTCTGAGCTAGCATTTCAGGGTCTGCGAAGGCGCCATGTGCCAATGCAGAGGAAGGGGTCAGAACTGATGTGCAGTCACCTAGTGGGGCTGCAGGAATAGATGGGGTTTGTGGGCAAGAAAGTGGAGTAGTCTTCATAAGAACAGATGACCCCCAAGGTCATAAGAGATCATAAGGGTAATTTCCCCCCATGCCCAACAGAAAGGAGCTTTCGATTTGATCATTCAGTGGTGTAAACCAAATACCGTAAAGAGAGGTTTCATAGAATCAGCCTTGGATTTTTGTCTCTGACAACTCAAAATTGTCCAAGTTGACATCAATAAACCATACAATTTCAGAGGCGTGATAAGAATAAAGCAATTCAAAGAGCAAATTCGCCACAAGCCAGAAAAGCTGGGCTAAGGTCCAAGTACTAACGCCTGCCCTTCCATCGGACAGCTCCTCCCAGGAGCTGTGCTTATGAAGGAATTAGAGTGTCTCCTAGTCATGCAAGCACCTGGGCCTTCCTTTACGGGTGTGTCTTGCATTACACACAGCTTAAGCGAACGTTAGGGGCAACTTCTCCTTAATCTCCCACATGTGTCTGAGTGTGTCTGTTGTGTGCCGGAAGGTGTCATAGGGAGAAATGGAACCTGCTTAGATTTTTTTTTTAATGGATGATTGCATTTTGTTTTTCTCTTCTTCCACTGCAGTTATGCTGATACAGGCTGAGTTCATTACTATATGATGGATTTTTTACCAAACGGAAAATAAAGGAACAGACAAATGTTATTTTAGGCTGATGGTTAAATTGATCACATAGAAAACAGTACTTTGGGGTTAGAGACATCAGAGCGTTAATATTCACCGTTTTATTACTTTCTACTTAAGCCTTAATGTGAGACCCTCATAACCAAATATACTGGATTTTGGTATTGTACAAGATTCAAGCTTTTTTATGTGGTGGGTTTTTTTTTTAAATTCCTTAATGAATAATTTCAGCTGCCTTACTGAATAGCTTCTGCTAACTAAACATGCTATCTATTTGTTCCTTTTGATTTTTGAGAAAATTGCCCAGACTGGTTTCCTAGGAAATAGTTCTCTGCCATGGAGGAATGAATTTGGACTGATTAGCTGCTTTATTTATTTGTCCTGTCACTTTGTCACAGGATTGAAAGGTCTGCTGTGAAAAGAGAAGTGGTCGTGAGGAGGAACTGGATTCACTTATTTGATAGACATGGCAGCCAAAAGGCTGAAATGGAACCAGACAGAAATGGGTTCTAGAACCAACTTGGTCACTTAAGGGTTGTGTAAACTTAAGCAAGTCAGGTAAGCAACCTTGACCATCAGTTTCCTGTCTGTAAAACAGAAGGGGAGAATCCCCGCCCCACCCACCCCAGGAAGTTGTTGAGATAAAGGGTGTGGCAGTGTTCGAGGCACAGGAAAATTATTCATTAGTATTAAGTACTAGGCTACGCTGGACCCTGAGCATGCAAAAATGCGTATTCCCTTTCTGTTATTATTTTAAAGTGTAGTCAATTTACGATGTGTTTCTGGCGTACAGTAGAGATTCAGTTATACATATATATATATTCTTTCCCATATAGGTTATGACGAGATATTGAATATGGTTACCTGTGCTATTCAAAAAGACTCACAGATATAGAAAATAAATTTATGGTTACCAAAGGGGAAAGGGAAGAGGGGAGGGACAAATTAGAACTATGGGATTAATAGTTATAAACTATTGTACGTAAGATGGATGAACAAGGATTTACTGTATAGCACAGAGGATTATACCCACTATGTTGTAATGACTATAATGGGATAGAGTGTACGAAAAAAAAAAAAAAGAACCCGAATCACTATGCTGTACGTCTGAAACTAACACAATACTGCAAATGAACTAAACTTCAATAAAAAAGTTTTAAAAAATGAATATAACTCATTTCTAATCTCATGCAACTAGCAGTGTAGTGAGGCAGTCAGTCACATACATATAGGCATTAAGAGCGCTATATAAGGGCCCTATCATAGACCGAGTAGAGGACTCAACGAGGGGGCACAAAGCAGTATGGGGGTGAGCAAGGTCAGGAAGGCATGATGGTGGCAGTAACCCTTGAGCCAAGTCTTGATACTTAATGTAGGTATTTACCAGGCAGACAGAAGGGGGTAGTATAGCCTAAATAGATAGGATAAAATGAGAAGAAACAGGAAATAGCAAGTTATGGGAGGGACGATAACAAGCCAACCATGTGATGTCGCTGGATCAGGACATATGAGATGATGGGGCTCCAGAGGTAAAAAGGGGCAGGACCATGACAGCTGTTCAAGCCACAGTAAGGAACTTGGACTTCATTCTACATGAGATGGGGAGCTTGGATTTAGGAGCCCCTTCCAAATGTTCACAAAGGACCCTTTGAGCCTTACTTAGAATAGTAATTTAGTAGAGCATTTATTTAGTGTACATTGCCATCAACTGTTTCCTCCTTTTGTTTCCCTGAGTAGACTATGAGCTCCTCTATCTCCAGCACCTTAAAGTGTCTAGCATGTAGGAGAAGCTTAGCAAACGCTGATTAATAGATGAGTTAAGTAAAGATGTTAACTAGGGGGGAGTGGCATGGCATAGATTTTCATGTTATATTAATCACCCTGGCAGTACTGGGAAACAGTAGCACATGAAAAAGGAATAACAATGTTTCCATGATTTTATAAATTCTTCATAAAATCTGGCTGCTGAGAGACAAGTTTTATTGCATTACCTCTAGTGTGAAAGTTACAAACCATAAAGAAAATTCCAGTGTGTTCACCGAGTATGCAAATAGAGTAATCAATATCATGGAGAAAGGAAGTAATAGGAAATTAAGTAATAGCATGCCTATTTAGTAAAGACCTATTTGTTTGATCTAACACCCCTGAAGTTCTTATTAAAGAGCTTAGCCTTCATGGAGCTTGTGTTACAAATTAATGTTATAGCAGAGAATATGTATTTCTTAGATGTGCTTGTTACAGCTGTGGAAATATGGTTGCTTAGAGGTGTTACAGAACTTCATTTAGCTTCTTATTTCAAAATTGGGTCTCCTTGTAACACTGAACGTAATATCAAATTTTTTTCACTCATGACTATTTTAATGATAGATTTTCACACAGCAATATTCACTAGCTATTCAAAAACATCCAGTGAACAAAGCTTCTCATCTATAACTTTCCTAGAGTGAGGAGTATGCTAAATGGATATAATTTCTAAGATTAGGAAACCATCAGTTTCATGGGAACCAGGCCAATTTCTTTTTTCATTAGCACTGTCTCAAGAATAAAGCTGCCTTAATTACAAAAACCTTTATATACCCATTATAAATATCACAATATTATAATTTTTAAAATTTTAGGAACAGGAAAAATGAGTATTTTATTTTCACTTCATAGTCTTCCACGCTTTTTCTCTAGAAAATAATTATTTCCTTGAGATTATGAGATTATAAATTCTATTGTCAGAAAAAGATCTGAAAAGGAGAGTAGAGTTTAATACTTGGGCACTGAGTACTGGGTGATTACACTTGAGGAGAAAAGAGAAACATTTTGACATGAATTTTATTAAATCTTCTGTCTTTTAAGTGGAGGCAGTTTGTAAGTCCTATCAGTTTCCAAAGTCTGTCTTTGTCCCCAGTTTATAACTGGTTTAATCTGAGGAAATCTAAATGCAGTCCAGAGGCCAAGAGAGAGGGAGAACCGTGCTGTTCATACAATGACCTGATCAACACTCTGACAATTCAGTGTAGGAGTGTGGCCAAAGGAAGCTGCTGAAAAGTAAAAAGTACACACAGTCTTAATTACGTCACAATCACTGGCATGTGTATTATGGGATGGCCCACACTCCTTTGTCCCCTACGTCATTGAAACTCAGTGTCATTGTCCTGCTGACAACCTAAAAGGCACCATGTATGTGCAACTTTGTGTCTCTAGTCTCGTCCCAGTTTTTGAAGGTGAAGACAGCTGACAAATCTTTAGCTTGGGGCTAGCCAAATCTGACACCATGATGTAGCACCTTGGCAACACGGGCTCTGGTTTATGCCACACCTATGACATATTCTCCTGCTACTATTAAAAGTGATGACCATCTGAGAGACACATTATTTACTGTAAACTTTTCATATTCAAGTCCCCCAAATGCATCCCAATACTATTCTTAAATGGAAACATCTCATTTTCTCATTCTTTCACAAATCTAGGTATCTGTCTTGACATACCTTTGTGATTTGTTTGCTTTCTTCTTCCTAAAAGATGGAGGAATATGAATGATTACTCCAAATTCTTTAAGTACTCCTGGAGAAACTGTCTAATCAAAACATGCTCTGGAAGTTTATCTTGAGATACCAGTATAACATGGTAGTCCCCTTCATTCAGAGAAGGGACTGGCTTCACTGCAGTTGTGTTGCTCCATGTGAACATGGTTGTAGTGGAACAGCAAGCTTTAAATGGTAGCAGCAGCAAGGGATAAGGGTACAGAGTACGGTTTTGGGGGTCAGACTGAGGATGTTTAAATAGTAGATATACCAACAATTTTCTCTGTGAATGTTGGCCAGAAAATTGGCCTCTCTGAACCTTAATGTACTTATCTGTGGGTAGGGAAAATCATTATCTCCCACTTAGGGGCTGTAAGGATGATAATCTATATAATGGACCTGAGACCCTGGCTAACACACAGTAGCTATGCAATAGCGATTATTGATAATATGTTTCCACACCCACAGTACATGTATTTATAAATATTATAAATTTATAAAAATATTAACATTCAATGTAAATATTATAAATTATAAAATAAATTATAAATTTATTGAAAACCATAATTCATCTCCCATTTCTAAGAAGAAAAGAATGATTTTTTTCTTCTACTACATATAATATGCCTTTTAGTAAGCTGCTGTTACTGATAGTGATTCATGTAGTATGTTCTGGCAATATTTACTCAATGTTATTATACAGATTATTTACTATCCATAATTGGCTTGGGAAGGCAGAAGGGGAGAATTTAGAGTTCATCATTACAAGATTTTCTAAATAGTAGAAATCAACATTCAGAAAGCAATGTGATGTTGACTTTGCTAATAATTTAAATTCATTACCATGTATTTTTCTGTTTCACTCTTTTCAGAGGCTGAATTAACCGAAGATGCTTCTGCTTGAAACTAATTCAATTTTGTCTTTTTCTGTAAAAATATCTAAAAGTCCTTGCTGACTCTGATATTTCAGGGCTAGATATTAAGAGATTAGACAGCCCAGACACCTTTCCCCATTATAATTTCAGATTTGATGCCATTACACTTACATGCTTACCAGTGCCCTATGACATTTTAATTAGCCAGGAGACTGTTAGTGCTGATAATCAAGCAGCCTACCAAGAAGTAAATTATGCGGCCAACTCAAGCAACTGTCACAGTTGAGATCATCAGATAAATTAATTGCCATATAATACTTCACATGTTTCATTCCTGCAATTATATATATATATATATAAAAAATATATTAAAAATAGATAAAATTATTTAAATAAATAAAATTAGAACTGAATATTTCAATGGTGGGTCAGTTGGTTTCTCTAGGACAAAAATTCCTGAAAAGTTTGTTATTAGTAGTGGATGACAGAATATACAAATAGCTCATACAACTTAAAAACAAAAAAACAAACAATTCAATCCAAAAATGGGCAGAAGACCTAAACAAGCAATTCTCCAACGAAGACATGAATGGCCAATAGGCACATGAAACAATGTTCACAATCGCTAATTATCAGAGAAATGCAAAGCAAAAATACAATGAGGTATCACCTTAGATTGGTCAGAATGTCCATCATTAAAAAGTCCACAAATGATAAATGCTGGAGAGGGTGTGGAGAAAAGGGAACCTTCCTAAACTGTTGGTGGGAATGTAGTTTGATGCAGTCACTATGGAAAACAGTATGGAGATTCCTTTAAAACCTAAAAATAGACTTACCATATGATTCAGCAATCCCACTCCTGGGCATATATCCAGAGAAAACTAATTTGAAAAGATACATGCACCCCAATGTTCATAGCACTATTTACAATAGTCAACACATAGAAACAACCTAAATGTCCATCAACTAAAGACTAGATAAAGATGTTGTGATATGTGATACACACACACACACACACACACACACACACACACACACACACACACACACACACACACACACACACACGATGGAATACTACTCAGCCATAAAAAAGAATAAAACAATGCCATTTGCAGCAACATAGATGGACCTGGAGATCATCATTCTAAGTGAAGAAAGCCAGAAAGAGAAAGAAAAATACCATATATCATTAATACATGGAATCTAAAACAAAACAAAACAAAAAGAAAGATAAATAAACTTATTTACAAAACAGAAACAGACTTAGAGACATAAAAAACAAACTTATGGTTACCAGACAGGAAAGAGGGTGGGAAGGGATAAATTGGGAGTTCGAGATTTGCAGATACATGCTACTATATATAAAATAGATTAAACAGCAAGCTCCTACTGTATACCACAGGGAAATATATTCAATCTTGTAGTAACTTATAGTTGAAAAGAATATAAAAGTGAATATATGTATGTTCATGTATGACTGAATCACTATGCTGTTCACCAGAAATTGATACAACGTTGTAAACTGACTATACCTCAATAATAATAAAAAAAAAATATATATATATATATATATATATACAAAAGGTAGAAATCTGTTTTCATAAATGAGTTTTTATTGAAACAATATAATGGCTTATACAGAAAACCCAAGATAAACTAAATGTGTAAGAATACAGGTAAAAAAATTGAATTATTTATAATAGAAATAAATTTAGAAACAACTGATAGCATAATCAAAGGTAATTGATAGCTACCATCCTGATAAACTCACTCATTGGACTATTACACATTAGGGAAAATTAAATAGGGATGCTTTTCCTCAGCTTGAGCAAAAAATAAATAAGCAAGTTGTAGAATGAACCGGACAGTATTCTCCCATTTATATAAAATGTAAAAATATAAAAAGTGATGCTATATATTTTTGTTGATATTTACATGTGTAATAAACTTATGAAGACACGAATAGGAAAAAAAAAACAGTGCAGTAGTTAAATCTGTGAGGGCAGTATAGAGTAGGGATGATGGGATTGTGGAAGGTTACCTCAGGGACCTTAAATAGCACTGGTTGTTTTATTTCATAACCTGGATAGCGAGTACACAGGTTTTTATTATACTTTTATGGACACCTTTTTATGTTTGAAATAGTTCATAACAGAGCTTTCCCTACGATGCGGGCCTTTTCAGTGAGATTCACAGGGGCCACAAATATTCTCACAATCCGGGCATCTTCTGAGTTGCTCTTATCCACATCTCGTCCCCAAATATCTTTGACAAGTGTCCTCAAGTCTTGTTCATCGCGAGTCTCTAATCATTTGACCAGAGGAGACATTAACCACAGTCTGTGACTTGGTGTCAATTAATACAATGGACTATGCCTCCTTTCCTTCTCCCTCCACCCCATGATTCCAGGACTGCTGTATTCTGGTAAAGGAGAAACAAAATATAAATTTGTTTTGGATTTAGAGCTCACACAATACTCTAAAGGACAGCACTCCAAACTATAAAGTCATCTCCCTGCCATTTCCTTAATTGTGTTTTCAATTGTCCAGTTTATCATTCATCTTATAAGAGCAGCTGCTTCTATGTTGTAGGCCAGTGAATTCCATAGGCAATGGTCCATGTTTCAACTTTTAGGAAGAGATTCAGCCATTGTTTTGGAGCGCATCATTGGACATAAAAGTAGTTTGTGAATTTGCAGCCTAGCAGGGCTACCATCTGCAAATCCAGAATAAAGTCCATCCCAGTGCAGGTATCACAGCCCCACAATGCTGGAAGGAATCCACAAATGGTCGTCTTTCTCCATGGAGCCGGCTGGTTGGCCAGGCTGGGAAAGATACAGACTGTTGGGCTGTGCTGTTGGTAGTTTGGACCCCTAGGAGTTGTCTTAACCAGATCACATTGCTTGGAGGACATCCATGTCATACAGCCTATGAATTACTTTCATCTTAGGCGTTACATTCTCTTTGTTCGTGAACCCTCTGCACAAGCAGGAGATGGTTAGGGATGTTCTTAACATCTGTATGATGGGCTGTTTTGTCCACCTGCTTATTGAGATTCCTCTGCACTGAATAACCTTTGGCGAGACTCTGCATGGGATAGAGGTTTCTTCTTCAACCCCTGAGCCCATTCTGAGACGTCTCTTCACATCGCTCCTCTGCGGACATCCTTGTCATCAATTGTCTAATTGTATGCTTTTCAAATTCCTAAGCATCAAGCAATGCCCATGAATTTATATTTTCAGCTTTCTCTCATTCTAGGGAAACTGGACAGTTGAATGTATTGCTTGAGGTTATGCCCACTGGGAGGATTTCCTTTATCTCTGTCTCAGGGCCACTGCTGAGCAGGGGTATAATGCTACCATAGTCTACTTTTTGCTAGTGCCAACATACAGTGTGGTTCCAGCCATCAATATTCCCTCCATAGCAACTGGCCGTCAGAAACCACCTAGGAGGCCGTAGACACGGATGGAGGGAGTAGTCACACTGGGAATATGTTATCTGTTCCTACAATGTATTTTTGCCTCCTGGATCTGTTCAAGACTGGTGCTATACACCACACTTCCACCTGATGGCGTGTTGTTTACTGCTGGGTCTGATACGGAGTTTGGAGAGTACATAGCTTGCCGAGGGAAGTTTGGATTACACAGTCACATAATGTCCCTAAACTCCCTGTAACATTCCAGGACCTTTTGATGAAAGAAGAGTTACATGACGAAGGCATCACGACCCTGCTGAAAACCCAAGTCTCATTCTCTTGGGACTCCCTGTCCTCCCTTGGGACATCCACATCTGCCCAGATTCCTCTGGAACCTTTGCATCTGAGGGGTCAGCCCTTGATTATTTTCTCCAGTGAGTGGCATATTCTCAAAGTGGTTAATTCAGAAAAAAAAACTTTAAAATCTTTTTGGTATTTTGGACACAGAGCCCAAGCTGTTACTGAAAACTTATGTGAGTGTGTCCGTGCGGCAGCAGGGAAGACGGAGCAGAATCACGCGGGAGATGTGCTTTGGCAACACTGAATGATGCGACAACACTGTTTGCTAAAGCGACTGCAGTGCAAAGGCAAGTTAAACATAGCCTCCTTGTGGAGAACATGCGAATAGCTGATCCAGGCCTTTACGGAACCCCAGGCAGGGACAGAGCTGGGGTGAAAGAGCAGGTGAAGAAAGGAAACTTTTGTATTGTTGTATTTACACATTTCTCCCAGCATCTGCCCTTGTCTTACTTGTTTTTACTGACTGTAAGAGAGAAAGCTGAGTTACCTTCTCCATGTCAGACGTCTAATGGAGAACATACACGCTCAGCCCTTCATTAAGAAAGAAAATAAAGAGACGGTAAGTCGCTTCATGAACTGAAGCAGAGAAAAGTGAAATTACAACAGCAATGAAGCCAGGTGATTAACGGAAATTAACACATTTCTGTGACGAACAAACGAAATTGAGAAGTGGAAAACTGGTCGCGATGTGCTCCTACTGTGCTCTCTTTAATTGATGCCAGGCTGTTCCTGACTGTGGAGGCAGCATTTTCAGTACGTGAGTTTATAAATGAATTTCCCCAGTACCAAGCTGAACAGCTCATTAAGTTTTATTCCGTTTTTTTTTTTTTTACTTGAATGTAAGACCTCATGTCATATTCCCGTGAAAGGATACAGCAAAACAATGCCAGCTGCTAAAGAGCAACTGTCAGCAGGGGTAGCAGTGGGAGCGTATGTCACACTGGCTCCATTTCTCAGCCATCAAATATGTAGGTGTGTGAAAAAGCAGCCGTCTACCACCCTAAAACGGACTCACCCCCAAATGTATGGTCACCAGCTTGCTTTCTTTTTCCTCTATGGGAAAAATGATGGTGTGCATTTTGGTTTGGCTTTGTATTATTTGGCTATTTACATGATAGAAGGTACAAAAGAAGAGAAGGAAAGGCCCAGTGTTACTAAGGATCCTGTTCCATTAATACTCAGGGGGAACATCTGCCTTTCAAGGTCAACAATGCAGTGATTCTTCAATGAAAGACGTGTGTCTCAGTGAACAAGTCACAGGAAAATTACTATGGAGTCCTTGGCATATATAACAGAGAAAAGTGTGGAAAAAAGAATTATTCATGAAAAGGTTAGTGCTTCCAGCGGATTTGCATGAATGGGAACACAAGCTTTGCAACAACTGGGGTAAAGTGTGCTACCAAAGAGACAGGGCAAGGTAGAGAGTTCTCCGTCTGGACACACGGACGCCTTCACCGCGGCTTTCTAGACGTTTTAATAACGACTCACACTGTAATTCTGACTCTCCCTGCCTTTCCTTCTCCCTTTACCTTCTGTCACCTGCCCTTTCTCTTTTGTTTTTTTCTTTCATTAAATTTTCTTTAACTGTCTGACGTCTTTATTCTTGGCATTTAAAGTCAATTTAATTCCACCCCTTCGAGTGCTTCAGCTCCCAGTTATCAGGATTTAATGTTAAGTTCTGGTGAAGAAGCAGCTTAAGGCAATGGGGAGAACATGGAGTTTGCAGACACAGCAGCCAGGTTGTGCTCCTGGCTCGTCACTTACTAGTGGGGAGGTCAGAAGGCATTCTTGAAATTCACTGAGACCCAGTTTCCTCACCTGTGAATGGGAGCCAGGAACACCTGTGCTAGCTCTCATCACCACACCTCCATCCACAGCCCAGGCAGACCTCTCTTCCAGAATGCTTTCCTATGATTCTGCGCTTCACTAGTCACTACTCACCCACCCTCCAAGTCTGCCTGGAGAAGCCTTCCCAGAGCTCACACGTGGAATGTGTGCTGCTTCTGCACTCTCTCAACATCATGGGCCATATTTCTATTTCAGCACTTAACACAGCCTATCAGAAGTGTATTTATGTGACTAACTCTCACTGAACCAGAGGCTCTGTGAAGGTAAAAGTCATGCCTTCTTACTCTTGATCTTCCAGCATCCAGTACAATGCCTGGTCCAGGGGAGCTGCTAAATAACTAAATGTTTGTAAACTGAATTATTCTCTAAACTCTGACTTGTCTTCAAGATGAAATCATACATGGTACTTAAAGAACCCAGTGTGCCCGACCCGTAGTTAGTTTTCGTGTCTGCCTAATTTAATTTGAAAAACCATGACAACTCAATGAGAAGAGATTATTTCATAGACTGCTTTTGTTTCTCAGATTGACGTTAGTCACAGACTAGATGGCCTTGAGGCATCAGTCAAGCTCTGTTCTCCCAGGGTAAATAGAGCATGTCATCACCCAGCCTTTCTTCCTGGTGCTTAATGGGCACAAATTAGTTATTTGCTGAAGGAACGACATGATGAAACATCATCACCCCGTGAAGCCCTTTTATGCTCTTCTTGACATATTTAGACACCTCCTTCTCTGAAATCCCACATAATTTTGTTATATTTTTATTATAGTGCTTTACAGATTGTACATGTCTGCTTACCCCACCAAACTATGACATACTCCTAAGCATGCACTAGTCCACATCGCATTCAGTCTCAGCACCTAGGACAGTGCCTGATAGAGTCAATGTTTAATAAACATTTAGAAAATTGAGCTTTATCAAATGTTAACCAGACTAACGTTCTAATTTTCCCTCTGGATCTTCCTTTCATCCAGTGTGCTAAAATTCTACCAAATCTAACTTTCTTAGGAAGTTTAAAAACACACTCACTACAGTGGCACCACCTAATTCATTCCATAAATTAGAAATTCCAAATGAATTACTCATTAGATCCTGAAAATGGAATACTTAGTGCAGATAAGTTAAAATAATAAAAAATTCAAACCAGTGAACTGACAATAAAATTTCCCATAGGCATGTAAGTCATCTATTGCATATTTCCATCTGATAATGCTGGACTCAAGCTAATATTTACATAAAATGCTCCCAGGCTAATCATGCTTGGTAGGAGTTACGGTAACCCACTGCCATTTAGGCATGTGCTCTTCAGCAGAAGAGACTTAATCTGCTAGGTGACCTTCTTCTGATGTTTCATCATGCAGGTAACATATCCTGAATTAAAAGTTCTAAATTTGACAAGAAAGGGAAGAAGCAATTGATGATTTTTAGTTTCTAATGCCCTTTCTATTTCGTAAGAGGTTCCTTAGTCAGAGACATCCAGGCAATTTTGGAGAGCTACTCTGTATTCACAATTCATTCTGTGTGTGCCGAACATCTGTGTCTATTATTGGTAGAAATGAAGATAAATGAGACCTCCTGGAGGTCTTCTAGGGTCTCTTGAGTAAGAGTGCTTGAGTACAGCCAACTGGGGAAGAGATTCACTTAAAGCCAACAGGAAGGCAGGAAATGTGTAATCATTCTCTGGCTTTTGAGCCAGAGCACTGGCCTTACTAGCATAGTGGGAGCCATTTGCATGCCTTCTGTTCAATGTGACAACACGGGAAATTACAAAGATCTTCACTGTGATGAGACACAGCTCGAGGACGTATGATGTTTGATGTGGTAAGGAGTGAATCATACAACAGTCACTCATACAAATTAAGTTGAAATACACATGAGGACAAGAAGTTAAGTTGACAGAGCAGTGAAAGAGTTGGTACTATTGCTGTGGAGAATAAAGTGATAAAAATCATGGGGTCAGGAAAGGGAGTGAACATAGGGAGAAAGTAGATGGAAAAACTGGTAGTCATTGCAAAACCAAATAATCAGATGTAATGTGAGGAAATGACAGATGGAAAGAGACAAGGTTTTAGTCAAAGACTGAAATACTTCTGTTTAATATATTAGGAGAGGAGAGTACCAGCTTATTATTAGAATATGTTATTGCATGAGGATATGACCATGGGAAGGCTTGGCTGAGGTACAGTGAAAATGACTATCAGGAAATGAGAAGGGTTAAATATTTTGAGACCAAGAAGTTGAATGGCTCATCTGTGTGGTAATAGAACTTGGCAGGAAGTTGAGATTATGACTAGGCCCAAAATTCTGCCAAGAATATGTGGGACATGCAAGAGGTTTGGAGATGACAGCAATAATCAGAATCAGTGGATTGCAAAATACATAACTTTGTAAGAGCAGAAGGTTTGCCAACTTAGAGGAGTATCTTAGTCCAGGCTGCTATAACAAAAATCCCACAGACTGGGGGGCTTAGACAACAAATTCATTTCTCACAGTTCTGTAGGCTGTGAAGTCTAAGATCACGGTACTGGCAAATTAGATGTTTGGTGACAGCTCACAGATGTCCATGGCCATCTTTTCACCGTGTCATCATGTGGCAAGGGGCACAAAAACTCCAGGGTCTCTTTTTGTAAGGGCACTAATTCCATTGATGTGGGATCCAACCTCATGACCTAATCACCTGCCAAATGCTCCACCTCCAAATATCACATTGGAGATAGGGTTCAACATAAGAATTTTGGAGAACACAAATATTGAGTCCATTGCAGGGGGTAATGGGGCCCAGAACACAATAGATACCAATTTACCTCCTACACCTGAGGTAACTGAGGAGTGGGAGAATAAACAGAGTCCACTCAACACAGCTGCCTTGAAGGCACTGATCTTGGACCACAGCCAGGTTTTGGTTAAAAGAGGAAAGTCAAAGAGAATATCATGACAAGTTTTGAAATTAAAAGAAGTAGAAAGTGATTGGGACAGGAAGAAGCACAGAGCTAAATGAAACAGAAGAAGCTGAGGAATATGGCTTATATTTTCAGAGAAAACTAGGATGAGAAGGATATGGGGGATTATATAACAGTAGGCAGCAAATATTCTAACTTGATTATTCCCAGAGTGTCCAAGAAGATGGTAAGACTCTGGTCTCTCCAGAGAGTTAGGAGTGATATAAATTGAGGCTAATTCTGAGTGAGTTCAAGGCCAAGTGTGTAGGCAGTGAGTTTAACTCGCTTCCAGGAACCTCATGTTGGATAAAGGTGACACACGCTGAGAGTAAAGATTAAGAACACTGATAAACTTTTAAAATACACAACCTGATCACTCTGGTTTCTCTAAGAACAACATTACCAGTACAGATAGAGAATCTCAGAAGATCTTTGGCATAAAACGTTATTTTCCCTGATTTGAAGAATAAAATATTAAATTTAGAAGGAAGGTGAAAGGAGATAGCATAATCATTTCTGGCAAGATAAAACTACATGATGTTTAATAAGGTCTGAAGGTCTGAAATTTCTGGTAAGGTTGTGGAGAGACTGGAAACACTAAGAAATTCTTCCTCCCTTAGTTCCTTTTAAATACCTGTATTAGTTTTCTACTGCTGTGCAACAAATTACCACTAATTTGGTGGCTTAAAACAGTAAACACTTATTATATAGAAATTTCTGTTGGCATGGTTTAACTGGTTCATCCACTCAAGGTCTCCCAAGGCTCAAATGGCTGCTTTCCTATCCCAGAAGTGTAGAGCTCACTTCCAAAATCATTCAGGTTTTTGGCAGAATTCATTTCCTTACAGCTGTGGAACTCATGGCAGCTTGCTTCCTCAAGACCAGTGGGAGCAATTCTCCGCTGCTTCCAGTCTCTGAGCTCAGGGAAACCCTAAGCCCTCTTATAAAGGATTCATCTGATTAGATCAGGCCTATCCAGGATAATCCACCTTTTGATTAACTCAAAGTCAACTGATTAGGGACCTGAATGACATTTGCAAAATGTCTTCTCCTTTCCCATATAACATGACATAATCATGGGAGTGATTTCCCACCATATTCATTGGTTCAGTCCACACTGTGGGGAAGAGGATTATACAAGAGCATATAGGTATCCTGGGATCTATTCTAGAATTCTGCCTAATACAAGATCCAAACAACAAAATTCCAGGTTATCCAAGACTCTAATAGAATTGTCTATAAATAACTACTCACATATGATGAGACAAAAAACTTTACCCTCTTTGGCTACATGTTCACTCATTTTTCTCTGGCTGAGACCTAGAAAATGTTCTATCACTGTGTTTCTCAACCTTTTTGTTTGCTTGCTCTTTATTCCCCTGAAGAGCATTTTTAGACTTTTTCCCCCTAATATGAAAATTTAAAACCACAGATATACTTAATACTTGTTTATATGCTATACATCTGTGCTTTATACACAAAATAGTAAGATTATGCTCTTCCCTCCCCCAAAGAACCTATTTTTATCCACTTAGAAGTTGTACAGCCTCTGCTAAGCAATCATTTTCTATAAAATCAATGGCACATTAATACATAACTAATCACTGTGCCCTTTTCTTCCTGTTAGTTTTGCTATCCAGTAGTGATACCAGTTCCCATGTTCTGTCTACATTTTGGTAATGGAATTCTGTAATGTAAAGACGAGTGTGGTTTGATGTTTAGTAGGATTTGGAGAACCTATATCCCAGTCTTGAATGTGTAACTAATTTTCGATGTGACCTTCGGCCAGCTGAGCAAGATTTCGGTGGTGCCATTTCTTCAGTATTTCAGAAGAGTACAGTATTGTAAGGTAAAACTTGGTTATAATAGAGAAAATTAATTTGACATGTCTAAAGTCCTTCCTAGAAGAAGAGAGGATAATTCTTTATCATTTTAAAAGGATAGATGAGGAAAAATGAAGTTTCTATTCCAGGAGCAGGGGTTCAGGGATAAAAAGATGTATAAATTATGTCAAATGTCCTTTAATGATGTTGCCAGCTCTCATTTGAATTCTGTGGAGGTTCATTATGTTGGAGCAGGGGCCAAGGATAGCACCTGTGATCATAAAACAATGACTGAGCTTGTAATCAACCAAAGTTCATGAAATCTTAGGCTACTTTTTAACATATTCCCACCTCCTAACCCTTGGGGCAGCTTTGCCATCTGAAACATTCTTTCTGGAGCCATCACAGGTTTGTTTTTACGGTGCAAAACAAAGAGGATGCCCTGGTACTATTATTAACCATTACCCCAGACAGCAAGCAGTACATGCTGATTCTTTAGTACACATGACAAGCATAAGATTTTTAGGTGGTTCTTTGCAAGACTTCAACTAAAACAAGGTTTATGTTCTTCAGATCCTTAGTTGTACTGCCATGGTTTGAACAATTTAAAAATATGGGCAACATTCCAAGGTTTGAGATGTAACTTTTATATACTAAAACTTTAACTTCATATTTTGAGTTTTCCACAAATGAAAAGCACATGAATAAAGACATTTGGCATGGTATTCTACCAAGACTGACTGAGGGAGTGAAAAAGTGTAGAGTACAAGGCACATCTAAAGAATCAGGTTGGAGTTCATTAATATCATGCTTTTGAAATTAAATTTTACTTTTTACGTATCTTTGTGGGAAAATGTGCCTCTGTTCATTTTGCCATGAGCAAAATGCTCAGCATCTTTGAAAGCCCCTCTACTATTCTGTTTTTATGGGCATTTCTACAACCGTGAGAGTCTCTGCCCTGATGAAATCAACATTATTATTTCAGACACAACTAGGATCCATATTGTAAGTAAATTATTTCAACATCATTTTTCTCCCAGAACACTAATAAAATTAGTATTTCCTCAGACTGCGTATAGAAAAATCATGTCATTGTGAGGCTGAAAGTGACACAAATATCACACTTGTATTGATAGACACGGTTTAGCAGAGTTGAAGCTGGAAGAATCGACTTCAGGGGAGTTAGACGATTTCTAAGCATTTAGAGAGCAGAACCCATCCCCCAAAGATTAAAACTGAAGCTTCCTTTACAAAACACTACTATTTGGAAACGAAGCATACATTTCAGACCCAAATGCTTGATTTATCTCCATCTCTATTTGTGGAAAGCAACTGTTGTGCTAAAGAAAATTGGGCTCACTGGCAAATCTAGTGTGGCAGGAAAGCATGCCATGAAGTTATAGATCCAGGCTGTCTGCCAACCCCTGCCCCATAAATACTTCCTCTTTTCCATCTGTGATCATCTTTGTCTCCCTTTAGAACACCTCTAAAGCCTTTTGAGTTACCTGACATACCTACACGGATTACTTATTCTGCTCTCTTCATAAGAGTGTCAACAGAAAGAGCAAAGAGTGTCATTCATCAATCCTTTTTTTTTTTTTTACAAGGGTCAAGTTGAAACTCACTATAGTCACCCTGAGGGGAATTTAGGATGGGGCAAAGAGGGTGAAATATTCTGTGCTTTGGTTATAGGGGCCCCTAGACAGTTAAGGTGGGTATCTCAGGAAGAGCTTCAGTGACCTCAGAGTCTTTTATCTTCAAATACATAAAAAAGCTGCAAAAGCATTAACTTGAGATACCCATTCTTTGTGATTAGCAGTCATCTTTTACTAAGATTTTACACTTGACTACATGTATTGCCCAGCCAAAAAATTCCTCTATCTACTGACTCCCCTACGTGTTCAGTCCAGTCCCTTCAGACCTACTGACAGGCTGTTTCCCAGCTATAATCCTCAGGAAGGTACCAGAACAAAACTTAACTCACAACTTTTTTTTAAGTTGACAAGGGTGTAGAAACAGGGGCAGGATGAAATGACAAACTTTTGAGAAGCACACGGGGTAGGCTGTGCCATTCTACTCACTGAAGACTCGCCACAGACAACCATAGTCTGATTTTTTTACCCTTTATGGAAGTACTGGGGATTGAACCCACAGGACTTTGTGCCTGCTAAGCATGCACTCTACACTGAGCTGTGCCCACCCCGCATAATCTGACTTTTAAAATACGACATTCCTAAAACTGTCCCTTCACTTAACCAGTGCAAACATGCCTGGAATGGATCTCCTTGCCTGTATTCAGTTGTTCACATCTTCCTTATCCATCAGAATACGGCTCACTGGTTCCAAGCCACCCTGGTTCCCCGCTCCCTGGTACCATCACCATTGCTACTTTTAAAGCAGCACTTACAGCACATATTGCAATTGTGTGTCTACTTCTGGCTCAGTGTGCAAGTGGAGAGCTCTACTAGGGTAGAAACAGTACCTTATTTATCTTCATTTCTAATACCCATCAGTGCCTGGAACTTAATATGTGGTCAGCTAAATAAATTAATAAGTAAATGAGTACACTTAATATGTGATCAGTTGAATAAATTAGCAAATAAATTAGCAAATGACTCAAAGTCTATATTCTTAAGACTTACTCTTGTCCAAGCCAACTTTTTTTTTTTGGACTAGATCAAGTATTTTATCCAGATATGTCATGACTGGACTTGCAAAATATGAATACAGACAGATTTGTGGAAAGGCCACAGTTTTGAGAAGCACTCACCTTTCATAATGACTACTTATCCATGAAGGTAAACAGAGGATATCTCTACCACCTATACAACTTAATTCCACATGCCCAAACTATCCATCTGTTATGTGACCAAAATTTTTTTTTGGGGGGACACAGCAGTGAAAGAAAGAAGACAGTTTATAATCTAGCAGATGGCAATTTATTTGTGCTTCTTTTTGTGTTAAGCACTGTAGTAAGTACTTGATGAGTATAATTTCTTTTAATCTTCAGTACCTCCATATGAAGTAGCTAACCTTATTGTTCCTGTTTTTGTAGTGAGGACATTAAGGTACAGAGGGACTCACATAATCTATGAGGTTTCGAACTTGTTTCCATGGCTTAAATTTCAGAGCATTTTAAAAATTATAATTGCTGTCATTTTGGCAAAACTGTGGTTGCAAAGTTCCTAGTGTTTACAGCAAAAAGGATTATCTGAATTAAGAATGATAGATCAATATATTCCTCTTAGAATGCATAGTAAAGAAAGATTCCCACAATCGAAAAGAAGCAATCTCAGAAGAAGTAAGTTACTAAGTGTATCTGTCTTCTCAAAAAGAAAACTATTACCATTAAAGAGCAAAGTCCAATAACATGTTATAAACAAGTAACATAAATCTGGCTATAATAGCAAAAATGTACTGTATCCACCCCCATCCATTTATTTTATTAATGTACAGCATGTTTCAAATCTAGCATGATTTTCTTTTTAAGTTAACACAATCTCAGCTTTTTTTTTAACATGTGCAATTCAGAGCTTCCGTCTTCTATTTGTCAATTGTTTTCATAGCATGCATTATTCAGTCATATCTCTGGGGCTTCTAGCTCTTTGCACACTGTGATCACGTGACTTTAAAATGCTAAGCAAAATCCAAGTACACTGGTTTAAGAGAATAAGATTTGAAACAAAATTTTCATAAAGTCATAGGAAGTGACCTCAGAAAAAGTAACAGATTCAAAATATGATTGAAGCATCATATATTCTAAACCAATATTACTGTAGGATCATCAAATTCTTATATATCTAAGTTACTAATTTCTCCATAGCAAAATAACCAAAAGAAAGTAACTAAAAGATCCCTGTTTTCTTCATCTGTCATTGTTTACCTCATCCTTTCCCCTTCTCACTCAGAGAGAATCCACCATCCTCTGTATTCCCACTGCACTTTGCCTGCACTTCTGTTAAAGGCCTTATTTCACAGAGCCTGGTATTTGAAGAGTTCGTTGTTTGTTTAGTTGTCTGTCTCTCCAATTAAATTGTAAATTCCTCAAGGGAAAAGGCTATGACTTATTTATCTTCCTAACATCCCACAGACCTTAGCACAGTGAAGTACACAAAACAGGAACTAAGAAAATATTTCACAAATGAGTGATCATCATACTACTTAAAAAAAAAATCAAGAGCATTAAAGGACGCCAGTAATGTATCCATATGGTATTCTGCCTCAAAATATTATAGAACCCTCTTGGTGGAATATGTCAACCCTCTTCATGTATATGTATTTTCACAAAACCGAAATCCAGGGATTGATGCAGAAGAGTTATAAACAGTCTTATTAGAGACCCTTAAGCATCAACCAATGCTAAGGCCATATCACTTCTTCAACAGATCAAAAGAACTTGAAACCAACCATTCAATGACTCATTAACACCAGCCTGATAATAACCTTGAGTTGAAGTGGAAGTTGCTGCCTCAGGATGAGGGGCACAGACTCCAGAGAGAGACTATCTGGGTTCCAAACCTCTATCATTCACGTTACTTCTAAGGAAATTTTAAGTTAGTTATAAGTAAAGAGTCTTTCCTTATAACATTACGTTGGTGGAAGACTTTCTGTGAGGACGAATGAGATAATGCATATGAAGCAATAAACACAGTGCTTGGCACTTAGTGAATGACTGCACCATTGCCATCATCCTCGAAACTGGTGTGCCTAGACTCAAGACCTCTAGACTTAAGTTTTTCTGACCCCAGGTTTCCAGAACGTCACTACACCGCCAGCCTTTGCTCAACTTAGAGTATCAAATGTCAGTGATTGTGAGTAAGGTTTGGAAATTAAATACAGAATACCAGTTAAATTTGAATTTCAGATAAGCAAAAAATACTTTTTATGAGAAGTATGCCCTATGTAATATTTGGTATATACATATACTAAGATTTCATTCATTATTTATCTCAGATTTGAATTTTACAGGGTACCCTGTACTTTTATTTGCTAAATCTGGCAACTCTCACTCAGAAATATCAACAGCAGTCCCTTGCCTCAAGCCCTCACAGATGAACACAAGTTTGGAGAGTCTGCATTTTAATTGTGTCCCCATTCACTCAAATTTAGGTGTTAGCAATTAATCAAAAGTCCAGAACAGGGACCCAGTCTAGCAAGGAAATGCTGGGCTGCTTTATTCTAGCTTAATTTGACTGAGTTGTTTTTACTTTTGGAAGACATGGCATATTTGACAGGAGCTAGCTCTATGTCAAACTCCAAATCTCCAGTTTTATTATTTTTCTACCATTAAAATATCTGGTGATAGTTGTATAGAGGTGACCTATAATTCAAGTGCCTGTACATTCTAGAAGCTTTGTCTAAGAAAATAAGGCTACATCAACACACATGCCAATAAAGAATAGCCAAAACCAGCTCAAAGTGTTATCTAGGGGGAGGATTTTTGGTTACATCTCCAGCAATCGGTAGACATAATTCTTTCTTTTACTAATTAGTCGTGACACAGAGTTTTAGCGTTCCCTTGGTCAAGCATATCTTAGCCTGGAATCAAAGAAGCAATATTAACTGTGTTGAGCAGAATCTAGCCCCAACCTTACACTTCATTTCTGACATTCAGATATTTTGCATGAGGGTTCTTTTTCAGAGTATGATGTGAGGTACTTTAAATACTTCACAGATATCTGCAGTATGAAGACAGACTACATGATTATCTTTTCAAAAATACATACACGTATACGTGTATGAATGTGTGTGTGTGTGTATATTCAAGACTGGACAGTCTATTTTATAGAGACGTTATTTTGGATAAAATGAATTATTTCTATAGCTAATACTACAAGTTGTTTAGACTCAGAGTTTTCTGGCTACTCATCTTACAGATATGTCACATCTCCCACGTGACTCGAAGTTTCTCCAAATAAACACATTTTTACATAGCCAACAACATCTCTATTTATCCTCTTATCCTGCTTTATAGTGTTTCTTAGTACTTGTTACCTAGTTACTTGATATCATAGCGTGTGTCTTTATTCTAAATATTTCCTTCCACTAGAATGTAATATCACTAAGGTCAGAGGTTTTGTTTTCTTGGTCATAGTCATGGTCTCAGTGTCTACAGTAGTGATAAGAACATGGTAACCACCCAATAAGAATAGCAGTTACTCTTTGTTGAGTGGCTACTATCTGCTATGCACTGTGCAAAATGATTCTTATCCGACAGGGGAAATATATGGTTTTGTTGTTCATAAATATCTTCAAGGATGGATCCAGGCAACTGAGAGCTTTACTTTACTGAAGGAAGCAATCATTGATAAGTGTGGAAAGTCAGAATTGAAAAGCTTTATTGCTCTAAACAGTTGTGCCTAAAAAACAGAAACATAAATACAGATTGTAGTAAATCAAGGAACTACCATTGGGACTTTGGGAGAAAAGAAGGAGGATGAAGAGTAAGAGGCATCTGAAAGAAGGGTCTGGAAAAAGAAAACTCAGTGCCTGGACTCAAATGAAGGACTTTTCAGGTGGCAGAAAGATATGTGATTCAGATTTTAAAGGAAAACATTATGATCATCTCATATAAATCATTCTCTATGTCTTCAGTGTAATGTTCTGTAAATTGTTTATTTCTTGTTAGTGTCTGTTCATTTCCTTTGATGGGATTAAAGAAACATGCCATGGCTTGCTTGCTCCAAGACATGTATGAGAAGACGAGAGGTGCCTACATGGTATCAGTCACAGACAAATAGAATCAAAGAATCTGTAACTCAGGAGTCACCATGTAGTCCAGTCTCCCACCTAATATGAAATTCCGTCCATCAGACTCTTAAAAGATGGCTTCTGTACGAGAATGTCAGTTGATAACAGATACACTTCACCAGTAAATCCATCGAGGTTTTTTTTTTTAACAGCTCCATATTTCTCTCCATTCAAATCCTTTCTGTAACTGACCTGAAACCCCCTTGTCTTGAACTTGCTTAATGTTACTTAATACATTTTTTAAGTGATATATTTAACAATTGGGACCCTGAACATTTCTTCCTTACATGTAACATTTTGAAAAAAAAAAAAAAAAAAAAAAACCTGAACATTTCTTCCTTACATGTGACAGCACAATGAAAATAGCTATATGCCTGGAAATAACATGGACTCAACACCTATTTGTTGAGTAAATTAAAAAAAAAAAAGCTTTTGTGCTACTATGCTCTCTAGTCTATTCTAAGAGTCTAATCATTCTTCTCCTTAGGGATCCTTTCACTGTGCTTTGAAAATAACAATAAACACAATCTCAATATATCAGAGGAACCTCTACACTCTAGTGCCACTTTTAAAGGGAAGTAAACTGAGTCAGAGAGCAGGAGGCTTTGTTCAAAGTCATAATGGCACAGGAGGGTCTGTGTGCAAAACAGATATTATGAGTTATGACACTTTGTCTAAAGGGGCATGGCACATAGACCAAAATAACAAGCAAGGAAAAAATTAGGCCCTGAAAAAAAACTGGCAGAAGGAAAGGAATAGAGATATTCAATAATGATAACAACCTTTCTCAGTTTCCTGGATCAACCCCAAAGAACATAAGCTAGTTTTTCTCTCAAGCATTGGTTGTAAGCACTACTCTTGAACTATCTTAGTATTTGGATTTAACAATTAATTCTCAAAGGATCAAATACATGTCCAAACATGTATCAAAGGACTGTGTCCCTCCTTACTCATACACAGAACTGTAATTGAAAAAAGTTAATCATCATAATACGTGAAGAACAGGAAGGGGGGACAAAATCTCCAAGAATGCAATATGAATATTAATGCCCTTGTTGGATACTAACTCACAGCAAGCATAAAGAAGTTAAATCCATACACTTTCAAAACATTCTATGTTGTTAAGCCAGGCAACCATCGTGCTCACAAAGGATTAGACGCAGACGACTGAGATGCTGGAATCCATAAACAGTTAAATGCCATTTATCATATTGATCAGAGAAAACCCAGCATAGCCCTTTTGCAGTGGGGTAAAAAAGAGTTTATCATATGAAAGAGTCCATCTCAGCGCAATGAGTTTCACCAAAGGTTATACAGGTAGGCGGGAGGAAGAACTTGTGAGGTTCCTCAGCTCACCTTCATATTAAAGGAAATTTCATTGGAAACATGGCCCAGTCTCAGCACCTGGCATTCAGGAGAAATTGTTTTCATCTTTCCACCTGCAGAGAAGTGAGGGTCATTTAGCTGTACCTAAATTATTAGTGTGAGTAGCCAACTCTGGGCTCTTGTTCCAAATAGAAGCTGGCTTCTGCAGTCAGCTGTGTGCATGGCAACCACCCACTGGCATCAACAGATTTGCCTGGTAAAAGAATCCAGAAATCAGTGTACGTGGATGCCAAACATATGAATAAGACACTTGGAGAAAAGATGCCGTGAAGAGAGGAGACACAAGGGAAGGATGGAGAAAGGACAATTCCAATTCATCTTGTTTTCCCTATTCTCACTCTCCACCTGAAGCAAAACAGAACACTTTTAAGTTTCCTATTTTTCCTTGCCTCCAGCCTCACTGTATTTACAGGCTCTTTCCCACACTCTAGCTGGAGATTTCTTTCGAGGCCATAAATATGATCTTGATTAAAAGTCTCACAACTGCACACAGAGTAAAGTTCAAGAGAAGTAGGGCTGCATGCAAAGTCCCTTACAAACTGAGTCTGCCTAGCTCCCCATAGCCCTCCCAACCACCACCAAACATACCCTGCACTTCAACCACACACAACTTTTTTTCTATCTGCCAAATTCTCCATGTTCTTTCACAATTCCACATCTTTAAAAACCAGGTGCACTCAATCTGAAATAACTTTTCCTGTCTTACATGTCTAGTTAGTCTACGCATTCCAGAATAATGTTACCTGTATGAGATCTTGTCCATCTTTTATAACTGACTTACTTGTTCCCGCCTATTAGACTTCTTATTGCAATGCACTGTAAACTCTCTACATGTGTATATAACGTTCTACCAGACCTCCGAAACACTGAGGGAAAATGTGTCATCTCCAAATTTTTCATTAACATTGTTTGTTGTGGGTATGTGGCTCAGTAATGGCTGTGTGATTTCCTTCAGAATATTTGCAATGTCTCCTTCCGTATGGAGATGTTATTAACTGAGCTTCTGAAAATAATAGTACAAACCTAAAACATCACGAAATAAGCTCAGCTGTATTTTAGTTAAGCCTGGTAGCTCCAGGGTCCACTACGGGCTGTCCTTGGATAACGAGGCTCTACCTTACAGGACTGAAACACATAAATAGAGACAATGTTTTGATCTCTCATCACTTCCACTTCTTAAGGATAACATACATGGCCCTAGGTGTGTACAAGAGGAGATAGGTTATCTGGGGATGGGAGTTCAATACGATTTCGTGGACACAGAGTTTGAAGAGACAGGTAAAGATTTCTAAACACATGGTTTACGGCCATTAGACTTGAGCACATGCAATCTTTTGAAGCCTGAGACAAAGTAGGGGAATGTATGGCTCCAGGAGACAATTTAATTTCTGCGTGACTATTTTAGACAAAATGGCTCTTGATTACATTAGAAGATCAAAAGTCCAGACAGGGATGGTTATAGATAGATAGATAGATACAGATGGATATATAGATTATAGACATATAAAATGTACCCAAATCATGAAGTGAGAAAGTAGATACTTAATAATTCATATCATTCAATAGACAAAATTGTTTACAAGTTTATATTATTATAGTCAGAACCAAAATCAACTCCTCTCCCTGGAAACTACTCTTCTCAATTACAGATTTTCTAAAAGAGGCACTTATAACCTACATAGGTCATGTCCAACCCCCGGCTCTATCCTCCTACTTTTGAAAAATGATTCTTTTGGATGTTTACGGTCTGGGAGCTATATCAAGAATGTATTTGGTATTGTCTGAAGTCTGGGAGAGTTATTCCTCCAGCCTCTTTCTTTCTCTTCAGTAATGCTTTGGCAATTCTAGGTCTTTGATGGTTCCATATAAATTTTATTATGATTTGTTCTAGTTCTGTGAAATATGTCCTGGGTAAGTTGATAGGGATTGCATTAAAGAACCCTACTTCAGGATGACACCTGCACCCCAATGTTCATAGTAGCACTATTTACAATAGCCAAAACATGGAAACAGCCTAAATGCCCATCAACAGGTGACTGAATAAAGAAGAGGTGGTATATTTATACAATGGAATACTACTCAGCCATAAAAACCGACAACATAATGCCATTTGCAGCAACATGGATGCTCCTGGAGAATGTCATTCTAAGTGAAGTAAGCCAGAAAGGGAAAGAAAAATACCATATGAGATCGCTCATATGTGGAATCTAAAAAAACAAAAACAAACAAAAACAAAGCGTAAATACAGGACAGAAATAGACTCATAAACAGAGAATACAGACTTGTGGTTGCCGGGGGGGGAGGGTTGGAAGGGATAGACTGGGATTTCAAAATTATAGAATAGATAAGCAAGATTATACTGTATAGCACAGGGAAATATACACAAAATGTTATGATAACTCACAGAGAAAAAAATGTGACAATGAGTGTGTATATGTCCATGAATGACTGAAAAATTGTGCTGAACACTGGAATTTGACACAACATTGTAAAATGATTATAAATCAATAAAAAATGTTAAAAAAAAGAATATATTTGGAATGATCTCACAAAGAGAATATTATCAAAATCAGAATAATGGAGAGGTCAATTTCAGAGTTAGAAAAAAAGGAATAAATCAGTTTGAATTGGACTTCTTATTGAGGGATAGGCTGATCTGCAGGAAAAAAATGGAATATTAAGAGAGTGGTAAGAAGGATTGAATCAAAAGACTATTCCATGGTTAACAGAAAATACTTTCAAAAGAGGAAAAAAAATGCTTGTCAGAGAGAAATAATGACTAAACTTAAAAGGTTCATGAAAGAAGGGCTTGTTTTCTTGTACACCTAGAAAAAAAAAAGAAAACACAAAACACAGATCTCTTAAAAACTTAAGTAATGCCATTAAAAGAAAAAGAATACAAAAATTTTGTTACTACAATTGCTGCAGTTGACACTGATGGCCAGGGTTTCGCAGCCAACTGTAACGATGTTAATAAGCTTTTCTACCCTATGCTGCCATTTCTGAACATGGTACGAAAAAAAGAGATGACACTGATTGGTATACAATCAGCCCTGCTTGATCTGGTTTAGAAGACGTGTGTGGGTTTGAAACTAATTTTGTGCAGCAATCACAGAAGTCATCAGAGAATACAGCGGTATTCTACTAGAAGATATGAGAAATGGAGTCTGTTTAGAGGTTGAATTAGACATCACACATGATGTGAAGGTATAAGTGATTGTCCTGAGAATCTAAAAATATGGTTAGCACAAAAGAGCAAGCATACAATTCAAGAAGAAAAATGGTCATAATAAAAACATGTATCTAATTACCAGCCTCTAAACATAGTAGATCTGATCTGCAAATGTAAGGAAATCATTTATTCATAATAATCTGGGTTAAATTCACAGTATAGACTGTGTATCCATGATCTTCTTTGTTAGATTACTGACAACACAGTCGGTTTCTGACATTTTCTCCTCAATAAAGCAGTGATGTGAAAAGCTCCAGGACACACGCTCTATTTGGAGTCTCCTAAGATCCGATTTCCAATCACTTTAGATCAAATGGTCCTGACAGTTCCTTAGGAAATTCTTCTCCTTGACAAGTACTTGGGGAGTTGTGACTCAGTCGACTTTCTTCTATCCCAAGCTGAGTTTTCCCATTCTTTCCACTTGCCTTATCATAACCTTGGTACTAGATTCATTAATTCTTTCATTCTCTCATTCCACTACTTACTGAAGGACTAAGATATGTCAGACACTATGCTTTGTGTAGGGTATTAAATGGTGAACACAGCAAAACTCATGCTCTCATGCCTTTCATTCAGAGGTGGAGTAGCATAATAAATGTCAACTGCATTGGCTTCTACAAACACAATTTTGTGGCCTGATGCTAGGCTGGTGGCATGAGAAACACTAGAGGACAGACCCCCACCCATACAGATTCCATTTCAGAAATTTGGGATCGTTAAAAACAAACAAAAACCTTTCCAGATGTGCTTTCTGGTACACAGTAATGCTTGGGAACTAGTCTAGTATACAATGGTAACTGATTTTGTAGGAGAAAACAAACCATGTGTTCGTTCTGCTTCATCAAAGAGGCCGAGGGCCAGCACAGCTCCTGTGGGCTCCATGGATGGGGAGAGGGGCAGAGGAATGAGTGACCAGAGCATATCTGATTGGCAGTGGTGGCTTCAAGAACTCATGGTATCAAAGATTTTGAAAGTCACATAGAGCAGATCAAAATCACTAAATCCAAGGAATATATGCAGAGCATGTTCTTTTTAAAGCCAGAAAGATCTAAGACAACTATTAGGAGCTAAAATTCACAATCTGAGGGGTAGAGAAAGTAGGAGTAAGGAGGCAGGAGACAAAAACAGGCAAGATGGCAGGAGAAAAGTGGGAGAAATTTCCAATTTTCTGTACCCAGAAATGTATTATGTGGTTAACTATCTTGCATCAAAGTACAAAGTGTAAATCTCTGCACGGTCAGATCAAAAGCCAGACACCTTTCTTGCTACCATAACATATTTTACACACGGTTAAACTGTCTTAAGTGTAATTACTCACAATCTACAATTCAGGAAACAGGGCACAATTATCTAATAAAAGAGCCCAGACTAGAATCCATGAGTACTCAATTGCAGAGCAAGAATGGACTTGGTGACATAGTTTAGGGTCCTTTTCATTGTGGCTTTGTCACTAATATACAAATGGGTCACATTTATTGACCAGTCACTAGATCCTGGACCTTTGTGCTAAGTGCTTCCTATGCAATGACTCATAATGCGCACAAGAGCTCTATGTGGCAAGTAGTGATTATCCCATTTTTCAGATGAGAAAACAGGTTAGGTGTAAGTGACAAGCTGCAGAGTTAAGACGTGGGCCCAGACCTGTCTGGCTTCAGAACTCATTCTCTGGAACTAACTCAAATTTATTCCATATTCCAGGACATAGAAAACAAACAAACAAAAATTTCCCCGGCCTTATAATTCAAAACTCTACACCCTGGCTCTCCTGCCTGGAAATAATGTATTTAATCTTAAAGGTAATACTGAAACTGTGGGATTATCTCCTTGATTGGGTATTATTTTAAAATAAAGACAAGATTAATTGTTTTGACCTTAAAGTTATATAATGAACCATTCATAGAAATATAAGTAATTAAATTTTAGATTCTTAAACTTCATTGAAGCTAGATATGACACTGGAAAGATGTCCTTGGCTTTCAGTAAGCCTCTCCCTGAGTATTGTAACTTGGACATCTCTAAACTTCCACAATGTTTTGCCAGATTAGATGTGATAATTTTCAAGATCCTTTCGTATAAGGCATCTCATGTAATCGTCCAATAGCTTTCTGAGCTGGGGAAGTTAGTCATTACATTTTAACTTCATATATATGAAACCCAAAACTCAGATAGGTAAAGTTAAGGAAATTAAGCAAAATAGGCCAAATACAAGTAATACAAATTAGTGCCAGAACTCAGGTTAAACTCCTAAGCTGTTTCCCAGGTAAAAGAGACAAAGATGGAGAGGTTGGTATCAATATTTATGATAATCAAAGAAAATATAAATGCTTACATACCACAAATTAGTGAAGCATTTCTGAAATTTAATATCCTAATGCTTTATACTGGCTTTCTAACATTTACCAAATGAATAACCAAAGTTAACAGGCTTTGATTCCATCATTTTCTCAACATGGCGATGCTTATTTATACTTACGGGGCATTATTTATTGAATATACAATTTGTACATCTTAAAAGTAACTAATAAACCAGTGTTGCCCTGTTTCTTCTTTGATATTATTATTTTGTTGATGTTAATACAGAGCAAGCGTAGTTAGATCACACGGCAGATGGGAGATTTTTGTTGTCACCATTTGGAGCACAGAAGATTTACAGTTGGATGTACTTTTTTAGCAGAGTAGAAAGTATATTTTCAGACCCTTTAAATGAGTGAATTTTGAGCTGTAGATATGGGAAATATTATATTTATAACTCTGTGAATGTGATCAATACTAACACAATATGGTACTGTTTTGTTCTTGTAAAATAAAACTAGGTTGATACTGAAGCCAAGAAGTAAACATATTCATTCTTGTTTGAATTTATTTTATACTTGAGAACCTTAAGATGTGAGTAGACATTCATATAAAAATAAAAAAAATACTTTATTTAAAATGCTATTATATGGAAAATGCTAGTAGGGTAGTAACATTTATTTTAGAATTCCCTAACTTAGAATATGTGTAGTTTTAAAAAAAGAAATCAACTCTTTAAATTCATCATTTAAACACATAACAACTTAATAAGAGAAAGAAATGTTTAACATTTAAATTCTATAGCATATGTGGTGGAAAACTCAAATGCAGTAACATGAACACATCTCGCGCATATGCAGGCTTTAATCCGTTTAAACACTATTTTTATAAAAATTTCATCCCTATCAACAGATGTATCAGAAGTAAAAACAACAGGTTAACTAACACAACAATACCTGAAATTAAGTATATGTTCATATTTAAAATAGTAGTTACTGACTTATGCTCACAAAATTGATGAATATCCGTTCTGTGATGATACAATGTAAAATTAACTGTTAGGAATTCGAGTTCCAAATGACAATTAATTGTGTATTTATATATTTTCCCTCTTAGGAAACCAATATATTAATAAGAAAGGGATTTTCTTAGATGACATATAACCAACAAACAAAATGGGAAGAGGACCACCAAAAAGAAGTAATTTCAACAAACATCTTGAAAATGGTAAGCAGATAAAGGACTGATGACACTAAGTCACAGTTTGGACTACATGCTGAAGACCTGCATTGAATAAGCAACTCTGTGGGCCATGCTCAATCCCTGACAAGATCAAGATGTAGAAACCCAGGTATGAAGGACAGTATTTGTATTCGAAAGCAAGGGTATTAAAAGTATGGGGAACAGATGTACCCAACCTGCACAAACACGCATTGATTTCTCTGTATTGTTTTTCTATTCTTAAGGAGAAAAATTAGCATACTTATTTGAGATCTTACTTTTTTGGAAAATACAGGCATTTACAGCTACAAATTTCCCTGGAAGCACCTTTTTAGCAGCATCTCATAAGTTTTAGTATGCTAAACTAGTCCCCCCCCAAAAAACCCCCAAAACAGAGGAAAATAAAAAGAAAATAACCAGTCTATAAAAACAGATAAAAATAAAGGAATAAAAAGAACTCCCAGAATATAATTAGTTTCCAGAGAGAGGTACAAGAAGACACCAAATCCATAAAAAGAGAACAGGAAGATATGGAAAAGGAGCAATCAGAAAGAAAGAAAGAGGGCTTGGAAGTTAAAAATGTATTTTCTAGTGAAATTTTCAACATGAAGACAAAGATAAATTTAAGCAAATCTCCACAAAGGAGAACAAAATAGAGCTAAAAAAATATGAGGGAAAACATAAGAAAGAGAATGTATCTTATAGTTTCAAATTATGACTAATAGAAGCTCTTCAAAGGGAGAACAGAGAGTCTATGAGTAGGAAATATCCAGTAAATAATAGAAGAAAATTTCCCAAAGGAAAAGTAGACAAGTTTTCAGATCAAAGGGCCAAGAACAATAAATTGTAAAACTGTATAACAGCAGTGAAAATTAAAAAACAAAATCTTCCTCAGGGGTGAGGTGGGGTGGGGTTGGATAAGGACCCAGTCACATACAAAAGAATAAAGGCCAGATTGACATCAAACTTTTCACCAATTATGCTGAGTGCTAGAAGCCAATCAGGAAATGTTTCAAAGTTTTGAGAGGAAAATGCGTGTGTGTGAAATTTTATGCTGACCAGACTACGAAATGTGAAGGCAGAATAAAGAACCTTTCAGGTAGCAAGGAATTCAAGGTTTGTATCTCAAGAATTTCAGAATGTTACCTGGGAGATTTGCAAATAGTAACTACTATATATAAAATAAACAACAAGTTTATACTGTATATCACAGGGAACGATATTCAATATCTTGTGGTAACCTATAATGAAAAATATGAAAATGAATATGTCTGTATATGTATGACTGAAACATATGCTGTGCACCAGAAACTGATACAACATTGTAAACTCACTATACTTCAATTAAAAAATAAAGTTAAATAAAACACAAAAAGCAAAAAAAAAAAGTTACTTGGGGATGTACTTTAGAAAGAACACAAAAGGAGTAAACCAGAAAGACAAAATAGGATCCAATAAAATAGTAAGGGAAATTCCAGGATTAACAGCCCTTCAGGAGTCCTGCAGAACCAGCAGTCCAGCTGGGAGTGTGGGGGCCTGGGGACCCAGAATGGAAGATTCCGGGATACAAAAGAAACTGACAGACTAGATACAATGAACGCTATCTGAGAAAATTTTGAGGTCATGGTAAAATCAATGTGGTTTATGAAAAAGGAGCATCCAATTGAAATTGATTCTTGGAACACTTTCCTATATATAGCTAAGTGACTGTGACATTGGACCTGGAGAGATAGAAATGTGGTCTTAAGCACATTGCTTATCTCTGCAGTGACCACCATTTACATCGCCAATGTAAATTGATGATTTTTTTTTCCATTTTAGAGTTTTGGACAGACCACAGAAATCTTAATCATGGTTACAGAAGAGACGAAAACCATTATAAACTTTGAGAAGGTAAAGATTAAAAAAGAACCGACAGGCGCTGAAAGGTGAACAAGATGGAAGGGAGGGTATAACCACTAATATCCTCATCTGCAAAGAGGGAAGTCAAGAGAAATGAAGTAGTTTATTTAATGTTGTTTACAGTTGCAGGAGATATGATATAACCATACTGAGAGGAGTGAGATAGAAAAGGTGAAAGATAATGTCAGTGAGCTAGAACTCCAATATTTAGAAGCAGGAGAACAAACAACCCAATCCAAAAATGGGCAGAAGACCTAAACTAGCAATTCTCCAGTGAAGACATACAAAAGGCAAATGAAAAAATGCTCAGTATCACTCATTATAAGAGAAATGCAAATCAAAACTACAATGAGGTACCATCTGACACCAGTTAGAATGGCCATCATTGAAAAGTCCATGAATGATGAATGCTGGAGAGGGTGTGGAGAAAAGAGAACCCTCCTACACTGCTGGTGGGAAGGTAGTTTGGTACAGCCGTTATAGAAAACAGTATGGAGATTCCTCAAAATACTACAAATAGACCTACTATATGATCCAGCAATCCTACTTCTGGGTATATATCCAGAGGAAACTCTAATTCAAAACATTACATGCACCTCAGTGCTCACAGCAGCACTATATACAATAGCCAAGACATGAAAACAACCTAAATGTCCATCAACAGACGACTGGATAAAGAAGTTGTGGTATATTTATACAATGGGATACTACTCAGCCATAAAAACAAAATAATGCCATTAGTAGCAACATGAATGGACCTAGAGATCATCATTCTAAGTGAAGTAAGCCAGAACAAGAAAGAAAAATATCATATAAAAGAAAAAAAAAAGGACACTATAAACTCACTACAAAACAGGAACAGACTCGCAGACATAGTAAACAATCTTGTGGTTACTGGGGAAAGGGGATGGGAAGGGATAAATTTGGGAGTTTGAAATCTACAAATGTTAGACACTCATTATTAAAATAGATTTTTTAAAAATGTCTGCTGTACAGCACAGGGAACTATAACTATGTTCAATATCTTGGAAGAATCTTTAATTAAAAAGAATATTAAAATGAACTTATGTATATGCATGACTGGGAAATTGTGCTGTACACCAGAAATTGACACACTGTAACTGATGGTACTTCAATTAAAAAAAAATTTAAAACATTTCTTAAAAAATGAAAATTTTTTAAAAATTTAACTAACTAAATAAATAAATAAAAGCAAGAAAACAACATGAATAATAATAAAATGTTACCAGCCACTGATTTAAGGACTTCACATTCAATTATTTAATTCTTAGAGTGATCCTCTAGGAAAGGTGCTATTTTTATTCTTAATTTACAGATAAAAAAACAAGCATAGAGAGAGAAAGTAACCCACTCCATGGCACTCATCTGGAGAATGGTCAAGCCATACTCAATCATTCATGGATTACTTTCGTAGACTAATATACAATCAGTCCTCTGTATCCAGGGGTTCCTCATCCATGGATTCAAAAAGTCACAGTTCAAAAATATTAAAAAGAAATCCAGAAAGTTGCAAAAAGCAAAATTTGAATTTGCTGTGTAACTCTATATAGCATTTACATTGTATTTACAACTATTTACACCGTGTTTACACTGTATTAGGTATTATACGTAATCTAAATCTAATTTAATGTATACAGGGGGATGTGAGTAGGTTATATGCAAATAATATAACATCTTATATGAGAGACTTGAGCATCTGTCAGTTCTACTATCCTGAGGAGGTTGGGGGTGGGGGGAGGGTTGGAGAACCTGGAACTAATGCCTTGTAGATACAAAGGGACAACTGTAATAGAAGTTTAGACAACAGGGCAACTGTAATAAGAGAAGTTTAGACAACAGGGCAATTTATTACTTAATAAAAAAAGGAAAAATGACTAACTTGGACATGTAATGTTACATATGTCACAGAACAATTAAAGCAATTGCTTTCAATGTCATGTAAAACTCCAAAATGAAGAAAGAGCTGAAGTAGGAGAAGAGAGAGAGAGACACTCGACTAGACACTGATAGATATTGAAGAGCTGGTGGGGAGATGCCCATATACTTGGGAAATTCAGTTTGATAACCTTGGTGAGCAGTTTGTGGACCCTCATCCTGGACCACTCTTGCCTTTCTTTTCTGCCTGAAAAATCTCAACCCTTCTAAACTGAACTTAAGGTTCACTATTTCCCTCCTGCCCTATGAATAATGGCCATGGTAGAGTCACATGCTACACAGAGGTTAGGTTTCAGAAGGCAGCCATTAAGGCTATAATTATCAGTCAAAGTTAACCGTGACATTCCCATAGGAAAATGCTGTAATATAAACCACTACACTGTCTCTCAATAGATCCAATATAGTCATTTTTTCTCTAAATTTGGAACAGCTTGCTGTTTCTTTGGGTGAACAGCACAAGAAATAGTTGGCTTGTGTTTTAACGCCATGTGGTATGAATAAGACCTGTTTTTATACTTTGTAATATCATTAAAAATGACTTTGGGAACAGCACATATCTCATGTTCCATTTATGGACTATATTCATTAAATGGAATGACAGGCACTACTTAAGTTGCTATTTTTCTCTTCTTTTCTTTCTATTTGCTGAGTTCATGTAATTGAATTCATGTAAAATAAATGCAAGAAAGATGTAAATTATCTGTAATCTTTCCTTTGGGCCTTTCACTAAAAATTATACACACCTATCATTTTATATTGAAATGATGCATAATATAATTTAGGTAGGAAAGCATGATGGAGAATGATGGATTAATGAGTGACAAAGGAGATGAAAGAGACATTGATACAGGGATGAAAAGACCAAAAGATGTTGTAATATATTAATAAAGTGAAAGAGAGCTACTCAGATACACAGAGGGGACGTTTTAGGGATGGATATGGATAGATGAATGGTTGGGATGATGAGTAGCAAGCTTGACAGATAGCCTGTTGGAAGGATAACTGATAATGGAAAGATGATGAGAGAGAAGTTAATGAAGTGATGGCTAATGGAGACAGAAGTGGATGAGGATACAAAAAGATGCAGACATTTATGCATTCACACAACAGTCATTGGGTGACTATTACATGCCAGTCACTGTACTACACAGTGGAGACACAATAGTGACCTAAGAGTTAGAGACATTACTATGAGGGTGTTAGGTGCTACAAAGAAATATATTTTTTCAATCAAGGGGTCAAAAAGGGATGGGTATTCAAGTTTAGGAAGGGTAGTCAGTAAACTCCCAAATGAAGAGATGGCTGAATAAAGAGGAGAATGTCATATGATACTTGATGATAATGATAGAGATCAAGAGTTGATGGAGGTGGGCAGGTGCAGACGAACAGAGCTAGGTGGATAAATAAATGCAAACAACAAACGAGAAATAGTTGATGAAGAGATAGAAAATGATGGTAAAGATAGGCAATTCATATTAAATGAATGAATACAAAAATGAAAGAAAATGCAAAGGAAAATAAATCTAGGCTGTAGTGGCGATATGGAAAGCTAAAAATCTGGAGAAATTGATGGATGGTTCGTTCAGAAGAAAGTTTCAAGCCCATGTTCTGTATTTGCAGGCTGTCACATATTATTGCATGTCTTTAATTCACAGAAATCAGTACACAAAAAGACAGTGTCTACCCAGATCAAATACAATGAATGTTTCTAAACAGAACTCACATGAAAATAAATCAATGCAAACAAAGCTTTAATTTGAGGAACAGCTTTTGCTGCGTAAATGACTGTAGCTTCACACACAATGTATTTTTAATCCATTTCAAAAGCAGAATCCAATAGTAATTATCTACCAGAGTTATTGGCTTATAAAAGCTCCTTCAGCTTGCAGAGTTCCATAATCTGATGGCGGCTCCCTATTTTTAGCCGTCAGTAATGGTTGCTTAGCAGCCTTGGAAACTCCTTTGTCAGAAATCACTATCGTGTTGTGGATGGCACTGGAGAAACACGCTGCTTATAAACTCTCACCCAGCGTGCAGGCCACTCAGCTAGAGCTGCTGAGGGGGCACTTGCACAGGACACCCAAGGAGAGAAGTCTGTTCAGTCAAGGAGGGAGGGAAGTGTGACGTGAAACAAGGAGAGACTTGGAAGTTTATACTTTAGCTCAAATGTCTTCTAACTACACAATAATGGAAATTATAGGCCTGACATTTAGGTGTACGCAAAATGAGTGCTGACGAATTGTTCAAATAAACTGAAAAATGCCATGAGTCTGTAGGTTACCTACCCCACCTAACTTCCCATTCCCATTCCTTCATTCAACCCTCATTAAGAATATACTACAGCAGAAACCTATTATCTGCTGCACTTGTGACCAATACCTGGCTGATTAACTAAAAACATTGCTTGAAGCTGGAAATCATTTTAAAATGACGTGTGTGTGTGTGTGTGTGTGTGTGTGTGTGTGTGTGTGTGTGTGTGTGTGTGTGTGTGTGTGTGTGTGTGTGTGTGTGTGTGTGTGTGTGTGTGTGTGTGTGTGTGTGTGTGTGTACATATACACACACACACACACACCTTAGACAATTTATCTAATATTAAATCATAAAAATGGATATTCTTTCTTCTCTTTCTTGGAGGCTTAAGGCCTTCTCACCAAGTGTGGGTTCTCTGATTTCACTTTCTCGTGGTCATTATTATATGAACCACATGATATGGCTTCATCTCTGACATCAAGTTTCACTTCTTTTGAAATGTAGCAGAAATGGGGGGAAACATACGTAGGAACTAAGGTGCGGAATGCTTGTAGATTTTTGTTTTATGTTATCCAACTTCTCACCCACACCTAATTCTAAAACAATTTTTAAAATTAACAAACTGCCACTATCAACTCTTCCCCAATCATTTAATTTAGATTTTTATAGAAAAAAAAAGCTCTTTTGTAATTCACATGAATTAGCTTTTATAATATTCAATTCAATAAAATTTGTCATGAAAATAAGTACATTTAGCATATAGAGGTTTGGAAACATATAATGGCTCACGGTCAGCATGAAATTCAACAGGTAGAACCAGATGTGTACAAGTGGGTAGGCTATTTGCTGTGCGTTGTAAGTGTGTCTTAGAGTGTAAATTGGTGTATTTTACAGGAGGAAGAGCAATATTAATCTAGTAAAAGGTCAGGTAAGAGAGCTTCAATTCTCTGTGGTAGCCATTGTGCCAAGCCTCAGGTATATGAGCTTATAAGCCTCTGACCTCAGGGAACCAAGTACATACATTAATATGAAAATTCAAAACTGCTTTCTTTACACAGGTGAGGAAAGTCTGAGTCCTTGCTCCCTCTCTAACTCATGTCATGGCATGTGTCAGTAAATTTCCCTCTTGGGACTCAATTTCCTCCATACAGTGTAACTCTAGATAGATATCTCTAAAGTTCTTTGCTGATTTCTGGTTCTAAGAATTGGTTTTTGGAGGTTTTGAGTTGATTTTTTGTTGTTGTTATTGATTAAGAGATATAAAGAGAATAAGTAAGTCATTGATGTTTACATTTTGTTATTTCTGAGTAACATCAAATACTGCTTTTAGAATTATATATTCCAGGCTTGGATATAGAAGACATGTTTTACTTACACCTGACTGGTGGCAGTCTGATATACTAGAAGGGGCAATGAACTAGGAGTCAAAAAACCACGGTTTGAATTTCAGCTCCAGCAATTTATAACTTTGTGTTCAGGGGATATGTCCATTGACCTCTTGAAATTTCAGGTTATCCTCTGTAACAGGGTAATCATATGTGTATCAGTTATCTATTCATGTATAATAAATCATCTCTATGTTGCAAGCTTAACACAAAAACTATTATTGCACAGTTTCTATGGGTCACGAATCCAAGAGTGGCGTAGTCAGGTGGTTCTGGCTCAGGGTCTCTGCTGGCTCCCAAGTCAAGCTGTAAGCTAGGCTTTACGAGATGAAAGGATCCATTCCCAAGCTCACACAAGTGGCCCCAGTTCCTCACTGAACACTGGCCAGAGGGGAAGGGGAGAAGGAGAGAGAGATAGACAGATGGAAGCTGAGACACAGACAGACAGGGAACCCAGAAAAAACCTACAGTCCTTTTGTAATCACTGCAAGGGACATGCCATCACTTCGGCCATATTCTCTTCACTGAAAACAAGTTATTAAATTCAGGCAATCCTCAAAGTGAATTCAGCTTCACTTCTTAAAGAGAGGAAGATCAAAGAATCTTTTAATATAATTTAAAACCACCAAATATGTAACAATCATACTAACACACTAACCATCTAAAGTGACCCCCATCTAATATATTAGAGGAAGACAACAGCAATAACAATAAGAACAACGAAACTGTATCTATAACTGAATTCTTTCCATGTGGCAGATGCTGCTTTGCACCTCCCCCGAACACATGGGCTGGGACTTCGGGGCTACTGTCTTCCTCTTTATGATTCAGTTCTCTGGAGACATCGCTGTGAGGTGACTGTAGAGCAGGGCACAGTTCCTTCTACTGGCCAATCATTGGAATCCCTCCACACGGGCTGTTTACTGCATTATATTTTAATGGCACTGGAGAGACAGAAGAGGTCTCCTACCGCACTATCACAAATGGAGAATCAAATATGGAAATACCCATTTTTCAAAGTCTCACGGGACTCTTCTCACTCAACACTTCTCTCTAAAATGCTCAATCTTAACCTCTCTCTTATCAGTCTTTGTTTTCTCTACCTTCACATATTCTGGTCATCCCCCGGGCAGAGCAATTGAACTGTCTCTGTTCCCTGGCATCCTTCTGACTTACCCTTAGGATGTCACTCTCCACCCTCAGGAGGCAGGTGGAAGCATTTTCCTAAACACAGTTCTTTCCCCAATAGTAACCATTATTAAAACAGTACTTTGTCACACATATTACCTGCCTATTCATGTATTCATTTCTTCATTCTTAATCCATTCCTCCATTCTTTAATGATGCACCTATGATATGTTAAAGCACTATGTAACATGCTTGGGAATGTAAAACAATGAAGACACTGGCTATGCCTCTCAAAACATCATAGTCTAGGGAGTGATGAACAAATACATCAGGAAATAAATGCAGAGAGCTTTCATAGCGAGTAAGAGGTAAGATCTACACTGGGTCCTGAAAATCTTTCTTAGAAATTAGCCAGACAAAAACTGAGGAGCTGGAAAGAAGAGAGAGTCCCATACCAGCAGTTCTCACACTTGGTTGAGCATCTCAATCACTTGCTAGGCTTCCAAAGCAAAGATGCTGGGACCCATCCCCATAGTTCTGGATTCAGTAGGTCAAGGATTGCGCCTGATAACTTACATTTCTAACAAGTTCCCAGGTGGTACTGATACTCACGCTGCTTGTCCAGAGATCACACTTCAGGAATCTCTGCTTGGGGGGAAGGGTATAGCTCAGTGGTAGAGCACCTGCTTACCATGCACGAGGTCCTGGGTTCAAACCCCAGTACCTCCAACAAAACAATAATAATAAAATAAAATAATAAATAAAAAACCTAATTACCTCTCCCCAACAAAAATCATTCCTTTAGGCCAAGAGAGATGACCATGGTACACTTGAAATATTACACAGAGTTAAGAAGGACTGGCATGTCCAAGGAGAGTAGTGATGAGAGACGAATCTAGAAAATCAAGACTGTATCAAGACTACCCTGAAAGTCATGTTAGGAGGTTTGAACTTTACCCTGGGGACAGTGGAGACATTGACTGTTACTAAGCAAGCAAGTATACATGATCATGGTTAAGCTTTAGAAAGCAAACAATGGTTTCAATGTCGAGCATTGAAAGTTGAAAGTTGAATCCCTAGCAAGAATACTTAGGAGATTGTTGTATTATATCAGGTGAAAGGTGAATTAAAGTAATGGAGATTGGAATAATGCTAATTATCATTATGAATATAATAATATCAATAACAGTGGGATAGTAAACAATTTTAAACACTCATTATGGGGCATGCAAGAGTCTAAGAGCTTTATATGGATGATTGCATTTCATTCTCACAGCATTTTATGAAATATAACTCTACTTTCAAAACGTAAAATATGTAGTGAGCAGGGCAACATGGCATGAAGACATACTGTGTCTTCCTGTGTGGCTTAAAAAAAGACATCTCGATCTTTATATCTACTTCATCATTCAACCTGGAGGGAAATGTTCTGGTTGAAATATATCAGTAAAATCCAGCCACAGATAGAAAGCAAACAGGAGAAGAGGGGTGTTTTGGATAATTGTGAATATTTCTCTTTGATACTCTATCGAAACTCAACAGATGGTGGTTTTTTAAAGTTTACTCACAATATGGAGTCTGAAACAAAAATCAATGAACTGCTTATACATATTTGCATTAAATTCCAATGGTTTATTTTGACCTGGGGAACCCTTTACTGATACCTGATTTGTGATGTCATGCCTTGGTCATTGGAAAATAGTAGCTCACTGAGCTATGCAGATCTTCCAAATGTTGACACTGCATTAATGCAAAATAAAAGGGTGTGTTTGTTACCATCACTACCAATGTCATCAGAAAGTCTTTAAGTAATGGACAGTTGTTGGGCTGTCAAGGTAGATACAAATTTTCCAAAATTCTAATTTTCACTTGAATTTTCAAATTTTATCATTGGCAATAAATACTGACATTTGTTTTCCTTGAAGTGATGGACTCCATTCATTTCTGAGAAAATGTTGCCAAAAGTCCAAGTCTGAATAACAATAATTTGTCTGTCAGTTGGTCTGTCAGAGAAAATGGCCATCCATGAATGAAAGCAGCTACTCGAGTTTGGATAGAACTCGAGTAATCACAGGAGTCCTTCGAGACGACACTATTATTTTGGTAGGCAGCACTAGTACTTATGTGTACTTCTCATCTTGTCACCAATATTTTAAAAAGACCTATACTCAAGGTTCAAGATTTAATGAAATTACTGTTTTAGTGCTTCATTAAAGATATCATTGGGTACAAATTGCTTGTTCTTTGTCTTTTTTTTCCCCACTGTATATGACCAAGAGGAATACCATGTCTTCTAGTACATTTTGGTACCACTGTCTTGAATTATGCTCATACACCACCATTGACCTTACTCCATTAGTCCAAAAACCAATACTTGAAAAAGGCAAATAATATCTTATAATATTATAAAAATAACTTTGCCCTTGCTGAACCTATAGAAGAATCTCAAAGACCCTCCCATCCCCAAACCCAGGGGTCTCAGGATCACACTTTGAGAACCACTGTTCTAGGTATGTATCTTAGACTACAATTTCTATTCAAAGAATATGCACATATTCAACTTTACTGCAAACTGTGAAATTGCTCCAAACTGGGTTATATCAATTTATGTTCCCACCAGCAGCATGTTAAACTTCCCATTTCTAGCCTTTGTTATTGTCTTTTTAATTTCTGCACAATTCCCATCCTAAGGGGCAAAATTTTTTTCTGTTGCATCTTTACTAGAGTAGCCTGTGAATATACCACATAGCCTACTCTAATAAATATGTTATATATATTCAAACGTATTTGATATGTATAGATATTCAAATACATACATATTATATATATTCAAAGGGTAGCATACTATACATGCTGCTCTGAGTGAGACTTGCTTATTTCCACTATTAACATTTATTAAATTTCCTTATCAGAAAATATGGAGCTGCTGTATTATTTAACGGCTGCAGAGTTTTCCATTTTACAGATGTATCATAATCCAACCATTATTTTTCCTTTTTTGTTGGTCACTTTTTACAAATTCTACATTTTAATCCTTCTTACCAATACATGTTGGAAATAAAACTTCCCAAGCTGTCTCTTGTCTTTGCACTTTGTTTATGGGGCTTTTAGCAAAACTTTTTAATATAACACAAGCCATTATTTAGAATTGTTGTCTTTTTTAACCCATGTCTTTTGTAATGTATGCTTTCCTATCCTGTAGCCATTGAACCAGTCTTCTTTATTGTATTCTAAAAGTGTTGCAGTTTTGATTTTCACATTCAGTTCTTAAATCCACCTGGATGTATTTTGGGGCCTGGTGCGATGCATAATCTAATTTTATTTTTTTTCCATATGGATGACTGATTTTCCAGCATGATCTGTTCTATCCCTGACAACTTTGAATTGCCATCTCTTTCACATTAAGTTTCCATATGTAAGTGGGTCTGTTTCTAGGCTCTCTCTCTTCTGTTCTGCTTGTCTATTTGTAATCTTTCCACCCATACCACACTGTCTTAATTACCATGTTTTAAAACCACTTGTTGATATGTGGTAGCACAAGTCCCCACACCTTACTGTTTTTCCAAATTTTCTTAATACTTTTTGTAGATCAATGACAGATAAATAACATTGTGGATACTGAACTGTCATTTTCCTTTCTTTAAACATACTAATTTTACAGTCTCTTTTACATTGGTTCACAAAATTGATTTCATTTATAATAGATACATATTCTTAATACTGGTTATTTTGTCTACCTATCTTAGTATATTTCTTACTGTGTTTTTAGAATTTGTTACTTCTCATTCTCTTCCCTTTCTCTCTCTCTCACTCCCAGACCCACACACATCCCTCTGATAACCTCTTTTTTTTTATTGAGTTATAGTCAGTTTACAGTGTTGTGTCAACATCCAGTGTAGAGCACAATTTTTCAGTTATACATGAACATACTTAAATTCATTGTCACATTCTTTTTTGCTGTGAGCTACCACAAGATGTTGTATATATTTCCCTGTGCTATACAGTATAATCTTGTTTATGTATTCTACATATGCCAGTCAATATCTATGAATTTCGAACTCCCAGTCTGTCCCTCTCTGATAACATCTTTGTCTCATGTTTGTATAGCTATGTATCAGCCAAAGCCCCCAGGTCCCACCCAGACCCTAGTCTTACTAATGATGTCAATCATTAGCCACAGCTCAGAGAGAGTCACAGAGCCACCAATTGGATAGTCAGTGCTTCTGATCATAAGTTTCTGATCTAGCTTTAGACTTTTGACTCCATAGGTCCTGAGCTCCCTCTAAGTCTCGTAATTCCAAACATTTTCCTAATTAAAGAACATGAAGAGTGCCAATTCAGGGTCTATCTTCCAGGATTGAACTTCCTTCTGGTATCCTATCTTTAAAGAAAGACTTTTAGTTTCTATTTCAACACAGGAGACAGCACAACTCCTGGTTGCCTTTGTATGTTTATAGAGAACCTAGCAGAGCTGCAGCTTTAGCTCATATTAACATCCTGTTTTTCTGTTGTTCTTTTGGTTCATATAGATACTATATTGCTTTTGGATTGGCTTTTTTTTGCTGTAATTAGTTTTCCTTTCTTATACTTTATCTATCATCGCCACATGCTTAAAAACAGAAGGTGGGCTAAAGTGGGCATTTGTTGTGCCAGCATGACGAGATCCAGTATGTCTTTATAAGAGTTTCAGATAGTACATTTTATATTGAATTTTGATAGTATTACTTGCTTAGTGTTGGTTTTTTCCTTTGAATGTAAAAGTGGCCATGATTTTAAAAAGCATTGGGAAGAAGTTAGTAAGTGAACTTTTCAATGTCTCTCATTCATTTGGTTTATCTTTTATGGACTTGCTGATATTTACATTTAAATTTTCTGAGCCCTCTATTAAATAACTGACACAAACGGCCCAATCAAACAGTCTATCCTTAGTCCATTTTGTGAAAGTTCATCCCGAGCTGTTTCTCTTTCTCTTTTCTGTATCATAGAAAGCCTGGGCTGTCAACAGCCCCATCGAGAGATAGGCTGTCACATTCAGTCACTGATTTGGTCAACTTCAGGACCACCCACCATGGATGGCCATCTTGGATTTCAGAGAAATGTGTAGGTAAGTCACAATGCAAGGTAATACTTTTAGGTAAAGCACAGCATTTACCTGCACCCTCAAATCAGCAGCAGTTGTAAAGGACTTCTCTGTCTGATCAGGCGGTGCTAGAGACAGCATGTGACCCTGATAGTATTCACACAGAGGCTTTAAGTTAAATTAAAGGCTTGCAGACAATAAGACACTTCAGAGCAGCTCACTACTTTAAATGTTAATACTGGGGATTTTCATCTCAAATTATTTCTAAAAAGAAGAAGCTGAAATACTTTCAGAATACAATGGGAAGGTAATATCTTGGTGTCAAGATTTTCACAGTTTTTGCAATCCACATTGAAAAAAAATCTTTCTTTGCGTAGTGGAGTTATAAATTAAGCTCACTTGCATCATTAATAGCAGCAAATTGGAACCCTTCAAGATTTTTTTTTTTTTAATAAAAAAAGAAGTCCCAATCAGTCACAAAGTCTCCATTTTTACCCACTCACCAGTAATTGACATAACATGAAATAGTTTCCATGGCGTCATTGGAAATGATTCTAAATATACTAGCTCTCTGAATACAGGATTCAAATATTAAACTAGATGTGAAACTGTTTCTGTTAAGAAAGGTCCTGATATATGTTTTCATCATCATCTAAACACATGCATACACATACACATGCAAGAGCATGATTTGAAAGCTTAAGTGTTCATGTATAATTATTAAAGTGGTTAAAGACTTACAGAATGTATTTTGGGTAGGACTGGAGATAACATTTTAAAAAGAGAGATGAAGAGGCGGAGGATATAGTAAATTACTGGGAGAATGTATAAGAGTTAAAATGAAGCACATGATTTTATGTCTCCTAGACAAATATACAGCATGTTTAACCTATCAAGATTACAACAATATTTGTTTCTCACTAAAAATAAAACATGCTTATCATTACAAGTTTAAAGTGGAGGGTTTCATTAAGAAAAAGAAAATTAAAATCACCAATAATCTCACTGTCCAAGATAACTGCTCAACAGTTGCTATCTGATCTTTCTCATCTTTCCAATGTTTGTGTGTTTGAATAACAAAATAGAAATTACAGTTCATGTGCTTTCTATACTGGATTGCACTTTGTTTTTGACTTCAAAGTAATTTTAAACAAGATTTATTTCTATCATTGCTATTCTTAAACATTACTTTAAAATGCTTCATAATAATCCACCCGAATCCTGTGGAAATATTATTCAAGCTTTCCATGATTTATTTTGGGACACTTAGGTTCATTTCTTTTGGAGCTATTTCAAATAAAGACAAGTTTAGCACCTGTATGTATAAATCTAAACTTTTTCAAGGAAAATCTTTGTCACAACATCATTTAATATATATTTTTCCTGGCCACGCTGATATATACCCTATTTTAATTCCCATTCTAATGTACTCAAGTGTCTGCGTCTTCAAAAACTATCCTATGATTTCACTTCTCCTTTCAGCCATTACTCTATTGAACTTCAAAAGCAATATTTAAAATTTTGTTGATCCTCTCCATTTCCTCACCTGCCACATACTACCAAGGCATTTCAGTCTGATTTTGTTCTCACCACTATACTGAAACCCTTCCAGCTAAGGTTACTACTCAACTCTGTTTCAGTAATGTCATGTAAACTTTCAGACACTCTCTTTCTTAACCTCTCAGTTATGGTCAACCTAACTGACATGTACCTCCTTGAGACTTCGCCTTGCATCACATTCTCCCTCTGCCAGTCCTAAGCTACCTTCTCTTCTCAGTCTACGCACAGCATTTCATGTCGTAGGTATCAACTCAACAAATTTCAAATCTTGGTTGACATGATTCTGCCAGACTTTTCTGACTTTACCAGATCTTTCAGAGTCAACTAACATACTGAGTCTTTGCCCACTTAGGTCATAATACTCTGCAACTACTCTTAGTTTAGCATTCATTAATTAAAACTGTATTTTAATTAAATTTGGGGTTTCCCCCCACTATCAATTTTCCAACTGGTTGGAATCTCATCTTGCCCATACTTGTATCTTCCACAGTGTTTCCAACAGTCCAGGCCATTACTAAGTGTTCATTATATGCTTATTGAATGAATGAGAAATCATAGCTATTCTCTTAGAGCCAATGTGGTTGCATGGAAGAGGAATCTAATCAAAACAGCTCAAATATGAGACGTATTAAAAGGATACATGAGAATTTCACAGAATGTAATAGAAATATAACAAGGACTCATGGGGATTTGGAATCCAGACAATCTTTCTCTGTGTGTATCTGTGTGTGTGTTGCTTCATTCTCTGGCTTCTCTCCAACTTGTTTTCTCTGCTCACTTCTCACCAAACACACATGGTTGATCATGAATGGTACCCCAGGACTAAAGCTTCAATCCACAAATCTACCTGACTCTTAAACTTGACTTCCCACTAATGACTCAGTCACTGGGTCTCAATTAGAGTTTCCAATAAGGAGAATATGTGTGATCTGATGAGAATCTGAGGGTCAGGTGTCCATCCCTATTCCATTCATCTGTGACCCAGGGATGAAATCCTTGTGTAATATATGTATAAACCTGCCCTTCTAGGCTGTGGCCTGGGAATACTTTCTAAGGCTGTGGTATGGACTGAATGGTCACAGCCATCAAATGAAAGATTAACAGTGCCATGATTGCCTTTTAAGCTATTGATGCCATAAGAATTTCCACTCCTTCAGAACGATTCTTGGTGATTTCAATATTCCTGTAGAAAATTCTCCCAACACTCAGTTCCTTACCCTCTGTTCCTCCAATGTCCATCATCCTACTTCACCCACTCACTCCCAGGTCATACCCATACCTGGCAACTACCAATAACTGTAACCCCTTCATAACAGAAATTTCAAGCATTCCACTCTCTGATCACCACTTCCTATCTTTCCACCTCATTTCCTCTAGAAGTACAATTCCAGCATCCTTCCAGGACCACAGATACTACCATCTTTTCAAGCCCCTCATTTCTCTGATATATTTTCTTCCTTTTCTACCCATATTAAATTAATTTTGAATTATAACAATCACTTTTCACATACACCCTCAATATCCTTGCCACCTATCATGTCATCATATGTTCTTGATGAAATTAAAACTCGTATTAAATCCAACTTTCTCTATTCAACACATAAACCAGTAATTCTAGACACCTGGTCCCCCCTCCATTCATAATATCTTTCACCAAGTCCTGTCAATTTTATCTCTTCAAAGTTTATTTTCTCTTTTCTTATACATGGGTTACTTCAGTCTACCATCAGTTCTTGCTCTACCTTCTTTGTTACCTGTGTACCTCCTCCAATCTAGTCTCCACAAAAATGCCAGCATCATCTGCAGTTCAAATCTCCACACATCACTGCATTGCTTAAGAATATTTAGTAGATTCCAATTGCCTGTTAAAGAAAACTCCAAAATTGCTGAAATAGACTACAGCTTTTCTGAATCTCCTTTCCTAAAACTATGACTGCAGCACTGAAAAGCTTGGAGCCATAGCTTATGGTTCTGTACAACCACAGCCACGGGCCAAACAATGGTTTGAGATACCAACACATACTACTATCTCATAATTTTACTCATTTTTTTTCCCCCTCTGCATGGAATACTCTGTTTCCCTAGTGACACCAGGAAGGGAGAAGCAGGTATTGTTCAGGAATATCTAGCTCCCGTTCTGAATTTCACAAGTCCTCCAACATCATCCTCACTACCATCTGAGAGAGAATGTGGCTTTTCTAATACTAATTTTTGTTTAAAACCTATGTCTACGTGCCCCCAAATGATATATATAGCAGACTATTTTTGTCAATTCCTTTGCAACAGGATTACAAGCTCTGGATATAACAGGGCAGTGGGAAGGGAAGCCTAGAACTTCAGGAATCAGACAAGATGCAAATTTGTCCAGAAAATAAAATCAGCAAATGCATAGAGCAAAAACAAAAACATATCCCCAAACAAAAAACACGTGTATCAAAATATGTTATGTTATATGTATTCCTACCCTGCATGGCCATTTCACTTCAAATAAAAACTTGTCTTCATGGCAAATGAAATTGAGAACTTCATCTAATTTTATATTTTGGATTTGTGTGCTAACTTCTGGCATTTAGATATATTTTTAAAGAGATATAAGCTGCTAAGCATCAGGTTTGTAATGATTAAGCAGATGTTAAAAGTGAAAATTGCTCAGTATTTACAGTGATTCTTAGAACAAGGCACCAAGGTTTTCAATTGTAATATTCTTTGGTTCAACAATTACAAGTATAGAAATGTATCATAATGAAATAATATGACAATTCAGTGAGGGTACACACACACACGCACACACTCACAAGTGATTTACTTGAACAATTGTTTAAATAATGAGAAATTAGAAACAGATAGTTAATAAACTATTATAGTAAATCCATTGAATGGTACACTGTGAAGTCATTGACAATAATGAGGAATATTTATATCAACTGACACAAAAAAGTTACAGTATATTGTTATTGTGGAGTGAAAACATCAGAATGCAGAGAGTGTATAAAGCCACACACACACAGTCACACACACATATTCAGACATTGGGTATGTATGTTTAAGGATACATCTGAAAAAACATTTTTTAACCATACTGTAAATTTTGAATTGTATTATTCTGGGCTCTTTTTACTTTCTTCATCATACTTTTCTGTATTGTTTGAATTTTTCAAAATAATCATGTATAAATTTCCTAATCTGACGAAAAGCTATTAAATGTTATTTTAAACATTAAACCGCTAAAGTATAAGAACATGTTAGTGAATGATTTTATAAAATGTTTGGATGGATGTGGAAGGCTTTTTGAAGCCTAATATGTAAGCCAAATCGACTACAGAAAGAGATGCATAGTTTTGACTACATAATAGTTAAGAATTTCAGCAAGGCAAATCAAAAAACAAAGGAACATTAACAACTACAAGCAAAAATTACAGCTACATGGGAATTGAGGAAAGTATTCAAAACATGTTTGAAAGACAGTGGGTGACTATTCCTAAACCACAAGGAGCACTTAACAAATAAATAAGTATATATGACTCGAATAGATCACATTAACTGACATTCCTCACTCATTTAAAAATTTAATATACTGTGAACTTAACAATCATGTACTATGGCTAATAGAAAACGTCAGAATATTATTTTCCTTATATCATACATTGGGATAGACAAGCCTTTCCTCAAAGGTCATATGCCAAAATCAGTGAAAATATTCAGGGCCCGGTTATGTGTTTTTATAGGAATGACCTATTTATTTATTTATTTTACGTTTTTTAATTGAAGTATAGCTGATTTATAAGAGTGTGTGTGTTTCAGGTGTCCAGCAAAGCAATCCAGTTATACGTAGTTCAGATTCTTTTTCATTATAGGTTATTACAAGGTATTGAATATAATTCCCTGTGCTATCCAGTAAATCCTTGTTGATGATTAATTTTATTTTAGTGAAGTATTGCTGACATTAGGAATGACCTTTCTATTTTTTTTTGCGGGGGGAGAGTAATTAGGTTTATTTATTTAGTTTTTAGAGGCGGTACTGGGGACTGAACCCAGGACCTCATGCAAGCTAAGCACGCACTCTAGCACATTGAGCTATACCCTCCCCAATATGACCCTTTTAAACTTATAGACAATTCTAAATTTTCTTTCCAGAGACAGAATTGTTTTTTCTTAAAAAAAAAAAAAAGTCACAATATTTTAAACTATAACTCCTGATACTCCAAGTTGTACAAAACAAGCAAAGAATATCAGCGGATTTTTACAAACTATCATTTAATGGGGTTGAACAGAAAACTGTAAGCACACTTCGAAAGTGTTCTGAGCTTCTTTCCTTTAACCTAAGCTGGGCATAGCAGGCACATCTCCTAGCTCTTTCTCTCCATTTCTGCAAAGTCATAGCTACACCCCGGAAACAAGCCCATGGACTTTACAGTCAGGAGAAGGTACTGTGAATATCACTTCCACTATTGACTAGTTGGGTGATTCTTTCTGAATGACAAAAAACATAACCTTCAGCATGTAGAATTACTGAATTAAAAAAAAAAAGAGGCTAATAATATCTCCTCACAAGGCAACTTGGAGAATGTAACAAAACACCTGGCATGATGCCTGCCACACAGTGTGGGTTCAATATAAATAACTCTATAATAATGATAATCAACAATAGTAGGGTGGTGGGGGTGGGAGCTATGCTTTCCTTCCCTGAGAGTGAATTATACATTTCTTATCTCTTTGTCTCTTTTGGTGGGATTCAGGCTAAAGACAATGACATAGGACTTTTATCTCTCAACACTCGCAGCGTAAGGAGTCTGCAAGTTTGCCCTTCTGAGCTGGGCACTGGCATATTTCTCTGTATGTGAACAGGTCATTCAGCTTATGCATGAAGGGCTAATTTTGTGGAATCCTGCTCTGAGCTAATTATATTTTTAAATTGCCCTCATTTTAAATTCGTGAATGTCAATAAAAATTATTTAAGTACAATGAAAAACAAAATGAAACACTGAAGTTATGAGACATCTATTTGTTCAACTACTGGACGGGGAATTGCAACCACTGTTTTAATTACAGTTCTTTCTCACTATAGAGACGTGGGTAAGATTTTTTTTTTTTAAAGAATTTAGTTCGTACACTGGGAAATGTGAATTGCATCTTTTTCAAAAGGATGTAAGGAACATGACTTTCACTGCGCCTTAACTTGAAAAAAAAAAAAAACTGGAAAAAATAAGCAGAAAAACTGTAGTTCAATTTTGAATAAAGGGATTGAGAAGTAGTAGCAGAAAAGAGAGGGCAATAACAGGCAGGGACAAGCCAGTGCTGTGGCCAGTTCTTGAGCATCAGAGTCTGACCTGAGTATGAATCCTGATTCTGCAGCTTGGCACAGCTTACTGAAACTCTCTGCTGCCTTTGCCTCCTTTAATAAATTAGGATATCAGTATTTAACTTTCAGAAATATTTTCAGGATTAAATGAAATAAACATAATAATGAACACAGTCCCCCGTCTATACAAAGTGTTAGAAAGAATATCACTACTTAAGTGCCTTTCCCATTTATGACAGTCATTTTGGTAAAACTTATAAGCTGCTAAAGCAAATGAATGTGTTTAGACCTAGATATATTATCAGAGGACTTCCAAGAATATGTAAATTACTGGCATGTTCACACAGTGACCTAAGGCAGATACGGTAGTTAGTTGCAAGACTGGGCTTCTTAGCTGCTAAGACAGTTATTACTGGCATTCAATACATGTCAGGAGGGATATGTTCTTGAAAAACCACAGCTCACATAAAAATGAATGTCAGGGAAATATACACAAGATCTTATGGTAGCTCACAGAGAAAAAAATGTGACAATGAATATATATATGTTCATGTATAACTAAAAAATGGTGCTCTACACTGGAATTTGTCACAACATTGTAAAATGATTATAAATCAATAAAAAATGTTAAAAAAAAGAATGTCAAAAGCAATTCTTTCCTAAGAAAGAAATGATAAAGGATATATGAAAATCATGTCTAGGTGGCCAGCCACAGTAGCTAACTCTCTAGGGCTGTCAAAGGAACAGCTGTGATTTCTCCACATGGGCAAGAGGGACCATCCATCCCATGAGGTGAGGAAGAGACCAAAAGCTCCAATTGAGAATATCTGTAGAAAGAAAAGGGCCCCAGGTCCAGCTGACCCCACTTCTAAATGACCAGTTAGGTACTATATGAAATCAGCTTTGGGGAAAAATCTTTGCCTTTTTCCACATCAGAGCTTGCCTGATGAATTTGTTGTAGCTAAATTACAGTTTACTGAAATATTATAAAGCCAAATCTCAAGCCCTTAACAGAAAAGAAAAAGAAGAAAAGACAAAGAAACACTCTGCAGTGCATATGTATGGAAATCCAGCACCAAGTCCAGGCTTGAATTGTTAGAAACCACGTGCTGGAGAAGCGGAGCCAGTGGCTCTCATTGATTAATGAGCTCCCTCTGTCTGTATTGCCTGTCAATGTCCTAATTGTTTGCTGAGAACAAATTATTCTGGATAGCAACTAAGGTATGACAGTAACAGTCGAAGCAGATAGAAAGTGTTCTCTCTTCTATTCCAAACACCTACAGTAAAACTTTTGTAAGTCAAGAAGTGTCTAGAATAATACTCTGCACTGAATAACTAACCTGTCTGGTACTCTACGTAGTGGATGCTTTGAAAGAATCTTCTATCTCAGTCATAATCACAGCAACCTTCTTCTAGAGAGAATATCAAAGATCACATTAGAGATACTGTCTCATGAAGGCAGATTAGAGGAGCTGACCGGCTAATAACACTTTCCCTTCTCCTTGCAACCTGTACTCTTCATAAAGTGCTTTTACGTATGTATATTTCACTCTGCCTTGGAGAGAGGCAAGTAAGAAAACTAAGGGTTTAGTGAATTTCCCAAATTGGCATAGCTATCGAGTGGCAGAGGGATTCTAACCCAGGGTGTTCTGATTCCAGAATCTTTTGTTTTTGCCAACGTACGACCTGGTGAACATTTGTTTCCTGAACAATGGCTTGAGAGTACTGCATTCAAATCTCCATGTTTCAAGATAAATAACTATTTGAGTATAAAATGATAGGTGGTTTTTAACAAGCATTTACTGTAGATTTTTGTACTGTGACTTTCAAATGGTTTTTAAATGAAGAGTTTAAAAATTATACATGCATTCAATTGTGCTCAAAATGCTGCTCAGAGGGAAGTCTTTTCACCAAAAGAGAAAGCATTGCTCTAGGAGAATTATCAGGGCTCTTAAATTCTTTTTTGTCTCCCAATGAATGTTCTCAAATTTTCATAGAAATTTTAACTTTTAGAAAACACAATGTTTCTCATTCCTCTGATGCTCCACCCCTACCACCAGCCACCCATGAATAATATATTCTTAAACTTTGGGACAAAAGATTTCAGAGGAAGATTGTGAGCAGTAAGATTGGAAATGAAGCTTGTGAGAAGGAAACAAAATAGCTCGTCATGTTGAACTGCGATTACACATCATTTCAGTGAATGCAACTCCTGGATTGTCTCAAAAGTTTGAGTTTTTCCATCCTACCAGCCTGAAGCAGATGACTTGCAATCATCTCTTGCCGAAATTTATCTTAGGCCTTAAAAAAATTTTTTTAATTTAAGTATAGTCAGTTACAGTGTGTCAATTTCTGGTGTGCAGCACAATGTCCCAGTCATGCATATCCATACATATATTCATTTTCATATTCTGTTTCATTAGAGGTTATTACAAGATATTGAATATAGTTCCCTGTAAGCCTTAACAACTTTCTACATCTTTAGCTTGAAATGTATGAACCGAAGTAAATCTTATTCTAATTCATGGGATAAAGCTGGAATTAAGAGACATAACATTAAAAGGGGAGAAAGATATCTGGGGGTGGTGGACAGGGAGAAGAGAGAGAGAGAAGCAAAGGCATACATTCCCAATTCATTCTCTTCCTGATTCCCAAAGATGTGCTAGGATCAGTCCTGGTTACACACGACCCCTCACTGATGCATGCTGCTATCTTATTTCTGTGCACACCCTCTGCACTCTTTGACTCTTAGAGTTGAAGGGCTCTTTAAGATCATCTCTTACAGGTACAACTACAGAGAAAAGGGACTTCTGCAAGTTCACAGAGTTGGTTCAGTATTTCAATTAAGTTTTCCAATGCCCAGTCCTTAAACTTTTGAACATTTCCAAATTAATAAAACAGCACATTCACTTTTTTAGCACAACCAATTCTTTATGAAGGCCTTGGTAAAATTATAAACAAGCAGCAGCTAGCAAAGAAGGATTTTAACCAGAACTAAACATGGAAAAAATTTCTCCGTGCATGAAATTGTTGCCTACAACTGCAGGTCTAAAACTTTTCTCAAATTCTGAGTTTGAATATGATCTTATTATTTTATCTTAATATTGCCACTACGTTTAGCAGGTAGACATATTTAGTCATGAGAGCAGCTGTCTGCTGATGAACTTTCTAATACCTTAGTAACGACACATGTAAATATATATTTCCTTGGTTACAAAGGGATTGGGGCAGCAAGATGATCCTATGCTTCAGTGCCTTGACCATTAAGCGGTTCCCGCCTCTTCTTGCCAACTAGACACATGGGATCACAACAGAAGTACCAAGTGAATATCCAAAAATGCCTCCAGGCTTCCCCTTCATGTCTCCTGCCATTCCTGACTCTCTCGGCTTTGTATCTGGATTCTCTGTGTCATTTTCCTCCATTTTGATGTGGAACTGAGCCTAGCTCAGCTGAGTTTACGCTGTGAACGAGCAGGCGATGTGACACTGTAGAATGCTGCCTCTGCTCAATGGCCCACATCATAAGCAGGAGAACCTCAGCCTGACTTCAGCACCACCAGGATCCCATCCAAAATGGCCCTGACTTTCAGAAAGTAACACCAATTCTAGGACCTTCTTCTGTCACATGGTTTTATGGAAAGAGTGAAGGATTAAATATCAGGAGAACTTTCTTCAAGTTCCTGCTCTGTGACCTCAAACTTCCTCTCTCTGTTACATGTTCCTCACGTGTAAGATGAGATATTTAACCAGTTCAAAAGTTCTTAATCCAAGCTGTTAATTAACATCCCAGGGACTTTTTTTTTTTTTTTTTAACATACAAACTTCGAGCAACCATACTTCATCTATTAAATCATAACATCTTCTGGGCACAGAAAGTTTTAATTTGTAAAACTCCCCTAGGGACTTGAAGGATCATTCGACATTAAGGCTTCACTGCATTAGGCATCCTCTATGGTACTTTACAGATTTAAACTTTTTTCCACATATTTTGGGTGAATTGACAGACACTGAGAAATAGCAATAGAGTCTAATCAAGCTTTGTTACCTTGATCACTTCAAGATCAGCTGACTTGGAAGATTAAGACTCCATATTTTAGATTCCACATGTAAGTGGGATCATATAGCATTTCCCTTTCAGACTTATTTAACTCAGCATAATGTCCTCCAGGTTCATCTATATTGTTGCAAATGGTAGGATCTCTTTTTTTAAGGCTGAATAATATTCCACCATATGACATTTTTAAAAATCATTTAAGTTATTTCCATATCTTTGCTATTGTCAGTAAAATGCTAAAGGGACATGGGGGTGCAGATATCACTTTAAAGTACTGATTTCATTTTCTTGGACCACACAGAAAAGGTGTTTCTGGATCATATAGTTCTATTTTAGTTTTCTGGGGTACCTACATACTGTTTACCATAATGTCTATACCAATTTACGTTCCCACCAACAGTGTACCAGGGTCCTTTTTCACCACATACTCACCAACACTTATCTTTTATTTATTTTTATAATAACCATCCTAATGAAGTGAAATCTCATTGGTTTTGACTTGCATTTTCCCAATGATTAGTGGTGTTAAGCATCATTTCATGTACCTTTTGGCTATTTACATGTCTTCTTTGAAAAAATACCTATTCAGATCCTTTGCCGGCTTTTATTATTTATTTACTTGCTATTGAGTTGTATGAGTTCCTTATATATTTAGGGTATTAATCACTTTTCAATACATGGCTTGTAATTTTTTTCCCATTCTACAGGTTGCCATTTCATTTTGTTTTTTCCTTGGCTGTATAGAAGCTTTTTAGTTTGATGTAGTCCCATTTTTAAAATTTTTGCTTTTGCTTCCCATGTTTTGGGTGTCATACCCAAAAGAATCACTGCCAAGATGAATGTAAAGGAGAATTTCCCCTATGTTTTCTTCTAGGAGTTTTATAGTTTCATGTCTTTAATCTATTTTGAGGTTTCTTTTATCGGTGGTGTTAAGACATAGGGATCCAATTTCATTATTTTGAATTCGACTCTCCAGTTTTTCCAAAACCATTTATTTGAAGAGATTATCCTTTCCCACATATGCATTCCTTGTGCCCTTGTCAAGAATTAGTTGATTATATATGTGTGGGATTATGTCTGGGCTCTACATTGTGTTCCATTGATCTCTTCCGGTTTTTATGCCAGTATCATACTGTTTTGATTACTATAGGTTTGTAATATATAATTTGATTTTGGAAAGTATAATGTTTTCAACTCTTCTTTCTGATGATTTGTCTATTTTGTGGTTCCACAGGAACTTCAAGACTGTTTTTTCTATATCTGTGAACAAAGATGCCATAGAAATTTTGATAGGGATTGCATTTAATCTGTAGATAGCTATCTGTATGGATATTTTAACATTTTGTCTTCTAATCCACAAACAGTAGATATCTTTCCATTTATTTGTGTTTTCTTCCATTTCTTTCATAAATGTTTTTCTAGATTTCAGTGTACAGATCTTTTACTTCCTTGGCTAAATTTATTCCTAAGTATTTTATTGCTATTGATGCCATTGTAATGGGATTTTCTTAATTTACTTTTCAGCTAGATTGCTGATAGGGTCAAGAAATGCAACTGATTTTTGTCTGTTGATTTTGTATCCTGCAACTTTACTGAAATTGTTTCTTAATTCTAAAAGATTTTTATAAATGGAGTCCTTTGGGTTTTCTACATATAGGATCATGTCATCTGCAAAGATAATTTTATTTCTTCCTTTATGATTTAGATAACTTTTATGTATTTTCATTATCTGATTACTCTTGCTAGTAATTCCAGTACTATGTTGAACAGAAATGATGAGTGAGCATCCTTACCTTCAACTAGATCTTAGAAGAAAAGCTTTCAGTTTTTCCTCATTGTTGATATTAGCTATGAGCTTTTCACAAATGTTCTTTCTTATATTGAGGATACTTCCTTCTATATCAAATTTGTTGAGAGTTTTTATCATGAATGGATGTTTAACTTTGTTGAATGCATTTTCTGTATCTATTGAGATGATCATGTGGTTTTTATCTTTATTCTGTTAATACTGAGTATTATACTGTTTGATCTTCATATGTTAAGCCAAACTTGTATCCCAAGGATAAATCCCACTTGGTCATGGTGTATAATCTTTTTGATGAGCTGCTGAATTTGGTTTGCTAGTGTTTTACTGAAGATTTTGGCATCTATGTTCATTAGGGATATGGCCTGTAATTTTATTTTCTTGTGGTATCTTCGTCTGGCTTTGGTATCAGGGTGATGCTGGCCCCATAAAATGAGTTTAGAGGTATTCCCTCTACTTCTATACTTCAGAAGATTTCAAGGAGGATTGACATTAATTTTTTTTCAACTGTTTGGTAGAAGTAAGCTCTGAAGCTATCTGGTCCTGAGCTTTTCTTTGTTGGAAGGTTTTTGATTACTACATCGTATCTTCATTTGTTACTGGTCTGTTTTGGCTTTTTGTTTCTTCTTGGTTCAATCTTGGTAAATTGTATGTTTCTAGGAATTTATCCAATTCTTCTAGGTTATCCAATTTGTTCATATATAATCATTCATAGTGGCTGCTTATGATCCTTTTTATTTCTGAGGTATCCATTATAATGCCTCCTCTTTCATTTCTGATTTTATTTACTTCAGTCTTCTCTCCTTTCTTCTTAGTCTAGCTAAGAGTTTGACAATTGTTTTTAACTCAAATTTTTTTGTTTTTGTTTTCTTTTCAATTTTCTATTCGATTAATTTCTACCCTGATCTTTCCTTTTTCCTTCCTTCCTTCTAACTTTTGGTGTAGTTTGTTCTTCTTTTCCTATTTCCTTGAGGTGTAAATTTAGATTATTTGGGATTTTTCTTTTAATCTAGACATTCATGGCTATAAACTTCCCTCTTAGTACTGCTTTTGCTCCTTCCCTTATATTTTGGTAAGCTGTGTATCTGTTTGTCATTTAAGCAGAGAGCAGAATATTAGTTATTAGAGGCACAGAGGTGGGGGAAATAAGGAGATGTTGATCAAAGTGTACAAAGTTGCAGTTACATAGGATAAGTAAGTCTAGAGATCTAATGGGCAGCATAGTGACTATAATAGTGGACTGGATTCTGGAAATTTGCTAGTAGATTTCAAGTCCTCTCACTACACACAAAAATGGTAACTATGTAAGGAAATGATATGTTAATTAGCTTGACTGTAGAAATCATTTTTCTATATTTTGTACATCTTAAATATATATGTATTTAAAAATCATGTCCTTGAATACAACACATTCAATTTTCCTAACATTGTCACATTTGTCCATTATTTTTAAAAATAAAGCTACTATTTATTAAATTGTTGGATGAATACTTGTTTGTGTATGGTGTTATTACTATTTTCAGTTAAACAACTGACATTATTTGTTCAAAAAATGTTTTAATGAGCTGACAGATAGCTATTAACATCTACACCAACCTCACTTCTAAACTCCTCTGTCCATGCAGTCTGCCCCATTAGAGACTGGCTCACTAACAAGTTGTCCAAATGCTCTGAGCTTAAAAATCCTTATATTCGCCCATGACTATAAGGATATTATATATATGATACATATATATCATATATATGTATATTATAAGAAGGATATATATAATAAGGATACATAGGAATTTTTCACAGATTATCCCACTTAATCTTTAACACAACCATACACGAAAAGAATCATCACCTTTGTTACACTTAATGGGAAAAATTCAGGTGCAGAGAGGTTAAGTGACTCAGTTAGATGTCACTCAGGAAATGGAGAGATAGGATTTCAATTCAGGCCTTCTAGATTCCTTGTGATTTCACTATCACATATTTCATTAGGTGTCTATTATCACAACTGTTATAACTGAAGCAAAGAATGCAACCTGTCAGCGATTCCCTTTGTGGGGCAAGAGCAGACAAATAGTCAACAGTCAACAAAACTGGAGTCAGAAAATGTCTCTTCAATAACTTAGACCAGAAACCAAAACCCAGGTAACCTATATCAGATTCCAGAAACTTACAGCCCAGAAGGGCCTTTCAAATTCATCTAATCCAGAGTATTCATAGAGACAGAGGAACTGAGGCCTAGGGAAGCCTTACTGCTTGGCTCATGTAGGTAACTGCTAGTAGAGACTCAGCTAGAATGTAGCTCCTCTGAATCACCTCCAAGTTTTTCCCTTCCTTTTTTGTTCTCTAGTATTCAAAAATAGTAGATGCTGTAATAGCACTTTTTAAAGAGAATAGTCAACGAAATAATTCTAAATGACTCTCGACACAAAAGGGACATTTATTAAGAGAAAAAAGGGGCTTTTGTTTTTCCCCCTAAGAGAGTTCCTTTAAGATAAAAAGTCACCCAAAATATTCTCCAAGCCCTAACTTAAGAGAAGGATCATCATTGCCCATCACATATATAATTAATATCTATTAGACTTGGCAAACTTCATAGTTATAGTATCTTTGCTCTTATGAGATATTGTTGATCATATATATGACGTATAGAATGTCAAATTATTGATTAAGAGTATGACCTCCAATAACAGCATTGTTCCTTTGGGAAAACGTAATTCAATTTAGAATGATTTGCTTTCCTTGCAGTTTACAGGAATGCATTGTGGCAAAAAGTAGAGATTACCCATCTGTTCAATAAGTGCCTAATTTAGCATGACAATACAGAAGTTAGATGGTCATTTAAATTGTGTTTTAGGGGGCAAGGTACTTATACTCTTTGATCTTTAATTTCACACGTTCCTAAGACTGTTGTTGATTACACGAAATTATGCATGTAAAGTTCCTAGTGTACTATCTGAAATACAATAGATGTTTTAGTAATTTCTAGACACAATTATTATTCCAATGTTTATGTCAATGTGTCACCATTTCCACATTGCTTCACCATTATATGCAATACAAATACAATACAGGTAAAATATAAAGTGTACCTTTTCATTTTTCCACTAGACACTTATAATTTTATTTATCGTCTCATTTTTCATAGTCATAGCCTCCTTTTGCTGCCAAGGGAATCCTGAGTTACGTATAACATGAAGGCTGTCACAAACTCTCTGTTGAGACTTCACCACATTATTGCTGGTTTGCCTACTGCCTCTTTCGTGTTCCTGATTTTCCAACAAGAGCAGCCAGCTGTGGTCCTCCTCTGACCCAGTCAGATCATCAGATGTACCCATACCAAAATCTAGCTTAGAAACAGGCTATATGTAAAAAGAGTGCATCATACCATCCCAAGAATACTCCTGTGAGTTGGGTAGATTAGTGATATCCCCAATTTACAAACTAAGAAACTGAGAACCAGAGACATTAAGTAATCTACCCAAGGTCACAGAAAAAGTAAGTGCCTGGATTTCAGAGCTAGAAATATAAACCACTCCATCACACTGCTTATTCACTTTGGCACTTTTGTTTATTAACCTAATAAATATAAATTACTGCTACCTCTGAACACAATGTAGTGGCCCCTACCTGTGCCAGCACGGATTCCATACAGGCTCTTGTGTGTGCTTGGACATACCAACTCTGTTTTTTTGTTGTTTTCCTTTCCCTTTTCCTAACTATTTCAAAACGGGTTGTTAATGGCAGCCTTTCCAATTTAGCTCCTGGAGATGGCTGGTGAGAGGATTACAGGAGGAACGGAAATCACTTGGAGATCAGAGCGCTGGAGCACAAATGGAAGAAGTGATGAGTATTTGGATCACCATCCTGGATAGGTAGCAGATTAAGCTTTGCTTTGCTTGTTTTTTGCTTATTTGTTTGCTTATCTGTGGCTAGGTTTACTGTCTTCGCCTCTATCACTTGTGTTCTTGCTACCTGGAGATCTAAATATGTAAGAAATTAACATGCTGGTATCAAACAGCCTAAGAGGTGAAATGTTCTAGAAGTCTGTTAGTATTTCTGGTTGCCCAGAACATTGGATATACTTCTTGCACTTGGGGAAAACTCACCATCAATGGGTTTCCTCCAAAAACAGATCCAAATGTTTCAGAGGTAACATCTAGTGCCCAGCACAGAAGAATCGGTGGTGCAGTGTGCACTGTCTGTGACTGCCAGGGGCAATGGCGATGTTTCCACTAGACCAACAAACATGTGCTGTAATTTCAGGTTTTGTCCTGTCTGTACAGCGCCCCAACTTGCTTCTCCAACACTTCTGGGGGGAATCTTTAAGCTTCTAACCTTTAATAAATTTGGTTTTTTAAAAAATTTAAACTAGCTAGTTTCTATTTATTTCTTACAAATGAGAACCCTGACTGAGAAAGGGTTGCTATGTGACTTAAATGAGTCCATCCACATAAAGCACTTAAGGCAGTTCCTGGTTATTATTATTATGTAATTACGGCATACTAGATGAGAGTGAGCTGTGAATGAGTTACTGGGTGATGAGAAAGAGTATGAAAGAAAGTAATGATTACCTCTGCATAGTGAGATTACTTGAGATTATTTTTAATACATATTTATGGGAATTCCTGAGACAGATGATAAAGTTGAAATTGCAAAGGTAAATATAGTAACAAAAAATCACAAATACTAATGAAGTTTGCGTGTTTTGTACCATTTCAAAATTAAGAGCCCCTATAATTACTGCCAAAGTTAAAAGAAGTACATTTTTAAAATTCCATGTGGAAAGCAGAAAAACAAAAATAATAAGAAATTTGTCCTACAGATATTTCAGAGTAAACATTTAATATGATGAAGAATTAATGATTTGAGGTTTCGTAAGGTTAATAGAAAGGTTAATGTTCAATATTACAGGACCTGCAGTAAGGTTGATAGAGACTCCATCTATAAAAGTATAGACATCTGGACCTTAACATGACTGCTACCAATTTCTAATTTCCATCCTTACCTTTCTGTAACATGCCAGAAAATTGTTCCTCCTAAAATCTTTCATATTTCAATAGATGTCAACTACATTTCCATTTCCTTAGGACAAAACCATCCAAGTCATATTGAATACATTTTTTTTTCATTACCTCTGCAGCTGTCATACTGGTCTCAGTCACCATCACCTCCTGCTACAGTCTCTTCACTAGTCTCCCTACATCAATTGGTGCCTCCCTTTAGTCAATCCCGAACGAAGCACCCAGAATCATTACACTGAAAAGTAAGATCCTTTCAGACCCTAAGATTCCTCTGTTCCAAACCCTCTGATGGCTCCCCATTTCATTCAGTAAAAGACAAAGGCCTTACAATTACCTACATGATTGGTTTCCTGCTACCTCCCCACTTCACCTCCTCTCTTCTCCCTCCTGCTCACAGAGCTCCAAGCAGAGTGGTATCCTCCTTCTTATCTTCAGTATTTCAAGCACAGTCTCACCCAAGGGCCTTCATTCTTGCTGTTCCTTCCACTTGGAACATTCTTACCTCAGATATTTGCATCTGTCAATGCCGCACTGCCATCACGAATCTGCTCAAGGATCACATCAAAAAAGCCTTCTCTGGGCATCCTACTTGAAACAGCATCACCCACATGCCCAGACTCCCTATCTCCTTTCCTTTGCTTTATTTGTACCACAGTATTTGTCTTCACATGACATTTTAAATATTTTACTTTTCTGTTTGATCTGTCTCCCCTTAATAGTAAATAACCTCCAGGAAGAGAGGAATATTTTTTTTTCTGTTTTGTTTCTCTCCTATATGCTTTGCAACCAGAAGTATAGAGGATCAAAAATTTTTGTTGAGTGAGGGAAGCATCTCACTAAAAATCTCCTTCAACTCAAACTAAAGATAGCAAATGATTAATAGTCAACTGGCTGAGTAAGTTTTAAGCAGAACTACATAAAAATTAAACTGATTAAATAAGCAGGTAAACATAGTTTAAATAATTTATACACAGTAAAGGCTTGTCCTGATGATGTATTATAAATTATTTACCCATTCTAGTCCTGGCAGGACTTAGCATGCAACTGAAACTAATTTTTAGACATGAAGTTCTCGGAATCCACACACATATCGCTGAGCAAGCATCAAAGTAAGGGAGAACTATGCACAGCACTGCAGACTTCCCCTTCCTCTCTTTCTCCTCTCTCCCTCCATTTCTTCTTCCCTCCATCTGCCTCCCTCTCCTCCCTTCCTTCCTTCTATTCTATGTCATGATATTTACTATTAAAATATTCAGGCATTGACATTAGTGCAAAATAAACCCCCAAACGACTTCTTTTTCTACTTCTACTAAATAGAAGCACCATGGATTTCTGGGCCTTATATTCACTTCTACAACAATCTAGTTATGCACATTCCTGTAAACACTGGGCAATCTTCAGAGAACACATGAGTACATTTAAACACACTGTTTGGAGATGGGTGGATATGGTGTAAGTGGGACAAGTCTAACAGATGTTAGAAAAGCTCCTTTGTGTAAAATATATCAAGTCCCAAGCCCTAGTGGGAAAGATAAAAGGGTGTTAAGTACCATGTTACCTGAACAAGTTTCCCTTTGAACATGAAAATCAAAATTCTTTCAGATGACTATTATTACTAGGAGTCCTCTGGTATTTGGTGGTCAGTGTATATATCTGTGTGTGCGTGTGTATTTGTGTGTACAAAACTTTTGGTCCCAAGGAGCTCATACATACAAAATAGGGAAATGCAAAGACATTACTGGGTAATTTTTTCAGTTAGAGGCCATCGCTATGAAACATAAAATTATGGACATAAGCTGATAGTCTTCTCTTGTAAAATAAATAATATGCAATTCACATGTTCTTCCTTAGTTATTTTTCCACGAAAGATAACGTGTGATGCAGGTGAGTGGAGGAGTTCCCAGTGCTTTGTATGATACCTGATCGACAGCAAGTGATAAACGTTAGTTGCATGAATGGGTGTTTGGTTAATATTTGAACTATAGCATATGCATGTTTTTTTAACTTAAATAGTAGAAATCAGCTACTTAAAATGTCCAAATCTGCAGTTTTGCAGAGTGTTAAAAATCTTGAATTGTCCTCAGCCACATCATTATTAATTCACATTTGCATGTATCTTTTTTTTCCCATTACTCATTTGATATTAACAAAAGCTTTGGAGATAGGAATAATATAGGCTTTTTTGTTTTTTTTTCTTTTTTTTACGGGGGGGTTTAATTAGCTTTGTTTATTTATTTTTAATTATTTTGCTTTTAAGTGGAAGTACGGGGGATTGAACCCAGGACCTTGTGCAGGCTAAGCACCTGCTGTACCACCAAGATATACCATGTCCCCTATGTGCTTATTTTTATATTTTAACAAATGAAAAGTCAGAAGAGCAACATGACTTATCCAAAGATATTGAGGGTTCCAAATTGGACCACAACTGCAGGTCTTCTAGCTCTTTGTATAAGGTATATTTAGCCAAACCCACTGCCATTTTAGAAATCATAAATCATTGTTCTTCTTTAAGCAATAGTAGGGCAGAAAATAATGAAAGAAGTAAATTCTGTTAAATCTAATAGTACAGTAGACAATGAATCACTATCTAATCATGCTGTATGACACGGAGTGGAATCTAGTAATTACTAACCCTAAAGTCTCTTTATAAATTTTCAACCACACATCTACCCTTAGTCTTTACCTTTTAATATACAGATGGTGAATTTCACTTAAAGAAAAAAAACCCCAAACTTTCTGAATTGTCTTCAAAGGTCTAAGCGAGATAATCAAAAGTAGAACCAAAACTTCCGACAGAAAATTGATTCATCAAAATTCTCAGCTTTTTGGGCCCAGCAATTTGCTTAAGATGAAACTGATGTTATTTTCTTTAAAAAAAAATTTACAAATGTAGAAATAAAACAATCAAATTCCCTGGGCACCCAAGAAAAAATTAGGTCTTCATTTCCTGTGTATAGGTAAAAAAATAAAACATATTTCCTAAAAAACATAGGATATTTTAATATTATATATATTTATATATATATAAGTAAATACATAATTCTTTTGCACATACAATTTTGATTTAAATAATTTTGACAGTTAAGCAAGTTATTAATGCTTCAAAAAATATTTTTCAAATAGATTACATTGCACAAATGGCAAACAGCTGGAACATGACACGCTTTTAGATTAAATTTAACTCTGAGCCAAATAATTTGATACAGATTCTCTCTCTCTAGCGTGGAAACCAAGAAGCCTCAGATCTGGGTTTTATTTACATTTTATCTTATGCTGCTCTGGAATTCTGGACTTATAACATTTTAGTCTTTTCTCATCTGTGAAATGGGGCTAATCATTTGCTAACACATTAAATTTTCAACACTGTTAGATATGAGTTCTCATCCCTCATTGTAAAGGAACAGAAAACCAGAGAGAGAAGGCAAATTTCTGAACTTCACACAACTACAATGTGGCCAAGTTAGAATCTGAGCAAAGCCTCCTCTAATTTTAAGTCAGTTTTTTGCATTCAGCCACATTTTCTTACAATAGGTTGGAAATTTTCCTAATGACGTTTCTAATCAGGAAAGAGGCCAAACTCCCCCATCCCTGCACGGCAACAACGCTCAGCGCAGAATGATAATGGCAAAGGATCTAACCCTGAAGGCCCCACGATGCCTAGCACAGCATTTGGCACAGTGGACTGAGGTTTTGTGGGACCTAAAACTTAACACATTTGCAGAGGCCCTCTTTAAGAAATGTAATACAGAAGTCTGTGCAATGTAGGGCTTTGCGAGTGACCAGTGAGACTAAGTGGTTCTTAATTAGTTTCACAGTATACCCACTCGTGCTAATTTCCAGCACCATCTCATGGTAAAGTGAGGCACCATACATGCAGAAGGTACCTTCACAAACGACGTATCTCTACTCTTTCACCCTCCGCCTACCTCTGAAAGAGCAGATAGTTACAGTATAACCCCTGTAATGCAATCCTACATTTCTGTACATCCTGCAACTTAGCAGGCCCTTAAAAAGGGTTGGTTTCCACCTATAACTGAGGGATTGAGAAAAGACCTTCTCAGTCACCCAATTTGCATCAGAAACCACAGACAGTAGAGAAACATGCTATTGATTATAATGGATGACACATTAAATGAACTATGGGAATTCCATTCAAAAGCCAGTTATTGAGAGTTGAAAAATTTACAAAGGCACACAGGTACACAGGTGGATAAGATATTATAATACCTAAACAAAGGCTGCTCATACAGAGGGTAGTGTTGGTATTAGAGACAGATTGGTATCTACAAATTAAAAAGTACATTCTATTAAAAATGGGAAAAATACAATCGTAGTGTTTTTTAAAGGCATAAGTGCAAACAATTCAGAACTTTAAATGAAAAAAAAAAGGAACTAGTATCTTCAAATACAGAGGCACAGGAAACTTATTTCAAACATATATACAGTGAAAAGGTGGCAATCAAGATGGAGATTTTATCTGAGAAGCCCGTATTTTGGACTGTATAATCCAGCTTGGTGTGTCTTTGTGAACCTGGTCTAGCCACATCATGCTCCATTAGATGAATATTTAATCACCCAAGGGGCACTGGTGAAATCCCAACACATCTTCAACCTGAAATTGTTTTCAAACTCAGAAACTCAAAATGTGGAGAAGCCAATTAGAAGGTATTCAGACTCATAATTTTCTTTATTAGCAGCAAATATTAAAACACTGAAATAAGGCATTTAACATAAATTCACAGAGCTGTGGCAGTTCACCACAGTAATTCAACTTGCTGCTGTCAAACACTCTTGTTAGTCAGAGCTAAAAATAAAGCGCGTTCTTCAAAATGATTCATTAGGTTATTTCCTAATCAATGGTAAATAATCCTGACAAAAGCATATTGACTTCAAAAGTTTAATAACTTCTAAAATAACAATTTTACTGTTTGCAAAGAAACTGTGTGTTCAACCTTGATTTAATTTATTTTGCGTTGGAACAGTTTCTTATTAATGACAAGAAATATTGAGCGTTAACAAAAATAAAACTGGTCCATCTATTTTTGACACCAGAAAGTAAATATCCACCAGTCTCAGGAAATTCCCCATGGAATAAATAACCCCTTTTCCTTTGATCCCTGCCAATGGATTTGATTTGAGAAAAATTTTAACTTGAGTAGAACTCTTTACTTGTCAAAAGCAAACACAGACTTTGATAAGAAAGAAAACAGATATAATTTGACTTCAATTTAATTTGGGAATTAGAGAGATATGGAGGAGGAATTGGAACCCGACACGATACGTATCTTCAGTTTAAGATGGAGACATGGAGGCCCAGAGATTTGCCCCAAGTCACAGAGCTATTATGTAGCCGAACCTCAACTTTTATGCTCAGAGGAATCTATTATAAGATTTTATTCACATGCCTGTCTCCTCCACTATGCTGGAAAGCAAGAATCTAAATAATTTCAGTATCCCTTGTACCTAATAGATTGTTATATCCAGAAGACTACAGCAAACATTTTGGAATAAGTAGAGGAATGAAAGAATCAGAACCACAGTCAAGTTCCTCTGTTTCTAAGCCTTTCCTCTGTGTTATACTGCCTCATAGTACACATGTGAATTTATCACAGAAACAAGTGCTTACTTGAAACTTGTTCCATATTAAGCATTAAAAAGGGGGAGGGTGGGTGTAGCTCAGTGGCAGAGCACATGTTTAGCATGAAGGAAGTCCTGGGTTCAATCCCCAGTACCCCCATCAAAAAATAAAATAAAAATTAGTGAATAACTAAAAGGGGTGGCAACAAACAGTTGATGCAAGTGTAACACCAACAAAAACAAAACCAAAACACAACTATTCATTTTAACTACAAATTCCGTCCCAGGAAAATGGATCCATTCAAATAGAAATACATCTTATACTTCTCAGTGTTTTATGGGTTTTGGCTATGCAAGCTGGAGAACCAAGCCTGGAGAGCAACAAACAAATCTGCATAACAGAAGGTGGAGAATCTGGAGTTCCCAGTGCACTTCTGGACCCAGGGTGTGAGGAGAAGGAGGAGCGGAAGAGAGGAAGGAGAGAGCAGGCAGTGTGGCAGGACGGTGGGAGGCGGAGGCTACAGGGGATGAGCGGGTCTCTGGGAATACCCAGACGTGCACATTTTCAAAACAGTAATATCAAATGTTGAACCTGAAGTTGCTGGCACCTTGAAAATTCAAATTCCTCCTGTGTACCTCTCTAATTCCCAAATTTTGAATCCAGTCTACAACATTTTCAAAGGGTTTGTGGTATCTTTGGTGGAAACCAAGAAAGAGGCTGTGTTTCACATTTGAGTTGATTCTGTGAGGGAGCAGAGCACAGACAGGACACTGAGAAGCAGATTCCAATGTCAGTGTTGCCCAGAAGAATGGAGGTTCTCCAGTAACTGGCAGAAATCTTAGAAAGGGTGTTAGATTACCACAAGATCTGACATAAGGGTTCAAGTGAATATCTCATGCACCCAATGTCTTGGTAACTCCCACTCATATCTGGGTTATTTGAGGTATCAGAAAGTCTTATTTTATAACAAACATTAATGTATCAGAGAATTAAAGGCAGGTCTGCCATCAATGAAATGAGATGCTGCAAGAAAAAATACCTCATAGTCTGCAATAGCTAAATATACTTTTATGGATGGATGCCAAGAGAAAGGAGTTAGATATTTTAGAACATTTCCTGAGATGAGATGGAATTTAAAAACTCTTGTGTAACTCACATTGAAGTGAGCAAGGAACAGCAAAGTAGCACTTTCTGCCTTCATCCCGGATGGGTACGCTTGTTCAGGAAGCAAGCAACCATAGAGGAAGAGACAGTTGCGTGCTGGAGGGACAGACTTCCAAGCAGCAATGGAATGGAATCTGTCCTTCCAGGGAATCACGTCCAACTGCCTCTCCAGCAGTTGAAATGGGCTTCAATTTGAATGTATAGGCAGCTGCAAAGACATTTGCAGAACTGGAAGAGTCACATCTCCAGCATTGACACAGATTGTATAATTAGCAATGAAGAGCAGGAACAGCTAGGGCACTAGTAATATCTGTAGTTTGAAGGCTAAGTTTTCAGCATCTGCCAGTGCAAAAACTGAAAACTCTGTGAAATGCTCACACTGCCTCTGATCAAGGCAGCCGACACGAATGTGGACACAATCTACACGTGCACACAGAATCCCGAGACCCAGAGCAGGTCGGCAACGCCTCGTGCCTGGTGGAGCGGGCCTGATGATGCCCCCCATTCCCGGCTGTTAGAGCCTTTGGTACCATTGAGTTAGGTACATTGAGCAGCATCATTATGCTCTGTTTACTAGGGTTTTTTTTAAGCTCTATTTTTTTACAAAGTGAAACAGATAACAAAAAACAACCTCAGCTTTCCCTTCTGTTCATAGTCCGGGAAAGGCATGATGTGAATCAGACCTTTAAGGGCGAGCATGTCAGACAGAAAATCATTTGCAGTCATAAACAACACGGAGGGCCCCGACTCAGAAGGCCCTCCTTCCTAACTCTGGGCGGAGACAGCCAGGGAGGTGCTCCTCCTCGCCTTCTGGTCTCCTAGTCAACAATCAAGGGATTTAAAGGAGGCAGTAAGAAATGAGGGTAAAATAAATGCTCAGCAGTTCAGCACAGATGATTAAAAGCCCTTCTGACTATTTAGTCATGGAAGAGGTTCTACTCTAAAGCCAGACCGTGGAGGGGGAACCATGGGCGTCCTTGGAGGCCCAGGAATCAGCTGGTGTAAGCAGAAGTCACCCAGTCATCGTCAGGTGAGCCAGCACAACGCGACATCTGGATTTTAGAATTGGAAAGTGACCCTAAAGTCCCCTTGATTAGCTCGGGGATGTACAGGGGTTAAATCTTTTGATGTTTCTGTCCAGGTCCAGCTCATCGACTCCAACTCTCTAAAGCCTTCATGGCCACTGCTGCCCACAGCAATGCCCTCTTCCCTCCAGATAACAGACTTCTGACTGAGCAGCTACAATGTAGGCAGCAGTGTGTGCAGTGGTTTATATACATCCTCGTGTAGTGTTCCTCATACTCCTACCCAGGATTTGCAGTGTGAAACTGTCCCCCTCTCTGCCTGCACATCTGAGAGCCAGCAGGAAAATAACTTCTGCAAGTAGAAATCATTGCTCTTCCTCCACCCCTTCACAACCTTCCACCCCAGGAGGAAGAGCGACTCATCTGATTGGTTAGATGGAAAAATTCTGACGCAGACACCCATTGGTACAGGCTTCCCCAGTGAGAGGGGAGAATAACTGGACCGTAGCTGCTCACTAGCGCCCTCTACCTGCAACTCTCACTACATTGGGAGGCAAGATAGGCTCCAGAAGGCAGCTTGGTAGCAATTATCCCCAGTTATCTCCATGTGGAGGGACCAAGGTCTAGACTGTTCCAAAGGAGTGGGAGGCCTGTTTATTTTCAGGCCAGTTAGTTCAGCAGTTAGAGTTGATACTTTGATTCCCTGACCTCAAGGGCCTATTTCTCAGTTCAGACCGAGGAAGCGTCAGGGAAGAAGAAATTTTCCTCTCCCCTTCTAGGTTCTTCTGGCTGGTCTAAGAATCAAATTGACATGAGACAGATTCACAGGAGAAAATGAGACAAAAGTTTAATAACATGTATCTGTGGGAGAGACCCAGGAGAACTGAATAACCCCCTAAAAGGCTGAAGCCCTCACCTTAAACACCATCTTGAGCTAAAGACAAAAGAGGATATTGGTTTAGTGATTCGGGGCTTCAAAGTGGAGGAAGGCAATTCACAGGAAGATAGAAAAGCAAATGGTTGGGGAATACATGTTTGCTGGGCCAGGCAGAGGCAATGGGACACAGGGTGGGCCCTGATCTCTAAGAGTTCTCCCCACTACACAGAGCCCATAGTCTCTGCAGATATCTCTGGGGATAGTTCTATTCCTGGAACAGGCCTTTTGTCTATATTAATTAGACAGTTAGAGGAAAAGGCAAAGTTTCTTCCTGAGTCTTTTGGGCCTTGATTGTTTTCAGCTCAAATAATCCACATAACAAAGAGCCGTTTTGGGGATGGCAGACTTTGTTCCCCTACAGAAAGCAGCACTCCCCTTACACCTGGCCACAGCTCATTTGAACCCATATTATAAGGAGTCCAGATCTAAATAGCTTACGCAACTTGTCCACTTGCTTCTTACACCACGTGTGTCAGCTTCTTCACCCTAGTTTATTAAATTTAAGCTATCTGAACGCAGGAACTATATCATCTCTTTTTGATCAAGGCAAGGTATACGGCCAACAGGAGATTTAAGTGTACTAGTGCATTAATTAAAAATAATTCTCCAAACAAAATGTAAGTGAGTAAAAATAAAAATACTTCTAGGCTGCCCTCACTTCTGAGGGAGATGGCCCACACTCTGTCTATGGAGTGTGTATCTCTCTGAATACACCTACCTTTTCTCAACTGTGGCTTGCTTTTGAATTCTGTCCTGTGTGAAGCCCAGGACCCACACTTGGTGGGGGTCTCAACCAAGACCTGGGACATAGCTACCCTCTCGCCTCACATTCAGTTTCCTGTATCATTTCTATGGCTCCCAACTCAATAATAATAATAATAAATATTATTATTATATTATTTTTATTATTATTATAAGTAACCTCCTATAAAGCACGTAATGTAAAGGGCACTTTCATTTCATAACACATTAAATTTTCAACACCCATTGTAAACCAAAAACCAAAAACCAAAACACAAACCAAAACCCCAAAACCAAAAACAAAACAGAACTGAGAGAGAGAAGGCAAATTTCTGAACCTCACACAACTAGAAAGTAGCCAAGTTGGAATTTGAGCAAAGCCTTCTCTAATTCTAAGTCAGTTTTTTGCATTCACCCACACTTTCCTACAATAGGTTGGAAATTTTCCTAATGACGTTTCTAATCAGGAAAGAGGCCAAATTCCCCCATCCCTGCACAGCAACACCGCTCAGTGAGGAATGATAATGGCAAAGGATCTAATCCTGAAGGCCCCACGATGCCTAGCACAGCATTTGGCAGAGTAGGTATTTAATAAATTCTTATAAGTTGTACAATAATGACAAATTCTACTAAAATAAAAAAATAAAGCATGCTTCCATATAATTTATAAAATACTGAGTTACATTTCAGTGGAGATCTACTGTCCTAAAGACCAAAACAATTATTTTTCTAAACAGCCAAAAAATATATCTAAAATTATCCAATTTCTAGTTTTCCTCCCACTGTGTTTGCTCCTGTAACTGCTGTGGCTTACAGTGAGGCCTTAATAGCCTCTATGCAGTGAGGCTATTAATAATACCTGGCTCATCTTTTAAGGTTATAGGGAGAATAAAGGAGAGAAAATTATTCTAGGGCATACATCTGTCATGGCATTTATGATAGTGCACCGTCATTATTTGGTTTTGTGGCTGCCTCCCACACTAGACTTTGAAATCCTTAAAGGAAGAGAAATTTTATTCTACTTTGTGTTCTCAGTGTGTCTCAATACAAAAATCATTAAAGAAATGATGTAATTAATTCATAAAATAATAAGTAAATGAACACTATTCTTATAGAACACTATGACACATTATATATGTATATTTATTGAGTACATATATGTACAACTATATATCTATGTATAACCACAGTTGGCCCTCTGTATCTGTAAGTTCTGCATCTGTGGATTCAACCAACTACGGATCAAAAATACTTGGGAAACGAATTCCAGAAAGTTCCAAAAAGCAAAACTTGAATTTGCTGGGCACTAGCAACTACTTAGGTAGCATTTCAATTATACAGGCAGACCTTCTTCTATTGTGCTTCCCATTTCTGCACTTGACAGGTACATATTGTGTTTTTGACAAATTGAAGGTTTATAATTAAGTCAGAGATAGACAAATATCATATGATAACACTTATATTTGGAATCTTAAAAAAGATGATACAAATGAACTCATTTACAAAACAGAAACAAAGTCACAGAGTGAGAAAACAAACTATGGGTTACTAAATGGTAAAGTGTTGGTGGAAGGATAAACTAGGAGTTCAGAATTATCATATATACCCTACTATATATAAAACAGATAAACAACAAGGACCTACTATATAGCTCAGGGAACTATATTCAATATTCTAATAACCTGTAATGGAAAAGAATCTGAAAAAGAATATATATATGTATGTATGGCTGAATCACTATACTGTATATGTGAAACTAACACAACACTGTAAATCAACTATATTTCAATAATTTTTTTAAAACAAATTGAAGTTTTGTGGCAACTCTGCATTATCAGATAATGGTTAGCATGTTTTAGTAGTAAAGTATTTTTTAATTAAGGTATTTACGCTGTTTTTTCCGACCTACTGCTGTTGCACATTTAATAGACTACAGTACAATGTAAACATGACTTTTATATGCACTGGGAAATCAAAACATTTGTGCGCCTCACTTTATTGTAGTGGTCTGGAACTGTACCTGCGATATCTCTGAGGTCTGTCTGTATTTACAGCGATTTACATAGCATTTATATCGTATTAGGTATTATGAGTAATCTATAGGTAATTTAAAGTATATGGAAGAATGCATGTTGTTTATTTGCAAATACTATGCCATTTTATATAATGGACTTGGGCATCCATGGATTTGGGTATCAGCAGAGGTCCTGGAACCAATCCCTCACAGATACTGCAAGATGACTGTATATAAATATAACTATATATGTATATATAACCATATATAAATACATATAAAATGAAGTGATTGATAGGTTCCAAAACTGGGTTATTTTTCATTTAAATTTTATTTTTAACTACTTTTTAATTGTCAACTTCTTTGCCAACATCACACCCTTCATCAACAGTGGAATTGGTGACAGTTGCATGGCTCTGTAAATATACAAAAAATAACTGAATTGTACACTTAATTTGATGGTCTGTGAGTTATACCTCAATCAACCTTTTTCTTTTCTTAAAGTATCTTGTTTTTTTCAATTTGAAGAGTCTTTGTTTAGTTTTTGTCTGGTAGTTTGTTTCAGTAGACCTGACACTCTGGATTTAATCCAGTATCCAAAGTCCCAATCAGGATGCTTTTCCCTGCTCTCAACAGACTGCCCATATTCTCTTTATTCCAAAGTTTGTATCCAGTTGACATACCAGCATTAGGGAAAGGTCCCATGAACTGCAGGCTGTGCTCTGAACCTTTGCTGGTCCCATTTTGTGATAGTGCACACCAAAACAGGGCTGCACCTCCCTGCAATATTCAGTCTGCCATGCAGGCACCTGGAGCTGAAATGTGTGTCCCTGCCATGGCCTATGACCATAAGATCTCTACATTTGATGATTTATTTTTATCAACCCTGGGCTAATTTTATTTAGTTCACCAGTTTACTCAGCCATTAAAGACCTGAGAAATCTTGGCTACTTTCTCACTCTGGGATGCATGAGGTTTTTGGTTGGTTGAGTCTGTGCTTAAATCCAGACCCAGGACATCTTCCTCAGACATTCCTTTATTTTTATTTTTTTTTAATTGAAGTAGAGTTGATTTACAACGTTATATTAGTTTCTGGTGTACAGCATAGTGATTTAGTTATACATCTGGAATACTACTCAGTGATAAAAAAAAAAAAAGAATGAAATGATGCCATTTGCAGCAACATGGATGGAACTCAGGCATTTCTAACCTCACACCTATGGGGCACCTTGTGACTCGAAGGTCACTAATTTAGGAGCATCTTGCTGATGCTTTCAGGTTCCCCAGGCTATTCTCTGACCTGTCTTGTGCTGGGAATTTTGTGATTTTTGCTCTCCTCTGTAGTGTATCCATACAGAGGAGGAAGCGATGACCACTGTGCCCTATTTTGGGAACCCAAATCTGAAAATTGGCTCTCTTTGCTTTCTTACTATAATAATCTTACTCCATCACCACCACCTCTAATTCTTTTCAGGCAACAAATGACTCTAGAAGGTGCAGGCTGTATATTACATGAGACTGAGCCAATTTGGGTATCAAATTCAAATCATTAGTTTCAAAGAAAACCATTGTTTAAAAGGGTATAGAGTCAACACATCAGAGTTAATAAACCAGAGTATACGTATCACCTGAAGGCAGCAACTGAAAGGGACACTTTTCCAATGTCAAGTACATACTGCTATAAATCTGTATCACTTATACATGATTGCCAGATTTAAGATGATGGATCTAAGTAGCTAATTTCAACTTACAGTCAAATATATCAAAATAATGGGATCATAAGCACCAGAGTAGATAAGAGTATATACTAATAGAAAATTTGTAGGTGTCTCAAAAACAAACCCATTGTTTGAGAAGAAAGTGCATTGCCATGATATATCAGATTAGTTGACTCCAAAGATCTCTTTTTATCTAATCTATGCTTGGGAAAGTTTTTCGCAATGCTATAAACTTGTTCTAACAATTCAAGACAGCTCAACAGCTAATAAAACTCATACCACATTTATCAGAAAGAAAACCATACTTAATGTCAGAACTAGCCCCCGCTACGGTTGTCCCTACCTTTTGAGAGATTGTGAAAATATCTTGATCAGAGCTTCCCAAACAGGTTCTGAGTTATTTCAGCCCATCAGCATTCTAGGTGGCTTGTAACCTGTGGACCCATTACCTCTAGTTACGAACAGCCTTATCTGTTAATGGCATGGTATCGTACACATTTCATTAGCTACACAAGCTATGGAGTGAGGGAGGTTTGAATGCACTAATGTAGATCCACAGTAGCAAAAGGGTTTCATTTCATGAAATCATACCCATTGGTAGTAGTAGTCTGGAGCACTGTATAAAGAAAGGGAGGTTCTGGATCAATGACTAGTACCAGTGGGAAGGGGTGCTGTACTCAACAGCATTTACCATGTGTCTGGGGATGAGAATCTGCAGCAGACTTTTATTTGTTCATCTTGTCATATATATTATGCTTCTGAGGGTGCAATAATAAACTGATTGTCTTTGCTAAGGTGGTGAAATGTTATATATACAAGGAAGTGGGGATGTAGAGAGGAGTAAGAACCTGTTAATCAAATGTAGTGTGAGAAGGCATGTAACTGTAAATATGTCCCATGGGCCTGCAATGTATTTGTAATATACATTATAAAGCCACTCTTGGGGAAAAGCATTGTTGCTATAAAGTATCTGTTAAAAGAAAACACTTATGAATAAACAATCTAATCCACCAGCTAAAGGAATTAGAAAAGGTAGAGCAAAAAACCCCAAAAGTCAGCAGAAGGAAGGAAATAATAAAGATCAGGGAGGAAATAAATAAAATAGAGATTAAAGGAACACTTATGATTATGCCTATTTTCAGCTCCACTGAGGTAAATGTAGCCTGAGTCTCCTATCCTGGCCTTAAGTGTTCATGGCCTTTTGTTTTAATCTGGCTATGCAAAAAACAAAACGAAACAAAACAAAAACACTTCAGCACCTGATTTACCACTCTAGCTTGAATAACGGTAAAATCAGTCAACATAAAATCTGAAATTTGAGTGGAATTATTCCTTAAAAGATTCTAAAGTTTAGTGATTTCTGTCTATTTTTAAAATAATTTTTGTTATCCTATAGTGCTCATTTCTATTACTAGCCATGTCTTATAACTTATACTAGATAATAATAATTCTTAAAAATATTCTCTACTATTTTCTACTTAGACATTTACACAGATATGAGTTAGAAGGTGGAACACTTCTTAAAAGGCTAAAAATAAAAATCATTTAAGCTTCAGTATCAAATTAAAGATAGGAAATATTTTTATCAAGTTACAGCATCAAGTGTCATCTAATTGCTGTATTTATTTCACAGTAAAATAAATGAAAAATAAAAATATTTCACATGATAAAAAGCAATTATTTCCACTTCAACATTTAAAATCATACTTTACAAAGGTGTAGTATTAAGTATAATAATGTTTTAATAAGAGCAATTTTCATAATTACACCTCAACTTCATATCCCCATTTTAATTATCTTTTTGCTCTTCTGGAAGATTTCTATAAAGTCAGCTGCAAACGTGTTACCAACTTCTTTATCAATATTAACCAGTCTTCAGACAAACTCCCAGTCTTCACGAAGTCCCAGAATACTTAAATGCTTTTAGTGACTTTTTTCCTCCTAATTGAGAGGATAAATGCTACCACCTCAAGGACAATCATAATATAATTCAATTAATATGAGCATGCATATTTGCTTTCAATTCTAAGATCACCAAATTGTTCACAATTCTCACTTGATGACACTATAACACCATTTCTCTTAATTAATGATAATGGCCACCTAAGGGCTAATTATAGCTTAAAGCAGAATACTGAAAAAAAAATTATAAAACCACCACTAAGGAAATTAATTTTGGAAAGGTCCTATCATTCACAAGTATTCTCTTCACATTCTCTTAATGTAGACTATATAGCCTCTTGTTGGCCAGCACAATTCATTCCTGCGTTGACCACCCTCCCTGAGGAAGGTGAGGAGCCCTCAGTAAGTCAAGGGTGTGGCTTTAGTCAGTTTCATCTGTAGTTGTTAATTCCTCTGTTGATTTCCTCTGAAACTTACTTTAACCACCAATGACACAGCATATTTTAATACCAGGCATTTAAATTCTCTGTAGAAAATGGCAATTCCTCTTCAAGAAGAATTGGGGCTCTAGTGTCTTAGAGCTTCAGCCAGGCTCTATTTGCATTCATAAAATATTTTCAGTTTCTAGAATCCTCATTTCTAAAATTCCATTTTAAGACAGAAACAAATAGTTCTTTCCCTACCCACCAACGACTGGGACTGATAACTTGTACAGAAAGCTGCTGTGAATTACTCAATGGTTTAAACATTCCATATGGCTGTTAAGGGACATAGAATGCCAGCCTCAACAGAGCAGCCAAATCTCCAAGGAGCTGTGAAAAGATGGAGAGGACTTTTGGATTTTGGATTTCTCTACCTTCAAGTCACTTAGCACCTAGCGGACTGTCCCGGAATTATCCAAAGCCCCTTATGGCCTACCACAGTGTTTCACTCACATCTCCTGATTAAGCCCATACTTTTAAAGCATGTTCTTCCCCTTCAATTTAGTATCAAATGTTTGAGAGCTAGGTTATGGAAAGAAAGCAGTAAGATTGCATTCGATCTCATTACAAAATGAATGATTGACATCTTTCTATCAGCCCTTATTCATTTATCCAACATGTGATATACGGAATGTCTCCTATGTACCAGGAATTGGGGTTGGCAATGCAATAGAGATGCAACAGTGAGCAAAACAGAGACAGCTCCAAACATTATGGCTTAAAATCTGGTAGGGAGAGAGAGGTACTAATAAAATAATTACCAAGAGGCGGACCTAAGGTCATGAGTTGACCTAACCCAGTCCTGGAACTGAGGGAAGGTGAACTTCCGAAATGTGATGTCTGAGTTGATATCTCAAGAAGGAAGATGAAGAGACGGCGAAGAGTGTTCCAGACAAAAGGGTGTGAGAGTAGAAATCATGGGGGAGCAGAGCTGAAAATGAAGCTACAGAGGTAAGTGGAAGCCGCAGGGGTCAGGTAGTTAATAGACAGCGATAAAGGTTTTTTTAATTTTTTTTCTTTGAGCAAAACAAAGATGTGAGGATACTTCATTGTAGAAGGTTTTGGATGATGATGGGCTACGATTAGACTTGCAATTTAAAAAGATCAGTCCTGCTGCTTTATGGCAGGAAATTAGAGGCTGGAGAAGTTCGGAGGCTGCTGTAGTTCTACATATGAGAAATGACAACAATATGGACTAGGATGATCAGCATGAGGCATTTTTGACACATCCACGTGGAGATTTTAAATAGGCCATTAAAACATGGCCTCGGTGTTCAGAGGAGACATCTGGGCAAGATATATGATCTCTCATTGGGGCAGTTACATTTTAAACAAGGATGCTGGTTAATTTCAACTAGCAATGACAGAAATATATTTGTATAAAATTGCCTACTCAGTGACCGTTAAATCCCACCACTGCCTTTCTACCTATAAATTCACCCCCATCTCACTTGCATGAGTAACTTTTTGAAAATTTTTCTTTGGTTATACAAAGTCATCAAATAGTAGAACAATAATACTGTGAACTTACAGGTTCTCTTTTTTTCACGGCTCTCCCAGGAGTCATGAATTGAAGTCCGAGATAACCAAATTCTAGAACAAAAATTAAAATACCAACCATGAATTCTACTAAGTACACAGTCCCTATTAAACAAGCTAAGAGAAGAAGAAGAGTTCAAAAAGTTTTCCAAAGAATTCTGAAAATCATTTATTGATGATGATGTACTACTGCCTTTGAAAAAATGATTTGTGGCTTCTAAAGATACACATAATGCAAAACTGAAGGACCGAAAATAAACTTAGAACAAAATCAATTAAATGGAAGCAATGACCTTGATATTATTAGTCATATGAAATGATTAAATATCTTAATTGGGCTCTGATTTGAGTAGTTCACATTTCTTATCAGTTAAGAGATGAAAACGGAGAAATGCTGAATTATACCAATTATATATGTTGAATAAAAGTTGGGATATATTACCCAATAATGGGGTAAATTGTAAAGCTGAGACTTTCCTGGAATATCCGAAATGGAAGGTTCTCTGTGTGGTATCATTCTAACTGCTTGACAAAAGACAACGTGCATATTTTCATCCAAGATACATTTCCTTGTGTTAAATGTAAGACAGTACTAATGGTGTCTCTTGAATTTGATATCAAGTTGGGCAGAACAAGAAAAGGAGATGACTGGCAAAAAGTCTCATCCTCTGTCCTCTGCTCAGCATTGCCAATGGCTGTTCAGAGCTTCGTGTTCTCCTCTTGGGAGATATTCTGTCATTATCTCACTTCATAATGAAACAATTTTAACAGGCTTTGGCTCACAAATGCAGGACCAGAGCACAACACGGGTATAAACATCAGATTCTCCCAGGTCTCCTCCCTCCATACGTGGGCTATTCTTCCCTCCAAATAAAACAACTATTGATTTTCTTAACCTTAGTTCTCAAATGATTCAGTTTCCTAAGTTATAAGTGTCCTAAAACACATTTGTAATAAGCTACTTTAAATGTATTTTTCTTCAGAGGACTAAATAGATCTGCTGTGCTTTGTGAATATGCAGAAGCAATAGTGCATCGGTATGGATTCTGACTGCAAAAAGACCTCCTGTAAATTAAGTGACTTTCACTTCATATTTTCTTGTAATTGCAATAGAAAAAAGGGGGTGTAGGGTTCTTTGCTTTGTAAAAGAAGTTTGTTTTATGTTATGGTGCCAATTATAGTTCAATTTCAATACAGTTGAAGAGTTCATCAGTTCCATTATAGCTCACAACTCTAATGACATTTTCTTGAAACTGGGGGTACCTCTTTTTAGGTACTGAGAAATGCTAAAAAACTTTACTGAAAATTTTGTTACATGAACACAAAATCCTAAATCACCAAGCCAGTTATTATGTTTGCAATCACTGCAAATGGGCATTTCTGCAGTCTTTCCCCAAGGGGATTGGGAATCACTTCTTTAGGACTCTGTATCCAAATAGCACAGACGAAGGAACAGAAGCACTAATGACAGGGGGGAGGGTACAGCTCAGTGGTAGGGTGAATGCTTAGCACACACGAGGTCCTGGGTTCAATTTTCAGTACCTCCCTTAAAAGGTAAAATAAAATAACCTAATTATGGCCCCAATCCTAACCCCCTAAGAAGAAGTAATAATGATAGATTTCATTTGGATGGAACTTCAGGTTTTCACAAAGCATTTTAACATATTATACTCTTGACTATAAATATGAGTACCATTCTGGTTAGAGATATACAAGATACCATTTGAGACAAAAATTCAAAAAAAATAAAGTAAGTATTTAAACCTTCCTGCCTATCTTCGGTTTGTCTGATTATTATTGGCCTTACGTGTCTAAGAGCTTTTTTGTTATTCCCATGACTCTCTCGGCTGCGGCTATATTAAGCACACTATAAGGAACACTCTTGGCCCCTTCCGCTTTTCTACCCTGGGTCATCTTCAGAAAGCAAATATTCCTCAATCAAAACATGGAATGGTTAAGTCCTTGCTGATGGATGCAATGGATTGCTTTTTAGGATTCAATTCACCAGGACATATATGGAGCCTCCACTATGTGAGTTTTGTATGAGGGATCTGGAAACTGCTAAGGCATAATCTCTGCTTGCAAGGAGCTTGCAATCTCAGACCTGAGGGAAGTATATATCATCAAAAATATTGTGAGTTTGAAATTTTAGATACTCACGACTATATATAAAATAGATAAACAAGTGTCTTCCGGAGAGCACAAGGAACTATAGTCAATATTTTATAGTAACCTATAGTGGAAAAGAATCTGAAAAGGAATATATGTATGTATATGTATGACTGAAACATTATGCTGTACACCAGAAATTGACACAACATTGTAAACTGACTATACGTCAATTAAAACAAAAAGGTTAAATGAAAAAATTATGCCATAAAAAAAACAAAGCACGAAGGAAAAAAACTGCTCTATTAGAAGTTCAGGCAAAGTGCTGTTGGCGTACAGAGGAAAGAGCAGCAGTGATAGGTTTCACACGTGAGCTTGGTCTCAGAAATTACTAGACTTCATGGAGAAGTACAGGTGGAAGGAACATGCCTTTTGGTTCAAAGTGTTTTGGAAATCCTAAAAAGCTGATCATGGCTGATCCAAGTATCCTTTTGGAAATAGCAAATAAATAAATGATAACAATGAATCAATAATCAGCTGCCTTTCTGTGAGTACTCAAGAATCTCCATACACGATTACAGACTGGTGTTGATAGGGAGATTGGCCAGCATCCCATCATGTGGCACTTCCGGGTTGACCGAATTTGAGAGACAGTATATACTTGGAGTTTGCTGGGAACCCCATCTTTACAAAATGCGTAAGTCTTAATATGCTATTTCCCTCCGCCTTCCTATGACTGGATCGAAAATAGTCTCAAGTATCGATCTTGTTCTACTCAAACAAAGCTGAACTGCAAGCTGCCTGAGTAGTAAACAGATGGAGTTTACTTAGGGCAGAATCAGCCTAAGCATTAGCATTCTGTTCCAATATATATCTGGGGCGACATCATCAAGTTCGCTCATGTTGTAAAACATGCATTACCATTCATGGAGCAGATCTACAACTGTCAAGAGTACAGAGAAGTGGTTCTACAACTGCTCCATTTAAAGGATGGGAGACTGAGTAGGTTCACACATTTCTTTTTCTTAGTATCTTTTGTTTTTAACATTTTTTTATTGAGTTATAGCCATTTAACAATGTTGTGTCACCATCTCCCAATTTAACCTGCATAAAGGTGTTTATTTTCAATAGATTCGTTAAAGTTACCACAGATGGAATTACTTTGGGGACTATATGCTTTTCATTAATTTATTTAAAAAAAAATTGAAGCCACAACATGAGAACTGCTAAGTTTTGCCAAAAGAGTCAGTCAGAAAGGGAAAAAATATTGAATTGATTGTTTAACACCACCAAGTCAAAGCAGTAAATTAGATGATTGTTTCACTGTTCAACTACTCAGAAGAGTATGTGTATACAACGCATTCCTTACTCCTGAATAAATGTTGTTTATTTATTAACAGAAACAAAAAGAGACAGAGATTTCAGTTACTAAAGTCCACAATCTTTCTTGTTCATCTCTGTGTCTCCATGGCACACAATATGATGTCTAGAAAGTAATAGGTAGTGTTAAAAGTTAATTGAAATTACTTATACAAAAATCAAAACAGTGTCCAGTATTTTTTCCAGACATAATTTTTAGTACATTTGATAGCTTCTAATCTTTGGTTGAATCAATACTGTGAAGACATCATCACCATATCTTAGGTGATTAAAAATGGTATTCACGTCACATACATCTGAGAAATTCATCTTAAAATGTAAATGTTATTCTAATATTCAAATAGAAAATGTTGACAAATAAAAATTAAGCTTTAAAACATAATATCAAATTTATTTTAGGCATTTTAGAAACTATATATTTCCTACGTAACTGATGAAGAATGCTGTTAGAAACTGAAAACTTCTGTTCATTGTCTCAAATTCCTGTACGTGAAAAGTCTGAGCTGGGGTGGGCTGGGGTTAGCTGGGTCCTCTGATTAGGGTCTCATGAGGTTGAAATCAATGTTCCAGCCTGACTGGGCTATTATCTAAAAATGCTGAGAAAGAAATTGTTTCCAATTCACTGAGGTTATTGGCAAAGATCAGTTTCTTGTGGCTGTAGGTCTGATCCTTCCTCCCTACTTTCTGGCTCATTGTCAGCGGGGAACTGGTCTGAGCTGTTCACATTCCTTGGTACATAATCTCCTCGGTCTTCAAGCCAGCAACAATGACTTGAATCTTTAAGTTCCTTCTCTCTGACATCCTTTTCCACAACCAGCTAAAGAAAACTCCCTGATTTCAAAGGACTTGTGATTAGGTCTGACTCACTAAAATGGAAGACAGCAAAATCCCACTGTGGAGGACAGCAAAAATTGTAACAATGCTGACCACAGAAAGTGAGAGCCCATGTGGACCTCGGCCCACTGCATTTTCTACAGGTTCAGAGTCACCAAGGAGTCAACACATAAGGCATTAGTTGGAACAAGGCTTTCCTCACATTCAGAAGAAGAGATGCAGTGAGGTCAGCATCAGTAGTGTGCCCTGTTCTAGCCTGGCCAGCGGGTTCCTCCCAATAGTCAATGCATGGAGATGGACAGGATGCACTCCTATGCCACTGCAAACCAAGACCCGGTCCCTTCCTACCTGCGAGGGCCAGATATACTGGTTGGGCCAGCTGGGTACCCCAGGAAGTACACGATTAAGCAATACAAGGAAGTTCACTGCATACACAGAAAGGGGGAATACTTTCTCCTAATAAGGAAGAAAAATCTGGGGCCAAGTGCCAGCTTTGGCACCTAGTTTCCCTGTAAGAGAATGCTCCACGCCCAGGGCACTGACTGGACAGTCCAGGAGAGGCAGGGCTGGTTGGGTGACGGTTGCTTCCACAGCATGCTATCGTAATGTCAACAGATTTAGACCCTTAATTTTATCTGGAAAATCCCTTCATAGACATACCTAGATGTATACTTCACTGAGTAACTGTAACAAGATGGACAACAGGGATAAGGGGCCAGGAATCTTGGGGGCCATCAAAGAATTTTGCAAACCAGACAGGCTCCACAAGATAAGGGAGTAATCTAAGAAAAGACAAGAGTCAGCAATCAAAATAAAGGGAATTTAATAAGAAGAGGAGGAGGGGGGAAGGGGGGAAGGGACAGACTGGGAGTTTGAGATTTGTAGATACTGACAGGCATATACAGAATAGATAAATAAAGTTTATTCTGTATAGCACAGGGAAATGTAGTCAAGATCTTGCAGTAGGTCATGGTGATAAAGAATATGAAAGTGAATATATGTATATTGACGTATGACTGAAAAACTGCTATAAACCAGAAATTCCCACATTTTAAACTGACTATAACTCAATTTAAAAAAAAAAAAAAAAAAGAGGAGAGGGGAGGGGAGGGAAGGGGATGAGGGAGGAGGGGGAAGAGGGGAGGAAATCATCCTGAAAGCTGCAACACCACCTTAGAAAGCGACAGGTCCAGCCCGGATCACAACTACAAGAGACTGTGGAAAGAAGTCCTTGTAAGGGAAAAAAAAAAAAAAAAAAAAAGACAAAACTTATGAAATAGCTCATATATTTGAAAAAAATAGCATTGAAAGGCTTTTTACAGATCTGGTACCCTTAATAATATTAAAATTAAATTGATTTAAGCCAATGAAATATGGAAATTTAATGTTAGGACACAAAAAAGAGTTGCACAAAAAAGCAGATGTGATTATAGTAGCTTACGTGGCTCAACTGTAAACAGTATTTACATAGTCCTAACAAACATACCTACTGAATATTAACTAAAACTGAGATTCAATTATAGTGATAAAATTGGAAGAAAGATGAAGAGTAAGAGAACTGAATTCTCATTTACCATGAAATAACCAATAGGACAATATATACAACTGAGAAGTACAAACATAGCAATCAAAAATTTTATTCAGAAATGTAGAATTAATACAAGAATCAATAGTTAAATGAAAACATCGTTGCTTTGAAGGAATGGTTCATGGGACTTCTCTTCCCCATTATAGGCATTTTAGTGCTTTTTGACTTTTTCTATTATGCCCACAATTTACATTGATAAATACTAAACTAATTCCAAACACATATTTTCTACATAGGCCCTTTGGTCAATGATGATTCATGACACCATACTCCAAACTTCAGGAAATTAAAGAGTCTCAAAATCTACCTTCAAAAGTGCCACTATTAAATGTTAGAAACTTACTCAAAGGCATATGCCTAGCTGAAGACTCTGTAAAGTCATCTGCATTAGTTAACACGTTAACAACTAATATCTAACTGCACTAAATTGCCTGAAAGCAGCATTAACTAATGAACGCATCTGACTTCATATCAGACCTGCTGAAACTAGCTTATGCTCAAGTAAATTTTGCTAGCCTCAGTATGAGAATCATCTTTTTTTCAAACTCAAAAACACCATTTTGCTAATATGTCCTAATGATGATACCACTGAAAGTCAATTAACAAGTCTTTACTTTGGGAGACCAGCAGTCAACACAGGCACTGCCCACTAATATGGTAATGGTTAGCAGACAGTTGCCAGGCAACTACCAGACTCAACACATATTTTCTTTTTTAATTTTTTAAATTATTTTTATTGAAGTAGAGTCAGTTTACAATGTTGTGTTAATTTCTGGTGTAAAGCACAGTGATTCAGTTACACATACATATATATTCTTTTTCATATTCTTTTTCATTATAGTGTATTACAAGGTATGGAATATAGTTCCCTGTGCTATACCGTAGAAACTTCTTGTTTATCTATTTTATATAGTGGTGAGTAGCTGCAAATCCCAAACTCTCAATTTATCCCTACCCGCTTTCCCCTCTTGTAACCGTAAGTTTGTTTTCTATGTCTGTGAGTGTGTTTCTATTTTGTAAGTAAGTTCATTTGTGTCATTTTTTTTTAAGATTCCACATATAAGTGACCAGCACATATCTTCTTAAACTCCCCTTGCTGAGCAAGGAGGGAGCATTCTAGTATTTTCCTTTCACACTTCAATTCTCTCCCTTCCAAAACCAGCTATAAAAACTCGTGGATGATCACCGTAGACACCTTAAAAGAGGTCCATGAGTAACATGAAGAATGCACGAGGAAAAAGATCATATGATCTCACTTATACATGGAATCTAAAACAAATGATACTAATGAACTTATTTACAAAACAGAAATAGAGTCACAGATGTAGAAAACAAACTTATGGTTATTGAGGGTAAGGGGGGCGAGAAGGGATAAATTGGGAGTTCCGGATTAGCAGATACTAATTACTATATATAAAATAGAAAAATAACAAGTTCTTTTGCTATAGCACAGGGAACTATATTCAATATGTTGTAGTAACGTATAATGAAAAAGAATATGAAAATGAATATATGTATGTATATGTATGACTGTAACATTATGCTGCATGCCAGAAATGGATATAACACTATAAATTGACTATATTTCAACAAAAATGGGGAAAATTTTAAAAATAATAGAAAAAAGTTTTTAAAAGAATGCAGAAAGAATTGTCAATATTGTAATAGTAAAATGATTAAGGTGATCGGGGGCTGTGAAAGAGCTCCCTGCGACTGTTAGTATTGGGACCGTTACTTGTGCAAGATACTGGGACACCATTTATGCAATATCTTAATAATATACACACTGGAAGTCAATTAACAAGCCATTATATGGAGATCGGGGCAGTCAGTGAGACAGATTCTCACATTACCACAAGCACTGGCATCTTACTGCATTTTATTTTTAATCTTAGTACTTATTCTTTGCCAGGCTTACTATGAATGTCGGGCATCATTACTGTCCTGCACAGTATGTACAACTATAAACTCGATTTGAGAGTAAATATTATTATAAAGGAAGATATTAAAATTCAAATTACCTCTCTACTGGCTAGAAACTATATATGTACAACACAGCCACTGATTCATTATCAAAAGGTATTAATTTTGACTCTAATGCAACTTTCAAGTATCTCCTACATTCCTCAGGATGATTTTAATATATCCAGGAGTCAATGAGACTTCTTTTATAACCAGTAGAATAAATTTTTAATTTCCTATTGGAAGTCCATTGGAAAGGAAGATTCACTTAACATAAATTCATTTTACAAAAAACTTGGCTGGAACACATCCTTTCCACTTAGGAAAGGATATCTAACACCAAAAGAGAATTCACCATATACTTTGTCTATTTTGATCTCTAATATTCATCTCTAATACTTGGCTTAGCTAGTATGTTCTATAAAAAATGCACAAGATATTGATTTTACATTTCGTTTGAGATTGTTCTAACTCCTTAAAAATTTAAGTGGAACAATTCTTGTTGTCAGCAAATACGCATACCCAGCAGGCAGATGGACTACCTTTCATAATTCTTTCTACAGTGTCCTGAAAAATCACAGTACAAAGGTCCTTAAATGTATATTGTTATAAGTATAGGTAAAACAAGTAGTAATAATATGTGGCATATTTGAATGCCAAGAATACATAAGTTAAGGAATAAAAAGGAAAAAAGACAACAGAAGGGTTTTAGAGTGTCATCCAGTGCTACAAGCTGTTTTTCCACACACTCAAATCTCAAAAATGATTTCCCTTTTGACTTAAGAGAATGTTTCTATAAAGCAATTCAATGCATGTACATTCTAGAAAAGTTTATACACAGATGTAAAACCATTTGAAGTAAACATCTTCCATTCAGATACTATTTTTTCTCTGACTTTATTTTCAAATTATACATTCTGTACCAGAAAGGCAAAGAAATGGTATTGCCCACAAATCATTAACTACTGTTTTCACATCATCAAGTATTGTGCGCACATGTCCTATTTGAAGGGGACAGTGATCCCATCTATGCCAATGGTGGAGAATACAGAATTTGACTCTCTCTTTGTAATTAGAGAAACTGAGGCACAGAAAATTAAAACATCTTTCTTCTGCCTTATACAATGTTCCCCAGAGTTGTGATTCAAATTCCAATTGTCCTGACTCTTTTCTTGTGAAGGATTAAGATTAGTTCACTCTTTGATGGGGGTAAAAGAACATAGTTTTTAGCAGACAGGTTCTCTATTTTCTCGTCCGGGAAATGTGCCAACTTAGGGCAAAAATCATCATTCTTCTATGTCAAGTTTTTGTCCCATAATGAAAATTTCATCATGAATTCTGGCTGAAAAAATGCATGTGTGACGCTTATTGTAATGACTTCTGTGAACGAACATTTATTTCTCTCTCTCATCTGCATTGAAAGTCAAATCAGGGCCTCATAACACACTGCAGATTGTCTCTGGAATGTCCCGTGACACTAATGCTCAGCTTCATGTTGACTCTATCATTTGGCTTTCAGTCTAAAGCTCTCCATAGGCCCTTTGTTCACTTACTTGACATGTTTCATAAGAAATTTTTCATACTATGACACCAACGGACATTTGTTGCTTTTTGTATTATATATTTTCTAGATTGATGTGGCCCCTAAATGCCATTGTCCGAGAAACAGATATCATTCTCTGGTCGTACATCTGACCACGCTTAGAATATAAGCAATATATATATAAATAAAACTTGCCAACTGACATGGGCTCTAATATTTTGAATATTTTTTCCCACATTGATCTGTTATTGCTCAAAGTTCACTAAAGTCTGCATAAAAGGCATTGGATTTATTGAGAATCTGGATTATAGTTCAGGGTTCTCCATCTGTGTAGATTTGAATTAATTTGTAAAGACAACTTCATTTTACGCTTTTTAAAGTAGTTTTTAAGAAAAAATGAGTTTCCCATGCTCCAAGTGATTTTTTTGTTAAAAAAAATGTCCAATGTTTTTAATGTTTTTTCCATACTATTTCCATTTCTTAAAATAAAAACTACTAAAATGTTGCACTAATTCCATTTATATTCCAATCAAGAAAACTACATATATCTCAGTATCCCATTTGGAATTTAACAAAATTAAGTTACCATGTGAAAGAAACGACTTCATTGATTTTAATATTAGATTCATCAAACCCCTGAATCCCACGTTGGAGGCCCTTGCCTATGCTACTGACTCAATAGATCTGATTTCTGTCTAGAAGTCTGTTTTTAGACACTCTATTAAAAAAATATATACCTCCTGAATTTTTATAATAGCAATAAAACTTTTGTCAAAATTATACCACATCTGCAAATTACACTAGTTACAATTCCATATTCTTCTGTGTCATTTCAATCACTGATTTCAATATTCCAGACATTGTTTCATTTTTACATGCCATGGGTTGACCAGATAGTGTCCAGAAGTACTTAATCCTCAGCAAATAAAATTTGGTGACTGATTCTTCCTCAAAATGCTTTCTTTCAATCTCCAAAGGTCAATATCTAAAATAATGTAACAGACATCTGCTAAATTATTCAAAGCTGAGTTTGTTTAGTTTTAACCGATTTAGTTCACAGCTATTGTAAATACATTTTTATACATAATATGCATTGTGAATAGATGTTGTTACTCAATGTTTCATGATGAAAGAATAAAGGCCATACTGAATTAAAATTTTCTTTTAATTAATCTTATATGATAAATAAAATCTATTTTCAGTACAAGGCAGTAGAGCAAGTTTATCTAATCCATATAACTGTTGTTATTTTACTAAATGAATCCTTAATAAGGACTTCCAAAAGGTTAAATTAATGGTAATTAAAAAAAAAAACACTGCTTTCTAATGAGTATCATTGATTTGGTGGCTGATTGTAATGACTTTACAATGTAAAAACCATGTAGTTCCTAACAGAATCACTGCATTATAACTCCGAATCACTGCACTGTTTGAAGAAATAGAAATGCATTCCATGAGGTATCTTATCTTTATGAAAATAAGGAGGGGGTCTAGATTTTTCTATTTCCAGTTCAGTAAGGTTCTAATTTCACCAAGGTATTCCACTAAAGAGAAATAAAACTTAGAAAACACAAAAATCTTTTCTCTTTCCTGCAGTTCCTACCAACGTATTTCAAATTGGTACTGAGGATACAGACTGGATCTGGCCAACCATACGGGGTTATTCTCAACTGAATTGCAATATTCAGTGGTCTGAAGAGAAGTCTAACCAGAACAGACAGCCGTGGCCCACTCCTTGGGTCAATGACATATTTTTTAAAGATCCAAAAAAAAATTTTTTTAAACCTGTGGCTTTCTTGGCTGATACTTAAAGAATATAAATACTACAGGAGGTTATAACTTTCCCCATTTTAATACCTTATTTTTATTTCAGGTAATATTTCTAAGGCCCGCAGCATTACTGAACTTCTCTGAGCATGGGCTCTGGAGTCAATCTTAAGACATATCCAAGTTAGACCACTTCCTAGCTATGTGACCCTGGGGGCGAGCTTAAGCTCTCTGTGTAGTAGTTTCCTCATGTGAAAAATGGCCAAAATACTACCCGTCTCCTGTGGTGACTGGGTCCATTAGATGTATTATCCATTATGTGCTATTTCTGGTTCATACCAGATCATGAGACACAGTTGGGTGCATATCACCTGAACCCCATGTTCATTTTCATCATGAAATTCAGCAAATCCTCCAAGTAGGGTGTTTCTTCCCAGAAAACTAAGTGTTGAATATTTACTAGCACACCACTAATGAATACACTTAAAATCACACAATCTACCTCAACTCCTCTGTAATACAGCTCAATCTCCAAAATATCTCAAAGACATTCATGCTTCTACCATTTCTACAAATACCGGCACAGTCCTGGCTGCAGTTACCCCTACAGTGGACTCCTAACTAGTTTTCCTGTTTCTGTACTTACTCTGGTCATTCCAATCTATTTTCCACCCAAGGGCCACATAATCTATTTTTTTTTACTAAGGCAAGATTTTATCTAGTTTTCCTGAAATATCCAATTATCATCTATAATTGCAGATAATGAATAACAGTACTCCTTTCTTTGAATTAAGTGTGTATAATATGTATTTTACCCTACCTAATATTCATTAAAATCATCTATTGAGCCATGACAAAGATTTTGGTTACAGAATTTTTTTCCTATTAAAAAAAAAACAAACCAGGAGTTGAATAGAGAAACAAAGCTAAGCAGAAGTTTCTCAACTATGCATATCAGAGTCACATGTTTCCATTTGCTGACATGGAAAGTGCTGGCAGAAGGAAGAGGTTTAGAGGAGAAAATGACCATTTCAATACTGGACGTACGGAATTATATATATGTGCTTGTGAGGCATCTTAGTCTGCCTAGGTTGTAGGACTATAAACATTGGATGTGGTGTGGTCAAGTCAGTGGGGCCATAGGAGAAAATGAGAATGAGACTTGGAAGGAAGAAGTTTATTATACTCACTGGTCCCAGAGAGGGGGTTCATCGAATGCCACACAGGACCAAAGGGGAAACTACAGGTTTAGTCAGGTGGCAGAAGACAAGAATGAGGGGAAAGTTGAGCCCAGAGCCTTTATTGAGGTTTCCATGGGAAAATAAGGCAGGGTAGAACAAACCGCTTCAGATGGTCAGATGTGAGTAATTCCAGTGGGCTCTGGCTACAGTGTTAGTCTCTAGTTGCCTGACAGCTGGCTCTGAGATGAGCTAGAGGAGGGAAATACTATTATTAGCTTGGTGTGTGAGAGTTAGATAAGGAGGTGGCTGGAGCTGGAGCCTCAGGCTTCACTGATTTTGCTCCCAGCCTTTGGTAACTCTTACAACTGGTTAACACAGGAGGGGCAGTCAGTCTCTCTGTAGCTAGCAAGATTTGTAACATGTCCCAAGATAAAAAAAAAAATAGGGAAAATAAAAAAATATGACTAGTGGAAGAAAGATACTCAAGTTTGAAGACTTGGGGAGAGACCAGGGATTGGGCTATAAAATTTCAGTCAATGACTTGTTGCTTGCAATTGAAGCCATGGAAGACTAAGACGACTTAGGAAGGGTAATTAGATACAGAAAGATGAGAGCTCAGGACAAAACCCAAAGGAACTCCAACTTCCAAGGATAAGAAAGAGGAATTGAAGGTACACAGAAGGAAAAAAAAATCAGACAGGTAGGAAGAAAATCAGAAGAGCATAATGTCATGGAATCCAGAAAAAGAGAATGTTTTGAAAAGAAAGGCATGCTTGACTTCATCGAATGTTGCTGAAAGATGAAATAGGATGGATACGTAAAAGAATATATTCAATATTTTTTTTGGTGGGAGAGGTTCGAATCTATCTATCTATCTATCTATCTATTTTTTATTTACTTACTTACTTACTTACTTACTTACTTACTTACTTACTTATTTATTTATTTATTTATTTATTTATTTATTTATGTTTAATGGAGGTACAAGGGATTAAACCCAGGACCTTGTGCACGCTAAGCAAGCACTCTACCACTGAGCTACATACAACTCCCCCTTCAATTTTAAACTATAGAGTTCACTGGCAACCTTAGCAAATTAAGTTTTGGTGAGGCAACAGCCAGATTTCAGTGGATTGAAGAGAAATTGGCCAGGCAACAGTAGATAAAGCATAAGCAACTCTTTCAGAAATTTATGAGTGGGCATTAAGCAGAAGGGTGGCAGGTAGGAAGTAAGACTGGTCAAATAGTAACTGTTTAATGTTGTAAAATACTACTACACATCGAAATGCCGATGGGAAGAATCCCGTATATAGGGAGAGGTTGAACACGTAGGAGAAATTGCAAAAGAGTGGCAGGAAATAAGATCATGAACATGAGTGGAAGAAACAGAACAGGAAGCGGGGTGCTTCCTCCACTGCAGAGGGAGCACATTATGACAGTTTAGACCAGAGCTTAGATTCAGAAGGCAGAGTGCTTTTTCTAATTCAAAACTCCTAACGCTTTAGTATACAACAAGAGGCTAGTTAATGAATCTACTTGTGCTTTCGTGTCCTCACTGGTGAAATGGGGCAATAATTATAGTACTGATCCCCCATGTGGTTGTAAGAACAGAATAAAAATCATCTCAGAGAATGCCTGTGTCTACACACCCAGAAACACGCACAGCTTAACAAAGTTCCTTGCAGTAAGCATTAAGTAAATTTTAAACATTATGTAATACGAAGGAAGAAAGTATTCATGCATTGCAAAGAGACCAGCCTGATTTAAAATCTGAGTTCATTTACTTACTATCTAAGTGGTCTTCACTAGATACGTATGATAGTAAATTTACATATTTACATATAGAACGGTAATGGAAATTAATATCTAAAGCAGTGCTACTCAAATTGAACTCCAGCTACAAATACTGGTCCAGGAACTGTTTAATTCTGATTTGAGACAAGTATAGAAATTAAGAAGTGTTAAAAACTGTTTACAATAAACTTTATGTCAACTGAAACTTAATAATTTAAAAAATTAGGCCTGGATCATTTCTTTGTTTTATACATCATTTTCATATTAAGGCATTTTATTGGATTTTTAAAAATTGTTAGCCCATATCAAATTAGGGGAAAAAAAACTGCTCCAACAGTAGAGATAATTTGAGAAGCACAGACCTAAAGCACAAAGCCTAGTGCCCTTCTTTAGGGGATGTTGGAAAACCCACATTTATGAGCTTGTTTTGTATACACAAAAGATGGCTAGAGATTATGAAGGAATAAGAAGACACAATTGCTTACTTACAGGTACGTATAATCTAGTATTTATAGTATACTCCAAGAATGAAATATATATACATGAAACAACCAAGCAATTACCAAACAGAATATTAACCTAGTCAAAACTGTACTAACTAAAACAGACTGTCTGATAAAACAATGCCCATTTTTTGAGGAGTTAAAAGAGGACCAACACATCAATTTGGTTTGGGATTAGACTAGGATTTTAAGATTCTTTAAACTTGAATTTACACCATTGGGACAATTCATTAAATTATTAATTCAACCCATATTTATTGAAAACTCAGTAATTAGGCACTGTTGTACTGCTGAGAATATTGCAGTAAATGAGAATTATGGTTTCTGTCAAAGAGTTTTTAGAAATGCACTGAACTTCATTCATCAGCTGAGGTAAAGACAAACACCATGTTGAAAAGGGTAAGAATGATCACTGAAGGACTCTCTTATACAAAGACTTGCACAGAGACCTGAAAGAAATGAGGGATTGGCTATGCTGATGTTTAGGAAAAGAGTGGTCCAGAGATGTGGACTACTGAGGGCAAAGGTCTTGAGATGGAAAGGTGTTATATTTAAGTAACCGCAATGTCGCCTTTGCTACTGGAGAAAAATGAGTGAGGAGGGGAGCGGTAAAAGCCGAGGTTAGGGAAAACAGTGGGACACATGCCTGCAGGATATTTTATGCCAACATAGGGTTTTGTTCTGTGTGTGTGTGTGTGTGTGTGTTTGGTTTTTACTTTGATTTACATTGGAAGCCACTGGAGAATTTTAGCAGAGGCATCACATGATTGGTCTTATATTTTAAGGATAATTCTGTTCTTTGAAGATATAGGAGAGCGAAAGAATAGGCAGGGACAATAGATGACATTGCAACAGCCCAGGTGAGCAATAAAGGGTCAATAAGGGCAGACGGATCCTGGTGGGAGTGTGTCAGCTGTGGTGAGCAGCAGTGGGTTCAGACCGTGACACAAATCTTTTAATAATTTGGACCTGATGTAATTCTCCAGTATAATTCCAATTATGTCTAGAACAATGATAATAATGACATCAATAATAATACAAACTATTAACTGAGTGCACATTATGTTCCACACACTTTTCTAAGCAGTCATGGAAAAGCTGAAGAGAAGTGAAGGGTAAAATGTCCTATGATGCCTGTGTTAGGACTCATGTATCAGACTGTCTTCCTCTGAGGAGACTGTGAACTCTGAGAAGAGCCATGTCTTATTCACCCTTACATCTCCTACGGTATGTAAAATAATGCCCTGGACGTAGTATTTACTCATTAAATGTGTTGTATTTGTACATAAAGATGGTGTGATTAATGAAAGAAATTCCCCAATCCAGCATGCCAAAAAAGATGGTCATAGCAGAAAATGATATGAACTCAGGGAAACTGGGAAATCTTACTATAATTCAATTTCACAAAGTTCAGTAATTGGCCCAGAATAAGAGCTCTTTTACCAGTTTCCCCTAATAACAGGCTCCCATAGCCCGAATTAACCGCCTTCATAGCACTGAACACAATTACATGTTTACAATTATGTGTGTGATCCCAATGTGTGATCAGTGTCTGGATTCTCCATAAGGACAGAAACCGCAACTGTTTTTCAATGTTTAATCAGTGAGCCTAGCACAGCACCTGGCCTGTAATAAGCATTTTACATTTATTAACCAAGTGGAAAAAGGTAACACTGATGAAATTTTACTAAAATCTCTTCCTAGTATTTTGTACATATAAACTCATTCAATCTTTACCACAACTCTATTAAGCAGATAATCTTTTATTATTATTTTACTACCTTGAATGAATTAGTAATAAACTATCAATTCAATATTTTTACTTTACTACCTTAAATGAATGAATGAATATAATGCTCATAACCATCGCTGAGGAGGTGATGCCCATAGCACAGCCAACTACACATACACACGTGTATCACAAAGACGCCCCATGTATTAATAATAAGTCTTTCTGTTGGCCATAGCAGAGAATCCAAATTAGCATGTCTCCTTATAAGAACTTACTGAATTGTTTGCTTTCAATTAATACTTTGCTTCACTGATGGGATTCCAAAAGAAATTATCTGATGGGTTTATTCAACCAATTAGTGCGTTCGATTAAATTCATCAAATTTGGTTTTCACAACTCATTGATATAGCTTAAGAAGGTTTCAATCAAAAGAAATATATGCTGTGACTAAATTTACAGGACAGTGTCTCTTTTGATGGCCTCATAATCACCTATCAATTCAGTTCCTTTTCATTTTTTTGCCATTAGCAATTTAATGCTTTACCTTTCAATATTAATTTTCCACAAATTAATTCACATAATTAATCTCATTGAATAATGCATTTAATTAGATGTCTATTAAATTTTTATAATGAGAATGAATCATAAGGTTCATTCTAAACACGTAAAAGTTCATGCAATTAAAATACATAGCTGTTGCAGTAAGTAAGTCTCGTACTCATATTAGTGAACAACATTATAATTAAAGTACAATGTGGAACTTTTGGGTCAGATTGTGAAATTTGTCAGCACAAAACTATATTCTTACATTTAAACTACTGGGATGAAAAGAGAAGAAAATATCAAATTGCTTTTTCCTTTTAGTTCTTATGCAAGGACAGTATTCATCATTACTGCATTTTTCTAAGAAATGGATTGTAGGTTAATGTGACAAAAAAAGAAATAATCTAAAAGTCTGCAGGTGTTTTAAAGTCAGTTACGAGTTTAGTTAAGATCCTAGGGTATTGCCATGTCTTGATGGCATGTTCATAGCCTGTCTGGATTCTTGTGGTTGGGAAAATACTATTCCAGCTTACAGAGGTCCTGGACAAGGGAGGACTTCTCACAATTTTCCTACCAGTTCTTTTCTTGTCCTCACAGTTGTAACCATCTTTTCTGTTTAGCTCAGATGAAGAGTGTGCCTTCTTCCAAACTTCTCATGCCCTTTTAGGTCCTCCAAGTACATCTGTCCAGCAGTAAACCATACGGCCCTGAGAATTAGAATCCTTTAAGTCGACATGGTTAAGCAGAGACTAAATATGTGAACAGCCATCTGTCTGGGATGCTGTATAGCATAACTGTGTACTGGATGCATGGTTAATCCAGATGATCTGTGAGGTTGCCATAATTACATGAATTACTATTTTAAGTATCCCCACAGAGACACATACTGATACACTATGGCTACTAAAGAGCATTATTTATAGATGCTCTTACTAAGTCACAACAGATGATTTAGGTATGATACAATATTATTCCTAGTGTTATGCTTGAAGAATCTATTGATAATTTTGTTCCAGTCACAGAATGTATAGACAATGTTAAAATCAATCTGAAAATAATCTTTGGAACATAGTCCACTAACCCATACCTTGCTTCAACACTGGCCAAATTTCCTTTCATGCATCATGAAAATATGGCACTTAGATACATAGTTAAGGTTAGCAAATACAGAAATTTATAATATATTTTAATTATAACAGACTATTGGAAGGATGCTACAAAAATGAGAAACTCATAACTGGGAAGGTGATAACTACCATAAATTACAAATAGAATAAACACAAAATTGTAAAAGAAGACATCTAAATCATTAAGAGTAGGAGAGGGAAGCAAGGAAAGCCACTGTGGAAAACAGTATGGAGATTCCTCAAAAGAATAGGAACAGACTTACCATATGACCCAAGAATCCCACTCCTGGGCATATAACCAGAAGGAAACCTACTTCAAAATGACACCTGCACCCAAATGTTCATAGCAGCACTATTTACAATAGCTAAGACATGGAAACAGCCTAAATGTCCATCAACAGATGACTGGATAAAGAACATGTGGTATATTTATACAATGGAATACTATTCAGCCACAAAAACCAACAACATAATGCCATTTGCAGCAACATGGATGTCCCTGGAGAATGTCATTCTAAGTGAAATAAGCCAGAAAGAGAAAGAAAAATACGATATGAGATCGCTCATATGTGGTATCTTAAAAAAAAAAAAAAACATAAGTAAAAAACAGAAACAGACTCATACACATAGAATACAAACGTGTGGTTGCCGAGGGGGCGGGGGGTGGGAAGGGACAGACTGGGATTTTAAAATGTAGAATAGATAAACAAGATTATACCATATAGCACAGGGAAATATATACAAGATCTTGTGGTAGCTCACAGAGAAAAAAATGTGACAATGAATATATGTATGTTCATGTATAAGTGAAAAATTATAATTGTGCTCTACACCAGAATTTGACACAACATTGTAAAATGACTATTACTCAATAAAAAAATGTTAAAAAAAAAAAAAACAAGACTATTGGAAATCAAGGTTGTTCTTGAAAATTCTGACTTACATATTTTTGCTCATTGCAGGTTATCTTCACATATCCAACCCCAAATCTCCCACCTGAACTTCAGGTAAAGGATATAATAGAAAAATCTTCCTAAATGTTTACTGTATTCCTTTAAGAGCCTTCTAACTAAATGAAACAATTCATTTTTCCTGTACCCAGGAATACCACTTTCAATCATATGAAATTGTGTTTCTATCCCCCAAGTAAACAAAGAATTTGACCAATACTAAATGAAGGCAAATGAATTTGATGAATTATCATTCTTTGACATCACATTCAAAATTATGTCTTCACCTCTTGAAAAGTCAATTATTAAGACTCTACATGAAAGAAATATAAGAGCCTCTGAGACTGAAAGGAATTATTGAATGCTTAAGGTAAAATCAGCTTCACGTCTAAGCACTGAATAATTTATTTTTCTACTTTTTCATTCTTTGTGCCATTTTTTTAATCTCTCTATTTTCCATCAGGACCCGTGACCAAAAGTCCAAGAGATTTCATAGCTATGAATTACAGTTTAAAAAAAAATACTCATTTGAAACACCTCATACTTTGGTTTCAAATACAAAGGTCCCAACTATATTTATATAAAAATAGGATTTTAAATTGGTGCATATTTTTTTCTTTTTTGGGGGGGTTGTGAATTATAAGGCAATACTTGCTTCTATTCTTTTAATGATGAAAATTCAACATAAGTATTTTTTATTTATGAGTGTCAAACTCTTTTTATTTGACTTTTCATACATTTCTAATGTTTTATGAATGATGACCTCTCATAGCAAATTTGAAGAAAATCTAATTAACCTGGATTTACACTGGCAATATCTTTGTACAAGTAAAAGAGCTCATAAAAAATGTATAGGTTGATTAAATTTCCTGTTGTGCATTCTTCAAAATACATCAAGTAGAAAATTGATAATCTAACATAGTATCAACTGGAGTAAAAAAACAAAAGAGGTCTTGATTGTATCAGGTTGAACTGCAAAATACTGTGCATATTACACAGAGATGAGATCAGTCTACATAACCAAATGCAAGCCAGGTCTATCAACAGCAGTGGCCCATGTGATATTTACTTTTCCTGTACTTGACTGTAACTAGCTAGACATATCCTGTTCAAAATTGTTTCAAACCCCTGGCTCAATCTCCTTCAAGTTAATGTCTTTTCACTTTCAATAACAGTATAAGTTCTGTAACTCAAAATGTCATACTCTGTGTTCCAGTATATTTAGAGGCTAAAATAATTCATGATCCATGATTTACTTTTAAAATTCTCTCTCATTTAAAAATATACAAATGGATTAACTAACTGCATATCTAACTGGATTCTACAAAAGAAGATGAACAGAGGGAAAAAGCAACATCATATGTACTGCTGAGGTATTATGCAGATAATGAATTACTTATTCTTTCATTTTACTTAAATGCCTCTGTAAATAAACTTCACTTTTGTCCCCTGAGCACCTGTAACCTGTCGATTGATTTATGTTCCACGCAGCTGGTTTTCACTGCCTGAGATTCCACTCCATACCACTTCCAGCCCGTGCTACATTTAAAATATAGAGAACACCACCATTCTAACCTTCCACTGGACGTTGAAACCAATGGCTGTTATGACTAATTTAGCTGAATAACCAAATAATAAAGAGAAAAAATAGTTAAACCAGTTATGTGGCATGTATACAAAATTTGCCTTCTTTGAATACAACTTTTCTTTTTCACTTATTTTTTTTTATAGATAAACCCAATTTAAAGTCAATAGAAAAAGTTAGCACAAAAGGGCACATGGCCAGAAAGTCAGAATTATTCAGGGACTTTCCTTCCATTCTTACTCCTATAAATGGAAGCATAAAAATTTGAAAGGTCTAGCCTACTGAATGGAATCTCAATTTCTGCCAATTACTTTTCTGGGGCTTAATTTTTATTTTTTTTTAATTGTGTTATATAGTCAATTTACAATGTTGTGTCAATTTTCGATGTAGAGCACAATTTTTCAGTCATACATGAACATATATATTCATTTTCACATTGTTTTCCACCGTGAGCTACCACAAGATCTTATATCTATTTCCCTGTGCTATACAGTATAAACTTGTTTATCTATTCTAAATATACCTGTCAGTATCTACAAATTTCAAACACCCAGTCTGTCCCTTCCCACCCCCCTCCCTCTGAGGCTTCATTTTTAAAAATTTCTTAGTTTGTTGAACATGTTAAAAAAAAAAAAGAAGAAAAACTATCTACAGATTATTCCAGAAATAAGTTTTTAAAAGATAATTTTTAATATATAAATATGTTAAGATTTTTAGTCTATTAATGTGTGTCATAATATGCAAAGTGATGGTTTAACACAGCAATTTGATAGCTGGCAAGTTATTAAATAGTCAAGTGTACAGAGTAGCACAGGCAATTTAATCAGGAACTTTGTTAATGACTTCAAGATTTGCAGTCAAATAGTTTTTTTCTTGTCTATTCAGTTCCACTTGGAATATACAAATTTAGATACAAAAGAATAGACTATGATTATACATATATAAGGATAAAAATGTCCATGTGTTTGATTCCACAGAAGCAGCCTGTTACTTAGAATTAAAAAATGTAGCTTATTTATCTTGTAAGATTATTATATATTAGTAGCCTTGTGCAAGATACAATCATAAACAAAATTGATTGTGCCACTGTTTCAGTGCTTCGATGTTTTAACAAATAACTGAAGGCAAAAATAATACAGTATCTTAAACCCAACTAACACCTACAAAGGGAAAAAGTAAATACAAAATATAAAACACAAATAATGTCTATGTAAAAGCCCCAGGGAACTACTGAATAAACAAGGACCTGAGGATCAGGATTCTGGAGAGAAGAGAAACACTGAGAGGTGAGCTCACAAGCTGTATGCTTTTATCCCCAAGAAGGTTTGTCATCAGTATGCCCAGGGCAAGAGGCTGAAAATCTGATCTTTGCCCAGGCAGAGTTGTTGCTGAGAAAAGAGATACAAGCAAAGTGTCACTACAGAACATCATGAAACTAGAGAACACTGAAAGCTTCATGGAACAAAATCCCAATAGAAAGGGCATAGTAGAAAACTGGTCCTTGCAGACATATGGTTTTAACTTCAAGAGACGTGTCAAACTCTGAAGCTGCAAGTTGCAGGATGCTAAAAGCTAAACTGAAGTCTTCTGCAAAGCGGTATAAGGGTTTCTGCAGTTTATTTGTGCTGAAATGAAAATGAAAGTTCAGGACCAGCCAGGGAAAGGAATCTTAGTTATCACACTCTGGCATCGGCATCAAATCAGAAGTCTACCAAGCCTTACTCAAAGCGCAATGAAGCGTCTATTCAAAGCAGTCCATGTACAGATTAAAGTGAACAGGCCCCGCTGCTTCTGCTTAGCAAAGGAAATTGGAAAATTTGTGTCTAGGAAAATAACATCACCGGGAGCATCAGACAGATTTTATAATTAATGACTTATCAGTTAAAAACAAAACAAAACAAAACAAAACAAAACACTCCTAGCAGGGACTCTGTGACTAAAAGCAAGAGAAAAAACATCATACAAAAGGCCAGAGCAGAGGCATTCCAGATATTGCAGGTGGGAGACAAAGAAAGACAGAAAAAGGGAAAAAATGTGGGTGGTTTGAGCAGAAAGTTGTGCTGGTTGGAGCCAAATCGTAAGACTGTTGTTGGGGCCACAACAGCAGCAGTAGTTGGTGGACTCGTCACCAGGGGCCCCCAGAGGTGCAGACTTGCCTGGTTTCTGGGTGGATAGCGCTGCCTCGGGACACTGCTCAGGAGGGTGCAGCTAGGGTCAGATTCTGCTTAAGGGTCTGCATTTGGATCTACAATGTGCCTGTTACCAGGTGCGAGGGTGTGTGTGGTCCCCAAAAGGTACGTGGGAGATCTGTTGCCAGGACACTAGGTCGGTCTCTGAGGGTCTGGAATCAATGCCCAGGGCTGTTTCAGGGTCAACAGCTGGGACTGAGGTTGGCAGACGTGCATAAACGGGTCTCCCAACAGTTACCTGGCAGGCAGGACTTCTTTCTCCCTGACTATGGCTGCGAGGGGCTGGAGCCCATTTATACGACCACTTCAGAATATACAGCTGGACTGAGTTCAGCGGGCTTCCTGCCAGGGGCTCCCAGACCATGACCAAGAGGAGCTGGAGCTGGTCCATCTATAGATGGTACCAGTGGTACAATCAAGGCCAAACTGTGCTGAAGCTGAGTCCACAGTAGGACTGGGGCTGTTTCTGGGTCGGTAGCCAGGGCCACAGTCAGTGAGCCGGCCACCTGGGCACAGGTCTGCTTTCTCAAAATGGCCCACCTCAGTCTTGGGCTCCACTGTAGTTTCACAATCTACCTAGATCTCAAAGCTCCCACAAAGGCACTTTTGTCCATGGACAGCTGCCATATTATTGCTGTTGAAGGGAAACACTACTGGAAGACCTCCAATTCTGACATCCTTGCTGATATCACCACTTGAAATGTGTTTTTTTACAGTACTAAAAATAAATACCTTCAACCCAAAATTCTATACCCAGACAGATTACCTTTCCTAAATAAAGTAAAAATGAATATGGTTTTCGACAAACGAAAACTGAGATATATGTCACCAGCAAATGTTCAAAATATCCAAGGGCAGAAAGAAAATGATCTAAGATGAAAAGATGAAAATCCACAAAGAAATGAAGAGAAACAGTAATGACAAATAAATAAATAAATAAATAAATAAATAAATAAATAAATAAATAAATAAATAACCAACCAACCATATATTGTTCTAAATGAAATTCACAATGCCTACTGTGGTTTGAAATATACCTGGAATTAAACTGAATGATGTCAAGAATGCAAAAGTCTTGGGGTATCAGGAGTGGAGGGTAATGGAGTTAAAATCTTTTAAGACTGTAAAATTGCGAAGGAGAGCTGGTAAAAGTTACATTTATGAGCGGGTAGTAAGTCAAGAAGCACATTGTAGTATCTGGGATAGCTACTAAAAGAGTAATAAAGAATGTGTAACTAATATGTTTTACAGGACAATAATGTATGTATAACTAAGAGAGACTGAGAAACAGAAAATGATCAATATAAGAGAAAGAAAAAAGAATATAAAACATTCAGTAAATTATAATCAGAGTTTGCCTCAAATCAATCTTTTATGGCCTGTGGAAATTTTCAAAACCATGCATTATAAATTTCCCATAATCTGAAAGGCCAAACTTCCACAACAGTGGAGTCTTTGATTCCCTCCTTGTAAAATATCTCCATTCAGCAGATGGAAAAATCCCTTTTAAGTGAGGAATCGGTTCCAACATTTATATCAGCTCATTAGTGAAGATGTACCACAAACAAAGAAAAAAAAAATTCAGGACACAGCATGTTAAGAATTATCATAGGACATGAAGATGATAATTGTAAAGATTTGGCCTAAATGCTTCAGCACATCAACGACAAATCTACACAGATCTGAATATCTGACTAAGTGCTGGTAAAGGAGTTCACTAATTCTTTTAGTGTCTACTGTGTACTACCACTGATCTAAGCACTAAAGCTACAAAAATAAGTAAAACATTTTACCTCTTGCTCTCACGTTTTTATAGTCTAGTAAGGGAGATACATGCAAGCAAATTATCCCAATCATGAGATATAAATACATAAAATCTTAATAATTATTTATGGCATATTTCTATATTATATTATATATTATATAATTTTATATTTACAGGAAATCATAATATTGTCATGTCCCTCCAAAAATAAGAGTAATGAGAGAAATGTCCATTAGATTTTGCAATTAGATGGTCAATGGTGACCTTAGTGAAATTAGTTCCTGCTGTTTGTCAAAAGATGAGTCATATTATACTGGTCTAGAATGGCCAAAATGATAAGAAAATGGAGACAGAAACTTCTGATTATTGATAAAAACATTTTGATTAAAAACGAAAAGGAACAGCTAGACAAGGATGAAGAGTTAGGGTGAAGAGCTTATGATGGTGTTGTGTTTGTCTGTTAGAATGTGCACCATGTGGACTTATTTATGAACTTGGGGAGCAAAGGGTAGGAAGAAAGAAGTTGAAGAAAAGGAAAGGAAAGGAAAAAATATTTCTGACAGATGGAAGGAGACAGGATGAAGAGCACAGGAGATGATGTAGAAGAGGAAGAATCTCTCTACAAAGTTACTAGATTTAAGAATAGAGTTGATTTTTCCTCTAGTTACTCATAGACAAATACCTCTCCTCTCAAACTCTTCTTACTTACAACCTCCTCTATGAAGACTTGTCTGATCTCTCCAGGTGGCAACATTTATCTTTCAACTGTGACCACACTCAACTCTTCTGTGCCTAATCACAATACACTTACCACTGTTATGCTCCTTTTTGTTTACTTATATGCAATGAGCACAGTATTTTAGCTTCCTTCAAGCTAGGTACAGTGTCTGTTTCATCTATCACCAAAATCTAGTACAGTGTCAGGCCCCTGGCCTGCATTAAATAAATAACTGTTCAATATATGAGCAAATGACTGGCTATAGACAAACTGTAAATTAAGCAGCAGATATTGTAGAAAAGTTGACTGGATTGTAAGCTATTTCTAAAACTAAAGACAAAATATTCTCAGATGTAAAAATATTCCCATAATAAAATTTCCCTGAGTAATTCCCAAGAAAATATGGAAGTTTAAAAATTCCCCAAGAAAATATAAATGTGATGACTAATTAGAATACTACATAATCAAAATTTGTAAAATGTGGCCAAAGTTGTAGATCAAGGAAAATACATAATTTTGAACCTTTCTTATTTGAAAAAAATAAGGAATGAAAAATACAGCATGAACATCCAAGTCAAGGCAGTAGGAAAAATTTTTTTAAATATATAGCATGATGCAGTAATTTACAAGCATAAAAACAGTTGAAGTTCTTTTAAAAAGCCACATATCACAGGAGCTGGGTCTCCTTCAAGGGAAGGGGCACAATTCTCCAGAGTATTTTAAAGAGACCTGGAAAAGAAAATCTAAAGACTTGGATGTCATTTTAAGTATAAAAAAAAGTTGAAATATTATTAATTATTAAGATTTCAAAATACTTAGATGTTTTATAAGTATTTAGTTATCTTTAATGTATTATAAAACTAAACTTTAATTTGTCTATAACATGTAACATGAATATAATTTGACTAATCAACACTATAGAAATTAATTATAATTCATTATTTATCAGAGTTCACATTTTACTAGAGTATTTATATCCAAAACATAGTCATATTTCTAAAGCTATATTCTATTCTTTTGGCCTTAAATTGGATTCCTAATTTGGTTAGTTTATGAATTGTCCCTTTTTGTCCTTTCAAAACCCATTGACTGTTGCCCTCACTAGAAGCCTAGGTCCTTCTACAGGGATATGGGGAAATGACACGCAAAAGGAGCTGGTAGTTCATTAGCCATAATTTGAGTAGCGTTCTGATTTTTTATAGGGAAATGGATGGTATGGACCACCACTGGTAGTCAAAGCAATACTGCTAGGTGTGGGACTTACTGAGGACAGTGAGTATTTGAAATAGCTGCTGAGAAGAATGAAAGTAAAAAAGATTTATGTACATGAAAACACAACTGAGTCGGGTTGGGGACCATGAATATTCAGAATCATTGGTCTACACAGCTGTCTGGTATTCGTTTAGCATCACTCATCCACTGAGGTACAGTTGCAGGGAAGAAGTGAGAGAATTGGCCAATCCTCCAAGTATTAGCAACATATGAAGCTGAGGCGTGTCTTTGTCATCCTGCACCAGTCTCCACATAACATGGGAAGAACATCATTGCTTTAGCAAGAGCTACAAACTCAAATGCCTATGTGATAGGACATACGTAAGACTAGAGGACATAATGTGGTTTAAATGGCCCTAAAAAAGCTGAATTCCACCTCAAATTATACAAGTCAAATATTCAGGAGTGGAATGAAGCTGTTAAAAGCATTGCTTAGAGCCAGGCATGGATTTGAATGCTAAATCTCACTCCTTCTTAGGTGTGAGGCCTTGAGTGACTAAGTTACACTCAATTTCCTTAGCTGCAAAATGGGGTTAATAATGCTCCAAACCTCCTCGGATTGTTGTGAGCATTAAGTGACTTACTACCAATAAAGCTCAGAATAGTGCCTGGCTCACACTAGGCATTACATAGCAGTTTCCCATCTTTATCATTTTTGTTCTTTTCTTACTTCCTAAATATTAACTTAACATTTATTTTTTGCTTTCAAAACTGAAAACTGCTAAGCATTACACAACATTGGAAAATCTAACAAATTTGAAGACAGAATACTCCAGTGCACCAGAATTGTTTTCAGTGTTATTTATAGTAAGGGCTAATTAGAAACAACTTTAATTCTAAACAAGAGGGAAATGGTGGATATAAATTATGGCATACCCATACAGTGTAGTATTAATCAATCATCAAAGTTTTGAAGGGTATGTAGCAATATGGCATTTTTAGTGATTTATATCAAAATCAAAAAAGCAAACTGTACATTATTACACATACACAAAGATATTAGAAGAAAACAGTTTTGTCAATAGGATTAGAGATAACTCGATTTTCTCTATTGGGCAAATTTTATATTCTTAAGACTACTAAAAATACATCTGTAAAAATGGTATTAAAAAGACAGGATACAGACAGCAGGAATTCCCACTCACTGCTGATGAGAATGCAAAATGATACAGTCAATTTGGAAGACAATTTGGCAGTTTGTTACAAACTAAACAAACTCTTATGATAAGCTCCAGTGATGACATTTCCTTCCCAAAGGAGTTGAAAACTTATGTCAACACAAAAACCTGCACACAGATGTTTATAGCAGACTTATTCATAATTCTCAAAACATGGAAGCAACCAAGATGCCCTTAAGTTAATAGATAAATAAACTGTGGTACATACACAAAACAGACTATTATTCTGCACGAAAAGAAATGAGCTATCAAGCCATGAAAAGACATGGAGAAACCATAATCAAAACCATACTGCTACTTAAAAGAAGTTAGTCTGCGAAGTCTACGTACTGTATATTTCCAACTACATCACATCCGATAAAAGGCAAAACCATGGAGACAGTAAAGAGATCAAGGGTTCGGAAGAAAGAAGGATAAACAGGCAAAACAAGGGATTCAAGGGCATGGAACTATTCTGTAGGATGTCATAATGGTGGCTATTTGTCACTAAATATTTATCAAAATCCATGTATTATACAACACCAAAAGTGAACCCTAATGTAAACCATGGATTTTAGTTAACAATAATGTATGAATAGTGACTCATCACTTTTAACAAATGTATCACACCACGCAAGATGTTAACAATGGGGACACTGAGAACTGATGAGAGGACTTATGGGAATTCTCTGTAAGTTCTGGTTAGACTTTCGGTAAATCTAAAACTGCTTTAAAAAGTTTAGTAATTATTAAAATATTAAAATAAAAACCTCATCACAAAAGAGCATAGTGACCAAAACTTCTAAAACATAAAAATTTTTTTTATCTTAATCTTACTTACACTCCTTGTAATGTGTGAATTAGCATTTTTAAGTCTCAGTTTTCAACATAATGAAGTATGTGGGCTCCATAAGTTCAAGTCCCATCCCTTTCAATTATATGATTCTCTTTTTTACCTTAAGGGAGTTTCATTTGATTATTTCTAAATACTGCTAGTCATTTTACTTAAAAAAAAAATGATAAAGCATACCCACCTGCCATTTTAGTTTCCTGGAAATCAATTACTAATGCATTTATTGACATTTTAAGAAGCTAAACCTAAGGTGAAATGTTAGGCCAGTAGGAGAATGTGCAATATTTACAAGGAAAAAATGTGAATTGATAAGTAAGCTGTTAAAAGCTTAGCTCTGAACAAAACTGCAGAGTATTTTAAAATTACAGCACTTTCTGATTTCTACCTGGGCAAAAGCATTTTTTTGTTATTATGGACTTTCCCATGGATGAGGAAAAACAATACAGAGGCTGGGCAGTCAGTGGGAAGGAAAGTGCTAGGTGACAGCAAGCAGAATAGAAGTGTGTGTCCTTGCCAGGAAGTCTGCTAGGCAGAAGGGAATCTCAAAGGAGGCAAACTAGGTCCCAAAAGAGGGAACAGACAACTGTCATTACCTGATTAGGGGTTGTCTTAGTCAGTTCAGGCTGCCATGACAAAATACTACAGAATCAGTGGCAACAGAAATTTATTTCCCACAGCTGTAGAGCTGAAAGTTCAAGTTCAGGGGGACAACATGGTCAGATTCTAGTGAGAGCTCTGTTCCTGGTTTAAAGACTGCCATCTTCCTGCTGTGTGCTCACAGGACCTTTCTGTGGTGCACAAGTGTGTAAGGTCACCAACCCTATTAGATTAGAACCCCACCCTTATGACCCCATTTAACTTGAATTACCTCCTAAAAGTACTATCTCCAAATACAGGCACATTGGGGACTAGTGCTTCAACCTCTGTACTAAAGAAGACCTAATTCAGTCCATAGCAGGGGTGTTAGTGAGGAAGAAATGTGAAGAGTAACATGTTCCCTTCATTTAAAAACAGTTATAAACTCAGAAGTATTATTTATTGGCTTTGGATCAAAATGCTAAACTGAGTATATGCATGAAGTGCCCCTCCTTCCAGAATCCCATTAAAAGTGCAATAAGTATATACACAAGGGGATAAACATTCAACACTGAGGGAAATGAGGTGAAATGAGGGACCCTTAGAAGGTAAAAATCACTCATAAAATTCTGTAAGATAAAAAGTGCATGTCCCCACACTGACGCACAGAACAAAGAAGAGGAATTCACAGCCAGAGGAGACACAAGGAAACCTTAAAAACTGAGATGGGAGCCAATCTTCCTAGCATCTTCCTTTGGAAACACCACATTCTCAGAGTTGAAAGGTTCACAGGTGGGAGCAAAACTGAAAAGAAGGTGAGTGTTTAAAGGGATGTTGAACAGAATGGCCTGGGAGAGCTAGGCTTCTTAGTGGGGCTTGAGCTTAAGATTTTAACCCACGTACTTGTGGCCTGGTAGGAAACAGGGCGGACTGGTTACTAACCAATTCTCCAAAGCAAAATAAAGCAAAATCAAGTAGGCTACACTACTTACCCAATTACACAGAACTTTTCCTTTTCACACAAGGGAGGAACCTATTCGGGAAAGTATCCAGTTTACCCATGAGAAACCTAGGCCTGCATTTTTAAAAAATAATTAACTATCAGGGATAAATACATATTTGAAGGCAAGCACACATTTATATGACTTAAGTAATGTACAAAATAGAAATGCAAAGAGGATCAAACTGAACATTTTACACTGAGAGAAATAGATATAATTCAAAGAAGAGAAAAGGAACAACAAATCTAATTTTAGGCCCCTCAGATATATTTGGGATGATGACCAGTTGCATCAATAAAATAAGGACAGGATGTTTCATAAAGGCAACTATGAAAGAACAAATGAGAACTCACAGAAATTAAACATCACTGATTTTTAAAAATGGGAGTCCTTAAAAGGGATATAATATGTTGTCAATAATATCTGTTAAAAATAGAGTAACAGAATAAAAAAAAAAAAGAACATATTAGAGAAATCTGATTAATAGCAATTCCAGAAAGAAAGATAACAGAGGAAGTTACCACGGGGAAAAACAATGACTCGTAAATAATGATAGTAATGAGTCTTTAGGTTGAACACGTACCAAAGAGATTGCATTTGTTAATTCAACCAGTAATTACTCAGTGCCGACTAAGGGCAGGCCTTTTCTGGGTACTGTGCGGGGAATACAGCAGTGAATAGACAAAATGGACAATAAACCCTCTATCGTTATGGAGGTTCTGATCTAGATTAGAGAGATAAAAAATAAATGAAGAAATAGGTGAAAAACATAGTGTGTCAATGATAACCGCTGCAGAAAAAAACCGAAGAACTGTAGGTGCTGGGGAAGTTACTTGTGTAAATACGATAGTTTGGGTAATCGTCTCTAATAAGGACACAAGTGAACACAGACTAGAAGAAATTAAGGGACTGAGTTATACGCATATCTTTAGAAGAACATTCCAGACAATATGCCTAGCTTGGAGAAAGCAAGAGGTAAAGGAGCAAATTAGTTCAGAGAGGAAAGGTCCCGTCAGCCACAGTAAGGACTCTGGACATTTTCTCCATGAAATGGAAAGTCTGGAATGTTGTGAGGGCAGTGATGGTGATATGATCTGATTTGCATTTTAAAGACTCCGTCTGGGCTCTGTGACAAACACAGGTTCTGCAAGGCAAGAACAGAAATAAAGGGCCATATTTTCAGGGAAGAGGATGAAGGAATTCCCAGTGAAAACACAGAGCCTTCTATTGCAGCAAAAATATCTACTGAGTTCTTCACAGAACCATGCTCACAACTACCGCAAAATGACATCAGTGGCACAGAAGACTAGCTTTAAACATATTGCTTCATGTTCCCATCTACCACAGCCTGTCTACTGCAGATAGAAACCATCTCACGGGCATTTTCTTTACAACAGTAAGTGCCCTTTTCATACATTAGACAGCATTAAGCAATGTATTACATTTATTCATAAAATAAACCCAACAACTCAAATTCTAGAGTCGATAGGTTATATCACTTATTATGACAATGGTATGTGTAACTACTTTTTGCCTTTTTTAAAAGAAACCATGTGATTCTCAGAGACAGAAAGGTCTTTTCCTGATGAAAATCAATTCCCTGATACTGAAGCCAGAAATCAACATTTTCTAAGTGTAAGCTACTCCTGAAACAAAGACCTACTTATCTTTTTTCTCAAATTTTATATTCAATGACTTCTTAAATCAATTCTCATGTTTATTATGAGACTAAGTAAAAACATAAATTTAGTAAGGAGAATAAGGAAAAGAGAAACAATATCAATTAACCCCACATGAGTTCATTTTAAGTATATCTTCAAATTCATTAATATTCTTCCTACAGTCACACTTAAATCGTTTTTTTAAGGTGAAATTCACATAGCATAAAATTAGTCATTTCAAGGTATACAGCTCACTAGCATATACTGTATTCACAATGCTGTACCAACTAACAATTTTCATCACTCCAAATAAGGGAATACTCAGTAAGCCATCATTGCTCTCAGCCCCTGACAACCAACCAACCAACCTGGTCTGTGTCTCGACAGATTTGCCATTCTGGAAATTTCATATATGAATAAAATCATATAATATGTGATCTCTTGTGTCTGATTTTTTTCATTTATCACAAATTCTTCAAGATTCAGTCAGGGTATAGCCTGTATTAGTACTTTATTCCTTTTTTAAGGCTACATAATAGTCCATCGTAAGGAAAGACATTTTGTTTATCCATTTATCAGTTCACGAACAACTGAGTTGGTTTTCACCTTTCGGTTACTGTGAATGTGCTGCTGTGAACACTTGTGTACAAGGATCTGTTTGAATAGCTGCCTTCATTTCATTTGGGTATAAATCTAGGGTAGAATTGTTGAGTCATATGGTAATTCTGTGTCTCACTTTTTGAGAAACCTATATATTACTTTTGAGTCCTTATAAGTCAGGCAATATGTGAAGCTGTGTAATACATCTAATTTTCTCTATTAATTGTTCCATTTTGTCAAAGGCATCATCATGAAATGACTGAGGAACATTACTAAGAAAAAAACTAAGTAAGTTGTTTTCATAACTTTTCAATGATCCTATAAAATTCAATTACTGCTTTTTATGAAAAACAAGTTCTCAATAACTGGGAATACAATCATTCCTAAACAACTTAAAACACAACTGCACTAGAAACATTGGAAAACAGGAAGCCTAGGATTGGCTTAATTGCAAAAAGGAGACAAGCAACTGAAGATATACAGCAACTTAAAAAGAAAGTTACTATCAAAACATGGAAAAAACAAAACAACTGTTTTAACATACTTCTAAAGCGGAAAATAAACCACAACAGTCAATAAGCACACAAAAAATATTCTATCTGGTAATATCAGAAGACAAAATATAAAAATATATTATTTTTCAGTTACTATATTGGCAATTCTTTTTTAATGCTAATACTCAAGTGCTGGACAATTTGGAAGAAACCTGTTTTTCCATCAACAGTTATACAGAGTTTAAAGCTTTTGGTATATATCTGGTAATTTTTGCACTTATGCTTGGGGTTTCCTTACATAAATTTTGGCTACAAGAATATAATACTATAAAGTATAAACAATTAGACTGCTCAAAAATTAAGGATATTTAAATAATCACAGTGTGTACACATAATTCAACAAATGCCATGCTAGTATTAAAAATAATGGGTGTGGGGCTTTATTTGGGGATACAGAAAAGTTCTAAAGTTGATTGTATCAATGCTAGCTCAACTCTGTGAATACACTAAAATCACTGAATTGTACTCTTTAAATAAGTGAATTTTATGGTAGGAATCTCAATAAAGCTTTTACCATTAAAAAAACCCCCACAAAACTACACATAGAAAAAAAATTAGGTTTTAAAACTAAAGTGAATAAGATCTAAAGAAACTAAGTGAAAAAAGCAGCTTACAAAACTATGTACAATATAATGTAATCCTTTTATAAAATATGTAAGAAAAAAAATCACAAAAAATGTATAAGTCTTCTTGTAATTATAATTAAGAAGAAAAGTTGAACACAAACCAAATTTTAGTCACAAAGGAAATAGTCACAATAAAAAACTTATTTTTAAATTTTAAGAAAATACCATCAACAATTACAGGGTAATAATTTTCACTTGAAAGGAAAATTTTCTATATAAGATACAAATTATCTTGAGGTAGAAATCTTGAGTAAGGTCATGACAGTGGAAAATACTAGAAAAGTTAAAGTACTACCTCAAATGTAGCACTAGGTTCATATTGTTTTAGAGAAAACACCTTTCAAATTTCAAGAAACAGATAGATAATATGCTATGTAAATGGTCCAATCACCTATAAAAAGCAGGAAAATTAGTATTTTGCAAAGCTAGTTTAAGCCTAATATCATGACGTTACAGAACTAGCACAAAGATGAACAGACTAATCACCATACACTGGTTGAAAAACACTGTAATACACTCTCAGCAAATCAAATCCATTTGTGTATTAAAGATGCTATTCTATTATGAGCAAAGTTTATTTCATCAATAAATGAGTTAATATTATGAATCCTACTGTATAACAGAAAAATTGTGCTCTACACTGGAATTTGACACAACACTGTAAAATGATTATAAATCAATAAAAAATGTTATATTGTTGCTCAAAAAATATTATGAATCCTATTAGTTATATTAATGTAATAAATTACATTTTATTATCCATAATATAAATAGGGAGAATGAGAAAAAAAGATTTAAGCTCCTCAGGAGAATCCTAAAAGACATTTTATGTATTATCTGCACGGAGCCCTTATGTTGTGTCAATCACTGTACCAATCATTTGACATTTGTTATCCAATTTAATCCACCAACAACTCTATAAGATACACACTATCAACACTTTTGTTACAAATGAAGACACAGGTTAAGAAGCTTGAGTAAATTACTAAAATGCAGTCAACCAGTAAGTAAATGCAGTAGTCCAAAGGTCATACTTCTTTTAGCCACAGGGTAATACTGTCTTTCAATCATGAAGGATATTTATCTTAACTCAAAAGCCAACATTATTTCTATTTAAATAAAAGACAAGAAATGATGCCTACTATCATAAATATTACTTAGCACTAGTCTGAGTGACGTACCCAAGTTATTAGAGAAGAAAAAGTAATTGAATTTTGAAAAATTGGGGATAAAAAATTATTTTAAAGGTGATACCATTACCTAACTAGAAAACACAACACAACTACAATATTCCAAGTATAAGGAACAGAAGATGAATGATTATAAACTAAATACACAAAGTCAATAATTTTCTTAAAAATGAGAAAATATAATAGATCTTATTCAAAATTTTAAATATATTATAAAGTAAAGGCAAAAGTAATATCAATAACATAGATAATATCTTAAGAAATATAAAGTTTCATTGAGAGACTTAAACGGACTTGTGAATTCCATCCTCCTGGATGGAATCTCTTAAACCCATACAGATCAATTTCTTCAAAAGTAATCAGTACACCTATAAATTATTTCTAAAGCATCACAAATTATTCTGAATTTTACCTAAAGTTAGAAAAAATTTTTAAAGTTATGAACAAGAGAAAAAATCCTGTACAAGTGATTACTAAAATATATCAATAAATAAATGAAAACAAGAGTGGCTCTATTGGCATGGACTAGAATATAAGGTCCAGTGAGTCAGGAATATTCATGAATGTATCATATGCTAAAAGGCTGATTCAAGTAATTATGGAATAAAAAAACCTGTTGTATTTTTATCCAGTATCTGCAATATATTACTGCTAACTGTATTTTGAAAACCACGTATCAAAATAAATCACAGGTGTATTAAATAAAAGCAAAAAGAACTATAAAAAATCATATTTAAAATATTAGAAATGATATAATCATAATAAGGGACTATCCTGCAGATTACAAAATTGTATTTCTGTGGAAATGTATTAATGATTTTGGAAACTTATGACAAAAGAGAGATAGGGAGATGGGGTAGAACAGAATTTCGTAAAATACGTTCTCAACTATGTCAAAATTTAACAGTGATTTACTTCTAAGTAGGAGAATTATAGGAACTTTATTTTGCTTTTACTATAATTTTCAAATTTTCGACAGTGAGTTCACAACACTTTTGCTTTTTAACCTGCTTGAAGTATAATTTCATAGCATAAAATGCTACCACTTTTAAGTTTACAGTTTGACTAATGTTGCCAAATGTATACATATCTATAATTATTAAAAATAGAATATTTTTTACCACATAAAGTTACCTCATGCTCATTTACAGTAAATTCCTCATAAACGTGGACCAAAGAACATTCTAATAGGCTTTATTTCACTATTTTTTTACCTTTCTAATATTTTCATACAAAGGAAATTATATGGAATGTATTTTTTCATTCCTTTTTTTCAGCGTGTTTTTCAGATGCATCCAGGGTTTGTGTATCAGTAGTTCATTTTTTTTTCCCTGAGCACTATCCTATTTTAGATTAATTTCCTAAGGCTGTGGAAAAAACTGCCAGAAAATGGGTGGCCTAAAGTAGACTTTTTCTGTTTCCAAGCTCTGGAAGATAGAAGTCCAAAATCAATGCTCCTTCCAAAACCTCTAGGGGAAAATCTTTCCTTGCCTCTTTCAACGTCTAGATGTAGCCAGCAATCCTTGGTTATTAACTTTGGTTTTTGGTAGCATAATCTCTGCCTTTGTCTTCACATGGCCTCCTTCCATCTGTGTACCGGTGTCAAAATTACCCTATTCTTAAGAGGATACCAGTCATTAGATTGGGGCTCACCCTAATCCAGTATGGCCTCAATTTAACCTTTTCATATTAGCAAAGATCCTATGTCCTAAAAGGCCATAGTCACAGGTTCTAAGTTGAAATTAATTTGGGGAAGGGGCACTATTCATCTCAGTAGATATTGTATGGATGAGCGAGCTCATTTATTCTTTCGTCAGTTATTTCCAGTGTCCAGCTACACAGTAAATATGCTATGAACACTTGTGGAAAATTTTGGTGGAAATGTATGTTACTCTCAGGTAAATTACTAGGTTATATGAAGAGTGTATTGCCAAGTTATTGTCTAAAGCTGCACCACTGTAACTCCTATCAGCAGTTCCTACCACTTGCTCCACATCCTGAAAGATACCTGGAATTGAGTCTATTTCTAGCAGTTGTAGGAGGTGTGTAGTGATATTTCACTGCAGTTTTAATTTGTATTTTTCTGGTGACTAGTTTATTCAGCGACTTTTAATAGGATTATTGGTCATTCATACATAGTCTTTGGTAAACTGTCTCTTCAAAAGCTTTTTCCAATTTTTTAGTTTTGTTTTCATATCTCTAAATTGTAAAGTTATGTTATATAATCTGTAAATAAGATCTTTGTCAGTTACACATATAAAAAATAATTTCTTTCAATCTGTGATTTGATTTTTCATTTTTAAAAGTCTCCCAAAGAGTAGATGTTTCAAATGTTTCCAACTCATCAACTTTCTTCTGTGATTAATTATTTTTGTATCATGTCTAAGAATTTTTCCCACATCTGAAAGTCAGCAAATTTTCCCATATTACCTTCTAGAAACGTTGTAATGTTACCTTATACATTCAGGTCTATGATTCATTTTGCGTTCATTTTTGTATATGCTGTGAGATGAGGGTTAATGTTTATTTTCTTATCAATATCTAGTTTTTCCAACACTGTTCATTGAAAAGATAATCATTTCTACATTAAATTACTTTGGTACCTTAGTCACGGAGTCAATTGACTATATATAGCAGCTCTATAATGAGCTTTTAAATTTGGTAATATAAGTCTTATGACCTTGTTTTGTTTCAAAATTGTTCTCACATCATAGGTCCGTTGCTTTTTCATACATGCTTGAGAATCAGCTTAATAATTTTTGCCACACACAGACACAAAAAAAACCTGGTATTTTTCAGGGGATAATATTAAATCTATTTTACCTTTTAGGAAGAAAAGACATGTTAGTATTAAGTCTTCATATTAATGAATACTATATATATTACCATTAATTCATGACTTCGTAAATTTTCCTCTACAATGTTTATAGTTCTCAGTTTCTAAGTCCTGCACATACTTTCTTAAATTTATCCTTAAGTATTTCATATTTCACTATGCTATGATAAATGGTATATAAATTTTTTCCAATTGGTTGTTGCTATTGTACAGAACAGCAATTGATTTTTTTACGTATTCATCGTGTATCCTGAGAACTTGCAAAAACACCTACCAGCATTACTAACTTTTCTGGCTTTCCTTAATATTTTCAACATTCATGATCATCTATTATTTAAAGAGTTTTGATTCTCTATTTTCACACTATTTACCTTTTTATATTTTTTTCTTACCTCGTTTCATTTCCTAGAGCCTGGAATACAATCTTTACTACAAACGGTGAGTACAAATATTCTTTCCTTATTCCCAATCTTAGGGCTCAGTTTTCTACCATTAAGTAGGATGGAAAACTGAAAATTTTCCTAAGATGCCACTTATTAAGAAGAGGAAACACTCTTCTCTTCTATTTTTCTGAAGGTTGAGACGGTAATATTTTTTCTAATCCACTGTCAATACAAATTATAATCTCCTTTGCAAAAGTTAAACCCATCTTGCTTTCACGTTAAAAAAACCCCACTTGGTCATACTGTATTATACTTTCTACACATTGATGGAGTTCCTTTGCTAATGTTTTGAGGGTTTTTGCATCTGTCTGTCTGTAGTTTTCTCTTCTAATTTCTATGTCATATTTTAGTATCAGAACAATGCTGGCTTCCTACTGACAATTGAGAAGTGTTCCCTCTTCTATGTTTCCTGAAATATTGTAAGATTGGTATTACTTATTTCTGAATGTTCTGACAGAATTTAGCAATGTAAATATTTGGGCCTGAAATTTTCTTGGTGGAAAATGGTTTCTTATAAATTCAGTTCCCTACAATTCAATAAGCCAATTGAGATTTTGTGTGTGGCACACACTTAAAGTTTGCATTTCTCAAAAACTACTTTTTTTCTAGTTTTATTATTTCCCTCTATGCAAAGATATTTAAGGGATCTGGCTTTATTACGGGATTTAATTTCTAATGCCCTATGCTGCAAAGGGCAAGGCCTGCTAAACTTTTCCTATATGGATGTTAAACTAAATGCCCTTAATGACCTGCCTTTGACTTCAACCTCCCCCCTCATCCTGGGGAGCATCTGCAGTGTCAGTTTATACACTTATCTCTCTGGCTTTTAGTTCTCTTTATTTATATCACCTGGTGTTTTGGATTTTTTTTTCCCTGCAACCAAAGTTTTGAAAATTTTTTTCTCACATTTTACCCAGTGTGCTTTTTAAATAAAACGGTTTGTAAGAACTTCAGTTTAATCCACCATGATATTGGGACTAGAAGTCCAGTATGAATACTAACAAAAGCCTTTTCAGAATCTATGAAAAAAAATACAGATTTTGTTTTTATATGATAATGTACTGTTTTCCATCTAAAACTTTCCTAATTTTGAGACATCTTTGATCTACTGGTACAAACCCTGTTTCATCACAATTTATCACTTATTCAGAACTTTGTTTCTGTTTGTAAATATATTATTGATGATTGGTTCCTATAGTTACAGAAGATAGGCTTACATTTCCCTGTCTTCATGCACCCTATAGGGTTACCCAGTTCTCTCTACAGGGTCACAAAGAACTAAGAATGATTACTTAGCTTCATGGAGATACAGTTCACACACCATAGAATTCAACTCAATGTTCATCTTAGTATATTCAGAGAGTTATGCAGCCATGAGCACAAGTAATATTTAACCTAAATGTCCATCAACAGATGACTGGATAAAGATGTTGTGGTATATTTATGCAACGGAACACTACTCGGTGATTTAAAACAAAAAAGAAATAATGCCATTTGCAGCAACATGGATGGACCTGGAGATTGTGATTCTAAGTGAAGTAAGCCAGAAAGAGAAAGAAAACTACCATATGATATCACTCATATGTGGAATCTAAAAAAAAAAAAAAAAAAAAGAAAAGAGAAAAGAGGACACTAATGAACTCATCTACAAAACAGAAACAGACTTGCAGACATAGTAAACAATCTTATGGTTATCGGGAGCAAGGGGCTGGGAAAGGATACACTTGGGAGTTTGAGATTTGCGAATGTTAACCACAATATAAAAATAGATAAAAGACAAATTTCTTCCGAATAGCACAGGAAACTATATTCAATTATCTTGTAATAATATTTAATGAAAATGAATATATGTATATATATGCATGACTGGGACATTATACTGTACACCAGAAGTTGACACATTGTAACTGACAGTACGTAAATAAAAAAATAATAATATTAGTACATTTTCATAACTCCAAAAGAAACCCTATACTCTTTAGCTGTCAATCCTAATTCCTCAGATGCCAGACTGCCTCCCTTAAGCTCTAGCAACAAGCAATCTACTTTCTCTATGTATGGATTTGACTGTTCTGGACACTTAATGTTTCATGTTACTGGAATCATATAGTGTGTGGCCTTTTGATTCTGACTTCATTCACGTTATGTTAAGTGGATCGAGGTTATACCGGGCATCAGTACTTTGTTGTTTTGCATTGCCAAAAATTATTCCTTTGCATGGATATACCATATTTGGCACTTTATGGTAATCTGTGGTATTTTCACTGGTTACGATAAATAATGCTATTGTCAACATTTATGTACACATCTCTGTGTGGATATATGTTTTATATTTCACCCAAGTTCCAATTTCGCTACACTGTTGCCAAATCTTGTTATTATCTTTTTGATTATAACCATCCCAAGTCAGTGTGAAGCAGTATCTCATTGTGGTTTTGATCTGCATTTGCCTGATGGCTAATGATTTTGAGCATCTTTTCCTTTGCTTGTTGGCCATTTGTACATATTCTTTTAAGATATGTCTATTCAGATTCATTGCCTATGTTTTTGAGTTGTCTTTTTATTATTGAGCTTTAGCAGTTTTTAAAAATATATATATTCTAGATATATGTCCCTTATCAGACATATAAATTAGAAATATTTTCTCCCATTCATGGGCTAGGGTTTCATTTCATGATGATGACCTTTAGGGAACAAAACTTTTTATATTTTTATGTCAATTTATCCATTTTTTTTCTTTTTTCACTTTTGCTTTTGATGTCAAATCTAATAAACCAATACTAATCAAAGATTGCAAATATTTAAACATTTGTCTTCCTTTATGAGTTTTGTAATTTAAACTCTTACATTTTGGTCCTGGATACATTTTGAGTTTATTTTTATATATGGTGTAAGAGAGATCTGAAATAATTCTCTGACAGATGGATATCCAGTCATATCAGTTCTATTTATTGAAAAATATTTTCTTTCTCCACTGAATTCTCTTGGAATCCCCACAGAAAATCCATTCAACATAAATGTGAGTATTTCCTTCTAGAATGACTAACATTCCATTGATCTATAAGTCTATCCTCATTCCTCTAACACACTGTCATCATTACTATAGCTTTGTTTCCTCAAATTTTGAAATTGGAACTAATCAGTCCCAACTTTGTTCTTTGTCAAGATTATTTTATATATTCTGAGGCTCGTGCATTCCCATATGAATTATAGCATCATCTCAAATTTCTGTGAAGAAAAACAAGCTTCTGGAATTTTGGCAGGGACTGCACTGAATCTATAGATCTCTTTGGAGACTACTGCCATCTTAACAACCAGTGTTATTTCTTCCAAACCATCAACGTGAAATGCCATCCTATTTATTTAGGTCTTCTACAGTCTGTTTCAACAGTATTTCATAGTTTTCATAATACAATCTTCTCTACTTCTTTGATTAAATTTATTCATAAGATTTTACTCTTTTTGATAATCTTATAAATGGAACTCCTTTCTTAATTTCTTTTTCAGATTGGTCATTTCAAGGGTGCTGAAATGCAACTGAATTTTGTACACTGATGTTGTATCTCACAACCTTGCTGAAATCATTTACCTTTCCTATTTTTTTAATTGACTCTATTTTTAGAGCAGTTTGAGGGACAAAGAAAATTTTCACAAAGGGTACAAAGTTCCAATACACACCCTCTTTCATGCACAGTTATTTTCTCGTATTATTAACATTTAGCATTAGTGTGGTACATATGTTGAGTCAGACTTAATAAACTAGTTTTGATATGTCATTAACTAAAGTCCACAATTTACATCAGAACTTACTCTTTGTGGTGTATCTCATAGCTGCGTGTATATGTGCATTCCTTAGGATTTTTATATACAAAAGCATGCCATCTGCAAATACCTCTCTTTCCAAAGTACATGACTTTTACTTCATTTTCTTGCCTAACTGCCCTGGCTACATTCTCCAGTAAAACAGCGGATAGAAGTGGCTGAAATGGACCTTTCTCTTCTTTCTACGGAGAAAAGGTTCATTCTGTCACAGTGAAGTAGATGTCACCTGTGGGTTCCTCATAGAAGCCACTTAGCAGTTTGAGAACGTTCCTTCTGTTCTTAGTTTGTTGAGTGATTTTCTTTTCACAAAGACATGTTAAATTTGCCCAAATGCTTTTTCTGCATGTATTGATATATTGAGGTTTTTGTCTTTTATATATTAAATGATTTACAGATGTTAAACCAACCTTTCATTCCTGGGATAAATTGCAGTTGGCCATGGTGTATTCTTTCCATGTATTGCTGAATTTTATTTGCGAGGCTTTTTGGTGTATTTTCATAGGACATATTGGTTTATAGTTTTCTTGTGATGTTTTTGTCTGGTTTTCACATCAAGGTCTCATAGAATGAGTTTGGAAGTATTTTGTCGTTTTCTTTTTTACTTATCCTTTTACCTATGTTTCCAGGTAAGTTTTTAACAACAAATTGATTATCTGTGCATTAAAAAATTTAAATAGTCAACCATACAATTGTGTAGGTCTTAAACGTTTTAAGATCTCTTTGATTTTTTAATATTTTGAGTAAACCAAACAAGTCCATTATAAAATAAAAATTCAAGTACAAAATTACAAATGTAGTTCTACTTTCTTCTCAATTTCCCATCCCTCAGTGCTTCCTCCCGAAATATAATCATTATATGAACTTCTTGTACTTCCTTCTAGATATAATACATGCATAAAAACATATCTGACAGACTATGTAACCCACACTCATTATATGTACACAAGTAACAATATAACACAGATATTGTTTACTGGTTTCATTCTCATGGTTATTTCTTTTCCAATGTCCTTTGAAATTTTCTAATGTGACCTTGTCATCAGTTAGCATTTGTTGCTATATATATATATATATGAAATACCTACCCTGGCCATTCTGTCGAACCGTTGCTATGGATTCTCAGTTACTTTCCTTGGTTTGCCCTATACTAACAAGTCCCACACCACTTTAATGCTAACTTCTCTGCTAGAGAAGTCAGACACCACGAAGAAGCTATTAATTCGTATTGCCCCAGTGCCCATGCCATAAGCCTAGTTCCTTAATTTCACACAGCTGCTTTTCACATCCTGGAGCCACAGGTAGATGCAAAGTTTCTTTTTGCTTTCTAAGCTAGTGAAAAATATTCACAGAGCTCTTTCTAAGACACAGATTAATGCAGTTTACTCTAGATCACAGAATTTCTGGTATTTTGTTTACTGTAAGTAACTTCTAGATAATCTATAATGATACTTTTGAATTCACCTATGTCTGATATTATATGGAGATTTTCCTTTCTTTTTACTTGGATTATATCAGATTCTTTTGCTGTTTTACCATACTTAAAATTTATAAGCCATAATTTCAGATGTGTCATATATAGCCCATGTTTCCATTATGCTTTTAATCAGCCTTTGAAGTTTCCTTAAATTCCTCTTGCTTATTTACATGCATTGATAAGACATAAATTTTTTCTTAATACACATCTTATTTCCACTATGCTGTTTCTTGATAGTACATCTTTTTTTAGATTTTCATAATAATGAATCTGGTGAATTTGTTTTACTTTATGTGCTTCTATGTGTTTCTTCTAATATCTTGAAGATATTTCATCTCTTTTCAGTTCTACTAATACTTATCTTTTAAATATCATTATTTTATATGTACCATTCAATCCTTTTTATTTGATTGCATTTATTTTCCACTAGAAGCAAAGACAAACTAGTATATATTAGCCTCCTTTCCTGTTTTCTTTAACCTCTGAAACCTGTTTCATACTGTATTGAGGCATAACATATAAAAGGGAAAATCATAAGGGACAACGTGATGGATATACCTTTGTCATCACTAGCTTGATAATGAAGTAGATTTCTAGCAGCTCAGAATGGGTCCTCTTTACAGTCCCCATACAACGCCATACCTAACCACCATTCTATCACCATTTATTTGTTTTGCCTTCTTCATATGAATAGAATCCTACAGTAGATGCTATTTTGTAGTAATCTCCTTTAGCTCAATGTGTGACTAGAATTCTTTCATGTTGTTATACGGAGCAGGGGTTTATTCTTCTTGTTGTCATGTAATATTCCATTATGCAAATATATCATAAATTACTTATTCATTCTGTAACTGATGGATACTTGGGATGATTTCACTTTAGTGCCATGCCGAACACACTGCTATGGGCTTCCTTAACCATATCATGATGAACATAATATGTCATTTCCTGTAGCTACAGGCACACCTTGTTTTATGGTGCTTTGCTTGATCGCACTTTGTGGACACAGTGGTTTTTTTTTTTTTTTACAGATTGAAGTTCTGTGGCAAGCCTGTGTTAATCAAGTCTACTGACACCATTTTTCCAACAGCACTTGCTTACTTTGCAACTCTGTATCACAGTTTGGTAATCCTTGCACTCTTTCAGACTTTTTCATTGTTATAATTCTTTTGGTGAATGGTAATCAATGATTTTTGATGCTACTACTAGAACTCACTGAAAGCTCAGATGATGGTTAGCATTTTTTAGCCATACAGTATTTAATTAAGCTATATACATTGTCTAAAAAATGACATAATGCTATGACACACTTAACAGACTACATTATAGTGTAAACATAACTTTTATATGTACTAGGAAATGAAAAAATTCATGTCACTCACTTAACTGCAATGTTTGCTATATTACAGTAGTCTAGAACCCAACCCACAATATCTAGAAAGTATCCCCAGAGTCACCAAGGAGTGAAACTGCTGGAACTACAAATGCATGTATCCCTATACACAGTAGGTACCACCAATCATATTTCTGACAAGCTAACAACAATCTATACTGCAACTAGCAAAGTATGAGAATTCCAGTTCTTACTTACCTTTGTCAGCACTTGATATAATGCATCTTTTCAATTTTTGTCATCTGGCAGATGTGGAGCTGTGTATCACTGTGATTTTTATTTTCATTTAATTGATGATAATTAAATGATGTTGAACATCATTCCATATGCTTATTGATCATGGGGATATGCTATTTTCTGAAAGTCCTATTCAGGTTCTTTTACCATTTAATTTTAACTTATGTTGTCTGTCTTGTTCTTATTGACTTCCAGGATTTCTTTCCATATTCTGCAGAGTCACTTGTTAAAAATACATGCTTCTACTATCTTCTTGTTCTTTATGGATTTCCTTTGCAAAAAATAACTTCTTAATTTTAAAAAGGTTTGATATATTGATTTTTATTATATTTAGCTACACTAACGTTCATTAATTACACTTTGCATGATATATTTATCATCCTTTCCTGTGGTAATTAAGTTAATGTATATCTCTTTTAACAGCATACCTTTGCCTTTAATGGAATGTTTAGTACATTTACATTTAAAACAATCAGTGACATAGGTAAGTTCAATCATTATCTATTTTCTTTTTTTTCCTATTCTTGGTAAATTTATTTCTTTTCAATTAATTATGTATTCATATACAATGTTATTCATCCTATTATAATCTTTTCTGATCACCTTGAGATTACAGTGTGCATTTTAATGTATTATAATCTAATGTTTTCTTTACTATGTTTATTATTTCTATAAAATGCAAGGGTCTTACAAAAATATAATTCAAAAAGACACATGTACCCCAATGTTCATAGCAGCACTATTTATAATAGCCAAGACATGGAAACAACCTAAATGTCCATCAACAGATGACTGGATAAAAAGATGTGATACATATAGATACAGATATAGATATATAGGTATAGATATTCAGTGGAATATTACTCAACCATAAAAAAGAATGAAAGAATGCCATTTACAGCAACATGGATGGAACTAATGATTATCATATTTAGTGAAGTAAGACAGAGAAAGACAAATACCATATGGTATCACTTATATGTGGAATCTAAAAAAAATGATACAAATTCTATTTACAAACCAAAAACAGACTCACGGTTATAGAAAACAAACTATAGTTACCAAAGGGGAAAGGGTGGGAAGGGATAAGTTAGGGGCTGGGGATAAAGAGACACACAGTACTATATATAAAATAAACAATGACCTACTGTATTGCACAGGGAACTATATTCAATTTCTTGGGAACAAATGGAAAAGAATTTGAAAAGAAAAATATATATGTGTGTATACATATAACTGAATCACTTTGCTGTATACCTGGAACATTCTAAATCAACTATACTTCAGTAAAAAATAAAAATCTTAAGTGTATATAACTTTGCTCTTTGTGATATATTTACATATACATAAACATTTATTATAAATTTAAGACATTTTTATTATATTAACAATATTCTTTTATAATTATCCACATATTAACAGTACTGACATATTTCATGTTTTCCTGTAGCTCTACTTTTGACATGGTATCATTTAAGTTTGAAGAATTCACTTAAGTATTTCTTTTTTATAAATTCTTTTAAATTATTTTTTTCTCTCTTTTTTTTAAATCAGTGGAGGCAGTGGGGGTTGAACCCAGGACCTCATGCATGCTAAGCATACCCTCTACCACTGAGCTATTTCTCTCCCCATTCAAGTATTTCTTTTAAGCAGTTCTGCTGATGAATTGTCTCAGCATTGTTTGTTTGAAGATGATCTGTTCAACAGCCAAATCTGAAGAATATTTTCATTGGTTTACATCCTCCCCAAGTTTTTATGTTGAAATCCCACCCTCCAAGGTGATGGTATTAAAAGGTACTAGGGCCTTTGGGGATCATTAGTTCATGAGGGTGGGGCCCTCATGAATGGCATCAGTGCCTTATAAAAGAGGCCCAATAGAGCTTGCTTGCCCCTTTCACAATGTGGGGAAACAGCAGGAAGGTACCATGTATGAACAAGGAAATGGATTCTTACTATATACTGAATCTGTGGGCACCTTGATCTTAGATGTCCCAGCCTCCAGAACTATGAGAAATAAATTTCTTTTTCTTTTTTTAAGCTATCCATTCTCTGTTATTTTATTATAGTAGTTCAAACAGACCAAGACAGGAATATCACAGATGGTAGGCTTTTCTGTTTGTTAGGATTTTGTTTTATTTCAGCATTTTAATAATGGTTTTCAATTGCCATGTTGTTTCCTTTGTTTATAAAGAAAATCCAGCTGTTAGTATTACTGATACTGATTTGAAAGTAACCTTACACATTTTTTTAACAGCTATTTCTTAAGATTTTTGTTCATGGCTTCTTATTTCAGAAATTTGCCTGAGAAGTGCCTATGTGTGGTTCATTTGTATTTGTTCTGCATGGGGTTTACTGGGATTCTTGAATTTGTGACCTGAGGCTTTTTATGACCTTTCGATGTCATGCCTTCAAATATTCTGTCTGCTCCATTTTCTCTCTCTTCTCTTTCTGAAACTCCAATTACATTACCATTTTAAAAAAAATTATACCTACATTTTTCTCATGCTATGTTCATATTTAAAAATTCATTTCACCCTGTGCTTCACATTAACTGTTTTTAATTGACAGGTTTTCCATTTTACTCATTTATTTCCTGCTGTGTTCTATCTTCTGTTAAACATATTTGATATGGACCTAGCTTACAATACTGTATTTATTACTTCTAGAATATGAATGTGATTCCTTCCCTAAATTCTAATTATTGTGTTAACTACTTCATAATTTTTACTATTTTACCAATATTTTCTCTATTTTCTTGAAGGTGAAAAATATTTCTATACTAGGTCTATATGGCAGTGCCACTATCTGAATATACTTATAGGACTTTTTCTACTGTCCATTTATATTGTCTTCTTTATTGGGTTGAGAGACTTCTAATTTCTTTTCAATTACCTTTATAATAGAAGTATATACATTGGCACAGATGTTCTAGAAGACAATGTGACACTAGGAATTAAGAGAATTTAAAATTTTTTAATGTTTTTAAACATCTGCTAAATGCATAAGGACTATAATTAATAAAAATCTGCAGATGTATGAAAAAGATTTTCTTACATGTATCTTCACTGTAATGCTAATACAAGCGAAAAACAGAAAATTAAATGTTCAAGAAATGAATCAATAAATACATTATAGTCTATTTTTAAGATTTATTATTGTGTGGTCATAAAAAAAGTCACATTTTCAAGACAAAGGAAAGCTTGTCATAACATTTTGTGAAGCATTACTGTATAAACAATGTAACTATATGCTTTTATCAGCTGGATCACTCTATCTTTTTAGTTTAAAAAGAAATTCATTAGCAATCCCTTTTAGGTGTTCCATGGAAATGCAAAGATCTCAAGAATATAGGAAATTACTAGAGACTACTGTTTTTCTGACATTTACAATTCTAACATTTTTATCCTACTGACCTCTCAGTCACGTTTGCGTACCACGTCCCACGGCTATTTTCTCCCATCTGTTACACACATACCCACCTACCCACACCCACACAAATGGAATAAAGAATATTAAAAGTTATCACTGAATTTGTTTAGATTTTAAAATATTCAATGATTTTCATATTGTTCAATTATTAGTTTCAGTATTTGTATGACACCATTATTTTTTGATCGAAGTAAGTTTATCAGAACAAGGAAATATGGATGGGAACTACAAAGAAAATAACAGAATTAAAAATATTTATTAGTTGATATTTTTATTCATATTAACCTGAGAATTTAATTCATGATTCATATGACCAACTAGGCAATAAAATCAGAAATAATTAACGTAGCAGCAAAATTTAAGCATTCCTCCTCAGTTAGCCAGATAAGGGTTCTGGAAGCACACATATACTCAAAATCTTCATCATTTAGACAAGCACAGAAATTGAGGATGAGTACATACACATACATAAATATGTTCACACATGCTTTTCATTAATTGATCAATGAGCATGAATAGTGTAATAATGTGCACACCTCATATATTTGCCACGATTAAAAGTGAAACCATACACACATCACACACACACGATGTTTCTCTGGAATATCTGAATACATAGTTCTTGCCTGCACTAAAGGAACTTCTTAAGCATTTCATTACAGCATAATGAGGTATAAAATCTGATTGTATTCCGTAGTTCTATTTTTAATTCTGAAGTAAAGTAGGAGTCTATGAACTTTCCCACACAGCTGGAAGGAACAGTATCTAGAATTAAGTAGGGCCGTGAAAATGCAAAGTTTAGGCTGTTTTTCAGATACTCAAGAATTAAAAAAATTCTCTGGGGATTATAGCACCAAAATTGTTTTTCTTCAATAAGACAACTTGGAAACAACAGTAAATTAGTAAACATAGAGTACAACTATTTTACAAGTCAAATTTTTAAAATGAATAAATAAATGAGTTAATAAGCAGTATTTATTTGACAGGGAAATATTTCTACCAGCCCGCCTATACTTAAATTTTACAAAATGGAAGTTCCCTATTTCACACTTTATTGTCATGGAGAGAGAGACAGAAAGGGCAAAGTAGGTTCTGAGGAAAAATTCAGTCTCATTAAATTCTCTCAAGTCAGAAAGACACTTGCATCCTATTGACATCAGATTCTTGGAAATATAAACTATGGCATTAAAATTCTATCGGCTTGATAGGATAAATCGTACAAACCAACAATGAAAAGCAAGGGAAGGAAATGTATGAAACGAGTATTTGCCACTACTGTCTACATCTAGACAGTGTACTTTATGTACCTTGTCTTAATTTCACAGAATCTACATAATTAAGATAGTTTACATAAGTTTACAGTAAAGTAACACAGGCTCATGAAGGTTCAGTGGTTTTCCCAAGATCACAAAGCTAAAAGCGACAGAGTTTGACCTAGAGTATCTAATCCAAAAGTTATTCCCCCCTATAGAAATCTGCTTCTGAAGTTTAGTATATCATACTGTTACCCTTGTCACAACGTTCTCCCTAAATATAAAGGGGGGAGGGATATAAACAGAACCTACACTCAATACCCTAAAATATACTACACACACACATACACACAAACCAATTATTCTTTTTCACCATGAACCTTGCTTTCTCTCAATTGTGTCTCTTTAAAAGTGAGAGGATAGACAGATAGATGATAGACAAGAAGGAATGGAGGGAGAGGAGGATGAAGAGAGGGGAGAGGGAAAGACAAGAGAGGGACAAAGACAAAGAAATGGACATCCCATTACGAAAAGGCTAGATTAGACTCTGCTTCTTCCTTGTATCCCTGCAGACATCGCCCCGATGGGACCCTCGATTCCTAGGAACTCAGCACTGGAATGAGCACTTCCTGTGACGTCATGCAGCAGCCTATTCCCACGCTGTGCACTATTAGAAAGTTTTTCCTTATATAGAGTGAAACTTGTCTTGGCTGTAACTGTCACCTCATAATGCTAGTTATGCCCTCAGGGCCGACAGGGAAAAGTCTACTTCCTCTTCCAAATGACAGCTCTTCAAATATTTCAAGACAACCAGCATGTCTCACCTTAGCCTTCCAGTCCCCAGGCTAAACACCCACGGAAGATTATATTGTAGCATTAATATCTCCACCTTGCATTTTCTACACTCCCACATGTCTTTTCCTTTGTTCCTTCTCGCTCAGTGAGAACAATGAGAAATTATGTCATCCCTGAACCAAATTATATAATTTCACTCACCTCCTCCTTCACTCCCCCACATGGCTTCTTTGCCGACCTTCCAGGTAGTGCAGTGCTGTAGGATTTAAAGGAAAGAAGTCATTCAGGAATCATTCTCAAACCAGTTAAGTTCCTTTGTCCATCCTCAAGGTCAGAGAGATGGAAAAGGCAAGCCCATACCAGGATTCATCATCACTCTCCATTGGACACGCCCACAGTAGCAAAGACTAAACATGCAAAAAATACTTCATTTTGAAAAGTTATAATACACTTAGAAAATGTACAGGAACAGATTCAGTAATAGGAATGAGGGATGTTGCCACAAGTACATTTCAGAAAGAAATTTGTGTTTGAATTCCAGATCTGCCATTTTTGAAGCTGTGTGTTCTTATACAATTTACAAGTATTCTCTGAGTCATATTTCTTAAGAAAGGGAAAATAATTCTTAACTGACAATGGTTATTATAAAGATGAGAAAGAATGTAGAAGTAAATAATAAAAAGACAGCAGAGATGAATCAAATCCAGAATAGAGCAAATCAAGGCAGCAAAAAAACTGGCTCTTTGAAAGATCACCAAAATTAACAAATCTTTAGCGGGACTGACCATGAAAAGGATGAAAATTAGTAAACCCAGAAACCAGAAATCACAAATGGAGACACAATCAACCTTATAGGAATGAAAAGGATTATAAGACACTATTGGGAAGAAATTAGATAACCCAGGTGAAATGGATAACTTAATGCAAACATAAAAACTACCAAAATTGACTGAAGAAATAGGAATATGAGGACATAAGAACTAAAGAGATTTAATCAGTAAAAGAAAACCTCCCAACAAAGGAATGTATAGCACCAGATGGTTTACTTGTAAAGTCTACCAAATATTTTAAAAAGAATTAATACCAAGCCTTATGAAATTCCTCCAAAAATAAAAGAGGAAGGAGCTTGTTAACTCATTCTATGAGGCCAGTATTACTATCTTACAAAAACCAGAAAAAGGCAAAATAGGAAAAGAAAATGTAAGCACTATCCCTAATGAATATACATGTAAATATTACCAACAAAATACTAGCAGTCTAGATCCAGCAACATACTTAACGCACCACGAGCAAATGAAACACAAAGGTAATATAACGTAAAACATCAGTGTAATGCCCTACATTGATAGAATGAAAGAAAACAATGACACTTCACTTCGTAAATTGACGCATGTAAAGCACGTGAAAAACCCAACACCATCTAATGGTATTACTCAACAGACTAGAAATACAAGGAAACGTGCTCCTCATGATCAAAGGAATTTATTTAAAAAAATCAACTGATATAATCGTATTTAATGGTGAAAGACTGAAAACTTATCCCAAGATCTGGAACAAGTCATAGATGCCCACTTTGGCCACTTCTTTTCAACACTGTACTAGAATTTCCTGCCATAGCAATTAGGCAATACAAAAAGAAAATTTCTAAGTTAGAAGTAAAGCAAAAATATACCTATAGATGACATGATCTTATACACAGAAAACTCCATAGAACAAAAAAAGTATTAAAATTAAGAAAACTGATTCAGCAAAGTTACAAGATATAAGAAACATGAAAAAAAATCAGCTCTATTTATATGATATAGCAATTAACAATCTGAAGATGAAATTAAAAAACAATTCCAATAGTTTTAAGAAGAAATACTTATGTTTGTCAATTATGTCCCAATAAAGCTAAACTTTAAAAAAAAAAAAAGAAGAAATGCATATGAATAACTTTTACCAAATAGGTACGAAGCATTTGTATCCAGAAGCATAAAGAACTCAATAGCAAGAAGCACGAACATTTAAATAGTTATGTTATTTCAACACAGATTTCAAAGATGACACATGCAGAAGGTTAAATAAGCACATTTTATGAAAACATTATTACCCATCAGGTAAATGCAACTTAAAACCATAATGTGTTACCACTGTATACCAACTAGAAATGCTAAAATTTAAAAAAAAGAAAAAAGATGGATAACCCTAAGTGTGGGTGATATTTTTGGAACACCTCAAACTCTCGTGCATTTCTAGTAGAAATGAAAAATGGTAGAGCCACTTTGGAAATTGTTTGTGTTCTTCGTAAAGTGTTAAGCAGATATTAGCACCTGATGGAGCCATCCCATTCTTAGCTAAATGACTCACACAACGATAGATCCACACAAAGACTTGTACTTGAATGTTCATAGTAGCTCTTTTCATAGTGGAAATCAACTGAAAGAAATATAATGCCTATCAACTAGTGTTTAGATAAACAAAGTGTGGTTCTTCCACAGAATGAATTCCTGACAATTTACAACATGAAGAAGTCTCAAAAGTTTTATGCTAAGTCAAAGAATGCAAACAAAACATTTCTTAATGTATGATTCCACTCATATGATATGTGAGAAAAGGCAAAATAGAATACAGAAAGCAGGCCAGTGGTTGCCAGGGGCTGAGGCAGGGAGGGGTGAATAACTACAAGCTGAAAAAAGAGTTCTCTCCAGGTTGATGGAAATGGTTTGGATGATGACTCTGGTAGTGGCTATACAACTGTATTTGTGAGCGACAAGTCATTAAAGTATATAGGTGAAGTTAGTACACAAATACTGTGATATTGTATAGAAATACACAACAAGAAAAATTAAGCATTATGACAGATAACAATGAGTTCTCATCTCATTTCATACTGTTGGTACAGGAGATCAGCCATTGGAAACCATAATATAAAATCATTCATTTATTCATTGAGTAGTTATTTAGTGAGTACCAGTTCTTACCTGGTACTGTTCTAGACAGTAGGGATAGACAAGCTAAGCAGAAAAGATCCTCGATTGCATTTCCCTTCTACCCTTTGAAAGACAGATATTAGGAACAATGTTATGAATGGATTCAGGTGTTTCTTGCCATAGGACAATATCTTGGAACCTCTACCACTTCCCTATTTTACAATACCATTTGGCACATACTTGTTTTTATTATACTGAGTGTACATATTTCTTCCATAGATTGTAAGCTCTTGGAAAGCAAGAGCCAAAACTCTTTTAAATTCCTTCATCACCCCAGTACTCAGCATCCTGCATAGTCCCTAAATGCTTATCAAATTCAACTGAAAATGTAGTTATATGAGTTTAACAGACCCACCTATATGCTGGGAGTTTATGGAAGATGAGAGGTTAATCATTTATGATTCTACTTCACATCTGCACTTGAACAGTCAAATTCTTTATCCATCATATCCCTCCACCCCAGCTTTTCTTCCTGTAGAAAATGAAATGAGGATACTTGAATGGGCATGAAGCTCATAATTCACTCCTGGTTAGAATGCTTCCCTAACCAGACTTTGCGACTCCTGTTAAACAGTCACGGACTTAAACCTTAGGAGGAGTTATCATCTTAACGGTTTCAGAGGGCTCCACTTGGAGATTATCAAGAAAGCGGCAGTGGAAGGAGGCACAGTCCAATGAGACTGTGTCTTCCTAGTGAGTGAATTTGTTTTATTTTCTCCTCATACTGCGTACCCACCTCTTCCCCATCATCCACACAATAATTCAAGTTGGTTAATTTACAAAACACGAGTTCCAAGTCAATCTTAGTCAGTCCTATCGTTATTCTGCATAGTTGAGATGTATGGAAACACAGTGTTAAAGCAGAGAGCACTTTCAGCCATTAGAAGCCATGCCTGGTCAAGAGACAGAAAACCTCAGGTATATCTGAACAACCGAAGAGAATCTTGGGAATCTGAATAACCAAATCTTGCCCCTTTAATAACCAACTTGGATACCACTATGACATACTAAGATATGCAGAATGATTAATTTAGAGACTGTTTAGTAAAATTCCACATAATGTAAAAACATAAAAATATAGAAAACAACAAATGAAACACTATGCCTATTTTTATGATGTAGCTGGTCTAGTCAAGTAGATGACAGCATATCAGATGTTAAGGAACACTAAGATAATTTCTAGCCCCATTCTTCTCAAGACTGTGGTACACAGAATCATCTGGAAAGTTTCTCTCTCTCTCTGTACTGACGCCCAAGCCCAGTTCAGGTCCAATTAAACCAGAATTTTGGGGACTGGGGTTGGAATACAATTACTTTTTAAAACTCCCTGGAGGATCCCAACTTGCACCAGGATGGAGAATTTCTATCTGTTTCAATCTTTTTTTATGTATAATGTCTCAGAAAAGTGAAGGCACTTGCCCAAAGTTACATGATGGGCAATGTCAAAGCTACAAGCAATGTTTATATTGTTTTACAACATTTTTTCTCATAAAAAGTTATACATGTTATATTAGAAGAACTGGAAAACACTGTAGCACATAAAGAATATAATAATCACGCAGGTTTAAATACTTTCTACATTCAACAGGTAATTATTGACACATTACTACGATGTTCTCAGTGTTCTGCAAACTTGGCATACATAGGAAATAAAAGAAAGGTCTCTGCTGTCATACAGTCTATGATGATGACCGTGTGAATTCTAACTTAGCAGTTATATTCTTACTCAGCGAAAAAAAGAAAGTTTTTACTTTCACTAAAATAGCCATCTAGAAGCAGCAATAATTTAACATATGTGCTAATTCAAATGAAAAAGCCTATCCATCACTAAACGATTTATAAGGAATTAAAATCATCTTAAAGCACCAACAAAGCCCCACTGTCTTAGCCTAGACTGTTATTCCAAACATATCCCCTATATTCCTTTCACAAATCCAATCTCTTTGTGTATCATTTAACCCTTCACCCTCTTACAGGCTTTTGTCAACTTAAATGTTTCTTCTACCCCAAATGCCCCAGGTGCCCTCATGCTGTTTTGCCCATCCACCTTAAATATTCAACTACAATGTCCATCTACGAAGTCCTCTCTCTCATTATAACACAGCTCAAAATTTTTAAATTCTTGTATAGTGTTACTGCTATATACCACCATTATTAAAACCCATGCCAGGGTACATGGTAACCATTTATTCCATTCTCACTATTTTCTGCTAGACAGTGAAGTCCTTAAGGATAGGCTATTCTGTTATTGATTTATAAATACACAGTGGATATAAGAATGCCTGAGTTATAACAGATGTTGAGCAACTGTTTATTAAATTGAAAAAAGCATACTTTGTCGCACTTTAAAAAATATAGTCCTCACGCATCAAAAGCTGGTATTTGTCCATCCCTGGCAGAATGGAGACACTCGTTTACAAGTCTTTGGCATGTTTTTCCTAAACTCAAATGAATTTTGGCTACCTAGTCCAAGTGATTTAGAAAATGTATTGTTTTACTTCCCATAATAGAGTGATGGAATTAATGAGCACTATGTTTTCTCTAACTGATGCCTAAGTGAACTGGCAGACAGCATGCATACCCAATGCCCAGCATATGGAAAGGTAGATATAATTATTCTTGGAAGTTGGATGGTTGTTTTTCTACATTCTAAATTATAACAATACTAACAATACAATGACAATATTTTCTACAAGGGTGTGAGTCTACACTTACATTGGAGAACTTCATCTATGAACAAGTCCAAGATTTTTGTCATGTCTAGAAGTTAAATGTAGCTTCATTTCATTAATTAGATGTCTAGTGCCCCGGTTCTAAAAAACTTTCTAGTTGAAAGTTAGGAAACAAGGAGGGTAGTGTAGAGCTTACCACATAGTCACTGGTAGTACTACTCTTGGGTTCAAATCTGGGCCTCGCTACTTACTAGCCATCATGACTTTGAGTGTTTTAACAGACACTTCCGTGCCTCAGTGAGTGCGGCCTGTAAATATGATGGGATAGTAACCCCAGTAATTATGTTACATAAGACTCTGTCTTAGCAGACTGAACAGAGACACTTGAATTAAGATATTCTCCTGCTGTCTTTGGAGAAGGCAACCACCATGATATGAACCACCTATAAAAGGGGCCCTGTGGTAAAAACCTGAGAAACGTCTTTGGAAGCTGAAAGCTGTCCCTGGTTGACAGCCACCAAGAAAATGGGGTTTTAAGTCCTTAAGTTTCAAGCAAATGAATTCTGCCAACAACCTGTAGGAGGAGCTTGGAAGTGCATCTGAACGCCTCAAGCCTCCATGAGACTATACAGCTAGCCTCCAGACCCTGAGCAGAGAACCCCCGAAGCCGGGTCTAGACTCCTGACCTATGAAGCTGGGTGGGACTATATTTGAGTTATTTTAAGCCATTAAGTTTACCACAATAAGAAATTACCTATGTCATAGCATTGTTATGGAGACCAAAATAGTGTAATATTTAAATCTACATATGTACCTGTTAATTGAAAAATACAAATCTACAAGTCATTCAAGAAACTAAAAATGAAAAGTATCTACATCTGCTAACTCATACAGACTAGGGAGCTATACTGGGAAAGTATGCTCTAAGCTCAATCTTCATTTCCATATCTTAGACTCTGTGTTTGTAATTACATTCCTCACCACTTCTAAATTACAGTCCATGGTGACTACTTTCACAGAGCGTGACTATAATTTATTCTCCATTAACCTAACATATATAATATCCTCAGAAACTGATTTAAATATATTTCTTCTTCATCCAATAACCACTCAATAACAGACTACTTCTCGTAAGATCTCTCCAAGCATAGCAGCTCTACGAAACGGATGAGATTTTAAAACATTTAAATTAATCAAATACATGCAACCAAGATGAATTACTTTTTCACAAAGTATTCTCAATTTCTGTAGGATGATGCAGATGGAACTTCAGCTCTTTAAAAAATTCATTTAGGTTCTTTTTCGCCCTCCCATTATACTTAGAATAAAACATCTGTAGTGGTTTAGAAAGCTTAGACTATTAAAACAAAATAATCGACATTTTAGCACTGATCTCAAGCTGTTCCAGGAACAATGAATCATCAAAGTTGCCAATTTTACACTATGAAATAAAAATGTTTCATACAATAAAAGTTTATGTTCCTAGTGGCGGCCAATTTATTAGTTTATTTAGAAAGATTCATTTAACATCCAGCTGTTGCATGCTAGGTATATTTTGGAATAAGTTTGTCACTTAGACATTGATTTACATACATTAAAATCATTAGAACAGGCTGATGATTTTCTTCTGTAAATGATGGTTACAGAAGCAGGTGGAACTGTTTGGCACTCATGTTCACTGCTGTATCATATATAAAAATTGGAATTTTACCAACTGACAAAATAGTACACGAAGACTCATTCCAAATTATATTAGAAAAAAATAATATATCCAATAAAAGAATTTTAATCCCACTCAATTTTATTTTGAACATGCCTTCCTTCATATCTGGTATTGTGTAATATAACCTTCCCTGACTAGTTTGCAACTGCCAATATCTGCATTTGATTGGCTTGTGCTGTGGACTGTCACAAAATGTAGGTGGCTGTGTGCTGAACGGAAGGTTCTCTTATATATATTTAATGACTTCTAACTTAGTAGGTATGCCACCACACTTGGTGAGGAGACAAGAAAATATTACAGGACTTTTCTTTACCATGATGGAGAAATGCAGTCTTGCTTTGAGAAGCCCCACCTCTCCAGAGCTGTCAAGAGTACTGAGGAGTACCTGGCACACACAACTCTGGGGAAGGGTCTAGAATCTTTAGCATGTCACAAGAACTGCTGAAGGACATACTGTCAAAGTCTGGGGGGAACTCCAATCCCTCCAGGCTAAGAGAGGATTAAGGGTTCTTTCACCGTGAATTCCAAAGCTACACTACTAGTTACTGGTATTCACTGCCCAAAGCACACCTCTGAACCAGGGTTGCAGTCTACTGCCCGGACACTGTATGGTAGTAGAACCCAACCTCTTACCCCCTCCCCCAGTGAATTTCTCTCTCCTCAAAGGCAGAAATTGTTCTGACCCTCACTCCTGCACATGGCCCCATACATCCCTTCTATTCCCCCGACAAAAGCCTTGGCAGGGGTTTTTCTTCATGTAACTTACATGCTTTAATATTAAAAATATTTAAATATTTATGATATTTATGGTTTTGATATAATTACAGATTTACAGCTAAGTTTTGAAAATAATAGTTTCTGCCACCTCTAATCCACTTGCTCCTAATGTTAATATGTAACCTTAGTACATATATCAAAATTAAGAAGTCAACATTTATTTAACTGCATTAAGTAAACTCCAGGCTTTTTTCAGATTTCACCAATTTTTGCACTAACTTCCTTTCTCTGTTCCAGGACCCACATTGCATTTAGCACAATTTGGTTTGGATAGAGATGGAGATTGTCATTCTAAGTGAAGTAAGCCAGAAAGAGAAAGAAAAATACCATATGATGTCACTTATATGTAAAATCTTAAAAAAGAGAGAGAAACAAATGAACTTATCTACAAAACAGAAACAGACTCACAGATATAGAAAACAAACTTATGGTTATGTGGGGGGAGTTTGGGATTTATGGATAGTAAAAAACAAACAAAAACAAACAAGAAAACATTTGGTTTTTGCGCCACAACAAAAAAGTCAAGTCCCTCCGAAGACATAGTAACTCCAGATTCTATATACAAAAAGCAAGACAAGGTAATGCATCTTTTTCCCCCAGTCTTGCACAGTAACAGGATGAACATAAATATCCTGGTACAATAATTTACAAACCTATTCTCATATGGTAATATACTTTAACCATAAACATATTTTTATAGAGGGAACTGATTATCAGAAAAGGGATGTGATTTTCCACATTGAGTCAACAGCTTTGACATTCAGACCGAATTTTATTGGCTATAAACCTGGGAATATTTCCACAATACCATAAAGCTTCCCACCTCTTCTGAGACAGTAGGGGTTCACAGATCTGGGACAATTTTACCACTGAAACAACATTATCCTATTAGGTAATGCAGTAAAAAGATGCTGTATGATTTAAATAAATCAGCTGGGTTTTGCATATGTATGAGTATATATTAGGTCATAGATGATAGGGACAAAACTCATACCACTATTCTGAAACTAGTGATCAACGTCAACATTTTCAACCCAATCCAATCATAATACATTTAAAAGAACTGTCACAATTCCTTCATTATGCTACATTTTTGCACCAATATTGTTTGAAATTTATCAACTACCCTCTGTGTCTCAATGATCACTTTGGTGTGGACATTTGCACACCAGTGACATTACAACTGATGGTAAAATGTACAAGTTAAGACTGTCTTTGGGGAACCTTAAGTCTTTCCATTTTGTTGTTCTAAATTAAATCCATGCCGTCGTTGTGGAATTATATAATTGAGAGGGTTTAAACAATTTGTGGATGCACTTGTACCTCTGTGGTTATAGCCACATGTTTCAGCTAAACACAGCAATACAGATAAGTTTACTGGAAAATAAGAATTCAGTGGTAAACTATGATGATTTTTACCCCAGAAACAGCTTACTTCCATGGACCCACTGTATTAGAAACTGACAAATATTAAAACTGGTGAAGAATCCAAATCCTTTAATTCATGGAATATCAACGCTAGACACTGCTTAAACTCATTTCATTTCTAAGTAAAGAAAAGGTTCCACCTAAAGTGACTATTTTACATTCTGTTTCACGATTGGTAATTGGTCAAATTTTAAAAGTGTCTGGAATTACAAATAGAATACTTTTTCTCTTTTTAGTATCCTCATAAAATAACAGTTTTCCCTTATAAATAGATTTCTACTGGGGAAAAATTATTCAAAGGAGCATTCCATGCAAATGTACTCTTTGCTTGTTTAATGATTCAAATTTTCCATGAATCTTTCTGCATTTTTCCTGTCTTTGCTGAGAAACAATAAGAAGTATAGTGGTTTGTCTTCAAACACGCAAAAATGCTATTTCCTAGCTGAATATGAACCTATACTATACATCTCTTCTCTTACCCAGAGTGGTGATTCCCTCTTTAAATTGTATACTAAGTCCCGTTTTCATTACGCAGCCCTGCTGGATTGATCAAAAAACATTCTGACTTCTCTGTCTGGTCTCCCACAGACTTTCAGCCAATTATATTCTTCTCTCTAATTTCACCCTGAAAACTACTTGATCTTGACAAATAAAATATTAGTTTGCCCATTCATGTATAATTCAGTGCTTCTATTATATTTGTGTGTGCTATTTCTGTATCTATTGAATGCTAGAAAAGATTTCACAAATTACGTCTAGGAAAAGAGATATGGCAAAATTCATGTAGCAAATTAAAGAACTGTCTATTACTTTTTCTCTTCTGGTCCTTGATGAGAAAATTTCAATGTGTTTCTTAGCATAATTCTATGTGTATCTGTGCCTTAAAGAAGTGTTAAGTTTGACTGTATGTAAAATAGATAAACAACAAGGACCTACTGTATAGCACAGGGAAGTATATTCAAAATCTTATAGTAAACCAAAATGGAAAAGAGTAGGAAAAAATATAAACCTGAATCTCTTTGCTGTATACCAGAAACACAACACTGTAAATCAACTATACATCAATTTTTTTAAAGTGCTAAGTTTGATTATCAGACAACAGTGGCATGTTTCTGTCACCTCATATACTTTATCCGTCTTCTAGACTTCCCTGTACATCAACTCTGTCACACGATCTTTCTGAACTCATTTACCTGCTAAAATTATATTCCAACAAATTAAACTTCATTATACAAAGAACTGAGAATAACTAAGCAGTGAATAGGCGAGGGAAAGAGGTGCAAAGTTTTCCTTCATTACATGTCCTTTCTTCCAACTGTGACCAATAGTTATTTGGTTAACTGAGAGCTGGTTGAAACAGGACTGTTGAAAGAAAAGTAAGGATATGTACACATGTCAAACATTTTAAAATACAGAACATATAAATGCACGTTAATTTGCCACATGTTTGATGTAGGCTAAGGGCTGTTTTGGAAATGTGATCAAGTCTCCTGTCCTTATTGCTACATTTCAGCCACAGTGCAAACACTACAATTTTCAATTTCTGCTTCTTTAAAAGGGGACCCAAAGAATAGCAGGCAGGAGAGAATACTTAAACAGTTTTGTAATTTTTCCCTGGATTTTATACTTTTCTGCTCCCACAGCTAATTGGGCTTTTTTTTCTTTTAAGAACTCCCTGGTACAGTCTTTTCAAGATACCTTGTTTTTAACAGAAAGAATATTTTTTTGAATTCATGTTTCACAATGTATGTGATATTTAATTCAAATGGGGAATTGTAATACCAAGTTGAAGCGGTTTGATCAGGTGTGGGCACATGCACAGCGACCTTTTGGAGAGCACACAGAACTCAGCTGCTGCAGAGAGGTGTGCTTCTACTCCGAAGGAGACACTGGTCGGTGCCAGCTGCCTTAGGGGCCAGCCAGTATTTCGGAGAAGAGGATGGCTTAGTGCAGATCAATCTGCTCGGAGGGTCAGCGAGCTCAGGAGCCGTAAGGACAGCTGCAAGTGAGAAAACCTGTGAGAAGGAGGGGGTGGAAAGAAAGAACTTCTTTGGCAAGTCAGAGAGGGTTTATATAAATATATGCATAAACATTTGTTACTTTATATTTCTAAGAGTCTCCAATCAAGTGCAATCCCAAAATACCTACTCTCAGACATGATGTACTGAAGGAATTCTCTCCTGAGAAATAAGGTCCCTGATGGGTTCATTTTCTAATTTGAAGTTGGATTAATTACCTTTAGCAATTTTACAAATGGCCCTAAAATATCTTTTTGAAAAGAAATTATTGAACCTGGAGCACTTAAGTAGAGCTAAATATAGAAAACTGATAGCTTAACTCTCTCCCCTGCTTTCTCTTTAAAGCGCATTCCCAACTTCAGATATAGAAATAATGAAACCAGCAACAGATTTTTTCAACAAAAGGTAAAGATAATGTTGAATGAAAGCCTTCCAAAGCTTCTTTTTGGGTGAGAGTTATAACTTCATTTTGCCTACCTAATAGCATAAAGCTTGGGAATTCTTATCAGAATTAAAGACTCTTGAAATTTTCCCATCATTAAAATACACCTTTAAAGTTCCCCATTAGTCAACTTATCATACAGTGTGCTAAAAATACAGCAATAGAAATTATATTCAGTGTGCCCCTTTCTTGCTAAGAGTCCCTATTTTTAGCAAGCAGGTGACTGTTTTGAAATTAAAGATTGCTTCTATTACATAAAGTGTTCATGCCTTAAAATATTCTGTTCTTTTAAAATGTCATCTATCTTTGCAGAGCGTGCAACCTCAGAGGCATTATCCCTATTATTGGGAAATTATGAAAGGTCAACTTTCTTTGGAGGGACCACGATGCGAGATCACACACATCAGGAACTGCAAGTCTTCTCCACCTGGGTTAGAAACCAGCGTGCTGCTCATCCTCATCGGCCAAAGCAGCAATGCCTCTTTCAGCTTTTGGCTGAAACTAGTTTTCTATCACATAGCTGTAGGCTGCTGTCACTCTCTCTCTGATCTCCTGACCATGGTCATGAGAGCATTTTCTCCCCCCAAAAACACATTATTTTATTGATTTATTTTTCCTGGAGGGATATCTCGCCTTTGCAATGTCATTGGAAGTTTTTCAAGTTTTTAAGGGTTGCATTTGCAAATGAGGAAGACAAGGTAGAGCAAGAGCTTTCATGGGCTTTCAGTCTCACTTGCCTTTAATTCACTCAACCTGAGAAGAGATCTGGCAGATGCCGCTATCAGCCCATTCCTAAACAACCGATTTGTAGGACTGTATATTGAACAGCGCATTCATTCTCACTAAAACACCTTTGTGTAAAATGTTTTAATTGAATCCAACTTTTTCCTAGCAAAATACAACTTCTGTTCCATTGTCGGTGTTATCAGCACAGCTGCATAAGTCTTGAAATAGTCAGATGGCTTAAAACCCTGGTAGTGCGCCAGTAAGAGCATTAAGGTCGCTTTTCTGTGGGCCAAGAAAATCTGACGGCTATTTTCAGAGGGGGTGGGGGGGGTGGGGGTGTGTGTGTGTGTGGGTGTGGGTGGGTGTGTGTGTGTGTGTGTGTGTGTGTACATACACACTTTTTACTTGGTAGATAATGTGATGTTTTACTTTCAAATCATAGTCAAAGCCCCAGATATATTTCCCGTAACATTTTCTTAAGAGCCACTAACTTAAAAGCAAGGCTTCTCTGAAATACACACACACATTATTCCAAAAATGGTTTATTGGACAGTCTTATGACTTCCACCTTCTGCAGAATTACTGGTAATTTCAGCTACTGCTCTTATTTTTGGTTACCTTGGATTTCAAACAATTTGCACTTATTTAACTGTAGGAGGTAATTGGTGGGTTTGATTATTGTAAGATTCATGACTGAGAAACACAAAATCGTACTTGTTTTTCAAATATGTTAACCTGACTTTTATTTGATCTTATAGAATCTGTTTCTGTGAGCAAATGCTTATGTACGACTTGAATAAAAAAATGTGAATATCTGAAAACACTTCATGGTTGTAAAGGAGTCTAGTTATTAAATACCAAATGATAAAATCATGAAACATGACCACATATAGAAAATACATATACACACACACACATACATACAATATATTAACTATAAAGAGGACATCTGAATCGAGGGAGAAAATATTGACAGGACCACATACCCAAAATGTATATCCCACCCATTTCTTAAAACGCATGCATTCCTAAAAATTGCATGTGGTTTACATTAGTGTTTTTCCTCTCTTTATGTAAATGAAATTAGTGAAATTATATGATAGATAACCTGAAGTGTCTGGCTTTTTTCATTCAACACACTTGTTAAGATCCACCATGGTAGGTGCTGTATAGTGTTGCTGTATAGTATTGCATTATATAGTAGACCAAGTCCATTCTACTGTTTGTGGACCTTTGGGTTGTTTTCCAGTTTGCAACTATTAAAAACAATACTGATATGAACATTCTTGCATATATATCCTAACACATTCATGTAGTAGATTATCCAAGGTCCATATCTAGGAGTGGAACTTTTGGTCATAGTATCCATGTATCCTGGATTGTACTAGACAATGCCAAATCACCTTCCAAAGTGGCTGGAGCAATTTATCCTTTGATAGTCAGTGTATGAGATCTCCTTTTGCTCCATATCCTGAATAACTCTTATTTTAACTTTTGTTAATCCAATAGATATTTAATGATTTGATTTAAACTTCACTGCTTATTAATGATGCTAAGAACCTACTCCTGTGTCTGTTACCATTTTGGCTTTCCTTGCTTATAACGTGCCCATTGAAAACTTTTAGCCATTTAAAAAATTTGATGGTATTTTTCTTACTGAATCATATATTTTCTTTATATACTCTGGGTAACAGGTCTTTGTTGATTTTATGTTTAGAAAGTATTTAATTCCACTGTGTGGTATGTTTTGATAAACAATCTTTTTAAGGTAGACATTTTCTTTTGCATTTTTCTTTATTCTTGATTCCTATTTAAGAAACTACTCAATAGCCATGAATATCATTATTTATTTTCTTCTAAAAGCTTTATACTTCTGCCTTTGACGTTTAGGTCTACAAGTTAAGTGGAATTGCTATTTGCATACTGAGTGAAGTAGGCATATGATTCCATATTTTTCCAAATGAATACCTAACCATCCCAGCTCAATTCACTGGAATGAATATCTTTTCTCATGGTTCTGCAATTAAAATCCACAGGTGCACATATGCATGGGGTTTTTTTTCTGGGCTATTTATTCTATTCCATTGATTTATCTATGTGGATTTCACATTGTCTACATTATTATAGGTTTTTAATAAATCTGATATCTAATAGAACAAATCACCCTAACTTGTTATTATTCTTGAAAAACAAGAGTGTCTTGACTGTTAGTGGACCTTGATATTTCAATGGAGGAGTTTTATTGTGATTATCCTAGCTCTATACCTTAATTTGAAGAAAACAGACATCTTAACAATATGTCTTTACAACGAGCATTATTTATCTCCATTTATTCAGGCCTTCTTTAATTTCACTCCATAAAGACTTCATCTATTGGCATTGAAAGTTTTAAATTTTTTCTTAAATTTGTTCCAAAATATCATGTTTATAAAATTGCAAATTCCATCTTAAAATTTATTTACCCTTAATTTTTAACTTTTATTTTAAAGACTTTTAAAAGCAGTTTTAAGTTTAAAACAAAATTAAGAGGGAGGTAGAGATATTTTCCATATGCCTGCATACATGCATTTTCTCCCCCATTATCATCATCACTCACCAAATGGTACATTTTTACCGAGGATGAACCTACACTGACATATCATAATCACCCAAAGTTCACCGATTACATTGCAGTTCACTCTTGGTGCTGCACATTATACGGGTTTGGACAAATGCATAATGACATGTGTTCATCCTTATCATATCATATAGAGTAATTTCAATGATCTAAAAGTCCTATGTGCTCTATTTATCCCTCCTTATCCCACTTTGCACCAGTTACCACTGATGTATTTACTGTCTCCATACTTTCACCTTTTCCAGAATGTCATACAGTAAGGATTATACCATATGAGCTCTTCTTCATTTTTTTCTTACTGAATTATAGTCAGTTTACAGTGTTGTGTCAGTTCTTTTAAGCTCTGAATAAGATCCCATTGTCTAGATGTATCATGGTGTATTTACCAGTTCACCTACTAAAGGGCATCTTGCTACTTCCAAGTTTAGTAAATACAATAAAGCTGCTATAAACATCTACGTGCAGGTTTTTGTGTGAACTTAAGGTTTCAGAAACTCTGGGTTTCAAGACCAAGCAGTGTAATTGCTGAAATGTGTAAGACTATGTTTAGTTGTAAGAAACTGCCAAACTGTTTTCTAAAGGGACTACGCCATTTTACACCCCCACCAGCAATATATAGTTCTTGTTGCTCCACACCCTTGACAGCATTTGGGGTTGTCAGTGTTCCAGATTTTGGCCATTCTAATAGGTGTGTGGTGGTATTTCACTGTTGTCTTAATTTGCATTTCCCTGGTGAGCATTTTCTCATATGCCATTTGTATATCTTGTTTGGTGAAACGTCTGTTAAAATCTTTGGCCCATTTTTGAACTGAGTTGTTCGTTTTCTTATCGCTGAGGTGGTTTTGTTGTTGTTGTTGTTGAGTTCATGAGTTCCTTTTGTATTTTGGATAATAGTTCTTTAATGGATATGTCTGCTGCAGATATTTCCTCCCAACCCATGGCTTATCTACTTATTTGCTTGATACTCTCTCTTGTAGTGTAAAAGTTTTAAATTTTAATGTCGTCCAGCTTTTCAATGATTACTTTCATGGATCATGTCTTCGGTGTTTTATTGAAAAAGCCATCATCAGACACAAGGTCATCTAGGGTTTTCTCCTGTGTTACCTTCTAGGAGTTTTACACCTTTGTTATACATTTAGGTGTATGGTCCACTGAGATATTTTATGAAGATTGTAAGCTCTATGTCTTAAATTTTTTTTGTAAGCAGATGTCTATTCCAGCACCATTTGTTGGAGACACAATCTTCACTCCATTATGTTGCCTTTGCTCGTTTGTCTAAGATCAGTTGACTACCACGACGGGAGTATATTTCTGGGCTCTCTGCTGTGTTCCATTGGAATGTTTGTCAATTCTATTTCCACTACCACACTCTCTTGGTTATTCTAGCTTTCTACTAAGACACACAGTTGTGTAGTGTCAGTCCTCCAACTTTATGGTTCTCCTCCAATACAATGTAGGCTATTCTGGGCGTTTTTACTCTGAGATAAACTTTAGAATCAGATTCTCAATATGAATAAATAACTTCTTGGGATTTTGATTAAGATTATATTGAATCTATAGATCAATTTGGGAAGAACTGGTATCTTGACAATATTCAGTCTTCCTAATCATGAACATGGAATATCTTTTCATTCATTTAATTATTCTTTGCTTTTCCTCATTGGAGTTTAACCGTTTTCCTCATTCAAATCATGTACATATTTTATTAGGCATATCCAAGTATTGCATTTTGGAAGGTGCTAATGTAAATGGTATTGTGTTTTTTTAATTTCAAATTCTACTTGTTCATTACTGGTATATAGGAAACTAATTGACTTCTGTATATTAACTTCATATCCTCTAACCTTCCTATAATCGCTTATTAATTCCAAGTATTTTTGTTGTTAATTCTGGATTTTCTAGATAAACATGTCATGTGTGAATAAAAACAGTTTTATATCTTCCTTCCCAATCTGTATACATTTCATTCTCTTTTCTTGCATTACTGCATTAGTAAGTACTTCCAGTATGCTTGAAAAGGAGTAGTGAGGGGACATACTTGCCTCATACCTGATCTTAGTGTGAAAGCTTCAATTTCTCACCATAAAGTTTATGATATTAGCTATATATTTTTTGTAGTTATTATCAAGTTGATACAGTTTCCCTCTATTCCAAGTTTCCCGAGTGTTGTTAATTTTAACAAATGCTTTTTCTGTATTTATTGATATGATCATGTGATTTTTCTTTTTTAGTTTGTTGATATGATGGATTCCATTAATTGGTTTTGGAATGGTGAACCAGTCTTACACATCTGAAACAAATCCTACCTGATCATGGTTTACAATTCTTTTTGTTTGGACTGAATGAGCTAGGATTTTGTTGGCCATCTTTTCATCTAAGTTCATGAGAGATATTGCTATACAGTTTTATTTTCATGAAAGGCCTTTGTCTGGTTTTACTAGTAGGGTAATGCTGGCCTCACAGAATGAGTTAGGACCTTTTGCCTCTGCTCCCATCCTCTGGAAGAGATTGGAGAGAACTGTTATAATTCCATACTTGAATGTTTGGTAGAATTCATCACTGAACACATGTGGCCTGGGGCTTTTTCTCCTGAAAAGTTATTTAATTACTGATTCAAGTTTTTAAATAGATATGGCCTATTCACATCATATAGTTCTTTTGTAAAATTTGACAGATTGTATCTTTCAAGAAATTGGTTCTTTTCACCTGGCTATCAAATTTTTAGGCAGACTTGTTCAGAGTATTTATTATCATTTCAATTTCTATGGAATCTGTAGTGATGTCCCCTCTTTCATCCATAGTATTAGTAATTTGAGTCCACTTTTTTTACTTAGTTAACTTGGCTGAAGATTACTGATTTCATTAATCTTTTTAAAAAACGAGTTTTCGGTTTTGTTGATTCACTCACTATATTGATTTTCTGTTTTTAATTTCATTAATTTCTGCTTTAAATTCTATTTATTTTCTTCTGTTTACTTTGGATTTTTCTCTCCTTTTACTAGTTTGCCTAATGTGGGGACTTAGACTGTTGATTTTAGATCTTTCTTCTTTTGCACTATACACTTTCAATGCTCTAAATTTCTCTGTATCCCACACTTTTGATTAACTTTTGTTCTTATTTTCACTTATTTGAAAATGTTTAAACTTCTGAGATTTTTTCCTTTGACTTATACATTATTTAGGTATGTAATATATTATCTCCACATATTTTGGGATTTTCCAATTATCTTTCTGTTATTGATTTCTAAGTTCTAATACATGGTGGTCTGAGAGAGGACACTGTATGATTTCTACTCTTCTAAATTTGTTGAGGTGATATTATAACCCAAAATGTGGTCTACCTTGGTGAAAGTTCTATTTAAGTTTGAGAAAAATCTGTTTAACTATATCCTTACTGGTCTTCTGCCAGCTAGATCTGTCCATTTCTAAGAGAGAGATGTTGAAATATCCAACTATGATAGTGGTTTATCTATTTCTACTTGCAGTTCTACCACTTTTTGCCTCATGTGGTTTGACAGATACACATTAAAAAAATAAAGTTCTCACTTAGCTTTGGTATCAGAATAATACTAGCCTCATAAAATGAGGAATGTTCTTTCCTCTTTTTTGAATAATTAGAGGATGAGCATTAATTCTTTAAGAATATGGAGGAATTTGCCATTGAAACCATCTGGTTATGGCCATTTCTTTGCTGAGCACTGCCATTTTTGGTACAGTATACTAATATGTGATATACCACCAATTGACATACAACTGACAGATATTTGGTTGGTTATCAGTTCAGAGCCAATGTCAAAAGTGCTGCTATGGACATTATAACTATTGAGAATATTTCCTGTAAATTCTTATAGATATTATTTTGTCTAAACATCCCTTCTCTACTCCTTGATTTCTAAGAATTTTATCCTGAACAGATTCATTACTTATCCTTCCGTCAAAGTTCTCTATCTTAGTTAGAGGTACCATCATCCATGCAGTTACATATGCCTGAAATCTAGGAACTATCTTTGGCATCTCTCTACAATCTATGTAACACTAGGTCTTAAAGAGATTTTATCTCTAACACTTATCTTAAATCCACTCTTGTCTCTCCACCTCCACTTAGGCCAAGCCATCATGATATCTTGCTTGGACTACTGCATCAGTCTGCTATTTCCTGATGGTGCTTCCACAGGACTCATCATTCACCCTGCCCCATGTATTATATACATAGCAACCAGAGTCATATCTTCAACTGCAAATCTGATTATGTTGTTCCCTTGCTTAAAACACCTCAATGACTTTTCCAAGTGTTCTCAGCATAAGGCATATAATCCTAAGAGATTGACAATATATATTATGATCTGAACCTCACCTATATCTCCACAGAATCCCACACAACTCTTATCTCATTCTGAATGCCAGTTATATTGGCTTTATTCCACTTCCTCTAATATGGTTATTCACCTTCCAGTCTTGGGGCATTCACTTAACACTGAGATTTTGAACCATCTGGAGCTCTGGTAAATAGTTTATTATTGATACCTCGTGCATTTCAGACAGGTAAAGAGTAAGATGGCCAAGTCACTTTCCATAAGACTCTTCTAGTAGGTGAGTCCACAACTGGAAGCAAATTCTTCTTGAATACTATTCTCCAGCATCCTAGATCCCAACTGATTTCCTATCACCCAGCCCTAGAGATACCAAAGACTCAGGAAAACATAAAGTCACTTCTCCAAAGAGGAAGCACTGTAGCTTACTGATCAAGAAATAATGTAAAGGAGTTAGATATCAAGGAGAAATTTTAGGATTATCTTTCTGACCTTGTATAAAACATGCTCTGCTAATCCTGGTTTCCTTAGGGAAAATGTTTATAATAATGTCTATGTCAAAATACTCTAATCATCTTTCTATGAGGACCAATTAAAATGTATGTTAAGAACACTGCAAAATAATCTGTCACTGTTAATTATTACTATTGTTCAGGGTACTATTATTTCAGAATCAAATAGTTACAGAACTACATTTTAATCCTTAGAATAGAATAACTCTTAGAAAACTGGTTACACAGCTGGGTCTTTACTGGGCAACAGCTTCCTGTGTCTGGCAGAAAACATTTACATGGTGAAGGAACTATCAACAATATGCTATTTTCTAGGCAATTCTTTCACTTTCACGTGCATCTCTCTTTGAATCCTCTCCTGTTATTCATCACAGTTTCATAGTAAGTCATGTATGTCATGATACAAATGCCATACTGAAAATGAGATAGAATTGTGAAAAGAAAAAAAGGGGGGGGTCATCTGCACATTTTATGAGGACTTCCATAAACAGCGTTAGCTGCTGAGAGTGTGTGATGCTTAAAGGATAATCTATCACTGGCCATGAGGTACATTATAAAAAATAACATATATGACAATAAAGCATCTGTATTTCACAAATCAAGATTGTCAAGCAAAGTACTTCAGGTGTAAAAAACCTGTTGCAATATTTTCTGAATTATACACAATTGAAAAATGGAATATATCACTGCCAAGTCACCCAGCAGAAAGGTTTTGTGATCACAACTACTACTAAAATATATCTATGAAGATATCATTTATTTTAGGGCTATAAAAATAAAAGCCATTCTGAATCACCTGAACCACGTTTTCTCCAGGACAATTTTTACTCATGATGGTAGAATGTTTCAAATACAGCTTTCAGAAAATCCAAATCCTTCATCAGTAGACAATGCCTAAGTAGCCCCTCTCCACTAGACCACACCTGTTGCTACGGTGGTTGTTACTCCCTGTACACACACAGGAGGATATATCGTCTGTATCCCACAGTCATTCCCACCAAACATCATAATCTTCTGGAAATCAATTCTTCCTTGTAGCTTTTTGGACACATGAGTGAAACCATTCTAATTAAAGAGACACTCTTTCTCTCCATCTGTACCTATACAGGGTAATTCCTGTTTGCCCATTCGGATCTACTCTTTATTACACTTTGTTCTGCTCTGAACCCCAGGAAACTAATTTACACGGACTGCTTCAACATGCTCCTCTGCTCTCAGGATTCTGGATTGGTTTGGCTTTACTGGAAACCACTGGCAGATCAGAGGTTAGAGTTAGAAAAATTATTTTTCTGATTTCCTCCCATAGAGTCACTTCATACTGGCTGTGTCCCTCACCCAACAGCTCTCATCTCCTTTCTCCTGGATTCGGGCCTATAGGTAGTAACGATCCCCACTGTTACTAGCCCTGGGCTACTACAATATCCTTTTGTGGTTTTTCAGTCCAGCAACACCCTTTGTACAAAATCCTTTTATTAGAATCTCCTTGAAGAATCTTAATTTGATTGTGCCATCTGTTTACTGCCAAAACTGTCTTATATAGTGCTTCATCTTTTTATCAAGCTAACATTTGCATTAATTCGAAGTGTTAGCAAATGTGTACACTCCCATAAATAAAATATCACAATCAAGATTTGAAATTTTTACCTATACTCTTCTTCAGAAATTTGTTCTTATAGATGTATATTTTCATTTCTCTTCAACTGAGTACCTAGAATGTGATTCCTGGATCATAAAGCAGTTATGTATCATCTTATTAGAAACTAAGCATTCTATACTTCCACAAAGAATATATGAGCAGTCTAATTTCTCCACATACTTGCCACACTTGATATATACCGTCTTTCTAATATTTGTGATTTTAAAGGGCATCAAGTCATATTTCACTGAAGTTTTAATTTGCAAGTCTCTAATGGCAAATGATGTTCAGCACATTTGCATGCACTTATTGGCATGTATGCATTTTCTTTAGTGAAGCTTCACTTCAAGTCTTTTGTCAATTATTCAGATTTTTGTTTTATTATTGAGTTTTTGAATTTCTTTATACATTATTCAGCCAAAGTGGCCCTACTATCCAGACTGATAGCAATTTACACTTAAAATCAAATAATGATATTAACAAATATGACCCATGGAACAAGATATTAATCTACATTTCCATACTTACATTAATAAACTCATGAACAAATGTTTTAATGACATAATTCACAGAAAATGATACTATCATTTCTACCAAAAAAGTAAGAACTGACTCTCAACATGCTTAAACATTGGATAGACCCATGTCAAAAGATACCCTACAGAATTTTAGGACTTGAACTCTTTTTAAAAACTGTCAACATGGAATAAAAAACTGTCAAGATGGTGAAAAATGGTGCTACATTGAAGAACTGTTCCAGGTTGAAGAAGTCTAAAAGCATGTGACAACTAAATGCATTTTAAAAGATTATATTCCAGATCAGACAGCAAAAGAGATATTCTTAGGGTAGTTGGTGAACTCACAAAGAGGTATGCATATGTTTTGAGAGTGTCATATAATTTTTAATGACTTCATTTGAATGACTGTTAGAAGGTACACTTGTTTCAGAGAAATGGACGCTAAAATTTTTAGTGGTTGCTATTCACTGTTAAGTGATTGAAAGGAGAAATCAAATTATTTCTCAGAAAAAGTTCTGTGCATTTATGTACTCAAATTGAATAAACACCTACAGTGAGAAAGATGGAACAAATACGGTAAAATTTTGAAAAATTGGAGGAAATGGAGGAGTTTGTATGAAGGATATATGGAAGTTTTTTGTAATGACCTTGCAACATTTATTTTAAAAATTATTTAAAAAGTAAAATACAAAGAAATAAAGGTCATCTCCTGTAAGACAGCATGTTGGTGGGTGTCATAGGAGGTTTGAGGAATCTGGCAACTAATTGAACAAGGTTGTATCAGAGGGAAGTCTCTCTCAGCATGAGATGGTCCAGAGGCTACTGAATGAGGCAACCATCCAGAAGGGGAACATCACTAAGCAGCACAGGGAGGAGTCTTGGGGTCAGAGAGCTCTGAAGGGCCCTAGCAGTTTGGGGTCTTATAACTACAAAGTTCTATTTTAGCGGGTAACAGTTACCAGATAAGATTCCACAGGGTGTGCAAAGCAAGAAGGCCCTAAATTAAAAAATAAATAAATAAATAAATAAATAAGGTTTTTGGGTAATTTTGAGAATAACTGGAAGTGTGAAAATTAGAATTTGGCACCAGTATTCTTTTGAACTAACAGGTCTCAGGCTGCTGTGAAGAAATAAAAAAATCTATGAGCCAATATATAGGTCCATCTTTAGCTCAGTTATATAACAGATTTTTTTTCATTACACATCCTGCCTTTAATTGGTTGGCTTAGTTGTTTTATGTTTGATAAAATTATTGATCTCCATAGGTTTAAGTACAGCAACTTGCTATTCATCTTCTAGCTGCCCTCTTTTTTTTCTTTATTCATCCTTTTGTGCCATATTTTAGATTAATCAAATATTTTTAGCATTTGATTTTAATTACTCTATTGCATTTTAAACTATAACTCCTGCTGTTGCCAAAGAATTCCATTTTCCCCATTTTTGGTGTTTCTGTTGTCATATAGTTACATTGCACATGCAATGAACTCCACAAAATAAGGTTAGTTTTGCTTTGAAGCCCTAGCCTTTATTTGAAGCCAAATAAAGAAAAAAAAATTCTCAAAAGGCCCTTTCTATATATCCTTACATATCTATCTTTTCTGGTAATCTTCATTCCTTCCTGTAGTGCCATTTACTTTAACATTTATCTAAAATTTTATTTCTCCCAAAGTGTTTCTACTTATCGCTCATTTTTGAAGGGGCATTTTCAATGATTAAAGAATTCTGGCTTGGCAGGGAATCTCTTTCCCCTTGCCCTCAGTATTTGATGATTTGATTCCACTGTTCTGTGTCCCCTGTTTTGACTGGTGAGAAGTCGGCCATTGTGCGTGTTGTATTCCAGTGTATGAAATGTTTCTTTATCGTGGATTTTTTTAACAGATTTTGGAAACTTTGGGCTAGTATTTATTCAAATTTTATTTCTAGACTGATTATACATACTTTAAGCCTTTTAATATTGTCATACCAATCACTAAGTTTCTTTCCGCTTCATCCAAATATTTTCCTTTTCCTGTTCTTAATAGTGGATAATTTCTACTGCTCAATCTTGAGGTTCTCTTACCTTTAGTCCTGTAGTTTTCAACCTGTTGCTAAGTTGCTGATAGGATTTTGTACTTTAGATACTGTAATGTTCAGTTCTAGATTTTCCATTTCATTCGTTTGTATATATTCCTTTTCACTACTTTGATTGTCCATCTAGTCATTATGGTCTTCTTTTCCTTAAACATTCTTAACAGCTTGAGTTGCAGACAGTTATCTCCAGTATCTCCCAGCATTGTATGATCTCTGGTATGACTATTCAACTCCAATCTACACATTAGGCAATTTTATTAAGTCTTGTATGTCCATGCCTTACATATGTGTATCCTAGCCCTTGGCCAAAGACACCATGAATAATCTCACAAACATACTGGGAAACAATATGCTTCTTCTGCACAATTTCTCTTTTCCAGTACTCTCAAAATTATTGTAAACATCCCTGCTCAACATTTGCTCTTAGAGAACAATAAGCATTTCCAAATATTTGTGAAAATTCCCTATAGAGCAGATGGGGGATTTATGTTTGAAGACTGGTTCTGCCATTTTTATGCTGTGTGATTTGGAACAATTTCCTCAGTCTAAATTGCCTCATATGAAAAAATGAGAATAATACCATCTATCTCTTAGACTTCTTAAGACAATTTTAAAATGTACAATTTGCCTAGGACAGTGCCTGACATAGAATGGTGATCAATGAATGGTAACAGGATTAGTTGTAGTGGCATTAGCATTCATAATATAACCAAATGACCTTAAAAATGACTCTTAACCATTACTTCCATAAATATAAAATCTACTGTTTTCTCTTGATATAGAAATTACATTTAATAACTTTCCCATTCCTGTATCTCAATACTGAGCTGTAACTTCATCATCTTAAAAATGCATTCAAAGTTATCTGTGTCTACCTGTGATTCTGGCCCCATGTCTGTAGCTTAAATTTTAAAATGTATTTGATATTTAGGCTGATTTCATATTTTGGATTCATCCTGAAAGCATCTGATAAAAATATGAGAGGCAAAAAGTGAATTCTTGAATCTATGATTCACAACATTCAACATGCACAGAAACCAATTAGTTGTATTGGTAAAGGTAGAAAAAGAACTGCTAATGACAAAATTAGTAATACCATGACATGTGCTTAAAAATAATTAGGGTTGATGATTCTTGTTCGGTAGTTGTAGCCTTCTATATACATCAAGTCTTTTTCCTAATTTCATGTGGATTTTTTAATCCAAATATATTCGGCTATGACCTTAACCTCTCTGGTTGCTGGTATCTAAAAAGGAAGTTTGAACTTTATATTTAAGGTAATATACAGCTCTTTTCTAGAACATTCTCCTGGAAATGATAGAAATAATATCTGAAATAATCAATCTAAACTCTCTTATAATATCTTTCTTATGGTGCATGATTTACAACATTATAAGCTACCTGGATAGAGAAGTTACATGTTCTCCATCACTACATTTACCTTAATAACTTACGAAGTTTAAGCTAAAATTGTTTAGCTCTTTTGATTAGGATATATTTATCATGGTAATCTAACTCTGTCAGTATATTACTTTGAACAATTTCACAGTCGCTCTTTTCACAATCCCACACTCATAATATAAAATATCCTTCATGTACCATGCTATGAATTTCATGTAACACCCTTTGAAATCCCTACTAAATTTTCATGAAGGATACAGAGCCAGACAGCATGAGAAACAGTATGCCTACATAAATCTTAAATAGAGTCAGAGTAGGGCAGTGAAACAATGACCTGGAGTAGAATTTTATAAATTAATTCTTTTGTGTAACACTGACTTGTAGTTTTGTATTATATTAATGTGAAGCCTAAAATTATTACTGCAGTATTGATTTCTAGCCAATATAAATGACTTAGGAAGATTGATACCTTAAAAAAAAAGTTTGGCTGAAAATCTCTTCTAACCTAGAGCATTTTCTGTGGCATTGATTTTAAGGTGCAATAAATACTGATTAAATTTTTGAAATTTGCATGTATATTTTAAAGATAGCACTTGAGTTGTTCCCTACATGATTATTGAGTTTTCAAAAGTTTGCAAGAGTAATACAGTTAATGGATATTTTCTTCATCCTCAAAATTGCCATGACTCCCAATTAAATGTAAAGGAAAGATTTTTAAGAGCAGAGAACGTGTCAATCTCATTTTCTTAAATCTCTTGGTGCCTAACACAGGGAATTATATTGGATAAGTACAGAATAACTGTTTCTGAATTGAACTGAGACTCAGGCAGCCTTCTCCATAAGGGGCTTTTGCCTTTGAAAATAAAGTCCTTAATCCAGAACTTCCCTCTGCCTAAGGACTGTGCTCTGTTTTCATTTTATGCACAGTCAGAAACGCATTGTCTCTCTCAGGCCACAAGCATATCATCTAGTTAATTCCGACTGTAGAGGTATAGCTGATATCATGGACTGAAAGGAAATACTAGGGCTAGGACTAAATTCATTATTTATAGAAAACCACATCCTCAAAAGGCGTCTTGACTTCACGCCTACGTGTAAAGTGCACTCACATTCACCATGAGCGATCTAATACTGAAACATAAAGGAGGTACCTATGGAACACTGACAATAACTGACTATTAAATGAGACATTTCAGTGGATAACATACTGAATTTCAAGACTGCCTTAAAAAAGTAGCACACAATATACATAGCTAATATTGCACATGTTCAATAAAATTAAAATATAGAAAAAAATCAATGAATCTTTAAAAAATATATATATTCAATACAAATATTAATCCTTCAGGGTATCAACGAAGTTTGATGAATATGTGAGGCGACCTATTCTAAAAACTTAGGCCCAAAGAGGCAATCTGCTGAGAAACTATCTCCTTTCTCAATCCAGAGTTGTCGGATAAATACATATATGTGTGTGTGTATAAATATATGTATGTATGTGTGTGTGTGTGTGTGTAGTAATAAAGACATCCATTACTCTGAACTGAAAAGAGACCTTGGCCTAATTTTGCTAGCTATTTCTGTGATAAAAGTATTGATCACAGCACTTTTATTTGGAATTATTTTCATCAAAATAATACCTCATCACCTATCAATCTGATGTCTAACCAATTACTGCTCTTAAAATACCGTTTAAGAAAGAAAATTGCTATTTCGAAGCCAAATATATATTTAGACAGATCTTTTTTTCAAATTTTACTTTAAATGGTAGTTTATCTGAGGTATTTAATTATCAGTGAGTTATTCCATTTTTGTCAAAAGCAGTGATTTGCCACTTGGATAAGACTGAGATCTATTTACCTCCACTAGCTACTTACTTGTTTATTATCAGGACTAAGTTTAAAATAATAACTTGAGTTTTTTTATACTTCGTCATTAATGGTTCACAAAGATACCAATTTCATGAATTAACAATTAACCACAAATCCACAAAACCAGATGTAAATATAAGATCCAGAATTTGAGGCAATCAGACACGTAGCACACAAAGATTCTGGCAGCTTCATACAGCAAAACATGTATTACTCCTCCAGGGTACAAACTAAGTTCCATACATGAATATGTGAGGCGGCCTATTCTACAAACTTAGGACCAAACAGGCAATCTGGTGAGAAACCATCTCCTTTTCTCATTTTAGAGTTGTTGGAAAAATAAACAAAAGTCCCAAAAATACTGTTTGACAATTTCAATGTGAGAAAGTTCTACAAAAACGAATAAAACTTAAATAAAAGTGGGTTACATTTCGATTGTATGTTGGTACAATCAAACCATCTATTTTATTCTTTTCTGTCATAGGGAAAGGTAGCCCATCCTTTCTAAAAAGAGACAGTCTGGTTTAATTAAAGGTACATGAAACTTGAAATCAAATATATGTAGGTTCTGTCTACAAGTCTACAACTCACTACCTGTAAAACATCAGACACCTTAACATCTATGAACTTTAGGCCGTACATCTGTAAAACGCTATCTTATTAATATGAGCATTGTAGAAGACAAAGCGCAATGCTTATAACATAGTTGGGTGGTATGTTAACAGATGGCAATTTTGTAATAGAAAAGAACAAATCTGATCCCATATTGTATCTGTTCCTCTGGCTCTAACCCTGTGCTCTGTTTTCTAGACTTAGTCTTGCTAGTTCTGCACCTTTTGTAAAAGAATGTTGCCTATAGCCTGATATACAGGCGAACCTATTCTTAAGGCTCTGGTCTTTAAGGGGATAACACTTTCCCACTCATATAAAGGTAACAACTTGCACAGTAGAAAATAACATTGGTTTTGTTGGAGGTTTACAGGGACACCATGACCTGACCACGTGGACAGCTGTAAGAACAAAGGATTCACACACCAAGGAGTTTGCAACCACCAACCACACACCCCCCCCTCCCCTTTTAGTATAAAAGGAGCCTGAATTCTGACTTGGGGAAGATGGCTCTCTAGGACATTAGTCTGCCATGTTCTCAGTCTGCTGGCTTTCTGAATCAAGTCTTTATTCCTTCCCCCAACATCTCATCTCCCAATTTACTGGCCTGTCATGCAGCAAGCAGAATGAGTTTGGACTCAGTAACAATTTCCTTTCCCTTGTTATCTGCACAGTCAGCTGTTAATTTGGCTCATGCAACAGATCTTGAGATCATCCCTTAGGACTCCTTCCTGAATGTAATACTGCCTTCAAAGTAAACAGCCCACCATCAAAACATAATAGACTGTCTTTATGTATTTTCCTGTTCTTCCATGGTTACCAGTTTTGCAAGGATCTTTATTTATGCAGTCTCTTCTCAACTTTTTCCTCGGGTCAACTCCTGTAGCCACTCTTTTCGTGCCAGAATGAGCATTCCAGATCTAGGTACCTCATATAATTCAAAGGTAAACAGAAACATGCCACACTCTGTGCAGAACTCACACACATCACAAGGACTGAGGAACGGCAAGTCTTCTATCTTGAAAAGATACTGTTCCTCAAATGTGAATTTGATTTAAAAATGAAAAAAAGCACAATCAATCACTATTTATTCCTGTTTGCAATGTGGAGAAAAATCTCCTTGCACAATTTCTAAAATGAATGGAGTTCTCAGATTTTGGACTATTAAGCTAATAGGAAATAATTTGTGTTTTCTAGTAATTAGAATTGCTTTGAGACCACACAATGGCTTGTGTTTTTCATTTTGAGCAAATCACTTTAATGCATCATCTTCTTTGTACGCTTTGAAATGAAAGGAAACCCGCTCAAATGAAAACTTTACCACACTTGCTTTTGTTTCCCCCAACCAAAATGTTCTTCAAACTCTAATGGACAATAATGAAAGTACAATGATATGTGTAAGAGCATGCCGAAATGTACTTTACTAAGGACTCACTGGTAATTAAATGTTTTATCTATTCTCAAGAGCCACAGTAACCAAATTTTACGGGGCTGTATTATTGTTACTACTAATAAAAATGATAATAATAATAGCACCTTCCATTTAAATAGCAACTTAATAGTATACAAGACTTTTAACCTACCTGATGCCATTTTAACACTGTCAGTAAAGGTCAGTAAAGGTGAAATATGAAATGACTTCCATATGAAATTAGAGGAACATATGACCTTGGGATGACTCAAGACTGCTTTCAAAATAAAGTCCAAATGTCTTATCATTGAATGCAAGAATTTTCACTGTCTGATTACATTTTACCTCTGCAGGCTTCTCTTTTGTTGCAACACTCCACTTAACCATCATTCCAGCCTCTGTAGACATCTCATCATACTACAAAGGAACCATGTGCTTTCCAGTCTTTGTATCATTATCAATGTTGGTTCCTCTACGCTCAACAAGGCTGCCTCCCACTGTGTACATCAGCCCAAATAGCATAAAAATCTGCTCCTTTGGAAAGCATTCCCTTCCTCCTTTCCCAGTTCACAAAAAGCACTGTCAAGTGTCAGCTTCTGACCGTTCATGGCACTTTGCTGTACCAGTTCTCACAGCACCCGTCATGGTAGACCATGTCTCGCTCTAGCCAGTACTGCTGCAATATCTTTTAAAATTGTTTCTCTTCTCCATAGTTTGTCCCTTACTCTGCAGTACCCAGAGCAATGTTTAAAAAATCCAGATATGATCAAGTTACTCCCCTCTTGAAACTATTCAACAATGTCTAATCTTTTAACTCTCTTCCTGATTCTCTGTACTGCAGCCACACTTGCCCTCTTTCCCTTTCTCATCATCACAAAATTCTTCCTACCTCAAGACCTTCACACCTATGAAGTCTGAAAACAAAAAGAAGTCTCTAATGAATCCGGAACCATTACATTAACACTAGATTTCTTATATGAGCCATTTACAGTCTTACCACAGTATCTGCTATGGATTGGTTCCAGGACCTGTGCAAATACCAAAATCCATGGGATGTGCAAATCTCTTAAATAAAATGGCGTAGTGTCTGCACGTTTTCCGATATACTTTTTAAATTACAGTTGATTTACAATATTATATTAGTGATATCATTGTTGTTCTGTTTTTCACTGCTCTAATAATTAACAATGTTGAGCATCTTTTCGTGATTTAAATTTAATGAAATCCCTATCAAAATACCCATCACATTTTGCATAGAACTAGAATAATACAAAAACTCATATGGAAATACAGACGACCCTGAATAGCCAAAGTAATCTTGAGAAAAAAGAACAAAGGTGGAAGTATCATGCTCCCTGACTTCTGACTATGGTGTAAAGCTACAGTAATCAAAACAGTTTGATACTGATGCACAGACACATAGATCAGTGGAACAGAATAGAGAACCCAGAAATAAATCTACACACTTATGGTCAATTAATCTACAACAAAGAAAGCAAGAATATACAAAGGAATTAAGACAGTCTCTTCAATAAGTGGTGCTAGGAAAATATGTGAAACAATGAGATTATAACATTTGCTCATATCATGTATAAAAATAAATTCAAAATGAATTTAAGACCTAAATATAAGAACTGAGACCATAAAACTCCTAAGAGAGAACACAGGCAGAGCACTTTAAAATAAATTGTAGCAATTTTTTTTTGGATATGTCTCCTAAGGTAAAAGAAATAGAAGTAAAAATAAGCAAATAGGATCTAACTAAATAAGCTTATCCACAGCAATAGAAGCCATCAAAAAATGAAGACAACCAACAGAATGGGAGAAAATATTTGCAAATTACATGACTGATATCAGCATTCAAATCAGAAAAAAAAAAAAAAAAGAAACCTAATCAAAAAATGGGCCTTAGACCTGAGTAGACATTTTTCTAAAGAAGACATACAGATGGCCAACAGGCACATGAAAATATGTCCAACTCCTGTATCCTTCAAATCATCTCAATATCACATATAATACCTAATACAATATAAATGCTATGTAAATAGTTGTGAATACAATGTAAATGCTATGTAAATATTTGCTGACAAATTCAAAATTTTTTGAAACTTTCTTGGAATTTTTTTTCAAATATTTTTGATCTGTGTTTGGTTGAATCCGTGATTATGGAATGGGGGACCAACTGCATTTTTGTTGTCTCTTACATGATCCTAATCAAGACTGATACAGGGAACTCCTAGGACAAAGTCCATTAACTGAACATTATTGGAACCTATTTTAGATGAATGTGTTTTTTAATCAAACCCAAACTCTGATCCCTCTACTAAATTAAGGGACAGGGCTCAAATGGAGGGGGAGTTAACAAGAAAAAACAAGATGTACCAGAGCGTTTGGGAGGCTATCCATGCAGGAACTGAGGAACTCAGAGACAGGTGACGAAGGTAGTAATCTAGTGCTCTGAACTGACAATCAAGGCGAAAACAGGGTTTCTGGAAGAGATGGTAAATATGTGGTATAATTGCTGTTTCCACTCCTCCCCTCAAAGGAAGGGAAGCCATTGCTTCCTCAGAGTCAGGCATGGGCTTTTCGGCCCAGGCCTCTAGAGGACCATATTCACAATCGTGATCTTCAAGCTGAAGCCTACTGACACCCTTGTTCTCTTAAACAACCAAGTTTGAGGAAAAGAGGACTCCACTGCAGGAGGCAAGGATTCATAACTTCCTCCCATTTCCTCTCATCTGCTGTAATGCTACTGATGGTAATGTCTCTACTGCCGTCTCTAACTGGGGCATATGCAACCTCCTCTCTTTATACTGGCTGACCTGCTTGTGGTTTCCTTTACAGATACTGTATTCTCGGAGCCAGGCAGCAGTCCTATCCCACCATCCAGGCAGTGGCCATGTTTATTATCTGAGCCTGCCTCACTTGAACTTAGTCATTTCAGAGAGTATTTTTTTCACTGTTTCACTCAGAGCCTTGGAATCAGAGTTTTGACACTGGTACAACGTGTCAGGCCTGATGCTGCAGCCGAGAATAAAAGAAAAGCCAATACATCAAAGAATCTCTGGAAACAGCTAGTGTATGAAATTTTAAATCATTTCACATTAAGTCAGGGCAACATCTTGGTAAAGTAAATATATATACCTGTGGCACACAAAACTCTATGCAATCTACTTCTTGGCGTCACTACCATGAGTAGGTTCCAATATGCAGCAAGGATGAAGGGATTTTCAGAGATAATTAACGATGCAGGTCAGTTCACTTTAAATTAAACAAAAAGGAGATAATTCTAGGTGGGCCTGACTTAACAGTCTGCAGCCCTTTCAAAAAGGGTCTAGGTCTTCCCTTAAGATCATAGATGCTTGCCTGTTGGCCACGTAGCACCACGCCCCTGTGAGTTGCACATCTGCAAAGAAGTGAATTATGCCAACAACCATGTGAGCTTGGAAGAGAACACAGAACCGCCTGTGAGATCACAGTCCTAAGCAACACCTTCACTGCAAACCCAGGGCAGAGGACCTAGCTAAGTTGTACCCAGACTCTTGAGCTATGAAAACTGTGAAACAGTAAATGCGTGATGTATTAAGCAATAAAGTTTGTGGGAGTTTGTAAAGCTGAGCACAATATTCCTCACAAAAAATGTGCAGTATTTGTTTCCCAAAATTATTTCTCTGTGTGTATCAACGAACATAAATATAGACATATTGAGTGCTTACTATTTGTTGTGACTTGAATAGTGGCCTCCAAAATGGAATTTCAGTGTCTGAACCCACGGAAGCTGTGATTATGACCTTATTTGGAAAAAGGACTTTTCTAGATTATAATTAAATTAAGGCTCTTGAGAGGAGATCATCCTAGATTTAGGAAAAACCCTAAATCCAATGACTGGTATCCTTATAAAAGACAGGAGATGGCAATTTGAGACCCAGAGGGATGCAGGGAGGGGGAAGTCATGTGGAGAAGAAGGCAGAGACTGGAGCGAGGAACACCTGGGGACACCAGAAGCTGGAAGAGGAAGGAAAGATTCTCCCCCAGAGCTTCCAGAGGGTGTGTGGCACTGCTGACACCTTGCTTCTGGACTTCTGACTCCCTAACTGTGACAGTGGCAAAGATCTGTGCATGAAGAGGTGTGACAAGCATATTCCGGATAGAAGATAAGTGAGCACCTGTGGAATCCTTTTCGTTAGAGCAGCCTACCACCCGACACCCCCTGTACACCAGTTCCAGCCAGCCTGTCTGCAGTAGAAGTTTCAACATTTAATATGTTGTCACTCAAGAGTTCAAATGTGCTGTGTAAATTCAAATGACTATACAAGGGTACCTCAAAGATATTGTGGGGTCAGTTCCAGATCACTGTAGTAATGCCAACATTGCAATAGAGCGAGTCTGATGAATCTTTTGGTTTCCCAGTGCATATAAAATTTACGTGTACACTATACTGTAGTCTATTCAGTGCCCCAGAGCATGATGTTTATAAAAAAGAAATGTATGAATCTTAATTTTAAAACAGTGCCATTGGAAAAATGGCCCCAATAGATTTCCTAGATTCAGGGGTTCAAGGTTTCCACAAACCTTCAATTTGTTAAAAAGACGAAAACAAAAATAAAACAAACAAAAGCCAAACAAAAAAAAACCACACTTCATCTGTAAAGCACAGCGAAGCAAAGCACAATAAAACGAGGTGTGCCTGTATTCAGTTTAACTATGTGATTTCATATACATCTCAGAAACCAAATTATTCTCTTTAAGTAGTAGGCACTAAGAAGTACTATTAGGCAAAATGGTCCAAAAATGGAAACCTGAAACCACAGAACAATGACAACATAGTAAACAAGATGAACGTACGTGTCTGACAGTTCTCACATTTATGAAATGATACTAGTCCAATGTTTACTGACCTTTGTACATTCAATGTTACTTTTTACTTAATTCAAAAATTTGCACTGGACATGTTGCCATGGCATATCATTTGACAAGTTAGACTTACAAAGCAATTTGAGGATCCATTTTTATTACTGCAGCCATCCAACATTTAAAATTAGTAAACTAATCTTCTCATGAAGGTTGAATTCTAAAAATTCTAATCACTGTGGTAACCAATAAGAAAGAGACAGCATATTACTTGGAGCTTTGTAAAACACACAGGTGTCAGAATTAAAATAGAACTTAGTCAGAAAAAGATTGAATGTAATTATTGGTTGCATTCGTGAGTGAAACCCATTTTATGATTGTATACTCTATGAAGGCGAAACTTTGATTAGACCAGAAAATTTACATGTGTTAAAGCAGTAATCAGCTCAATTGGTAAAGAAAAACATGAAGTGTATATAACCAGTATCTCTCTCTCTCTCTCACACTCTCACACACACACACAAAGCAGGTGATTCTAAATATACTTTTAGTATCAAGCCAGTAAACTTCTCTAACCTTCACTTGCTTCATCAGTGAGATGATTAAACACACTTATTTCAGTCTTTATTACCTCACAGAAATAGAGTGAAGAAGAAATGAGATGATGTGTGTGTTCAAGTGCTTTGTAAACTCTAACTCACGATACCACCTCATGATGGAAGATAATGGTGAGTCCCATTAGGAAATTCATTCAAAACTCAACAAAACTGACACATTTCCACCCTGAAGACTTCACTGGAACAGTAAACAAGTAGCTAATCTAAAAAGTTTTGTCACAGCAAATAGTTTCCTCCTTTAGTGTTAATTGAAGTCTTCATCTAGGGTAACATAGCTCTAGGAAGGAAGTTGGGGAAAGCAATGAAAACAGCCAAGAGCCAAGGACATAATCCAGATAAAACTCAGCATTCTCATCCCCACTTGAAAGCCTGTTGCAGCATGGTCAAACTCCAACGGGACCTCCAAGCCCCCTGATAGCTGTGGACATCTTTACAGATAGTTCCATGAGGATACAAGGAAGGGAATTAGCACAGCCAACCTACCCAAAGTTTGTTTCACCCACCCCTTTATTCTAAATTCCATACTCAATCAAGGCTGGTCTCTTTACTTTCTTTCCCCCACCACTCTGCTGACTTTGCTTTTTTGAATTCATTGCTTTCGGGGGTTCTCATTTCATCATCTTGCTTCCTGGATAGTTTATGTTTCCCAACCTATTTCTGTGTACATTTTATTTTGAACAGTCTCATTCTGTAAGATTTTTCAATTTTCCATCTCAAAAAATTATTCTGCTTAGCACAACAGGGGGTAATTCAGAAGCACAAAGTTTCTTCCACCTTAAAGGAGAGTAAGGATGTAACACACTTCTACAATAATAGATCTATTTTCCCTGCAACACTTTCAGAGACTGTATGAAGTCAAACATATTCAAGATGATGGAAAATGTCATTTGCCTTTTCCGTAACAGATGGAACACACAAGGTTAATATCCTTGTACTACATTCTATTAAACCAGCCAATAAGAGATTTGTAAAACTCTTCCCACTATTTTCTGAAGAATACAGTTCTTTCTCATTCGTTACGTTTACATATTAACATAAAATGGGCTTATTAATGCTTTTAAATGAAATAGATATTATTAAAATACATAAATTTAAAGAGTACTACGTTAAATATAAATACTCACATGAACAAAAAGCTCATTGAGGTCTTCAAAATTTTTGAGAGTATAAATGGTCATCTTATTTAACCCTCCTCAATCTGTATGTCATGTTACTGGCCAGGACCCTGAGTTGATACACTGGAAATTCATAAAAAATGCCAGTACACCGAAATAATATTTGAAGGAAAAAAACTAATACAATGAAGACAGATCATTTTGTCCCTGACACAGGAAATGTTTGGAACACCCAATTTTTCCTGAAAGTATAAGCAAGCATTTTCATATACTTGTTTTGGAGTGCAAAGTGGCACACATTTTTAGAGGGCGATTCTTCAGTATCTCTTAAAAATGGAAATGTTAATGCTTTATGCCCCATCATTTCAAATTCTAGGAATGTATCCTTCAGAAATAAAATTGTAAGTACTTCAAAATATAATTACCATGATAATCACTACCACACTGTTTGCAATAACAAAAAAGAAAGTAAAATTACAAGAGCTGAATGTTTATCAGAAGAAAATTAGATAAAATATTATATAGCCACACAATTAAAAACCATGTACATGTTTAAAAAACAAACACAAGTTAGATCTGTATGTACTTAACCTAGATCTAACACTATGATATATTAAGGGGAAAAGGTAAGTTACAAAATAATATATACAGCACAAAGCATTTTCATGTGTATGCGTATACATATGAATACATGTGCATCTTTCTGTGTAAGTATAAGAACATCTCGAACAAATTATTTCATAGATGAGATGGGAGAAGTGAAAAACTCAAAAAAAGCAATTTAAAAAAAAGGAAGTATAAGAACTGGGGGGAAAAAGGTACTCTGGAGTTACTTAAGATAAACAGCCCAACAAAACTCAGTCTGAAATATTATTATATTCTTGATATTCATTGAGATTCATAATAATGATTAGGGCTTCATAAAACAATTTTATGCTCAGCTTTATCTTTCTAAAGATTAATAGTGCTCTAGTCTATTACAAACACACAAACTTTCTTATAATTATAACATAAGGAAAGTTTGCTGTAGCTTTTTCACTCTTCCGTGACCCTTTGTTCCCAGTGTCTTTGTGCCCTCCTGCTTTTTAACTCCCCAGCAACCCCAGCAGAGCAAAGATGGAGTAGGTGCAAAACGCCTGAGGTCTGTCTGAGAAACAGCAGGTTGTGCTATGTACGTGGAGCTCCAGGGAGAGGGGCAGGGGTGCATTTCCCAGCGGGGACTGGAAATCGGAAGAGAAAAGACTTCTTGAGCCACATCTGTAGTTTGGCTTTTACTCCTATCCATCTGAACTTTTAACTAGATCCCACTGGCTACTGTACTGAAGAGACATTAGGGGGGATCCAATTTCTGAACATGTAGTGAAGGGAGAAATGGAGCCTATGTCAGGAGAAATGCATATTTCTCTTGAGTATTCCAACAGGCTGGGGGGATCCTGGGTTCAAGTAGACAGAGTTCAGTAGAGATAACTCATCTGGTGTGACACCGGGAAAGGCAGCACATTGGGATACAGATGTTAGGCTGCTAGCCTTGGTAATGTGGGAAAAGTGAGGGCACATTCTCATCTGACTGCTTCTAGTTTTCTGAGGAAACAAAACGTGAGGATGGCAGTTCTAAGTTAGAGGTAAGGAACGGTAGGTTTGATAAGACCTGAGAAGTTGGAAACTGTCTTCTTGAAGAGTTAGGAAATAAATCTGGGAAGTGCAACAAGAGTGCCTGGCAACGTTCAGTGGCGAGTCACATGTTCTCCTTTAGCAATCAGGAACTGCTCAGGGCAAATTCAGAGTCTGTGGGTGACCAGCAGGTGAGACAGAGGAGAGGGTGCAGGGAGCCGAGGGCACATGCGGGGGAGTGTTTCTGATGATGGAACGAGGGATGGAAGCTAGTAAAGAGGCAAGTAATGTCATGAGGCTGAAAATGAGTAGTCAAGAGGGTGGTACAGTCTACTGATTACAAGTCATGATGTGTTAAGAGACTTGGTGTTGGAGATAGTACAAGTAAGTTAGCTAGCTAGGTCGTATGCTCAGAAAGTGGTGCCTGAAATAGAGATTTGGACTGTGAAGCTCTTATTGCTAATGACAAGGTGTGGAGTGTGTCTAGTGGTGGGTAGTTGGCAGTGGGATGGAAGAAAATGCCACTGGATATACTTTCTGTAAGAGAGACACTGACAGGAGAAGTGGTGGACAAAACCACCCAGAAATTAGTGTTGAAATCGACAGCATGCGTGCAAGTGACAGGGAGAAAGCACAAAGCAGCTATGTATTTCAGAAGGCTGGAGGAAAGTCCGAATTATCAGTGGAATGCCAGCTTTCAGCTGGACCCTGAAGATGAAGTTAATAGTGAAAGAGGCTGAGGATACTGAGGGTTTAGCTGAGGATTGTGAGTTCCAGAGGGCACAACAGAACATTTTGGAAGGTCAGTGAATGGTGGGCAATGGAATCAGATTAGGTTATGTAGAAAGCAATGTGAAGCTAAGTGTCTGGGCAATTCAGGGATCTGCTGGTGAGTGAGGTAAACTGGGAACAGGGAAATGTTGGGAGGAGTCCAGGTGGTCTCTTACAGGAAGTAATTTCTCAGCCATCATAGAAAAGATGAATTATGCCTGGTGTACGCTCCTTAAGAAAAATGAAGAAATGTGTTCTGGGTCAGTCCAAAATGGTTACACACGGTGATATTTCCTCTATGAGAGGCTGTGTAGCACAGGAAAGAGCCGGACTCCACATTCAACTTTGCCACCTCGTGTCACTATGATTAAAGATAGGGTTCACATTTAGGGAAAACGCACATGTAGGCTGGTTCTTATCCCCCATATTCTGCACCCACGAGGTGCTCTCCCACATGTATGAGCATTAAGTTCCCTGCAACAGGTCCACCCCCCAAACAAGCCTTGTTTCTCCTCTGTGCACTTTCACTTTTTCACCTTTGATTCATCATTTGCTGATCATTTAATTACATAAAAGGGAATTTCTATTCAACTTCTATCAGTAATTAAGTGTTTGCTTTTTCAGTCCAGTAACTCTCCTGAAAGTTGACATTGGTAATATAGCAGAATTGATGGGCTGGTTTTAGCTTATCAAGGACTTCCACCAGTTTGGGTTGAAAAGTTATTCACGTGTCAAGATTAGGGTTCACATGTACTTTGTCCAGAAAGCTCCTTGTTTAAATGGGTTGAGTGTACCAAAGTGTTCCTAGTACTCAGAAAGCTAAGGGGACAAAGTGTAGCATGATAGTTTGAAAAGTGTATTTTGGTCAATAAAAAATAGTTTCTTTAACCTTCAATAGCTCTAGTGAAATAATTTTTTCAAGAGGAGAGGGATTTTAAGTCCTTACAATTTACCCGCAAGCATTTAATATGGTGTTTTATTAACAGCTTAAGGAACTTTTAATCATTTATACAACAGAGTTAATAAGCCATTTGGTGCTATGTGTTTTCTCCATAATTATACGACATCTATAACCCTGGAAGACAGACAGCAGACCCATGCCCCCAAATCCTAGCCCCTATTGATAGTATCTCCAACAGGTGAGAATTATATAAAAGTCCATAAAATAGTAACTCGGCTGTCACAGAAGACAATAGAAGCCATTAGATGGAGAAAACACAGCCATCCCCAGATTTTAATGCATGTTTTAAATCATTTCCATGGGAACCAACATTTGGCACATGGGCCACTGTTATGAAAAACAGTTAGACGGCAGTTTCTACCAAGCCAGATGGTAAATTTTTAACAGGGGAATATAATAAGGAAGAACTGGGTTATATAATGCCTAAAAACCCTGGATAATGGATTCAACTGGACGAAATCACTGGGCTTTCTTCCAGCTCTCTGTCAATGCTATTATCTGTGGGAACAATATTATCAGCCACGGGAGGAAGCACTACTAACTGCAAGGTACCTAAAAAGGTAAACACCACAGCTAAAGACAGGTGGGTAAGTATTTCTAGACTGATCAGGAAAGTTAGGGTCAAGAACCCTGAGGTTCTCTAAAAGTTACAGGAGGGGAAGCAGCAAAGCAGGGGGAGGGGGTAAGGGTGTTGGTTTAAGTTCCCAGAGCAATCAGAATCAAACTAATTATCCAGATTAACGGTCAGAACACCTTCAAGCCAGTACTGTGTAAAGTCACTCCGCACTGCACAGACGCCGAGCATCCTCTGATTTTAGCGCTCAAAGAAACCCTAGAGATTCTGCCAGTTACTCAAACAGCACAGCAAATTATTGACACAGCTGGGATAAGTCTTGGGACTAAGACTTGAGACAATCAGTCCAATGAGTTTCACTGGGATACACCGCCCCCTTAAGGAAGTGCTGGACCCCAGCCTTAAGGACATCCTTGGAATAGCTACTTCCCAGGGTCTTTCACTGTCGTCTTATGGGACCATCTATTCTTACCATACCTGTGCTCACACAGCAGGTTCCAGAATTTAAACTGAGGAGAGACATCACCTTTCCCTTCCCTGGAGGGTAACCTTAGTTATCAGGCTTACATAATACGGGAAAATAAACCTCTAAGACATACACACAGAGGCACACAAACACACACCAGAGTGCATTGCTACATGTAAGGAAGATGTCAGTATTTTGAGGTTCAATTCTTGAAGCTACAAATTTACATCTGTTGTGACCTTGGGAACAATCAGTTTCTCCCTACCTCAATTCTGCTGGGTATAAAATGGGTTTGATAGTGACTGTCTCAAAAGAGTATTATGACTCTTAATTAATCCCTTAATTATGAGAAAGCAGATTATCACAAAACCAATTTTATAAGCACGAACACACTGCCTGTAAGGCTTCATTAACTGGTGCATGATTTTTTTCCTTTTCTCTTTCTTATCATAATTTATTGATTTTATAAAAGTAGCACAGCAATAGCAGCGTTAGAGTAAAAACCTAAAAGGAATGGAGATAATGACGTTTAGTATAGAAATGAATTATGTTTGTCAGACAGTAAAGCATATTTCTCTGAAAATTCTATATCATGGAAAAATACTTTTAGAAATCTGTAAAATATGAGCACTCTAACATTTGTGACCTAAATGTGATTACACCTAATATGTTATGATAGATATTTTGTTTTTATCTTTCTTCTCATTGCTGATAAAATTATCTGTAAATGTCATCAACAGTCTCATTATCTTACTTTGGATGATTAATCCATAATGTAAAAGACAAGGCCCACTTTGCATGAGTTTGGCTATTAGAGAAGATATTTAAACTGATAACGACTTTTTGTGAATTTTAATTTTAAGGAATGCTTTGAATCACTCCCTATACTCATGCAAAATGCCAACAAGACAACTTTATCCCTGTGACTGTCTACAGAGTGCAACAGAACTGGCCCCAAAACCACTGCTGGTTCATTACTAGTGCTCTCAGTGGGCTCTCCTGGAACATTCCAGCACAGCAGGTCTTGTTCTGTGCCTCCAGCCATAATTTAATGGAGAAAGCTGTCAGGGTAGTCTCTGCTTGGAAAGAGGCATTGATGCAGCCTCCAAAGGTGGCTCCTAACGCCTGTAAAAACATGTCTTGGAAACCAGATGCCTTGTCTTCACTCTATGGACTCATTAAGGCTTAAAGGGCCAAATGTGGTCTCGGAATCCTCACATTCTCAAAGTTGGCCGCAAAGAGTGCCGCGTGAGTAATTCTATACAGAGACAACAGCCTGAATGAGGGAAATACATTGCTCTCAGATGCACGATCCCCCTTGCCTTGGTCTTTGTGTCCTCTAGGGACACTTTGAAAGATACTGAAAGGATTTCTGACCGCAGGTGTCAGAGCGCAATGCTGCGGGCAGGCTGCGTGCACAGATGCAACCTCAAAGGGAGACCCCCACTTCTTGTCTCATCCTCGCTTCCTATCACTGCCCCGGTTTTGCACGGGCAGTCCTTCTGTCTTGTCTTCTTGCTGAGTCACCATCAATGCCAACGCAGTGCTACTACTCTTCCTTGCGGGGGCACCTGTTCCCAAGAATACAAGCTCCCTACCCCCAACAGGGTACGTCTCTCTCAGACCCCATTCTTGCCGCTTAGCATGGGCTCTAACTCATCCTCCTCAAGCCTTATCAGTTGAAATTCCCTGCCTGGATCAGTCAGAGGCTAGATTATTATTTGATTGTCTCTCTCCCCATTGATGCTCTCAGCTCCATGAAAGCTGTCATGGTACCTACCATATAATATTTGTTGAGTGAGTGAATGAGTCAGCAAACAAGTGAATGAACAGGTATCTTTTGATGCACACAAAATCTGAGAATACCTGTTGTACAAATACTGATCTTCTCCTTTGCTTCCATACTCCTTAAGACTATTTCCACTTGGAATGTCCCTCCTAAATGCAGGCCTGCCCTAGTTCATAAGCCTACCATTTATAGATGCAAAATCTGTATTAAGAAATCTGTCAATACCAAATGTTGAAGAGAACGAGGAGCCACAAAAACTCTCTATACTGCTGACTAGAGTGTAACTGTGTGACAGTGTTATGATCCTATGACCAAGCAAGTCCCTTGAGTGCCCAGTGACAGCAAGTTAAGCGTGTCTACTCTAGAGAGAGAGGTACCCGTGCACACACCTCGGGATATGCACAGGTATGGGAAAAGCAGCACTGCTCCTCATACCAAGATCTGAAACAATCCAAATGTCATCAACAGTTGAAACAAGAAATCAGATAAACCAGATAATGAAATAGCCCTTTGCAATCAAAATGAACAAGGTACAGCTACGTAATGAACCTCGCAGACCTAACTTCACAATCAGATCTGTATCGCAAGACACCACATACAGAATGAGTTAATACTTGAAGACCAAAAGTAGGAAACACTAAATTGTAGTATTTAGGGCTACATGCATAAGCAATAGACCTGTAAAACAAATAAGGGGTCTTATCACAAAAGCCATGATAAATTTATCTGTACAATGAAATCCTATGGGCAAAGAGGGGCTTGTGATCTGGTAGGGAAGCATGAGGTCCTTAGAGCTGCTGGCAACGTGCTATTTCTTTTCTGTCCTGAATTAAGGCTCTACAGGTATTTATTCAATAGTGTTTAAGTACACATTTATACTTATGCATGTTTCTGAATGTATCATATTGTATGAAGATTTAAATAATTAATGTGTTGATCAGAAAAAGCTACCCAGAGCCTTACATAATTTTTTTAATAATTTATTATTTTATCATTTATTTATTTATTTATTTTAATAGAGGACCTGGGGATTGAATCCAGGATCTCGTGCATGCTAAGCACGTGCTCTACCACTGACCTATAACCACCCAACCCCACAGCCTTCAGATCTGCTCATATTCCCAGTAATGAATTTGGAATCTAACAGCATGGATTTAGTCACCTTGCTGAGCCTACTGGACTCTTATGAAGATCCCTAAGCCATTAGCTGTCATTTATTCATTTAGCTGGCCATTCATTCGTTTATCCTCAGACTGTTGAAGGCCATCCAGTACAACCCCTTCATTCTGCAGGCAGGGAAATTAAGGTTCAAAAATAAAATTGGCTTGCCCAAGGTCAAATAGGAACTTAGTGAAAAAGCCAGGACTCTAACAGCAGTGATTTGCAGATAATCGCTACTGCAAAGAGCTACTATTAGGTTTCCCCTGATATCTGTTCTCTCTTTCTTGGTAGTAATAGAATTTTTATCTGAGAACATGGCCACTCAGAAACTATATTTTCCAACCTTCTTTCCCATTAGATGTGACCATGTGATGAAGTTCTGGACAAGAGTAAGTGTGCGAAAATATACTATCTTCTGGCTGTTTCTAAGAACTTCCTGTAAGAGACAATGGGCACGCCTACTTTGCCTTTCTTTGTTCTCCATTCTCTCCTGTTGTCTGGAATGTAAATGGACCATTTTTACCCACAAAGACACAGAAAGGAAGAGTATTGAGCTGGACAAAGATAGTTCTTTAGGACCTCGAGGAGCAGAGCTACCAGATTAAGCCAGGACTGCCTGTCTAGTGGAATTTTATGAAGAAATAAAGAAATTTCTATAGCATTTATCACACTGGTCTTTTGAGTTTCCCTATTACTTGCAGTCAAGCTAATCCTTATTGATACAGACACCTAATATCTATTTATTATTTATTTTTTATTTTTTAATTTTTATTGAAGTATAGCCAGTTACAATGTGTCAATTTCTGGCGTACAGCACAATGTTTCATATATATATAGTGTGTATATATATATATATGTATATATACACACACACAGATATTTATTAAATTAAATCAGCCAATTTTTTGGTGCACAGGGCCATGTTCTTTCTACCATACCACAGTTCTCTTTTTCTACCCTATCTCCTAAAATCCCTGTGCTTGCACATCTGGGTTTTGAATATGTTCTCTGGTTCTGCTGTCAACATTGGATACAGAAGGGATAATATTCTTTAATTTGAAAAGATGGCCCAAACGTAGCTCCAAACTCATAAATAACTTCACTGTGGACATGGACGGTATGCTACTGATTTACAGATAGGAGCTAAATTACTTAAATTCAGAAACTTCAGCTGATAGCTCCTGAGATATTGTTTTCAATAAAAGTTGTTCGAAGTGCAAATGCACTTCAGAGGTTACGGCAGTTCTGTATCATGTGTCCATCTTCCAAGGATTTTGTGAGGTTGTTAGCTTCTTAAGTGCTTTAAGCTTTTAGAAGTAAAAATGCTCTGTAGATGCAAAGTGTTATAAGGAGTGCTACAAAGTGAAACATGAAAAATGAATGCATACAAACATCTATCTCGGGCATCACTCGGTAAATTCAGGCTGAAAATTAAAAATCAATTGTATATAATATCAAGGCATCCACAGTTCATGGTGAAAGATAAGGGAGTTGAGAGGTGTGTGGTATACTAAGGGGAAACAGGAGTTTGGAAACGCAGGATGTAGTCACAATTTTAACTCCTGCCTTTTGCGGGCTTCCCTACATGACAGCTTAAGTCCCACTTGAGACAAACCTCCCACGGGGACACAGAGATGTATGGAGGACGTGGATGCATTTCAAGGACTCTGGCCTCAGCTGTCAGCCACTTGGGCCAAGGACTGAGTAGTTGTGAAGCAGTCTGAGCTGTGGCTTTTGCACAGAATCGACACTGAACAGGATTGGAAGCAGGTGCTGTGAGAAGCTGCCTAATGGCTGTCCATCAAAGTTCCCTGGCAGAAGTGATGAGGTTAAGAAAAAGACCCTAGTGCCTTCGCCTGGCCTGAGCTGGCCAGGCAGGGAGGGGAGACCAGCAGGAGAGGAAACAGGACAGCACAGTGCCGGAGGAGAGGCTGTCCACAGACTCCCAGTGCTGCTGCTGCAGTGCCCCGCACTGTCTGCGCAGACTCTGCCCCACACACTTGAGCTGTACCTCTGGAACCTCAAGACTAACTGAGCCCTCAAGGCCTCTCCTCTTTGCCTAGATATACCCTGCTCAAAAGGCCAGCCCCATCCCTATCTGTTCTTTCTCCCCATCCTGCTGGGCCTTTCCACTCCTTCTGCCTTAGCTTTCTTCTCTCGGAGGCCATTCTTCCATGCTCCTGACAGCCTTCTCTCCAAGGTTAACCAATTAGTGGTGTATTTCCTTCTGCCTCACTCAGGTATCCAGTGATTCCACCTGCATGTTCTACAGCATCAAGTGTCACTCCGACAACAGCTAAGATCAGCATCTCCCTCAATTTCTAGGGCTACTTCAACCTCTCCTGCCACCGAGACTCCGCTTTCCATTCTTCCGTGTTTTTCTCCTCTACCGTTGCCGCAGCTGGTCCTGTACATTGACTCCTGGACAACCTGTCACTGTCTTGGGCGAGTCCACACCCATGTGTGTAACATATCCAGGGCACTGCCTCCAAGTTCCTTCCTTCTTTCATCACCAGTGACGTAGATCTGCTCAGTACTTCCACTGTCACAGCCAGGACCTTGTCACCCACCAGAACTCACCAATACACCCTCCACATACTAATCCCAACCCCCCCCTTCAGCTCCTACACTCCCTTATCACCCCTATGCTTGCTCTTTAATATCAGAGAAATCTGCCGTTTTCCATTCCCATGTTCTCAGTCCACAGATATGCCTGAATGTATCTCTCTCTGTATCCAGCCTAGGATGCGTGATCATGCACTCAAGTAACTATCAGCAGTACACTCAACTTCCAGAAAGACTCACTTTCCTGATGATACCAGGTTGCCCTTTGCTTCGTGGCCTTTCTGCTTGCTATAATGCCGGTCCTTTACCAAATGCTATGCCTGGTTAACTCATACTCATTCTTCAAGTTCCAGTTGCATCCTAAGGGACGCTTTCTCAGACATTCAGCCCCCTTTCCTCTTTCTCCCCTATGCTGGGATAAGCTCTTCCTCCTGTGCTCCCTCTTCAGTGCTCTGTTACTGCACCTTTCAAAGCACTGATTACACATTATTACGTTTCTGTTAGGTACCTGCCTCTCTCAATAGACTGCAAGAATCATGAGGTTAAGGATTTTGTTTGCCTCAATCACAATAGATCCCAATACCTAAATCCACCCTGACACAACTTCTCTGCTCAATAATACTCACAGAATGAATCCCCAAACACCAAGATCTCTGACATTCTCATGCCCTGTACGGAAGTTTCCCTCAGCCTATTTATACTTTGACTCCATCCACTTCATCACCTAATCCTTACTTACTCTTCAGTCATCAGCCCAGGTCCCACCTCTTCCATGAACTCTCCCTCTGGTCTCTCCACCCTTCTCTGCTCTCCCTTGACATCCTGTATGATACTTATCATGTCACTTCTCATACTGTACTGTAGTCCATCTGTTGACGACAGACTTCTCTGTCTCCATAAGACAGTGAATTACTGAAAAGGGTCCATGACTTATTCATACCTCCTGCCCCATCAACTAGAATGAGACCTACCCAAAACAGAGCTCAATAAATGCCACTTGAAATGTATAAATAATAATTTTAATAACTGTGCAAATCCATTTCTTCCATTCAATAGCGTAACTTTTAACATCAATCAGATGCTCTCAATTACCTACATTCTCTCCACAGTCTGGGGAAACTACAGCAAAATAGATTTCTTCCTAAATTAAAATCATAATAAATGCTCTTGATCTAAGACTGCAGCTGTGTCTCAGGGCCTAATATTCGGTCTGCAGGTGTTTCCTCCCCATTCCTGAGGATTTGGCTGGATAGCTAAATCCCCACATTTCTCTGCCTCTTCAGCTTGTATGGATGTTAACATTCATGACTGCCAAGATTTTTGACTTCAGTTTATTCTGTCCTTAGTTTATCTGCCTACCTTATTTTTGATGCATTCTGTCTCCAGATCTATACTCTTCACATGAAATCTGTAAGCTGTTGAACTTGAATCCAGTTTGCAATTGAATTTGTTGTGACCCACACATCTGTAAGATGGACACCTATTTTAGTGGAGACAGCATTATGTGGAGATTGATATCCTAAATATGTCTTTATGTTAAATAAGGCATCTGATAACCTTATCCCTTTGTGAGGACTCCCACGTCTCAGTGGAAAGAACAATTATCAAAGTTTCTGACGTCAGGACCCCCATGTTTGCTGTCATGATAAAGAGCCTCAAACCCTGCCAATGTTACCCAAGTCCCAAAACATCCCATCAAGGAACCAGATGGAAGACATAAGCTTCTGATAATAGTTCCCAGGGTTTTAGATCTAATATGTCATCTTCCTGTGCTAGGGATCAGTCAGGACCGGTATTGGCATAGCCTTTAGATCAAATAGACGAAGCAATCCCTGAGCAACCAGCACCTACTATTAGACATGAAGGGTCTCCAGGGACTTGCCTACCTATTGCTAAAGATCTTAGTTCAAATCTTTCTGTTGTACCTGATTCTGTCTTGAATTCTGCTTAGGTGACCAAAACCCCAGTCCGCCTCAGAGATCTTTCTTACTTTGGATCAGCCACCCATTCAATTTAAAAAAGAGCTCCGAGGCAAACTGTGCTTACCAGGAGGGAAAGGGGGGTGAGGGATAGATTAGGAGTTTGGGATTAATAGGATACACATTATTGTATGTAAAATAAACAACAAAGACCTACTGTATAGCACAGGGATCTATATTCAATTTCTTGTAATGGCCTGTAATGGGTAAGAATCTGAAAAATATAGACATATGCGTGTATAACTGAATCACTTTGCTGTACATATGAAACTAACATGTAACTTGACTATATTTCAATAAAAAAAATAAGAACTAAAATTTTTTAAAAAATTGGATCAGCCACTACTCCCTTTGGCCCTTAACTTGAGGCTGTCACACCTTGTAGGTGCCTCACACTTAGGCCTTAGCCGTCATTTGCCCACTCTTAGGAGAAACGAGCCAAAGCCAAAAAGGTGGTTGACAGGCTGGACCACCACCACTTCCACAAGTACCACCCTACACCAGAGCATGCTACACTAGAGAAGGGGCTGTGAGGGGAAACATAAGTTTGAAATACTAAAATCTCTAATAACTAAAAATTGAGAATTATAAGGTAGAGAAAGCCAAACAAAAATCACCTAGGGAGGAAATTGATTAACTATTTGTAAACGGTACTTAATTCTTTTTTTTTTTTTTTAACAGCAGTTGATTTTGATAGCTCATCAGAATTATTTGTAAGGTTTGGGTTTAGAAGAATACAGGTGGATGCTTATATCCAACCCTTCTGGAGTCTCCTTCATTAGGTTAAGGACAGGGTCCTGGAGTCAAGTGCTAAAATGGGGCAGTGTGAGAGGATAAAGATAATAGGGTTTGGAGTCAGACACAACTGCCTTTGGACATCAGGTTAGTTATTACCTAATACTTGTATGTGATCTTGGACAAGTCATTTGATCTAATAAATGTTAGCTTCATAATCTGTAAAATTAGGAATATTACTATTTCATAGGACAAAGAAGACATAAAAATATCATAGTTTAAATAAAACAGAAGCATATTTCTCTCAGGTTTATTTCTATGGCCATCCAAAGCCTGATGGGCTAGCTCTGCTCCACAAGACTATTCAGGAACCCAGATTCTCCCAATCTTTTTCTAATGTCCACTCAACTACTGTTTCTTAACTTCAGCAAATAATGACACATCAGGCAGGGGTAATTATTTGTCATAGGGGAGAGGGACTGTCCTGTGCACTGTAGGCTGTTAAGCTGCACCCCTGGCCTCTACCTACCATATGCTAGTAGCATATCATCCCTCAGCTGTGACAACTAAAAATGTCTCCAGATATTGCCAAATGTCCCCGAGAGGACAAACTGTCCCTGATTGAGAAACATGGCCCTAGAGTAATGTCTTTGTCTGCCTGATTGAAGCCATGATTGCGTATTCTGGCCCCAGGGAAAGGAAAAGAAAGAGAACCCAGGCAAATATATCCCTAGTTTCAAGGGAGAGCGGGAAATGTTGTTACTAGCTGGGACAGAATATAGACAGAAAGCAGGGGAGAGCGAACTTCAGTAGGCGGCAGGGGTAATGAGCAGACTGCTCCCGGTGTGCAGTGAAACCAACAGCACAGTGCTCCCCTCTGCCCTTAAGGGGGCCGCAACCTAAATTACACTCACATATCAGTATTTTCTTCATCAAGTGGCTACTCAGACATCACAGAAGTTTACCAAAGAGTAACTAGATTAAAGCACTGATTTTCATTTCACTTGTTCTTTAGAAGAACAAAACTATAATGGTAGGTTAATGAATGAAAAAAAAGAACAACATGGTGGGGGAGGGTATAAACCAAGTGGTAGAGTGTGTGCTTAGCATGCATGAGGTCCTGGGTTCAGGCCCCAGTACCTCCTCTAAAATAGATAAATAAACCTAATTACTGCCCCTCGCCCCAAAAAAGACTTCTAAAAAATTTTATTTAAAAAAAAAAAGAACATAGGGAGTGAAGAGAGATCAGGACTAGCCAATGAGACACTCCTAATACCATTCAAGTTGGAGAATGCCTTTCATGATTATATTTTTATAACTTCACTTTTCCCTAGATTATTTTCTTCAGTGGCATGTTTTGTTTTTGCATGGAAAACAGTAAGTCCACAGAACAGATACCCAGAGAGGCACCAAGAGACAACTTTCTCCATGTTCCTATCCCAGACCCATCCTCTCCGTTCCCACCCCTACTCTCACATTGTTGAAACCTCACCAAACAGCAAAGGTAATCCTTATTATTACTCTCTCTCTAGATTAACAGATGTACCTCAGTGACTCTCTAGTCAAGTAAGTACTAGACACTCTGCACTGACTGCTACATTAAGTGACTTTGAAAACCAGCACAGTGATACAGTAACACCATGAGAGCTTTTCGTTGTCATCATTTCACAATTGAAGAAACAGTCATGTTGATCAGAGTGGTCACATGCATATAATGCCATAAAAGCAGGAATGCTGGAGTGATTATCCTGCGGGGGGGGGGGGGGCGCTCTAGAAGGTTAAAGATTTCTTTCTGCTAGTCTGCTGACCCCATAAAGGATGGGACCATGTTTACCCCATGGTATCCCTCCATACAGTATGCATCTGTAAATATTTTGAGGACTGCTGGAAGGTGGGGGGAAGAGGGGGAGGGAAGGGAGAGGAAGAGGGGGAGGGAAGGGAGTGAAGATTTGAGCTAAGTGTTAAAGGAAGGTTCCTCAGACAGAGCAAAAGGGCATTCCGGCCCCTGGAAATAGGGCATACAATGACAGTGGCCTAGAAACCCAACACTATTTGTGCATCATACAAAGGCACCCACCCAGCTGAGGAAGGCGGGAGGGGAGGCCAAAGTCCAGCCTCTGTTCTGCTCACCATGGATGCTCCTTTGGGGCTGTATCTGCCCAGCATGTGAGATCCTTTTCCTAGTTTGTCAGACCAGCGGGCATGCATTTTTCTTATTCAAATAAAAGCATCATGTAGGCCTCCGCATAACGTGTCATATATAATGCATAACGCTCTAGTGGTACTAAAATGCATTTCAGGAAGAGCTAATAGATTGGCACAGCAGAACAGAACGTGTGAGGAAGAAGGAAGACAAAGCTGGCAAAATAGGTTTGGGGTCAAATCTGAAGCAGAGATTTTTGTCATACAGGTAAAGGGTCCCATTAAGGGACTTTTGAGCAGGGTGCTAAAATGATCACATCACTACTTTCTATTGCTAACATTCTTCTTTAAAACAGGGATAGTAATAGTCTGTACCTCCTATGGTTTGGGGGATAACTCGATATGACCATATACAAAATTGTTAAAAGCAGTAAGCTGAATTTAGTAAATGCTCACAAAAATGGTAGCTAAATAAATCTTCAGCATTTTTGAGAAACTTGTTAGACTTAAGTATCAAAGACAGACTACAAGTGTGCAAGACCAGAGGCTGGACGACCAGTCAGGAGGCTGGGGCAATAGGCCAGGACAGAGATCGTAATGACTAAGGGCAGTCACTGCCACCAAGAAGGATGGATTTGTGAGATATCAGGAAATCCACCTGACAGCCGTTAGGAAGTCTATTAACAAAATCCCACGGAAATACCAAAAATGGTACATAGTAAAAAGCCAGTATCTAGTAATGATTTAAAAATACCTTTGCATCATTGGTACGCAGAACCAAGTCAAGCAAGGCCTTAAAAGTCAGATTAAAGAGGTGGACATATATTCTGAAGATCAGTATTTTCAAAAGTGTAGTTTCTCAACCACCAGCATCAAAAATCACCAGGGTACTTATGAGAATTGCAGATTCCTCAGGTTCACTCTAGGTCTTCAGAATCTGTCTTGTGATGCTTTTGCTTATTATAAAGCACCCAAAGTGATCACAAAGCACAGTAAACCTTGAGAACAACGGGGGGAGACACTGATGCTTTCTGAGCAAGGGGGTAATTAATATTCTAATTGGTTTTAGAAAGGTTACCATGGTGACAGGGAGTGGGGAGAGAAAAGGGTGAGAGGTGGGTGGAATGGTGAAAAAATTAAGAGCAAGAATCACCATTCTTTCCAGTGGCATTCCAAAAGACAGCCTCTAATAGTCACGCTGCCATTTATAACAAAGCTTTCTAGTTATTATGATTCTAATGATGGAATTTCATTCACAACAAACCCACTGGTGGGGCGTTCACAGCCTTTTTATTAGGACATCTGAGAATGCAAGGATAAGGCTATGGACACACACCATCCAAGCATGTTTCATTTTCCCTATAGAAATACGAATATTCTTTCATTTGAAAAAAAAGCAAACAAATATGTTTGAAGCTTCATTTGAGTTTGGCAGTGGGCATTTCTAGGCCAAAATCCGATGCTAACCACAACAAAAATATTTATTTTCTCACCCTTTCCTGACTTTTTTGGAGGTAGAGATGTGAAGGTTCATAAATATTTGTATCTCCTTTTAAGACTAAACCAACTGTTCTTGGCCACTGCCCCCGAGAGGAGGCTCCCCAAAGCTGGAGAAAGTGAAACGTGTTGTAGTTTTTAACCACGAGGCAAATGGGGTCCTTGGTGTTTCCCTTTGTTTACCACCCTGAGGAGTACAGAGATAAGAGCCTTTGGAGTCAGTGAGACCTGATTTGAGCTCCATGCTGTGACCTCAGGCAAGTTAAACTCAAAACCTTCCAACCTCAGTTTCTGAAATTGTAAACAGCAGATCATTTGACAACAGCAATAAAATTGGAAACACTCCAAATGCATTACCTGTGACGCCTCCCAGCTGGGGATTAGATGCTATCCCCAAGGCTCAGCGTAGGAGCTGAAAAAGGCCACTCCTTAGTATGGAAGATTACCAAATGCACGTCTTTATAGCCCTGAGTGGATGCATGGCATGTGATACACATGTGTTATTTGGTCGTTATTATTACTGATCCAATTACTACCAACAGAGTACTAAGAGTGGTAATTCACATTGGATGGGGCCTCGGCTTCCAGCAGAGCACTGCATTTCTATAAATTTACCTTCCTGGCTTGAAGAGTTCTAGAAAGCCCTCAGCATTTGGCAATATCCTTCCATCTGATAGCTAACTCCAGAGGTCAACCGACACTGCATTCAAATGTAGTCATCCATTCATAATTTACCATGGGCCCTGTTCCAAGTGCTTTATCTGAACTCATTTCAAACTGGCAAAAACTCTACCGAGTTATGTACTGTTACCATCATGCACATATTGCAGATGAGGGAATTGAGGCACAGAGAGGTTCAGCAACTTTTCCAGTGTCACACAGCCACAAAGTGGCCGAGCTGTCATTCAAACTCAGGCAGTGTCTGTCTCCAGAGTTTAAATGTATAAACCATTGCTATGTGCTGCCACGCTTCCTGTGGCTTAAATCCAGAGTTTTAATCAGATTTTTAAAGGTTTATCAGACATAAAACAAAGAACTCAGTCTTGGGAAAAAGAAAACACAGAAACCAGTGAGTACAGCAATGGGACACACGCTATGATACATTTACAGCAGGTGCCAGGTGAGAGCACAGGGAGGAACCACCCAAGTGTCACTGAACCAGCAGAAAAGCAAGAAAACAGCCAAAGAGAACATGATGCTACCGACACTGAACACAAGGCTGCCAGGTTACCAGTTTCCAAGGATCTGGTTCTGGAGGATTAGACAGCAGAGCAACAAGAACAGGGTTGTGGCCTGTGATCCTGGTTTTCTGAACATAATTAACATTCACAGACCACTGTGGTGTGGCTGTAGTTTAACTTGGAAAGCATCAGAGTCAAGAGGTCTGGTATTCGAGACAGACTGAAATGGGCTCGCGGACCCTAAGATTGCCCTTGGTCTCAGATTTAACCTTGGCCCTGGGCCCAGAAGCCTCTCCTAGCCCAGGGTCTTGGCACGTGCCCGCCCCTTACTATTTCAGGTTGTTACTGCGTCAGACATTTTTTGTCATTATATATTTATGTTGTTCTTGTGTACTACATAATTGTTTCCAACTTCCCCATTTTGTGTGTAAAGAATTCTCAAACAGAGAAATAAAGTAAATGTACTTCGCAAGGATTTTGTCCCTAAATTGTGAGGTTCCCCCAGAATTCGGATATGGTTTAGATTCAAGTTTAGCCTTTGTCATTTGAATCTGTAGCCTTATCTGGCTACAGTTATATATCAAATGAACAGAAATATGTCCACACATTCTTGAACTTGGTAGCTTAGTAAAATAGCTGGCTTTACAAATATATTTATACAAATATAAATATATACACATACATCCACACGTGTATATAATATACATAGAAAAATTATCCTTATTTCCAATTGCTGTCAAGAACTGAGTTGATATCAATATGAACGTATAATTTTTTCATCAATTTGTCTTTCTTAAACCTTGCTTGGTAGTAAATCTTTTCAAAGGCCATCTTGAAAAGTACAGAGTTTGGTACATTCCTCACTCTGGAAATACTTTATGAAATATAAAGCTTTGGCTTAGAATTATAGTTCTTATATTTTGGCATAGTTCACTCATTCAAAAGGCATTATCTTAAGCATCCCTCATGTGTAGGGCATTAAGTATAGAGGAGATCCTATAAGACAGTCTCAGAATTTTACAGTCTCAATGTGCTATCAAGATACACACACTAAAACAATTAAAGACTAAATCACTAGCACGTGATTAAATGCAAGTATGTGTAAGGGCCCCAAATGAGTGACCTGGGTTCCCAGAGGGTACCAAAGTGTACAAGGAACACTGCATGGAAGAGGTAGAATTTGACCTGTCACTCAGCAATAAGAAAGCCATTATAGTATATACGAACAAAAATAACATTTTTTACAACATAATTATATCCTCCAGAAATAAACTAGTGAGGAGGGTAGCATGGCTTTACCTTCTTAGAAATTTCTTTAAGGTTGGAATTTTATATCTGCTTCTGCATTCAGCCCACTGCAAAATCACATGTCATCTGGCATTTGGGATACTCCACTCTAAATTCACGAGAGAAAGAATGCAAAAGGCAAAAGAGATTTCAGCGTCCTGAAAGTTTTCCTTCACTGATCCCCTAAAACGATCTCAGGGACTCCCAGCCGTCTCTAGACCACAATTTGAAAATCAGTGCCCTCTACAATGCTGGGTCTTGATCAGAAGGTTTCATGCTGGCATAATATTAAGGTTCCAGTTTTAGCTCCAAGACAATCGTTCCTAAGTTACTCCCCAACTCAGGGGCGAGGTGTTTGGATACAGACTTCTGCGGCCTCCAAGATGGAAAAGCTCCCAAATGCACACACAGTCAGCAGAACAAACTGTTTCGACTGCTGCTCCTGCTCTGCTGAAGATTTCTGGCTGCCTGACTTCAAAGGGAACACTGTGTGAAGAGAGCATCTGTGGGGAGAAGATAGCGAGGCAAACGTGGCAACTGAAGAAGCAAAGACTTGAAATGTTTGTGTAAAATGCCAAGATCCTTCTGCGCTCAGACACAGGGTCACCGGACAGCGGGAAAGGCAGCGGGAGCCCCGTGGGCAGCAGGGGAGTCAGGAGGAGCTCCTTAACCCTTCGGTTAAGTCTCCTCCACCACCCTTGACCTAGAGGTTCCTGTGCCCGGGCACGGGACAGAGTTAAAGAGAAATCGCTGGTGTTCAGAGTGAGAGCATGGATCTCCAACTAATCCCTTTTTCAGCTGAGCGGTAGAGTCCACCTCAAACTGTGCGATCAATGCGAAGCACTAGGCTGATGACATTTTCCTTTGACTTGGCCAGATCCCAAGGCCAGGGAATTGAGGATGATCAGTCAGGTACTCTGCGGGGCTTGGTGAACACACTAGATTTAAAACAATCTTTTGTTTATCAGGGGAAAGGGGGTGGGAAGGGATAAATTTGGGAGTTTGAGATTTGCAAATGATAACCACTGTATATAAAAATAGATAAAAAAACAAATTTCTTCTTTATAGCACAAGAAACTATATTTAATATCTTGCAATAACCTTTAATGAAAAAGAACGTGAAAACGAATATATGTATGTATGTGCCCGACTAGGATGTTGTGCTGTACACAGGAAACTGACACATTGTAACTTACACTTCAATTAAAAAAAAAAAGAAAAAACTGGATAAAGGGAACATAAACACTTTGTAAACTGAATATTCAACAGAGCTCCTGGGAGAAATTCCGACAATTAATGTTATAAGAAATTTAAAGAGCAGAGGAAGAAACTATCTGAAGTCTAACTTTGTGGGTGGAGTGAAATGAAGACTGATCACAGTGAGTTTTCGCCTTTGCCCTTTACAGCCCAAATATTTCCCAAATTGATTTTATCTTTCTGAAGCAGGTATTTCTATACTTCCAGATTTTTGTTTAACCTAGTTTAATAACAGCTGTTTACTGAGTATATAATATTTGCCAGGCTCATTGCTACGTAGTTTGTCACATTATCTCTATTCTTCATAAAATCCCCAAAGAGCCATGTCATTATTCCTATTCTATAGTTGAATAAATTGAGGCTTAGAGCCATGAAGTAAGTGCCTTGACCTCCATCACAAAGTGAGAACACAGCAACTGAAATTCAAGATTTAAGTCAGGCGCTTACGCTCCAAAGCTATCATGTTTCCACCTCCTTATTTCTGTGCATTTGAAATGATTCTGACATGGGCTTTATGTAATTTTGCTAGTGTATGCTAAAATTCCTAGCCCTTCTTGACTCTAAAGGTATAAATTGTGAGTGGCAAAATAACATTCTTACGTGCTTTATTGGAACTTTCCAACATTTATCCACAGGAGTTCAACAGAACTGGTGGAACCCCAAACAAAGGGATTTCCCCAAAGAGAAAAATCTCCTTCATGAAACAATTACACATGCAAATGACAGGCACTCTCCCTAGCTTTCCCAGCCTCATAATTAGCATAACAACAGAAGCATATCCTTCAAAGGAAGACACTTCCTGAACCTGGGCAGTGTAGTAGTAGTTTTCTAGGCTGCATTAACACAGCACTATCAAAAACAAACAAACAAACCCCAAAGCACTATCAACAAACACCTAGTCAGTTTGAAACAACAGAAAATCAATCTCTCATAGTTTTGAGGGCTGGAAGTCAGAAATCAACACATGAGTTGGGTCATGTTCACTCTGGAGGCTCTAGGAAAGAATTATTCCTGCCTCTTCCTAACCCTCATGACAGCCACCAATCCTTGGCATTGCCTGGATGAATGAATCCATGTTACATATAAAATAGGATGACTCTTGGAATATTAGAGCAAAGAAAGGTAAACACAAAAGAGTAAATATTGTATGGGCACACACAAAATGCCAAATGCAGGAAAACCTAGTCTATGGTATTAACTACCAAATAATCGTTACTTTTGAGAAAGACTGGCGAATATTGACAAGGAAGGGATCTTATGGGGCTCTGGTAATATTCTATTCCCTGATCTCAGTTATGCAGGGGAATGTAAAGGTGAACAGTTTATTACCAGTGTGGATTCTACTAAGTGCCTCATGAATTCTTACAGGAGGGCTAATCTGTGGAAGAATTCTTGAGATCAAATGGGAGGATTTCTACTAGTTGGATGATTTTGTTTTCTTTTTTATATGTACGCATATCTCTAGAGAACTCTTAAATATACTCTCAAATTTCAAACATTTCTCTGATAAATGTCACTATTGAGACTGTTCTCCATGGAAGACTGAAAACAAGAATTTTTCTAACATTGGGGATCACAATACACCCTTTCCCTCTCCGTCTCATAGCCTAAAGAGTGTCAGATGATTCTATGTTACGGTATTGATTTTTAAATAAATATAATTTTCTGAATTCCATATTTATGAAAGAAAGATGAAGGATAGCACTGCCATTACTGAAGTCAGTATGGAAGTTACTCCAAATCTTAACCAACAAAACTACCATGTGCTCCAACAATCCCACTTCTGGGTTTATATTCAAAGGAAACGGAATCAGTAGCTCTAAGAGACATCTACACCCCCATGTTCATTACAGCATTACTTACAATAGCCAAGATACAGGCACAACCTCAAAGGAGTATATATCTTGTATCATTATGGAAGCTCCCATAACTTAACTCATAAAATTAAGATTTGCTTATTCTGAATATTTATGACTAGCAAGCAATTTTATTTATAAAATAAATTAACAGCAGAGATGCATTCATTCATTTGCACAGGATTTCTTGAGTGCTTAGTATGTGCCAGCATCTTTATGTACGTGAATCTTACGTAACTCCCACAACAACCCTGTGAGGTAGGTTTTATTATCACAACTGTGTGAATATGGAAATTTAGAGAGATTCTAAGTGACTTGCTCCAGGTCTAGTAGCTGCAGTGTGGAGAGAAAACCAGAGCCTACATTCATCTCTCTGCATTCCCTCTCTCTTTCTGCTACGAGTACATGGAACAAAGAAATATGGAAGTAAGAAGGGAACCTGGAAAGCTTAGCAGAGTAGGTGGCTCAAGGGGAGTAGGAAGAGGAAGGGTGAACGTAAGCCACCCAAAGAAGTGACGAAAGGATGACCCACCCACATCAATCCATCAAGTTGTTCTATAATCTGTGACAGTCATAAAATACAAGTTGCCTATGTTTGTTTCCCCACAAAATTAATGTGTTGAAACCCTACTTCTCAATGTGATATTAGGAGGTCAAACCTTTGGGAAGTAATTAAGATTAGATGACGTCAAAAAGGTGGAGCTCTCGTAAATGGGATCCATGCAATTTTAAGAGGCATGAAAGTTCTGACCTCCTCTGCTCTACTCTCCACCTTGTAAGGATACAAGGAGAAGTTGGCTGTCTGCCATGGTCTCAGAATTCCAGCCTCTAGAATTGTGAAAAATTAATTTGTTTTTTATAAGCTATCCAGCCTCTAGGGTCTTTGTTATGGGAGGGGAATGGACTAAGACATGCATCAATAGCTAGAATCCAGGGTGAAAGGGAAGGCATTTGATTCAAGGCAGGGGGCCCATCATGAAGCGCTGTGACTCCGTATTAAGGGCTTTGAATTTCACCCTCATGTTAGTGAAAAACCAAATTCAGAGAGTCTCTTAAATGACCAGCATGGCCTGAAATGACTCCACATTATTTCTATAATCAGGACACTGAGTGCCTTTAACAATTCTAGAATAAAACTACTATGTCAAAATCTTAAGCAATGATGAGCATCTTTCCAGTGTACGTATCACTCTTTTGCCCCTCACCCTCTTCAGCATGCTGGCTGAAAATGAACATGGAAAATTACAAACAACTACACTGGCAATTATATCTTGAAAGCTATGATCAATAATTTTAGACCGGGCCTTAATGCTTTCAAGTAATCCTACTGTTCTTTTTTCAGACAGTTCTTTCTCCTACTTTTTAAGGCTACTATTCTAAACCTTTTCCCATTTCTGAACTTCCAGCCCCTCGTCTCCAATTCTCACTCTCAGCCAATAATCCCGGTTCCTATTTCACCACAGATACAGAAGAATTAGAAAAGAATTTCCAAATGCTCCTAACCATCCACATCTACCCACCTGCCCACATGTGGGCCTATACAGTCTGTGCCAAATTGGAGACATCTCTCTAACAACTGTTCCCTATTTCTTCTACAGAAACAATTTGCCTTAATGGAGAATTCTAATCAGCATTAAAAAGAAAAGACCATTTCTTCAATATAAAAATAAACTCTTTGCAAGATCATTTTTTTTCTATCTACAGCTCTAATCCTCTTCATTTATAGCAAAATAATTTATAATGTGGGCCGAATCCCTTCCCTCCTGTCATTTCTAGAACCCATTCGAATTGGGCATTTTCATCCACTCACTCCAAGGATGATCTCAACCAATGTCTTGCTCTACCATCCACAAGCTTATGACTTCCAAATATATACCTCCAAAGCTCTCTCCTAATCTCTAGAAACATATAGCAAAACTGCATCTTTAACATCACTACCTGGATGTCTAATAAACCATTTAAACTTAATATACCCAAAACGAAAGCTCTTGTAGTCCCCTCAAATGCAGTTCTTTTGCAGTGTTTCTTATTTCAGATGATGATAAATCTTCAAGTTGCTCAGGCCAAAACATTTTTCAGCCCCCACCTTGACTCCATTCACTTTCTCACATCTAATCTTGTAGGGAATTTGTTGAATGTAACTTCAAAAATCTCTCTAGGATCCAAGCATTTATCACATCTGTAATGGGAACACACTAGTTCACATTAACAAGTATCATTCCTTCCTTGGATTATTGCAATAGCCTCCAAATTGATTTCCTTGCCTCTGACCTTGAAGTCTTTCATTTTATACTTAACAGAATAGCTAGAGTCATCTTATTAAATGTAAGGCAGAATATGTTATTTCTCAGTTCAAAATCCTAAAAAAAAAAAAAAAAAAGAGTAAGTGATTTCCCATTAAGTGAGAGGCCAGTCCTTACTAAATGTTACAAGAGCCGATAAGCCTCTATCTGCTTTCTCCAGCCTCATCTCCAATAACCCTTGCATCATCCCTCACTGTCTCCATCCACAGCAGCATTCCTACTATCCTTTCCTCACACTGAACACATCGAAGTGTCCTGGCACTTTCCATTTCCTCTCATATAATTTTCTTCCACCAGATACGGGCATGCCAGTCTCCCTCACTTCACTCAATTCTGTGTTCAAAGGCCTCCTGCTCGGGTCAGCTGCTTCCAGTTAGGATATAGCAATTTGTCAAAAGAAAATGACTTTCAACCTAACAACTAAAACAAAGCCTGATAAGCTACAAAATCACAGTTCCAAAAAAGAAACCAAAGTAAGCAAGCGTATAAGCAAAATATCAGAAAGCTGGGGATGCAAGAAACCTAAATGAACTACTTTCCAGAATGAGAAAAGGCCTGTGTGGGAGAGAGGAGATCCACGTTTTCTGTGGTGGAGTGGGAGGGGAAGCATTTCCCATAAATTGGATAAAAAGAAACCAGCGAGAAGTTTGAAAACTTGTAATGCTTACACAGTGTCTGGAGTAAAGGATTAAAAGTTCAAGGAGCTCTCAAAACAGAACGAGATTCCATCCATCCGCCAAATCTTTCCGCGACGTCTTCACTGAAGACTGGGTGCTTTCACCAAAGCTAGGCTAATGGCAAGAGAACAGAGAGAAACCCCTTCCAGACACTCTGCTCCTTCGTGAATTGTCAGTAAAGTCATTGCTTTCTGAAAACTGCTGGCCAGGCAGCGAGGGTAGAGACATTCTAACCAAGGTGCAGAAAGCGAGGAGCAGGAATTGACAGCAAAGAGGACTCTGCAGTTACCCTAAAAGCTGGGCAGCGAAAGATTTCCCACAGTCTGGGAAGCGCAAAGGGAGACAAACCACATTCGTGGACAGGCAAATTCAACATGATTGAGATATTCTTCCTCCCTGAATAATTTAGAAATGCAAAGGACCTAGAATAGCCAAAATAATTTTGAAAAAAAACAAAAATTGAGGGATTACCTGATTTCAAGACTCACTACAAACTACAGTAATCAAGACATTGCAGTTCCAGTGTAAGGACACAAGTGCAGGTCAATGGAACAGAACAGGGGGTGAAGAAAGCGACTCACACGAGCAATGTGTGTTCAATCGATGCACCAAGTCATTTTCAAGGGGAGAGGGAAATCTTTGTAGCAAATGGCACTGAAACAAATGGTTACCTGTATGGAAAAAAAGTAAGCCTTCACCTTACACCATATATAAACAGTCCTAAACATAAATCCCAGAATCACAAAGCTTCTAGAAGACAGCATAGGACACACTCCTGGCCTTCATGTAAGATTTCCTGACAAGTTAAAGGAGCATTAGCCATGGAAAATGTTTAGAGAAAATACGCTCCAAATTTATATTTTCTATTCGATGAAGACAAAATTAATAGGCAAATTCTAGATTCATAAGTATTGCAGATGTGTGTGTATCTGAAAAGCACTATTCAAAATATATAAAGAACTTCCAGAAGTCACCAATAAAAAGTCAAAATACAATTTAAAAATGGCTGAATGATAAGCAGACGCTTTTTTAAATAAATGGACGGACAATAAGCACATGGAAAGGCATTCAACTTCATTAATCATAAGGGAAACATAAACAGACAATAAACTGTCACTATATACTCACTGACATGGCTGTAATAAAAATTACACACAGTCCCAAATATTTGTGAGGACGCAGAACTGGAACAGTCATGAATTGCAGGTGAGGGGTTAAAAAGCTAATTTTGGAAAACTATTTGGTAATTACTTGTCAAGTTATATTTATATATGCCCTATGATACAGCAATTTCAGGTGTAAGTATTTATCCAAGAGAAATAAAAACATGTCTACAAAAAATATTTATTTACCATGAAGACAGTCTTATACATAAAAGCCTAAAAGAGAAACAATCCAAAGGCCATCAACAGGATAGTAAAGAAAAAGTTATGAAAAACTCATATTGGAGGCTAATCCAGCCACTATTAACTTTGGATACTTGTGTAACTTGGATGAATCTATTAGTATATCAAACAAAAGTGGCCAGGCAGACACACAGGCATGCACAGCACACATATACACACTACACAAATAAACACTCTTCCATTTCAGTACTATGAAGTTAAGGAACAGCCAAACCTAAGCTCGACTGATAGAAATCAGAACAGCACCTGCCTATGGGGGTGGGGAGAGGGGCTTACTGGTACCACACAAGAGAAACTATGGGGACATGGAAATGTTCTCCACCTTGTCTTAGGCACTCGTAGCATGAGCAGATACCACTGCCAAACTTCACAAATGTCAAAACTTATCAATTAGGCATTTTATCATTTGTAAGTGAAATCTCAATTTGAAAGAAAAAAAAATCAACAGATGTTGATTTTTTTCCCCTTGAACAACCTATTAAAATTTGCATGTCAATCCTCCACATCCCCTTCCCTCCACTTCTTTCCTTAGCCCTTAGCCCTTTCAGACATTTTACATCCTTCCTGCCTTGGAATGTTCACTCCATGAGGTGAGGAACCTTTTTCTGCTTTGTTCACTGATCTGCAGGCCTAGAACATTGTCTGACACATAGTAGGGGCTCAATAGATATTTGTTAAATAAATGGATGGATTCAAAATTAACTGAAATTAGAATATATTCAGAACATTGTATCTGTAATGTTATTCCTATGTAACCAAAGAACAGGGGCACTTGGAGATGCCAAGGTAAAGGACTTAGGTGTTTACCTTTTGCTGGCACATACAGAATGGGTGGACTGCATTTTGTTTTTCTGATATAAATGACCATGTTTTTTAAGCATCAATATCTCTGAATGGTGTAACTATTCAACATTTTATCTGGCAGTGAACTTTGGTTGAAGGACATACATCAAAATTATGAGGTCAATTAGGAAAAATAAGTCAAACTAGCCCATGTTATTATACTGAATAAACTAACAACTATAATTAACATTTAATTAGTCAAACAATGAATCTGTACATGCCGACGTGAGATTTGCCTAAGGCCCCAGAAGAAACCAGTGATCAGCATTTATGCCAACTGATAAGTCTGAGTAAGAGAGGTTGGGGAGGGAGACCTAGGGATTGTTTCTTTTTAAGCATTTCCCATTGTTATGTAAACATAATAGGGCTCTGAGTCCATAGAGACAGAATAATAGCACATTTTTACATGGATACCAATTGGAAATGGTTCAAGGTATCCCCAGTAGTACCCCTGGCAATAAATTACAAACTTTACTTGTAAGAATCACCTGCAGTTCTGCCACTCAGGGTTTACCACTGTTAACATGATGATGCACTTCCTGTCTTTTTGCATATGAATTTTAATAAAAATATAAACATGCAACTATCTGTACAATAATGATTATAGTTTATGAATCCAATTTTTTTTCACTTAATTTAACTTAATCTTTTTTTCTTGTTCTTGAAATTTTGTCTTTTTATTTATCCCTTCATATTTGAAAGAAACATGCTGGGAGGTAGAACTTGTATACATGCAACTTCATGTTTAGCTTAGGATTCAAAACGGGTCACAAACTCATATACAGTCCCCCTTTTTTTTCCCCGTCTATTTTTACAACATACACAGAGGAGTCAAACTCCTGGCAACATTGGATGGGATTTTTTTTTTGAAATAATAATCCCTTTGGTTCTTCAAAGGGATCATGATGTGCTTCTTCTTAATCTCTTTTCTTGTGAGTAATAATGCTACTGATGATGTTACAAATCCAACCAATCAACATTGCCAATGATACTGTATTAATACAAAGAAGAGGACCCCCATGGGTTGACCCTGTCTAAGAAAACCATCAGAACCACATTCCATATACACAGGAACAAAGGTCTTCAATAATACTGGAACTGAAATGAAAAGTCCAATAATGTCTGTGTTGCAGAGGAAATTTCTTCCTTTATATCAACAATATATACTTCTATCAGAGATTTCTGTATCACAGTATCTCTAGCAGAAACAATTAGGCTTCAAATTTCTCCTATACTACTTCTATCATAGATCTTGGCAAATGCAATACACAGTTCAGTGATTCAGCTGCCATCTTGAAATTTGTCAGTTCTTTGACCTCCTCTCATCAAATGATCTAGTCACCCACACAACCTCACTCACTCCCATGCACCCTGGACTTTGCCAAAACCAACAACTACAATCTCTCTGTAATCTCAGTTTCACTCCACCATTTTATATCTTTCCGGGTTACTTCCTCTAGTACCTTGATTCCAACAAATTCCAGTTTCCACTTTTTCATGACTCTTGTGATGTCATTTCTGCTCTCCTAACCCAGCTCAGTTCATCCAGTCTTATGGTAAATCATAAAAATGACTTTCTCACATACTCCCCTGCCCCTTTCTTTACTCATCTTCTTATGGTAAAACTACAAAACTAGTTAAATTTCTCTTCCTACAAAAGTGCAGAAGGACACAATTTGAAAGTTATGCTGATTGGTCTCACTTTAAATTCATGCCCATTAATCTCAAGTGAGTCTTTAGTGCTGGTAAATAATTATAATACATTTACTACACCATCTTCTTCCAACTCTCTGACACAACTATTTCATACTTTTTTTCCCTCCTCAGAACTCCCAATGACTCCTCTCCCATCTTTATAATCAACTGATGACTTTGCTTATTTATAACACTAAGAATGCTGAAGTGATCAAAAGAGAAATTCCAATAAAAACCAAAAAAGAAAAAAAGAAAAAGACATGAAAGTTTCTTCCTGTAAAAAAAAAAAGAAAAGAAAAGAAAAAGACATTCTACAGGACCCTGCCACTAAATCTACACACCTGCCTGCATCTATGTCTACATACTCTCTCATCATAAAAACATCACCTCCTGGGCATGGGCCAGAAGGACTCCTATGTGGGTGACGAGGCCCAGAGCAAGAGAGGCATCCTGACCCTCAAGTATCCCATCGAGCATGACATCGTCACCTACTGGGATGACATGGAGAATATCTGGCACCACACCTTCTACAACAAGCTGCATGTGGCCCCCGAGGAGCATCCCATGCTGCTGATCAAGGTCCCCCCTGAACCCCAAGGACAACCATGAGAAGATGACCCAGATCACGTTCGAGACCTTCAACACCCCAGCCATGTATGTGGCCATCTAGGCCGTGCTGTCCTTGTACGCCTCTGGCCGCACCACTGGCATTGTGATGGACACTGGTGATGGGGTCACTCACACTGTACCCATCTACAAGGGGTATGCCCTCCCCCACGCCATCCTGCGTATGGACCTGGCTGGCCGGGACCTGACGGACTACCTCATGAAGGTCCTCATGGAGCATGGCTACAGCTTCACCACCACAGCCGAGCGGGAAATCGTGCGTGACATCAAGGAGAAGCTCTGCTATGTCGCCCTGGACTTGGAGCAGGAGATGGCCACCGCTGCCTCCAGCTTCTCCCTGGAGAAGAGCTACAAGCTGCCCGATGGTCAGCAATGAGTGTTTCCACTGCTCCGAGGCTCTCTTCCAGCCCACCTTCCTGGGCGTGGAATCCTGTGGCACCCACGAGGCTACCTTCAACTCCATCATGAAGTGTGACATCGACATCTGCAAGGACCTCTATGCCAACACGGTGCTGTCTGGTGGGACCACCATGTACCCCAGCATCACCGACAGGATGCAGAAGGAGATCACCGCCCTGGCCCCCAGTACGGTGAAGGTCAAGATCATCGCATCCCCCCAAGCACAAGTACTCCGTGTGGATCGGCGGCTCCATCCTGGCCTCGCTGTCCACCTTGCAGCAGATGTGGATCAGCAAGCAAGAGTCCGGCCCCTCCATCATCCACCGCAAGTGCTTCTAGGCGGACTGAGTTACCTTCCACCCTTTTCTTCACAAAACCAAACTTGCGCAGAAAACGAGATGAGATTGGCATGGCTTTATTTGGGGGTTTTTTTTTGAATTTTTTGTTTGTTTTTGGCACTTGACTTAGGGTTTAAAAACTGGAACGGTGAAGGTGACAGCAGTCGGTTGGATTGAACATACCCAAAGTTCTACAATATGGCCAAGGACTTTGATTGTACATTTTTTTTTAGTCATTCCAAATATCATGACATGGATTGTTACAGGAAGTCCCTTGTCCTCCCAAAAGCCGCCTTGCTTCTCTAAGAAGGGCCAGTTCTTACCAGAGTCCACACAAGGGAGGGTGATAGCATTGCTTTTGTGTAAATGACGTATTCCAAATTTTTTTTTAATCTTTGCCTTAATAATTTGTTTTCGTTTATTTTGAATGGTCAGCCATCATGGCCCCCATTTTTTGTCCCGCAACTTGAGATGTATGTAGGCTTTTGGTCCCTCTGAGAGCGGGCTAAGGCACAGAGGCAGCCAGAGCTTGTCCGTACACTGTCTTGAGACCAGTTCAATAAAATGCACACCTTAAAGAAAAAAAAAAAACACCTCCATTTCACCAATATTTTCTCTCAGCACTGTGCTCTTCCCTGATTCCCCTCAAATATATACATATAAATATATAAAAATTATATATATATATATATAATATATATATCCATCCATCCCAGAAAAGGTCTCCGTACCTATAGACCTCATCAACATCTTGAGTATCTAACAAAAGTCTCAACATGTACAAAAGTAAACTTCTGATCTTCCTCTCAAACCTGCTCCAGCCAGCCTCCCTGATCTCACTCAGTTTATAGCAATACTGTCCTGTTTTAGTTGCTGGAGCTAAAAAGCTCAGTGGCATTTTGATTTGCCTACTTTTCTCCCGCCCCATGTCCATTTGTTAGAGAATCCTAGTGTTATGGGTGGAATTGTATCCACCCCCACTAAAAAGGTATGTTGAATTCTTCTCTAAGTACCTAAGAATGTGACCAAATAAGCAAACGGGGTCACTGCAGATGTAATTAGTTAGGAGTAGGGTTGGCCCCTAAGCCAATGTGACTGATATCCTAATACAAAGATGGCTACGTAAAGTCAGAGACATACAAAGAGGATGCCATGTGATGATGAAGGCTGAAACTGGAGTCATAGCTACAGGCCAAGGAAAGCCCAAGACTGTCGGCAAACCCCTAGCAGCTAGGAGGCAGCAAGGAAGGATCCCCTGTATGTTTCAGAAGGAGTATGGCCTTGCTGGCACCTTGCTTTGGAACTCCTATCCTACAGAATGGTGAGACCATAAATTGTGTTGTTTTAAGCCCTAGATAACTCATTCATGTGGTGTGCTCCAACCAAATATAACACTTTGGTTTATCCAAATATGGTACATGACTCAAAAATGTTCCATATTTTCTGACTATAAACTGCTGTGTTGAGTAAATGAGTATCTTTGCCTAAAAATCTTATGGCAAAATACCATTTCTTAGAGTGTATTTATTTCATACATTTTTGGCAAAAAGTCTCTATAGACCCACTTGACCCCACATCCCTGAAAAAAAAAAAGCTCATCTGCAAAAAAAAAAATATATATATATATATATATATATATATGTATATATATATATATATGTATATATATATATATATATATACATATATATATATATGTATATATATTTAAGGGTCGTTAGTGCAAAAGCCTGAACTGCTTAGGCCTTATGTGAGCCAAGTCTGTTTTGTTCAATGTTACTTACATCACGTAACTCTAAATAGTATTTCTTTCCAACAAATCCACGCATTATAACTCTACCCACTAAAGGTCTTCAGATACCTTAGGACTTTTCTATACCAGTCAATAGATATTTCTTTCAACAAAGGGTACAGTTCGTTTTACAGCAGAACTAAATTAGATCTGCGGTACTTCAAAACTTCTCTCACTTTGCTACCACCTTAAGAAAAGTTCAGTCACACTCAGTATAGCAAAGATAGGAGGTATCAAGACTTTGAATTGATTAGGCTCTACTCGCACAATAAAATGCATCAAGTCACTTGAGTGAGGGCACTATCTCTGGTCCCATACCCCAGTGGACAACTCATCCTTATTGACAGAATTGTCAGATTAGAAAATTAAAATACCAGATGTCCAGCTACACTTGAATTTCAGATAAACATCAAAGAATGGGACACATAATAATTGAATGCAATAGTCAGGATATACTTTTACTAAGAAAGTATTTGTTATTTACCTGAAATTCAACTTTAAGTATCCTGTATTTGATCTAGCAACCTTATTACCACACAAGGCGTGTACTCAAGAATCAGATTCTAGCTCACTAGAGGCTGCCAAACCACCTCGATTATTGCTCACATCACTCCCAATCCCCGTGGGGGACTGAAGCACGCAATCCCCCAAGCATCAGGGGTACTATATAAGTAAGCAATTTGCTTAATACACGTGTACAGAAACTTGCAGATCACTTTCTAAGATCATTTACTATCCTGGTGATTAAAAAAAGCCCACTCCCCACGCTGGCAGAGCTCACCCTCCAAAGGAGGTAGGCATGTAAACAAATGCTTATAAAACACTGTGCTTAGAATAGCAGCATTAACAGATCCTGTGGAAGTATGGCAGGGAAAAAAAGTACATAACCAATTATTTCTGAACCCATAACTAAAATTTTCTGAGTTTATAAAAGTCTGTAATAAGAGAAACAAATGCTTACAACTTTTCTGTGAATGATACACACATTTAATTGTTAAAGCACCTCTCTGGATCTTTAAAGGCTGGAATATTGCTGGAAAACCCAGACCCTTGACTGAAGAAAATGACATTTGCCTGTGTTTAAAGACAGATGGTTTAGGCCTCTGTAATCCATGCAATCTATCTAAATATATCTTTATTCAGTGTCTATGCACACTGCTGGTTTATGGTCCTTGCTTGGAATGTTAGCCAAGTCATTTTGTGCAAAAAAGGAACTGCGTAGGCTAAAGCTTGGATGAGCTCACTAGAAATTACTTTCTATTTTGGGTCTCTAAGCGACTGTGGTTTGGGGATCATAAAATAAGATGGCTTTGTCTTTGGTCACAGCCTGTGTAAGTTTTACATACAGAAAAAAGAGAGAAGGTTGTAGACAATAGCTGGAGAGAAACAGAACAGCAGCTGCGGAGGAAGTCCCTCGAAATCGTTTTTACTTCTCTTACAGGTTAGCTGGTAGTAAAAACCTTGAATTGATCAAGTCCCACTTAACACAGGAAAATCTATCATTTCTCTTAATAGTTTGAATTAGGTTTTCTATTTGGGTATTGGACAAATATAGATGAGCTAAGGTAATCTATAGACTACCACTGACCGAACGATCTCACAACGAAGTATGCTAAAATTACAGCAAAGTGCACATTTAAGTTCCATTGCCTTATTTTTTTGTCTGCAGTTAACATAGAACAAGTTGAATAATTAATACTTGATATTCATAAAGTTTCTATGATGAGTTGGGGATCTAGACTGCATCATTTGCATCAATCATAGTTAACAGGGTCAAAAAAATGCTTTCTTATGAGTCATTCTACAAAAGCATTGCTATACTAACCCAGGTACATATGTCTTGTACACATGCTCTCGTTCTTCTGTGTATTTCTTCTAACAGAGGCACTCACATCACAGGGGGTTTCAGTTTGTTTTGGAGGGGTCCTTGATATCAATCTGGCCCCAACTCCCACCTGCAATGGAGGAAATATTCCTTTAGAGACACCAAGATGCTTGCGGACATTCTGATCCCAAGCTGCCAAGAAACATATCATAATTGTGCAACAGGTAAGAGTATCCCTTGAAGGGATGGCAATTTGATGAACTGCATACTCATTCCAATACACGTCAAGGTCCCCAAGGTCTAACTATCTCTTTCTCCTTACTGAGACTCAGAAATCAAACCCCAATCTTGATGAGGTGCTCTCCATCAGACTTGCACTTGGGACCAGTGTGATTGTTAAGACTAAGTATATCACCTGAATCCCAAATAAACACACATGCAGACAAAATGTTTTATTTGAAGAAACACTTGAGTGACTGCAAAACTGATATGTATCTTTGTGGCCATAGACTGACATATTCTTTCTGGTACTTTACTTCTCTATAGACAGTATCTATTTTTCCCTTTCTGGGTAAGAATGAGGGAACATGTTCAAATATCTCAAATGCCCAGAAAATAATTTCAAATATTTAACTTCAGAGAAACAAGAGTACATTTAGTTTAAATCTTTAATATTCAAGAAACGTATTAATGTATTGGATTCAATTCATTCATTCAAGAAATGTTTATTTAATGCCTATGAATCTGCCAGGCATATCTTAGCATCAAAACAGTAAATAAACTAGACAAAGCTTATTTGGTTAACATAGGCAATATTAAACATTACAAACCACTGAACTGAAAGTCAGCATTCTAAAACACTGTTTTACTATAACAATCAAATATTTGGATGAGTGCAATTTATTAATGTATCTAAGTATCTAAAATATGCTTGGGATTGACCAAATGGTATAGAAGATATTATAGGTAATATTATTTTATATAAAAAATGTTAGACAATAGAAAAAGAAAACCACTTGGGTTCTTTAGGAAAAGGGAAGATGGTTAGTTTTACTATACCATGCTGTTCGATGTGGTGTCTCTACTAGGATTCCTCCCTACACCCTCTTCACAACTGGCTAATTACTACACTGATATCCGATGATTCAACAAACCAATGGAAAATATTCAGGAAGAAAATAGCAAAAAGTTCCAAAAAGCAAGGCTTAAATTTGCCAACTACCAGCAACTATTTACATAGCATTTACCCTGTATTTCAAGCCTTGTTCACTTTTGGTGGAACTGTGTATTAGTGTAGCCACTTTAGAAAACAGTATCGAGGTCCCTCAAAAAGTAAAAAGAGAACTACCATATAATCCAGCAATCCCAATCCTGGGCATATATATCCAGAAGAAAAACAAAAACAGTAATTTGAAAAGATACATGCACCCCAATGTTTATAGCAATGTCATTTACAATAGCCAAGATATGGAAGTAATCTAAGTGCCTATCAACAGATGAATGAATACAGATGTGGTATAAATACATATGTATCTATACACTATATGTATATATATATAGACACACACATATACACATATACATGCAATGGAATATTACTCAGCTATAAAAAATGAAGTTCTGCCTTTTGCAACAATGTGGATGGACCTAGAGACAATCATGCTTGGTGAAATAATTCAGACAGAATGACAAATACTGTATGTTATCACTTATATGTGGAATCTAAAAGATAAAACAAGTGAATGTATATAACAAAATAGAAACAGACTCACAGATATAGAGAACCACCTAGTGTTACCAGAGAGGACGAAGAAGGAGGGGTGAGTAGGGATAGCAGTAGGGGATTGAGACAAAACTACTATGTATAAAATAGATACGCAACAAGAATATATAGTGTACAGCACAGGGAAACACAGCCATTATTTTGCAGTAACTTAAAATGCAGTAACTTAAAATGGAGTATAAGCTATAAAAATACTGAATCACTGTTGTACAATATTAGTTTCAGGTGTAAGTCAACTACACTTCAATTAAAAAAAATTTTTTTAATTCCAGAAAGTTGCAAAAAGCAAAGCTTGAATTGGGCATGCACCAGCTACTATTTTCATGGCCTTTACACTGTATTTACAAGTATTTACATAGTACTTACATTGTATTAGGTATTATAAGTAATCTAGAGATGATGTGATGCATACAGGAGGATGTGCATAGGTTCTATGCAAATACTATGCTAGAACCTATGTTATATAAGAGAATCGAGCATCTGTGAATCTTGATATCCACGATTGGGGGGAGGGTGCTGGAATCAATTGCTAACAGATACTGAGGTATGACTGCATTTCAACTACCAGAGATGGAAAATCCAACCACCGTCACAGGAGTAACTTCTGGGGCAAGACTGATGGTATTCTCCATGGCATCTTCAACATCTAAGCTTTATTATTATTTCTTTCCTCTACACTCTAACGACCTCCTCTCCTACTCATCTTTCAGTTGGCACTACCCTTGTCCCAGACTTATGATTTAGGCTTGCAAATGGTCTTTATTGGCTGGGCTTACCTTGTAGAGTTAATCACAGTCTCGTCTGTTATTGAGCCTTATTGTAGGCTGACTATAATACATATAGAATAGAATTAAATTCAGAATCAATAAGCATCAAAGGATCAAGATTTCCTCCTCTTGGTCTAGAAGACAGAATATCCTGAGAGGCAATAGTGAAAAGAAAACTCTTGAGGGAGAAGGACATGTCAGTGGAAGCCTAGAACAAGTTAGCCAATATGAACATACCAGTCAAGAGATCAGAAACTCCTGGAGGATTTTTTTCATTTGTTAGTGCACTTTGTCATTCACTTATTCAGGAATTGCTTAGGCTACTAGTTATGTACCAATTTCAGTGCTACATGATGGACAGGGAGACAGATCAGAAATAATTTCCCAAGGGAACTATCAAGTTAGTAAGCAAACTTGTTATTATTTAAATCAGATGTGAAGAGTGCTACTGTAGGGGAAATACAGGGGACTGTGGAAGCACACACACAAAAAGGCAGTACTTAATCTAGACTAGAGGAGTAATGGAGAGCTTCTCAGAGAATAGATGGCCAGGGGGATTAATTCAAATAATGTAGGCAAGGAGGGTGGAAATGCTTAGAAAAGAGCAGCATATTGGCCTGGGGGTAGGGGGTGCATGGAGGTAATGGGGACCAATACAGCTGGTCCTTTCTTTCTGATTGATACAGAGAGAGCAAGGGAGGAAGTGGCAGGAGAGAAGGCTGGAGAATTTGACAGCTTCAGATCATCAGCTTCTCTGCTCATGTTTATAAGCTTCTAAGCAGGAAAGTGATGCTGATGGGGTGGGGGGCATCAAAAAAAACTTTCAAAAACAATCTGTCTCCTAGAGAAGGGATTCAATAAAAGTAAACCTACACTGAGGACAAGACCATTTCGATGAGATTAACTCACTCATTGCTCAAAAAAGTTTAGCTCAGCACCAACGTGATTCTCAGGGCCATTTCTCCTGCCGTATCAAGTTAGAGCGGGAAATCAACCCACATGGTTTTGTTGATGAAAATCTTCAAACACCTTCGGAATCTTAAGGGAATTTCTGTCCCAGACACCTTCCTTGAACTAGTGGACACAGTCTTCAATCTTTGGGCATTATCTTCTCTCTCTGTCTTGAGCTTTGTCCTTCTAATGTTGACCTCCGGTTCCCCTTCCCTGCCACAATTCCTGTCTTTTCTGAATTTAGTCCCCAGTTAGCTAAAACGCCTACCATAACCTCTGAAGGGTTTCAGAATTAACCTCCCCAAAATGTAGCACTTTGGCATGGGGATTGTTTTAAGCTAAAGGCAGTCAGACCCTGTGGGCTCAAAAGAAACTTCTGCCCCTGCCTTAACTACCTAGAAGAATTTAAATTTGGGGTGAATTTTATCTGAGTGATCCATCTGTACAGCAGGGAAGCATCTCATGACCCAACATCTGCTGTTCCTATTGTCCTGTGAATGAGCCTCCTGTCCTTGGAAGCCCCAGGCTGCTATCCCACTCCTTAGCTCACGATGACATATACAATCTCATTTTACCTGTCTTTTAACACCTCTCATGGATATGTGTTTCCTGTACATGCGAAATTAAATTTTGTTTTCTCCTATTCATCTGATTCATGTTAATTTCATTAGACCAGCTAAAAGAACCTCTGAAGTTAGAGGAAAATTCTTTCTCCCCAGTGCCTAATTTTGGTGATAACCTATGTCACATCCCAGGCTGCCTCAGCTGAGCCTTGATCTAGTCCCCAAAGTAAATGAGAGTTTGAAAAACACAAGCCTCATGAACACAAAACATCTGAGTTAGTCTGAGGTACAAAATCACCAATAGGGAATACAGAAGCAGAGGGTTAAGAGTGTTAACAAACAAAATAGTGCCTGTTTGAAAGACAGAGAAGGGGATCTTAAAACTGACTCAATTACTCAAAACAGAAGAGTAAATTGTTGTACCATTTGTCCCACAGCTACAAGAGAACAGATGTATCAATGCATGTTCTCTTAAAAAAAAAAAAAAAAATCAAGTCTGCCGTTTTTACTGGCTCCAGGGAAGAAATGCTCAAGGAATTCTGGGATTCCGTAGTGCTTCTTATTTTTACCATTGACTGAAAAACAATAAACCTAAATGAGGTAAAAGTTAGCACACGTTTCGGGGTATTTCAGAAAGGTAAATTTCATTTTATTTATCTCATGGCCACATATTCTATCCTCATTCAGAGCTGCTTTATTAGAAGATTAAGAGGTACTGATGTTTAACAAAGCACAATCTTGTGGGCACTAATTTTGTATCTTGCATGAATATGACACTGAAGTATATTTTGCAGGGAATGCTCCCGAATTAAATAGCACAGTCCATGTGTGCTCTCTCTGGAAGAGAAATACTTTTATTTCTATTTATTGCCCATTCGGTTGAGAAATCTGTTTTCAAAGGGTGGGAAGAACCTATGACTGCAAATCAGAGTCCCCTGTTGAACTGCTTCCTGATTCAATTCCCAATGACATGGTTGAAGTTGGAAATTGAAGACGATGCAAATGAACATCCGTAGTGCATCCTGACAAACCTGTCAGATTGTCCTTAGGGAGCTTCATTTTTCAAACCCCATTTCCTTTACATGGTTGTATAAGTACTATCATCTGAGGACTATCAGCTTTCATACAACATACACTCCTGAAATCAACTTCTACACCATTGTATTTCCCACTGATTTCAAGCATGTGGAATCCACACACTTCCATTTACTCTTCTTTCTTGCAATATGCATCTCATGTCAGTGACACTTTTTGTGGTTTCACCTGGTTTGTTTTCACATAATGAAAACATCACTGCTTAGGAAAATTTGGGGGGGAAATGTGAAGATGAAGGATTGTTGAGGTGCGGCATGCCTTACTGAGTAAGAATGAAGCAGAATATCAGAGTGCAGAAAACTGCAAGTAAAAAAGTGTCATGGGCATTCCAAAAAGCTGACATTTATTAAAATAAGGCCACCTAGTAGGACAGGTACAGTGCTGGTTCACATTGTACAAATATGGTCATTCTAGAGCCTGCCTCGCACTCCACTGTCAATTGATGCTCAGGAACAGGTGTTGATCAAGCATTTATTGAAGCTGGCTTTGGACCCTGTACCAGGTACTAGGGATGCAACACACGCAGTCCCTGCTGTCATGTTCCCCAACGTTTAGCAGGATAGTACTGAGAAACCTCTTCACTCACCATTCATCATCACTAACTCAAGAATCTGCACTTTCCATTCACCAAAGAAATGTGAGATTACCTAATCTCCTGTGGTGCACTGAGTAAGCAAGTACAGCTAAGAACAAACAGTAAAATGTCTGATCAAGACAATTAAAATACTGAAACATTTTGAATAAGATCACTGCATTTGCTAAATATTCCTTCTATTTATGGTAATTACACGATGCCAATTCTTCCATCACATGTGTTTGTTTCCACACCAAGGGCACCTTGGAAAATCTTTAGCACCTGGTGAGGCATTTATAGTCAGAGCTCAATAAAATGGAGGCAATATTATTGAACTTTGAACCATTTTGCTTTCACATCCATCAGTATAAAATGAGGGGACACATTTCATAGGTCCTGTAAGCAAATTTGTCTTTCTACTTTATAGCTACTCCCCATCTATATGAAAATATTCGTATTCTACATAGACAATATAAAACTTGTTCCATTGCACGCACATGTGGCCCAAAGCACAGGTATGCCTTTGTTGATTAAGTATTAATGCCATAATAATTCATAGAACAAACTATTTGAGATTACAGTGAATTATATCCTCATAGTGGGAGGAAGGATATAGGTCAGTGGTACAGTGCATGCTTAACATATACGAGGTCCTGGGTTCAATCCCGAGGACCTTCATTTAAAAAAAAAAAATTATATTCTCATGTCAAGAACTTTAAGATAGGTCAAATGGCTTCCAGTGTATTTGGTCTCTATTCCTAAATAACTAAGGTTAGATCATTTATCCAACTGTGTATGGTGGGCCTTTCATGGATTCAACCCAACACAACAAATCCCTGTGCTTTGGAGTAAATGCAGGTACACTAACAGCTAGGTTTTTGTTTGTCCTTTTAAACAGGGTCCTTACAAAGGGTAAGGTAAAATGGATTTTTACAGTCCCCATCAAGCAAGGCAAGAGGCTAGAAATTCAGGCTTTGTCTTGAGAGGGGAATTTTGACATTCCTTTATCTCTGTATTTAGCATATTAAGAGACAGGCCTGGTGGACGTGAGTTACTCTTAAGAAGGCAAATGTTCCATTTCTAGACTGGAAATGCAAAGAAATAGAATTTTCCTTTTCCCTCGTCTCAGAGCCAGCAAGAGATGAGGAAAATCAAAGAGATTCTGTAGGACGCACATCTTCCCACATCCCACATTCCCTGACCCATCACCACATTGTACACCTTAAATATATACAATCTTTATTTTTAAAAAAATTTTAGAAGAGATAATGCAGGAACATTAGCCCCCTCCCTTATACTCAAGGAAGCTTAATCTTAATTTTAAGTGAGAGAAATACTTGGAAATATACCAATAACTGAGTCCTACAGATATACCTAAATGAGGGGCATTAGGCTTTTCTTGCCTTAACTCCTAACAGTTAATAAAAATAGGTGATACTCATTCATAAAGCACATCTGGCCAGGCACTGCTGTAAGTGCTTTAGATACATTAACTCATTTAGTCCTTACAATGGTCTTATGGGGGAAGGTCTAAATTGTAGCCCCAGTTTGTAGATGAGGAGACTGAGACAGAGAGAGATGAAGTAAATGGAAGGATTTTAAGCTTCATGCCTATCTCTTATGGCTCCTTAGTTACCGTCACCTCCTGTTGCTTTTCTTTCTCTGCTAGTTTTTTTCCCCTTAAGATGCAGATCTCCCATATTTCCTCAGTTGTACTCACTCCTCTTTGAGGTTCTGGAGTTCTTTTATTTCTGTACCTCCCATAGTACCTAGCAAAGTGCTGTTATGACATGTACTGTTCAGAGTAGAGTGATTTTTTTTAATGTCAAATACTCCCTTACCCAGAAAACCCTGCAACAGTTTGGACTCAATGCAAGGAGTGACTCTATCCCAAAATGCTGATATAAAATATCCATCCATTGTCACAACATAAACCAGATATTGATCATAACAAAGATACACAGTCTTGGTGTTGGAGAGACAACTCTGCAGTAACACATGGCTACCTTCAGTGTTATGAAGATAATATTTGAAAGAATTATTGCTGTTTATGTAAGTTAAATATTACTAAGGACACAGAATTTAATGGCTGCAGTAAAAATACTTTGCAAAAACTATGAGCTTTTTTTCCCCTTAAAGGCACAAGAGCAAGACCAAGCCAAGAGAAATAAGCACACTACAGGACACAAATCGGAGAACAGCAAGTCTTTCCAGGGCCACACGTTTTAAGGATTATCAGCCATCCCATAAGGAGAAGGAATTATAGGCATCAAAGTATCTACCTTTTTTTTAAAAAAAATTTAATTGAAGTATAGTCAGTTACAATGTGTCAATTTCTGGTGTGCAGCACAATGTCCCAGCCATACATATACATACATATATTCATTTTCATATTCATTTTCTACTTTAAACTGAATGGAACTCTCATTATCCTCTACATTGCAGTTATACTACTTCACATTATAGTTTTTTGTCATCTTTACGATGATCCAAGTTCCAAAGGGCACTCAAATCATGTTATAAATAAATTACTGAACTGGCCATGGGGAAAGACCCTGCCTGAGGAGTGAAGACAGATGTTAAGGACCAGACAAAGCCAACAAGCAAGCCACACCCCTTTCATCTGGGGATGTAAATTACCACCAGATATTCAATAAGTGTTCATCAGTGTTTGGTGTAGTCTTGTAGAGAGCCCCTTACTGGTCCTTTAACATACCTCGTTCTTTTGGACTCTAGCATAATATACTACCAGAGACAGCTTGTAACGGAAACTGTGTGGTTGGATTTAATGTGTTTTTCCTACTGCCTTAGTTGCCAAGAGACATTTCAGCAACAAGAAAATAAGGTTACATTTTTTTCTTCATTTCAGCAAATACTAAGAGCAAACTTTTTATTTCTAAGTAGACTTGAAGCATCACATGTATTGATTAATTAATGGTCCATTCCCTTGAAATAAGGTAAATGCTGTTATCCCAGATAACAAATGAGGAAGACAGGCAGAAATAGGCTTAGTACCTTGCCCAAGGCCATTCATTCTCTATGCCAGAGACAGCCACAGCTTTGACACTTTGCCCTCAATTCAATCTCCAAAGATGCATTTCTGAACTTTAATAATAGCATAATTGCTAGAGAAGGAACACTGTGCCCATTTCAAGATACTGAAACAATTACATAGAAAAACATTTTTTTCCAGATTCTGACATCTCCATTTAGCACATCCAAACTCATGTTTTTCCCCAAAATCTATTGGTCAACATTTGGTGCCATGATACTACCTAATCTTTATGAAAATGCTGAGACCACGCCAAGGGCATGGAGTGAATTTTCACAGTAACCACTCACTAGTCCCAAAACTCTCTACTTTTAGAGAAGCATGAAGAGACTTTTTGCTAAGCTTTCATTGAACAGTAAAGTCAGCCCTCAATATCCAAGGTTCCACGTCTGTGGAGTCAAACAATTATGGATTGAAAATCTTTAGAGAGAAAAAAAAAGTTCCAGAAAGTTCCAAAGAGCAAAACTTGAATTTGCCATGCACCAGCAACTATTTACATAGCTTTTACATTGTATTATATATTTTAAATAATTTAGAAATAGTTCAAATTATCCTGTAGGATGCTCATACTTTAAAGTATAGAGGAGGATGTTCATCGGTTATATGCAAATACCGTATCATTTTATATAAGGTACTTGAGCATCCACAGATTTTGGTATCCACAGAGGTCTTGGAACCAATTCCTCGGGGGTACTGAGGGATGACTAACTTCATCTAAGGCAGTGAGGTCAGATAGAGTAAGGGTCAAGGGAGGCCTACATACTGGGTACAGTCCTTCTAAAGTTCAGTTAACTTCACTTTAACTGAAATATAGTTGACGTACAACACTGCTAATTTCAAGTGTACAGCAAAGTGATTCAGATATTTATTCTTTCTCAGATTCTTTTCCATTATAGGTTATTACAAGATACTAAATATAGTTATTTCCCTATGCATTAGGACCTTGCTGTTTATCTATTTTATATATACTGGTTTGTACCTGCTAATCCAAAATTCCTAATTTATCCCTCCCCATCTCTTTCCCCTTAACCGTAAGTTTGTTTTCTATGTCTGTGAGTCTGTTTCTCTTTTATATATAGATTCACTTGTATTTTTGTTAGATTTGACATATAAGTAATATCATATATTTCTCTTTCTGTGACTATGATATTCTGTCTAGGTCCACCCATGTTGCTGCAAATGGCAATATTCCATTCTTTTTTATGGCCGAGTTAACTTTACTATTAAACACAAATATGTCACCAAGTCACCCGGAGAGCTTTTAAGAAATACATTCCCACACCCCATCCCTGACCAGGGGAAAGGCCTAAGAATCTGTATACTTACAAAGCACTCCACTAGTCAGTGCCCCTATATTCAGAATAATTCCTAGTTCGCACCAAGCAGACCCTTAAATGTTTGTGGTTGGCTACAGGGATCCTGCTTTCAAAAACGTTTTGGATCTATCATATGAGATAGGTTAGGTCTATTACCCCCACTACTGAGATGGCAAAACTTACACATATGAGTAAATGATTTTTCCCATGTTACCCTGAAGATTCATGAAGAGACAGTAGTAAACCCAAGGCTCATGCCTTCTAGCCTTTTCTTCCTAATATACACGTTTCCCCATTCAATATCCTGTTGAACACTGAGTTATTATCATATAGGCTACAGCCTACAAGAAAAAATTAGATTCCTTAATATACGACTTTTCACTAGTACATATAGAAGAAAGCAGTTAAAACAAACTCCTGACACTTAATTGGGCAAGTTTCAGCTATGTGCAGAATGCAGCTATGGACAAATGCATATTCCCCACCCATATTAGAGCCAAGGAATATAGCTTCATTATGGGAAAAAAAAAAATCACTCTGCTGTTAATCTACTATTGTGTGACATCAACAACTCCGACAACAGTTGACAGATAGTTGGCCAAGATGATAATAAGCCCAAGGTCTTCTGACTTGAGGCATGTCCAGAAGCTTTGAAACAGACTTTGGGGAACAGATCTGAAACTGCCCTCTCCTTGCAGTGCCAACTTACACAGAGACGTCTGAAAAAGAAGCATGACTCAATACATGCCTTCCAATCACAAATGGCAGCAAGTCGACACTACTGTCCTCAGTGTTGCTCCTGCCACCACAAAACAATGCCACTGTCTTAAATAAGTCCCTGTATTTCACCATCCAGAACTTGGCTAGGTGCCAAAAAAGGCTTGGACACCTCAAGTTTGGTCCATTTGGATACAGTCTTACAGCAGTAGAAGTTAGATAATTACAGACGTCTGTCAGCGTCACTCTATTGTCAACCCAGAGGGCACTGAAATCCTTGGATGTGCCACCCTCCAGACTTCTGTCCAATTAACTGGGGACCAGAGGGCTGGCAGAAATGTTTGCCTCAGCGGGGCAAGAGGCCAGCATGGACCTGGGCTACGTGCCTGGAAGGCTGAGCAACAAAGGCCCAACAACATTATTGATTCATTTTATTTTTAGATGCTTCAAAGAAAACTCAATCTAGTTCATTATGATTAAGATGTTATAATTAGCAAAAAAGTACAGACCAGTATGTTTTCCTTCAAGTGTACATGGCGTATATCTAAGGAAGGAGAATTAGAACCCCAGTTAACCAAAGAACAGCTTTTTAAACTATAAAATGCTTCCCAGTGTATGTTCATATAGACTACTATTACTAGCCCTTCAGTCTTATATAATAACTAAACTGTTACAATGCTACATAAGATATTTTCTTATTGTGGCTCAGAGTTTACAATTGATTTATCCAGAATAGAATATGATTACTTAATCTTATATTTAAAATATCAGCATAAAAAAACCTTCATTTACAGCTTGCTCACACACAAAAATACCCTTAGAAATGCAGTATTAACAGATGCATCCACATACACAACAGCAAAACAAGGCTGAAAACTGATCAGTGTTAAACAGAGATGAAGTGAGAAATATGAAAGTCTCATTTGTTAAAGATGAATATGCCTAAAAGATTCATGCCCAAAGCCCTAAACTTATCCCCACAGACCACTTTTCTACATAGTTCCATGGACCATCTTCAAAGGGCTAAGTGGATCAAACAGAATACGACTGAAAGAACATGAAATTCATTATTTTGTTCAAAGGAAATGGAGAGTAAACAATACTAAAGACAAAGTTAAGGCTGATCAGTCTGAACAGAAAGTATCATCTAATTATGCTAGTCCGGATTCAAGGGGGGAAAGCAGCCACACGTGGGCCCTTGCGGCTTTTCAGTCTCTCCCAGACCTGACAGCGCAAAGGAACATTACAGGTATTCAGCAGATTTAGCCACAATGTGGCTGGTGACACGTTTTCCATCCCAACCGCAGTAAATTCACACACTGCACAGCAATGCAATCATCCAGTGCCGCAGCGGAGCTTATAGAAAAAACAAGGGATCCACTTCAGGCAGCCAAATTTCCTGAGAAACACCTTTTCAAGATGCAAGCCAATCTGAAAATGATTTATGAGATGTAGAATCTCGAGATGGACCAACTATTTTACATCTTGGTTTCTCTGCTTCCGATCTTCCGTTTGCAAAATATAGTATTAATTCAGGCCAACCCAGTATGTCAGGATGGCTGCTCCCTTAAACAGGATGTAAACTGAGGCCGCTGCAGTATGAGGCATCAAGAACAAGGCACTTCTCAATGAGCTTAGAACAGGGTCCCACTGCCACTCGCCCCTAAAATGAGATGGGGTAAAATAAAATGTAGGCAAAGCAAATACCCCTGTGGTAATAGCAGTAAATATTTGGAACTGCAGTTCCAAATGAGTACGGAAAGAAGCTGCAGATCTGAGAGCCAAAACCAGATGAAACGTAATTACCTGAGTGGCCAGAAGCCACAATCGTACTCTACGACGGCTTTTATCATGACCCTACTCATAAACATTTGTTTGGGGCCTACTCTGTATCTCAAATAGCAAGGGTTCGAAGCATGATTATTACTATTTCATTATTAACTTCACTATCCCATTCTGTCCTTGCATTTATCCTTGTAAAAAGGTAGGTGTCATTATCACACCCATTTTCAGCTAGGTCATCTGTGATGGCTCTAAGAATTTAAGGGACATATCCCAGTATTACAGCTAGTATACACAGCCAACTCCAGGCCTCTTCGACGCCAGTTACCTTTCAAACATTGCTTCCCCAACAGTCCCAATACAGCTCAGTGTATCCCATGTACAACATCAAGGATGCCAAGTGGTAGGCGGGATAATGCCCCAGCTCCCCACCCCCCCATCCCCACCAGGGTCCACACCTAACCCCCAGAACCAGTATTGTTTGTATGGTAAAAAGAGGTTATGGTTGTAGCTGAAATTAAGGTTACTAACCAACTGACTTGGAGATGGGGAGATTACCCAGGATGATTTGGGGTTGCCCAACGTAACCGGAAGCAGAAGGCAAAAAGGGAGAACCGAAGACATGGTAGCCAGAGACTCAACCAGCAGTTGCCAGTTTGGAAGGTGGAAGGGGGCTATCAAGCCAAGGAATGAGCGTAGCCTCTATAAGCTACAAAGAGAAGGATGCCACAGTAGTAACTCCTGAAAGAATGAGGCCCTGATGACATTTTGATTTCAGCCCTCTGGGATCCATTTAGGAATTCTGACCACCAGAATTTAAAAGTAAATGTATATTGTTTTAAGCCATATATTGCAAATAGGAAACTAGATCCCAGGATGCTTAAGCACTTAAAAGCATGTGAAAACATGGTCAACTTCACCCATGCTTAGAGAAATAAAAATTGAAACAAGATGATCTTTTTCTTCTGTGAAATTTGACAAAAAGAAACAAAGTTTGATAAACCTAGTCCTGGTAAATTCTACCACACACTTAGTGTCTTGAATAACACAAATATATTATGTGACAGTTCTGGAGGTGAAGTCTGAAATGAGCCTTAAGAGAGCAAAAATCAAAGTGTCAGCAAGACTGAATTCCTTCTGGAAGAGACCCCTTTTTCCTTGTCTTTTCTGACTTCTAGAAGCCATCAACGTTTGGGGTTTATGGCCCCTTCCTTGCATCCCATCTTCACATCTCTGACTCTCATCCTCTCCTCCCTCTTATTACTTATTTGTATCTTGTCTATACATTCTCGATACATATTTGTATGAGTTTTTTAATATATTCCTGATATGAATGATTTTTAAGGACATATATTGAGATTCTTTTCCCAGTCTTTGACTTGCCTTCTTAATAGTACCTTTGATTAATGTAAGTTTTAAATTTTCTTAGGTCCAGCTTATCATCATCTGTTATCCCTTCATTATTACTGCTTTTTGTATTTAAAAAAATAAGCTTCTTGTCTGAAGTGGCAGAATTATCCCCTCTAAAGTTTTCTTCTAGGATTTTCCTAATATAACTCTCACCTTTGTTAATGTTTGCAACACATTTCAAGGTAATGTTTCTGTATGGTGTGGGGTATGAATAATTTTTTTTCCTCATAGATATTCAGTTGTGCCTCCATCATTTCTTGAAAATACTTTCCTCTGCCTATTGAGTGGCATTGGTATGTTTGTCAAAAAAGATTTGGCCATAGGTGTGAGGGTCTATTCCTGGACTCGCCTTTCCATTTCAACGATCTATGTGTCTATTCCTTATTTCAATACGTTACTACCACTACTACTACTGCTGCCACTATTTTAACTGCTATAGATCTGTATTAAGTCTTACAATCAGGTAGTGTAAATCCTCCAAATTTGTAATTTCCCAGGATTGTTTTATCTATTCTAGATTTTCTACATTCACATATAAACTTTGGTGTAATCTTGGCAATTCCTATATAAAAAAAAATTGCTGGGGGCTGGATTGTAATTGCAAGGAATCTACAGGGCAATTTGGGGACAACTGACAAGTTATAAGTAATTAGTCTCTAATCTATGACCATAGTATATGTGTTTATTTTTAGACTCATTTATTTTTCTTTTCAACGTTTTGTAGATTTGGGGTAGAGGCCTTACACATTTTTTGTTATTTCCAATTATCAACTGCGAGTAAAAGGAAATCCAAGTTATTTTTATATTTAACATTGTGTCCTAAAGTCCTGAAGATTTCACGTGTTAGGTCTGATACTTTGACTTCTCAATATACACAATTTCTTGCCCAATTATTATGCCTCTTATTTTACTATTTCCCTAATCTTTAGGCTAAGACCTTCAGTACAATGTTGAATAGAAGTTGGAAGAGTGTTCATATGCTGCTTGTTTTAGGAATTTTACAGATGTCCTTTATCAGGTTGAAAAAAATCTCCTTCTATATATTAGAGTGTTTTTCCATGAAAGGGTTTTGGATGTCAACAAATTTTTTATATCTATTGATCTGACTATATGATTTTTCTGATTTACTTTGTTATTGTGATGAATTGCGTTGATCAAGTCTCAAATGTTAACTAATCTTACATTTCTGGGACAGATCTCAGTTGGTCATCAAGTATTATGTCTTTTAATATCACTAGATCTGATTTACTAATATTTTGTTCAAGATTTTTGCATCTATATTCATAAAGGATGTGACTAATTTTCTTTTCTTAAACTATCCTTTCCAACTTTTGCTACTAGGGCTACACTAATTTGTTCACTAGAACATATTAGAAAATGTTCTCTATTTTATGAAGGTGCTTGTTGTACAAAATAGTATTTCTTTCATATGTTTGACAGAATAATGCAATTATGCCTTCTGGACCACAGTTCTCTGTAGCAAAGGTTTTTAATTGTCTGTTTCTTTATGTGCCAATTTTGGTACGGAGAGGAAAAAAAACCTGTCAGGCAAAACAAATGAGAAGTACAAAATAGATATTTTCTTTATCTCATGTTGTGTGCCTAAGAAAACCTTGAAACCAAACTTTAACAATGACATTGGAAAAGGAAAAATACAGTATCCACTTATACTCAGGAACATCCATCTAAAAAAATTCCACAATAAAACAAACCAATTCCAGTAGTATATAAATTATGCCATGACCTGGTTGGATTAATCCCAGTAATGCAAGTTCTGTTTAACATTAGATAATAACAAATAAATTAAAATAGAAGAATACGATTGTCTCAAAAATATAGGAAAACTGTTAAATTTTTGCCCATCTGTAGTTATAACAAAAACAAAACATTTAACCTAGGAATGAAAGAGAACTGCCTTAATATGACAAATGGTATCTATAAAAACAATGTGTTCACTGTTAACTGTTGAAAGCTTTCCCTTGGAGATAAGGAACAAGGCAAGCATACTCACGACAATTATTTATATTTACAATTGTCTTAGAGTTCTTAGCCAGCATAGTTAAAGCCAGGAAGAAAGAGTAAGAATTAGAAATTAAAATACCAAGAATTTTAATGCTTATAAATGATAGTATTGTCTACACAAGAAATTCAGAAGTATCTACTATATTAGTACAGTTAACAGGTACACACAGCAAGTTTAGTGGATGATAATCAACTTAGGAAAATCTGTTTTTTGCACACCAGCCATAAATGGTTAGAAAAACAATTTAAAAGATAACTTAAGTCATTAAAAATATGAAGTACCTGGGAATAAATCTAACAAAATACGCATAAAACTCTACGGAAATTTTTAAATTTTACTGAGATATATTAAAGACGACCAAAATAAAGGAAAGTTGCACTATATTTCTGGATTAGAATACTCAACTTTATAAAAATCATCTCCCAAGTTATGTAAAGATTTGATGCAATACCAGTTAAAATTGTGACACATTTTAGTGTGTTTGCAATGTGGATATCTAATTCTAAACGCTTAAGAAACTGCAAAGCAACCAAGTCAAATTATTAACTCCTGAGAAAATCACACATGTTCATTAAAATGCACATACAGTTATGTTTATAGCAGCATGTTTGTATTCACCCCGATTTGGAAACAACTCCAAAAATCATAATATGGATAAACTGTGACTTATTTGTACTGAAAATATTACACAGACATAATAGTGACTGAAATATAAGTATTAACACATTAATCTCACAAAAAATGTTTGCTGAAGGAAAGGCTTAACACAAAATTATGGCATTAAATTCTACTTTAGGGATGTATGAAAAAATAGTACGACTGTCAAGATAAGCAGGGAAATATAATTATGACAAGTCAGGATCCAGTTACCTCTAAGGCTGAGGGTTGGGACTGTGATTAGGGAAGGATGTATGGAGTGTTCTGATACACAAATAATGTTCTATTTTTTTGACCAGAGTGGAGGTTACATAGATTTTCCCTTTTAAATTAAATGTTCATTTGAACATGTTTTCTACGTATGTCTGTATGCAGATTATATTACAAAGTAACCCCAGTCGTTTTAATAATAACTAAACACGTGACAAGATATACATAAATGGAAGAGCATGATAGCCATAAAAATCTCTTCTCCCCAAATGAATCAATAAAGGCAATGCAATTCTAATTAATGTTCCAAAAGCAAATTTCTGATTCTGCAGACTGATTCCAAAGTTCATATGGAAGAACACTTCAAGAATAGCAGAGGCTATTCTTAAAAGAAGAAATTAGAGACTATTCGTATCCAGTACTAAATTGTGCAATACTTACATACAGTTATAAGGATCAAGACACAATAGCACTCGCACATAGACAAAAGAAAAGACCAATAGAAACAGAAAAGATAATCTAGAAATATGCCTAATTATGGACTCTTGAAAGAAAAGTAGTATGGCATAGAAGCTAAACATAAGGAGATCTCAACACAACTGCTTTTTTTAAAAATTATTTCTCCAGCTTTGAGATATAATTGACACATAGCAATGTGTAAGTTTTACATGTACAGTGTGATAATTTCATATTCTTATATATTGTAAAATACACAAATCAGTGGAACTGATTAAGAGACCAGAAATAGACTCATACAAATATGCTCAACTCATATTTGACAAAGGAGCCAAGAATACTCAATGGAGAAAATACACTCTCTTCAATAAATAGTGGTGGGAAAATTGGATATCCATATGCAAAAGAATGACACAGGACCCCTATCTTACACTACTCACAAAAACTAACTCGAAATGGATTAAAGACTTGCACGTTAAGACCCAAAATCATAAAACTCCTAGAAGCAAACAGGGGACAACCTCCATGACATTGGTCTCAGCAATTATTTTTTCGGATATGACACCAAAACACAGGCAAAAAAAAAAAAAGAAAAATACAAAATAAATGAGTCTACATCAAAGTAAAAAGCTTCTTCAGAGAGGAAAAAAATCAACAAATGAAAAGACAACCTACGGAATGGGAGAAAATATTTACAAATGATACCTGATAAGGAGCTAATACATAAGCAACTCATACAACTCAAGAGAAAAAAATCATTAGAAATGTGCAAAAGATCTATATAGACAATTTTCTAAAGAGATACAAATGGACAACAGGTACATGAAAAGGTACTAATCATTAGGGAATTACAATTCCAAACTACAATGAGGTATCACACCTGTTAGAATGGCTAATGGCAAAAAGACAGGAGATAAGTGCTGGAAAGGATGTGGAGAAACTGCTTTGTTTTCAATCTCAGGTCTGCAATTTATTATGTAATTTTGTGCTACTTATCTTCTGTGCTTTAATTTATTCAACTACATAATAGAGATAATGGTACTATCTGTCTCGTGGATTATTGGTACTACATATATAAAACATTTAAAACAGTGCCTGGTGCCTATTAAAGGCTTAGGAAGTGTTACCAATATCTTACTATGACTACTGCTTTTATTATTTTTTATTATAAACCAGTAGAGTCAGAATGGATTATTCAAATAATTTTGTTGCAACTATTAGCTTTCCCTAAACTAGTTATCTAATCCAGATGAGTCAAAGACGTAAACATTAAAAACAAACATTAAAATAACAGAAGAAAATATAGGGGGTTTTGATAGGAACAGAATTCTTACATAAAATGCAAAAAGTATAAAGAAAATATTAATGAAATTTAAGTCCAACATAACCATATTTATGTATGAAAATCAACATCGTAACAAAGTTAAAAGAAAAGCAATAGCCATGGAGTTGATAATCATAACCTGAGAAATACAATGATGCAAAATTTCTACAAATCACACAGAAAAAGACAATCAGCTCAATAGATAAATGAGTAAAGGATGTGGGTGTGTAATTCATAACTCACAGATATGGAAATGACAAACACCAGTGATACAGTATTTCACATGTACTATACTTTGTTTCCAGTGCGATGGCTCTTTGATCCTTGATGGGTCATAAAGGCATGTTGTCAAGGATGTAGGGAAATGACACAACTCATACCATGCTGGTGGTTTTTATACTTTAAAAAGGAATTTGGTGATATCTGTTAAATTAGAAAATATTCATACTGTATGATCCATCAATTTCTCACACGAGAATACAAGGAGGCATGTAGGAAGATGTTTATTGCCCTAATGCTTATATTAACAAGATCACTTAGAACACAAATGACCTTCAGTAAGATATTGAATAATGTGATATCCATTTAAGTTAAATACTATGTAGCACTTAAAATGTTAAAATATCTCTTTCATGTATATATACAAAGACATACATAAATATACTCAAATATGTAAATACAAATGAATATGTATATATGTATATGTGTGTGCTTATGAACACAAATATACCTCACAAATATTTAGTAGGACAAGCAAGTTGTAGAAAATTATGATATATTTAACACATAAATACTGTGACCTATTTAAAATAAAAAATACTATTTATTATCTATAAATGCATACTGTGAAATACAATGATAAAAACAGATTATACAGACACATCATGGGACTCTGGGAAATAGGAAAGAAGGCAAATGAGGGAGTATTCAACTTTATAACATTACTTTTCTCTTTTAAATCATTTAAAAATATTTTTTAAAAATTAAAATATAATTTTTGGGAAATAGAACCGAGGGTTCAGAAAAGGAGTTTATGGTCCATGTTAGCAAACTTGCACCATTTGATTTGTAGCTATGTCACTTCGGTTAAATAAAAAAATTTAAGACAGGAGGAAGAATGAAATTTAAGGAACAGCACTGCTTTGGAGTAATGGAGTAACAGGGACCAACTTGACTCTCTCACCTTAAACTGAAAAACAAGACAAAAATGAGTATATACTATATAATTCGATCTGCATGAATTTCTAGAACATGGTAATATACAGTGATGGTTAGATAGATCTGTGGTTGTCTAGGCGTGGCAGTTGGAGGGATGCTGGAATACAAACAACCTTCTAGAAAACCCAACGGAATGTCAATATTGGTTATCCTGATTATGGTGATGATTTCATGGGTGTGTGTGTATACATCAAAACTGTGTATATACATATCAAAATTGTATCTATGTCAAAAGTGCATACTAGATATTATTGCAGCTATATTAAAGATATCTCAGTAAAGTTATTTTTATAAAGCAATAGGTAAGATAGGGGGAAAGAATAACCCACACAGGATAACGCAATCCCAGGATTCAAGAAAGGAAGAGGGTATAAAGATTAAGTTCAAATCACCCAACAACTATGAACTATAATATACCAAGCACTATGTTTTGTGTTCTCAATCATTATGTGTTCTTATGAAATCTTGCTTGTTTCCTGCAAATTACTTACATCACTTCATAATTATACATTTACTCATCAATATGATTAATATTTGCCATTACCACTAATATGTAGTATCTATGAGGGTATTTTTATCCTCCTTTTCACTATCATTTCCCAGTGCTAATCCACTGGCTGGCGATTTTCATGTATTCAATAAATACTCACTGAAAGAATACTAGGCTTAGGTTTTCAAAGATATAAATATAGGACAGTCCCTGACCTCAACCAGCTCATAGTCTTATAGTTGTCAAGTTGTATTAAATCCGCAATTAGTAAGAAGAATGAAATCTAAAAATGGCACTTCAATTCATTAATAAGTTAGGCTTTCATGGTATTAAAAAAGAACTGTGATATGACAGAAAATCAGCTGTCCCTCCAAAGCTCTGTTGTGTGGATGATACTAGACCGAAATTAAGTCCCGTCTTAACTTGTGCAAAGCCAAAAAGCTTTCCCATGGTGATTGTAACACCTTGATAGTCTGACACAGCTGCTGCATTATGTGGACCAGACAACCACAGGTTTGTAAAGTCAGGAGGGCACTTATTTTTATCCCTATATAGGTGTAAGTCAGAGATTGCAGGTTCAGTTCCAAACCACTGCAATAAAGTGAGTTGCACCAATCTGTTGGTTTCCCAGTGCACATAAAAGTTATGTTTACACTGTACTGTAGTCTGTAAAGTATGCAATACCATTATGTCTAAATAAACAATGTACATACCTTAATTTAAAATACTTTATTGCTAAAAATTGCTAACCATCATGTGAAAAAGGGGGGTTGCCACAAACTTTCGATTTGTGTAAAACAAAACAAAACAAAAAGACAGCATCTGCGAAGTGCAATGAAGCGAGGTATGCCTGTAGTTGTGTTCTGAAGCCTGCTCTTTTAAGGTACTGGTATGTTCCCATAATTATTAAAATGGTACTCTCAAAATAAGAAACAAGAAGGAAAAGGTTGTCCTGAGTGGCATTAGTCCTATTATCCCTCAGAGCACAGTACAGGTGACGAGCTCTGAGTTGTCAACTTCTCCACCAGCATAGGAACACAGTGTACATGAAGTTTATTTCATGATGCAATCTTCACCAAAATCCTCCCTGGAATTACATCCTACTCTGGAAGTCTACATCCTTTGTGGCACTTCAGCTCACTTCCTGTTTTTTTTTTTTTAACTGCACTATTTTGCCACCTTTCTGGATGTATCTGTCAGGACAGATGAGCACGCTGCAGTAACAATTAGTGCCACCTCAAAGTTTAATGGCATAAAACAATGAAGATTTATTTCTCACACAATGTATCTACCAAGAGTTCTATATGGAGGTCTCATCCCCTGTATTTCAGTAATCTCCTTCTCATTCAGGGACCAGATGGATGGCACCACCACACTGCTCATTATGCCAGAGTGAGAGATTGAGGCCAAAGTTGTACTGTTTTAAAATATCTACACTGAAGCAGCACACACTGCTTCTACTCACACTCCACCGGCCAAGTCAACTACTATGGCCATTCCCGAGTTCAACAGGATTAACATGTGTAAACGTTCCAGAGAGAGGCCCTGGATATTGGTGAACAGAAACACAGTTCACCACACTCAAGTTTTGCCATATTTAATGAGACTTTGTTTACTCACTGAGCAGTTATCATAGCAGTACAGAGCATGAAGAGGTTATGCAGAGTAAAAGCTAAGACTGGAGTGTATCTGCTCAGGGTTAAATCCTGCCTCTGTCACTTACTGGCTGATTTTGGCTAATTACCTTTTCTTTACAAAATGGGGATTGTAACAATAACACCTACCTCGTAGGATCATTGTGAGTTTTAATGCAAGAAGTGTGTGCTACATTCTTAGAAAAATACCTGAGATTTAGTAAATACTCAATAAATTCTTGCTGGCATCATGACTATTACCACTACCACCACAAGATCGTACTAGATACTGGCACACATCTCAATTTATTCCAGTATTTGTGAGAGAGGTTTTCATATGCTCACTTGACAGATGACATAACGGAAGTTAAAGCAGTGAAGTACCCAGGTACACAGCTTGCGTTTGGCAAAGCTGCAATTCGAATACAGATCTGCCTGACTCCAAACCCCCTGCTCATCTCTACAGCTTTAGTATATTTATTGATGTCCTCTTGCTCAGTATTTTCACTTGGAACATAAATTTAATATTTATAATTTCTCCAACTATCACAGAGGCAGAATCATGCTGTGCAGAACATTCTTTATAGCCAAAATTTGCAAGCCCTGCATTTTCACAGCTGCCACATCAGGTCTTTAGTCATCAACACGCTGGACCGATTTTGTTGCGTCCCAACCCGAGGAAAGCCCTGACGCTGCAGGAACGGGAACTGGAAGGAAGTCCCTTTCCCTCCTTTTAACCCTGCATCCAGTGTGCTAAGGGCTTAAAAGGCTGTTTAATTTCTTCTTCTAATGTGATTTCATAGACCACCCCCAACAACCATTGTGACTAAAAGGTCTGATTGGAGAAATTAGGATCAAGAAAAATAGATGTCTGCAAAATCTATCAATAGCATTTATTCTGGTGTGCAAAGCCAGAGATCTGTCTTGTGTATTACATCTAATGTTAATATTTCAGGATCAGCTTTAACTCAGTGTGGTTTTGGTTGCTACCATGGAATAGCTATTAACCCTCAGTTAGTTACTCATTTCATCGCTCAACAGGTAATAAAGCACGTACTCGGAATTTATAGTGTTGAGTGAGATAGACACCCCACTCTCAAAGAGTTTCTAGTCTAGGGCAGCACGTATGATTGAAGTGTTACTAGCACCACAGTTACCTGAAGCGTTTGTTAAAATGTCAGATTCTAGGCCTCCACCAGCCTTACCCAACCAGAATCTCTAGGAATAGGCCTCAAGGACATCTACGTGTTGTTAAGATCTCTCAAGGGATTTTTAATGTAGAATAAAGTACAAAACCTATGGGTTAATGTCAAGTTCATCAGTATTGGTTCAAGTAGTAACCTCATGATGGAAAAATAACATGGTAACCTTCTGGTACATCACCAGACTTCCCTTTACACATGAGAAACTAGAAATCCAGAAAGTGGCTTGTCCACACTCATTTCTCCATTGGGCATATATCCACAACTGGATACTGGGTCTCATTACCTGAGGCTGACTGGATAATTTATTGTCCAAACTGGGACAATTCTGAGAGAGAAAAAGGTGAACTATTATTAATAATACACTGGGACAACAGATATAAATTGGAACTTTCCTGGGCAAACAAAGTCCTCTAACTACCTTCCCGAATCCCCACTTATTGTTTCTTAATTCTAAATTCACATATAGGGTAACCATGACCAAACGTTTTCCTTCTTTTAGAATCAATTTCTTATTGTCACACAGAGCCACTTATAAATGCTCCCATTGGCACCTGCTATCCACTTGAACTTAGTGGATATATGTTTCCCATCTTCTAACAAAGAAAAGATGTGACCTTTACCTTCCCATGTCACATTAGGAGTTTATATAGAGCAGAGTACAGGTTTTAAGAGCTCAGGCTCTGGAATCTTATTAGAGTTCTGAGTTTGGATCACAGCCGTATCAGACACTAGATGTGGGACCTTGAGAAACCTACTTAATCGTTCTGTGACTCAGTTTCCCCACTGCAAAATTATCGAGAGGATTAAGTAAGTTAATGCAACTAAAGTGATCAGAAGAAGGTATCACACATGGTAACCACTCAGGTGTTCCTGATTATCATCACTATTAAAACTCGCCAATCTGATCTTTTAAAACTTTTTTTGGACGGAGATATTATGTAGGAAGACTAATTAGAACATCAGATAGTTTAGAACAGAGGTCTTCATATGTATTCTCTCAGGGGTTTCAAATCAGGCCAACCCAACTTTGAATTCTGACCTAACAACTACCTGAAGTGTCCTTGCGCAAGTAACTTTGCAGCCCTAAAACCTCAGTTTTCTCAACTATAAAAAGGGAATAATGCTACCAAGTGTCTTATAGTCATGTTGTTATGTTTAAAAATCACAAGTGATTTCCACAGAACCCTGAATCGTAGGTACCCAATAAATTGCATATCCCACTATTCTGTTAATATTTGTTCTTATACATCAATACTTGTTATTTGGCTTTACAATAAAGAGGAATTATAAAGGACACATAAAGTTTAGAATATATGATAAATATCCTTATTCAAAACCTAACTCAGACGGGTAGCTTTCACACTGTTGCATTTTCATAAACTCCTGGCTTGTCCATTCCAGTTTTTTTAGTAAGTGAAATTGGACAAATACAAAGTTGAATCTTTAGAACACATTAGTCAAAATAAAATAAATGGCCACATGTTCACCTTCATATATGCAGTAACATCTTCTTTCTGTTTGTTTTGGTTCTGGTAAGGTTGATATATCATTTAAGATTCATTTTGGAAATACCAACGAAAAACTGTGTTCCTCTGAAAATCACTTTTATAACACTGGTTATTGAATAATCCACTTACAACCAACTTTCCACCTTATAAATATTTTAACACTAATGAGGTAATGAGAATTTAACTAGAAATTGTAAGTTTATGAAATGTGCATTTTTTAAAATTTGACTACAACCCAAGGTCAATGAATGAAATCATTAACAAGCCCTGATTATTAACAAGGTTACTTAGCAGTGACCTCTAACAGTATTCATTTTAAATTTGCCTTTGGGGATTCTAATTGTTCTTCTGCGGCTGTAGTATCTCATTATTTGAATATCATACGTGTCATTGTAAACATTAAAATCTCATTCAGAGGAAGATTTCAAGAATGACATTAGAATGAGACCTGACCTTCAAACGTTCTATGATATATTTGATGCATTAGAATGATACACTGCTCCCAAAGAGGGTATGCCCGTGCGTGGGCACAGATGAATGTATGTGTGTATCTAATTCCATACTATATATAAAAGACATTTTAACTTTGAACACTGAGAAAACAAAGTTATCTTTTGTAACTGTATTAGTAATTATCAGTTCGGCACGTGAAAATCTCATTTATTATCCATTCTCTGTAGTAGATGGGCTCAGAGTTGTTTTTCCAAGGATGGGGATGAGTTTGCACAACAAATCCAGGGGTTTTGGCATGAACACTTTTACAGAAGACAGTTTTGCAAAACACCTGGCTCAGTTTAGATGTTCTGCCCCTGGCTCCAGACTGAAGTTTCACCCGGGGGCAAGGTTAAATGCTCCATATGGAAATTTAACTAACCACCATGTTTAAAACCTAAGATTTGCTCTTCATTGGCCCTAACTCTTACATACATGAGGATTCAGACATGTCATTATGCTTTAGGATTCATGTATGATTACCTCTGTCCTGTATTTTTATTCCCAATTTTAGGTATTGTTAAACTATAGTTACTAATGATCAGCTTCCCCAAACTGATACTATCTCAATGACTACTTGCATATTTTAAGAAATCTCTCACAATAATAAGTTTAGAAATCAGATAAAAATGCTTAAACAGTTGTTCTTGTTTTCTGTGCCATTTTACCTGATCAAACATATGCGGTAGCAAGTGCAAGCAGAGTTGCAAGTCCTTGTCATGACTGTTCTGCTTCAGACTAGAGACGTTCATGAATATTTCATAAGAGTACATGAGCTTAGGAATTTCTAATTGCCAACATAATTTCTTGAATGGTAGAATACAGAAGTGATACATTAGAAGTAGAGGGCATTTCTAGAGGTTGCTATAGCACGTATCTGCCATTTCTATTCCACAACCTTGAGCTATTAAGTGGAATAAAGAAGCTTGCCATTCACCCAAAGAATCCCTGAATACCCACCATGTACCAGGCACAAGTGCTGAAGATAGAAGAAACGGATACAGTCACAAGCTTTGAGGTTTTATCAGAGTTTAGATTTCATTAGTTTGAAATATTTTATATCTCTTGCTATAAAACATTTCTAAGTCATATGATAATATGCCGATTGTACTTCCTCTCCACTAGGAATGGAATTCCCCTTACATAAGGTTAAGACAATTATCTACAAGGAAATATCGTTATAAACACACAGCATTTCGTTCAAGTTCTAGAAATCTTGCATAGATTTAAAATTGTGTTTCCTCATCTGGCCCCTGCTTTCTGCCAGTTCGTGTCTTGATCTCATTCCAGTAGCTATCTGGTTCCTCTCCCTCCCTCACCAGTGCTGGTACGAGCATGGCTTCAGGCCAAACGTCTTTGGCGTGCTTTACTTATTCTTGAGAATCCCAACTTGGCCAGATGTTTCCTCAGCTTGTCTTTTAGACTCTGGGCTGGAGTTCAATCCAGATTTCATTGGGAAAAAGAATGTCACCCAGAGAATATGCTAGAATCCCAATAGGAAAATTATGAACAGGACACAACTAGAAAGCAAAAAAGAACAAGAAAAAAAAAAAACCCAATGTTGATAAATTCCCTCCCTTTGTTGCAAAATTTATTTTACTTTTTAATCCTAGCTTGTGCACAAAGAGAAAGTATGCATTTGGATTAGCGTTTTGTTAGTAAAATTTCCATAGAGTTATCATGACATTAATGTGCTTATTGCAGTGACATTATTGGGTAGATCTTTAGATGTGATAAACAACTATAGTCATGGTAAATAAATATCAAGAGGTAATAAAAGTTGTAGTAAAGATCAAATCCGAAGTATGTCTACAATTATTGAAGTATCAGATATAATTATTTACTTCTGAAAACAAAGGAGTACAATGACAACATAGACTTTTCTAAAAATCCTTAACCCAGAAAACAATTTCTGTCTTTAAAGAAAATCATTCATTTCAGGTTTAAGATAAGAATACGAATGAATAAGTGCAATGAGATACTGCCCTTAGAATCAGGAGTCTAAACTGCTCACAGTGAATACATAAGAAGTCTTAAATAATAAAACACCCCACAGAGTGTTTGTTCCCATACCTCAAGACAGAGCTAGGCTCACTAAGAGCAGAAGAGGTTTGTAATAATTCTGTAGGCTTTCATTTAAAATGAAGAATGTTTTAACATACCAGTTTGGCAAATATTAAAGAAACTGACAAACATAAGATATGCTGGTGGGGATTACATTGGTAAAACCTTTCTTTGAGGCCAATCTCCAACATTCATATTACTCAAAATTTGCATACACTTTGACCCTACAACTCCACTTCAGAGATTCTATCCAAAGAAGTGTAACACAAAAAGATGATAAAGGGGTTAATGAATACTACCACAAAAATTCATCAAAAAGGAGGAAAAAACCAGGATCTACAAAACAATTAGCCAAGTGGCAATTTTAAGTCTTACTTATCAATAATTACTTTAAATGTAAATGGATTAAATTCTCTAATTAAAAGATACACAGTAAAAACAATATGATATTGGCATAACAGATACACAGACCAATGAAAAAGAAGAGAGCCCAGAAATAAATCTGCACATGTACAGGCAACTAATATTTGACACGGGAGCCAATAATATTCAATGGAGAAAAGGTAGTCTCTTCACTACATAGTGCTGGGAAAACTGGATATCGACATGCAAAAGAATGAAACTGGACCTCTGTTTTATACTGCTCACTAAAAGTAACTAAAATGAATCAAAGATTTAAATGTAAGAACTGAAACTGTAAAACACTGAGGTGAAAACAGGAAAATGCTCCATGACAAAGGTCTCCAAAATGATTTTTTGATATGGCACCAAAGCACCAGCAAATAAAGCAAAAATAAATGAGACTACAAACTGAAAAGCTTCTGCAGAGGGAAAAAAAAAAATGAAAAGAACCTACAGAATGGGAGGAAATATTTACAAATCTTATCTGATAAGCAGTTAATAGATGAGGAACTCATACAACTCAACAACAACAAAAAAATAATCAGATTAAACAAATAGGCAAAGGACCTGTATAGATATTTTTCTAAAGACACACAAATGGACAGCAGGTATATAAAAAGGTACTCAACATCAGTAATCACTAGGGAATTACAATTCAAAAAACCACAATGAGATATCACCTCACACCTGTCAGAATGGCTGTTGACAAAAAGAGATAAGTGCTGGCAAGGACATGAAATAAAGGGAACATTTGTGCACTGCTGGTGGGAGTGTAAGTTGGTACAGCCACTATAGAAAACCACATGGAAGCTCTTCAAAAAATTAAAAATAAAATTACGGTATGATACAGCAATTCTACTTCTTGGTATATATCTGAAGGAAATGAAATCATCTCAAAGAGACATCTGCACCCTGATGTTCACTGCAGCATTATTTACAATAACCAGGATCGGAACCTAAGTTGTTTCCAATGGATAGATGGATGGATGGATGAACAAATGTATATACAGACACATATACATGTATAAATGCATATATATACATATATACACATAGAGTTGACCCTTGGGCAACAGGGGGTTTAATCTGTGTATAATTTACAGTCTGTCCTCCGTATCCATGTATTCAACCAACCACAAACTGTGTAGTACTGTAGCATTTACTATTGAAAAATATCCGTGTGTCAATGGATCTGAGCAGTTCAAACCCACACTGTTCAAAGGTCAACTGTCCAAAGGAATATTATTCACCCATAAAAAGAAAGAAATCCTGCCATTAGCCACATGGATGAAACTTGGGGGCATTATGGTAAGTGACATAAGTCAGACATTACAAGAAAAATAATGTATGATCTCACTTTAAAGCGGAATCTAGAACAGACGAGGCCATAGAAACAGAGTAGATTGGTGGTTGTCAGCAACAGAAATGGGTGAAAGTAGCTAAAGGGTACAGACTTCCAGTTATAAAATGAGTAACTTCTGTGAATCTATTGCACAACATGGCAAGTACAGTTAACAATGCTGTGCTGTATACTTGAAAGTCACTAAGGGAAGTAGGTAAAAGTTCTCACTGCAAAAAAAGAGAAGGTAACCATGTAAGGTAATGAATGTGTTAACTAACCTTATTGTGGTCATCATTTCACAATATATACATTTATCAAATTATGTTGTACACCTTAAATGTACACCTTAAAAACTTACACAATGTTACATGTGAATTATCTCAATAAAGCTGAAAAAAATTATACTTCAAAGCAGGTGTTTATTTTCCTCCTGAGGAAATAATCCTAAAACTTCTTTAGGAATGAGTTTCCTGTCTGCACCCTAGGAAAGACTATGAGCTATATGGGGGAAGACAAAATGGTACCAACACATTGCAAGCTCCTGCCTGGTCCTAGGCTCTCCAGGAGTTCTTGACCTAGACAAAGGATTTATTGTTTGGCTGCCAGTGGTGTCAGAAGAACTTTATGCCCAGTGAAAATTAACCCTAACCCATTTCATTCTTGCTCTAAACTCAATGTTGAGTTAGTTGATAGCCAGAGGTTGAAAAACATGCAGATCATTCTAGTACAACCCATTTTACTTCATAGTGAAAATCAAGCCCAGAGAAGTTTCTTATGCAAGAAGAGTAAATTAGTAATTGACCTTTAGAATATATATCTGCTTCAGTTCTAATGGAGAACATTTCCCCCACCCCTCACCATGTAATGTTTTCTGTATTTCTCACTAATTTTAATCATACACCAACATGTACTCACCATAAGGGCACACATCTGGTTTTAATAGTTTTACATAACATTATAGCATGGTGTCAATCACAAAGCACATGTTTGCCAAAATGTTATCTAAATAAAGGAGTTACCCCCAGAGAGGGGGTAACTAAAAGAAATGACAAAGAGAAAGTTTGAGCCTTGGTTCCCCATTGGAGATCAGGTCAGAAAGGAAGAGCTAGTGAAGTGGCCAAAGACTGTAACATGCTCTTCAAGGAATCCAAGTTAGGAACTGGAATAACTCCTAGTTTATACAGCCTTGGAGAGCAGAGACCCTACTATCTTTTTCACAGCATAATCACTTTTCACTCATAATTCCAAGCCTCCCAGGGCTAGATCACAGCCAATTATGTTCTGATGGCAAATTTCTTTCCACAGGCAAATATTTGACCTGTTTAATGACTACCCTAACAAAACTGTAAGTTGCAAAGATTTTTCCGATGTAAGCAACTCAGGAACTTTCCACCACGCTGCCAACGCCATGAGTGAGCAGATGTGTAATAAGCATTTCTTGATGCAGATGAGAAAACCTCTTGGAATATTGTGTGCTCAAGTAGACATTACATGAATGGGCCTTAGGTGTACAATGATCAAGATACCTGTGGCCAGAAAAATAACTGACATGGCAGATTCTTCACCCAAAACTCTAAAGGGTCACACCAGACAGATTCCTTCCAGGAGAAATTTGGCTTTGGCCTCCATGACTGTGTAGCACACTCTGGATTAAGTAATGAAACTGGGATTGCCAATGCTGATACTAAACCAATGAGGACTCATTTGTGAACGCAGTATTTCAAGATAGAGTAATTAGGCTCTAATTAAAGAAGACGTTTAAGGTTACTGTTTTTAGGTTCTAGTCATCTGCCTCCATGTGGGAAATAGATGATTTGTTTCCAAAATAAACCCAAGTTGAGAAACATACATTGTTGGTCTTCCTCAAAATTACAGGAGGGAATGTAGAATATCTTTATCTCTTCTACTCCTCATCCTCTAGTGCTGGTAGCAAACTTTTAGAGTAAGCAGATCTCCTGATGCTAATAAACTTAAGTTAGAGGCAAAGCCCATAAACTACTGTGTTTATGAATCTAATGTAAACTACGTGAAACTCAAGTACAGCTTCCTCAATGAGCTATCCAATGTAAGAAATATACATTTTTTTGCACTATTTTCATTTTAAATCTTTTGGAGTCAACCATTTCATTAATCCAAAAAACAGACCAACTTAATAGACATGGCATCAATTATTTAGATGGAGGCTTATATTGTTACATAAACTAATTACATTTCCAGTGACATGCAATCTGATAGAACGGTGAAACACCGCTTGCAGCAAACATATTCCACAGGGATTCGGCTCAATTGTCTATCATTTGACATTTTGGAAATGAATTCCTTGTTAAGTTGAAAGTGATAAATTTGGTTTATAATAATTATACGTAGACCATATAATTAAAATGTAGTAACTTTTCAACTCTTAAAAATGGGTTCTATTTGAGATTTCACATTGTAGCAACTTGGAGATTGCATAAAATATAAATTTATTTTTAATAATTTTCTAAAAATTCTAATTAATGGGAGACATGGTTCTGAAGCTAAAAAACATCAATAATGCAATGGAAATCTCCAATGACTGAATAGGACATACAGAACAGAGAGATAAAAGACTTTTTAATAATATGGAAATACCTCATTCTGACCCCAATTACCTATATGTTACACAGAGGGGGAGTACTGTATAAAAAGTATCATTTTTTAAAAGCAGCTAATCCAAAAATAATTCACACTTAGATTCTGGGAATTTGCAACTTTTCAAGTAAAAGAGTGAACTATAACTTAAAGAAAACCTTTAGTGGAAAATGTCAATTTACTTCAATTTAACAGTTATTGAATGCCTACCAGGAGCTAAGATGCCTCCAGAGGTATAAAGAACAGTAAGATCATGATTTTTGCCCCTGAAAATGGCAATTGGGAAGGGAAGTCAGATGGGTAAACAAGTCTTTTTAGAAAACGTGATCACTGCTATACTCCTCTGAGGCGCACAGTACAAGGAGGGCACAGAGGAATGAATTAATTCAGCGTGGTTTGAAGGAGCCAAGGAAAGCTACGGAGAGCGAAGACGTGAGGTCAGACTTTAGAAAGGAGCTCACCAGGTGGGGAAGCTCGGAGAAGACACTCTAGACGTTGGACATTGTGATTGAAGACATAGGAGGACTTGGGGTGCTTGCAGAATTGTGTGGCAGGACCTTAGGATATTTATTCTCAAACGAGAGTATGAGAATCAGTCCGATCAGAATCCTCTGTGGAGTTAAATGAAAATAGAAGACGCAAAGTCCCATTCTAAAGTTTCTGTTTCCGGGAGACTGCGGCAATATGGCTCAAGCAACTCTATAAAAATATTCTTAGCCGATTTTAACGCCCAGTATTTTTGATTCAGTAGATCTACGTTGGTCTCTAGACCATACTGCAGACACTGGCTTAAGAGTATTGGGGATGGAGACATGGAGTGACTTGAATTGAGGCTGAAAACTTAGATCAAGGGGAACATGTGGGAGATTCCTTATTTCACGGGATTTTGGTCTTCATTTTGTAGACAGTGGGAAGTTGCCAAAGAGGCAGTGGCTTCAAGAGCCAGCCAGTTATTCCACTCACAGATCTGCAGACTGGCTCAGCTGGACGTCTCCCCTCATCCTGGCCAGGCTCCCTCTTGCCTCGGTGCACAGATGTGGGTCAGGTAAGCAGCTGTGCTGACCTGTGCTGGCTTTCCAGTCTCTGGGGCTTCAACTGGAACAAAGGGACCGACTCAGCCCTGCCCCATGGGGTCTCTCCTCTTCTGGGAGGCTAGCCCAGGCTCATTCATGTCACAGGGACTGGACTCCCAAACCAAGAGTGGAAGTGTTGAAGGACTCTTGAAACCTAGGTTTGTAACGGACGCAGCATTCAATCTGCCACATTCTACTGGTCAAAATAAGCCACAAATCCACCCTGGACTTAAGGGCTGGAGAGGTAGGTGACCTTTCACTGAGAGTGAAGGGGGGCAGAATTTGTCATTACAAAACAACCTTCTTCAGCATAAGGATTGTATTGAACAGATTATTTTTGAGAAAGAGCTGACAACAGAAAAGCTCTGAACAGTGGAAGTTACCCTTTTGTAAGAGACATTGACATGTACAAGGGAAATCTCCATTTGTAAGGAAGGGCAGCTCCCTTTCTGTCCCAGGAAGAGAAGGAGAACTAAAGCTCTAGAAACTCTTATCAATGGAGGAGGCAAAAAGTTAGACTCAGATCTGCGTTACAGCCATACCATCATCTACTGTGCTTTTCCTGGTCACCTCCCATAACTGGCTCCCTCACTCGACATCTTTTGTATTTAGCTGGAGATGGCGTTTAAGATGCTGCCATGGGAGCTACTCAGTTTCACTCAGTTTCAAAGAATTACTTAGTTATCCGGGGTCTCTCCCACATATACCGGAGGGAGACACATTTTTAACTTGTTCTTCTCCTGTTGGTCTCTGATTACAGGGGCATCTCAGTCAAGAACTCCAAGGGTAAAAGGAAAATTATTTTTCCTCCCCGATAGTTGGAACTACAAAATCTTATTGTCAAGGGGCCTGGGGGGGGGGGGGGAGTCGCAGACCAGAGCCATCTTTGCCCATCAATTCACCACCCAAGTCACCACTGTTCCTTGGTCCTTCTGTTTTCTCTTTGTTCTCAGAGGTCAAGCACCCAGCAGGGGCTCTCCTACAAGTTAGGAATTCAGTATAGGGCGACCACATTTTTCTCTCCTTTATAAACAGGATAGAGATGTTAGCACAACAATGTCTCAGAAAGATTACACTGACAGTGCAGTTGAAAATTAATTAGAAGTAGTGGAGACTAGAGACAGAAAATTATTTAATATTTTAGCAATAACCCAGGAGAAAGGTGAGAACAATGCAGAGACTGAAGCAATAGCGATGGCAGAAGAGAGAATGGTGTGGAGAAGTATTTTGCAGGCATATCCAACTGGTCAGCAGAGTAGTGTGCTTGAGAATATGAACTCTACAGGCACGTCGAGGTTCACATGCTAACCATGACACCTTGATCAAATCAAGGATCTAACCACCAATTTCTTCATCTGCAAGATGAAAATAATAGTGCCTTATTATCTTGATTACTGATTTACAAGTGATCTATACCAAATCTTGATAATTACCATGATTGAATTAGATCATGGATATGGACATAGCATTTGGCACAACGTTTGAAGGCTAGAGTTGGGAAGTGACCAAGGAAGGGATCAAGGATGAGTTAGACCTTAGTTGTATACCTGGTTACAGGGCAGAGCGACTTCTGGATATTAGGGAAACAGGAAAAGCAGTGATTGCGAAGAGGAACACATCAGTAGTATGGACCTGGGAGATAACCAAGAGGAAGAGGAAATGTTACAGCTCCACAAGACACTACCGGCAACACACAGCCATCCTGATAGGTAATAGGTCTGGCTATAAAAGTACAGACTATACCCTACGGAAAGCACATAGAGCAGTATTTCTTTCTCTTAAACCTATGAGCCTTTTGAAGTGGAAGGAAAGGGATCTGGGAACAACCACTGAAGGAATGACACAGCAATTGAAGACAGGACAAAAGGGTTAGAACCAAGATGGCAGAAGATTTGACTTCCAGTAGACCTTGAGCCTCTTGTCACACCCACAGTCACCATGACAGTTCCTAGGCTGACCTTAAAAGATCAAAAAGTGGGTGGGGGGCATTTCCTGGAAATCCTCGCCCCTTCCCCCGTAGTAGTTGGAATAATCCTCCTACTTACTAGCATATGAAATTACTGAGCCCATAAAACCTAACAACTCTGCACCTCATGGTCGTGCTCTCTCTCTCTCGCCTTCGGAGACAGCCTGTGCTCTGTCTATGGAGTGTCTATCTACTTTTACTTTAAAGTAAACACCCCACACCTCTCCATCTCTCTCCCTGTCACCTCTGAGATGGCCCATATTTTGTCTATGGAGTGCGTATCTCTCTAAACTTGCCTTCACTTTACCACGCCTTGCTCTTGAGTTCTTTCCTGCAAGAGGCAAGAACCTATTCTCCCACAACGCTTTCTAGTAGACCTAGGCATCTACTGCTTCTCAGTTACTGCCCCCTGCACCTGCTGCTCCTTCTCACCAATATAGGCGTATACTCTGCCTTCCTAGGGTGCTTTATTTTCTATTATCTGCATCACAAAAGAAAATAAAAAATAAAAACTGGACAACAGGCTGACTAGGGAGGTGGGGGAGGTGGAGTGGGAAGGGCCCCTGTACTTTGCGTTGTGCTTGGATTTGAATGTCCTAGAGAAATTGCTTTTGAATGTATATCTGCATGAAGGAACCTCCACCAAAAAGTCTGATAGTTTATGACTAATGGGAAAATTTATACGAAATGTGTGGAGATACTTTAAATACCAAAAGGCACGTGAGTTCATATCCAAAGGGGAAAAGCTACTACAAATAAGACTGGCAAGATCCTTTAGATCTGAAATGAAAAAATATGTATAATTGCTTATTATAAATACGTTGTACAGGTTTTGTGGTCCCATGTCTTGAGGTTCAAAGTTTCACCGTTTCCTGTTTCTAAAGAATTTTTGCAGTAAAAACAAACAGAAGTTTACACCTGACGTAGACCTTTGCTCCAAACCTGGTTAGTCTCCAATAGCGCTCTTTGCTCAGTGCACTTCCCTGATCACTGGATGGTAAATGTTCTGTGTTCCCTTTTCCTTCCTTCACTTAGCTTGCAGAAAAGCGCCGGCCACACAGGGCTTTGAATTCCCAGAGTATTTCTGTCAACAAGATGACTTCATCAAGGTTTCTCATCATGTATCATTGTGACCTACATTTTCTTTTGATTTTAGCCAAGGCTGAATCCTCATGTTTTTTAAAGATGAATACTTTCTATTTCCCACTAGAACATTTTAAGATATGAATTTATAGGATTTCTTCCTATTTCCCCCCTCTCACTAACCTCCATTCAAAGAGATAATATACTCTGTGTCTCCTGTTCTTACGATAAATAGACATGCCTCTGCTGAGAGCAGGCACAGACTGCAGGGCAGGAAATAAACAGCAATTGTGCAGAAGCAGCTGGGACAGAGGGCTTTCCCCTAGACTAAAGAGACCGAGTCCCTCCAGGGATGGAGGATGGAGAAAAATCAATGGGTCAGTTACAGCAGAATTGTGCTTTCTACTCTTGTGGCACCTGAGGGATGTAGCAGGAGCTCCCTGCTCACAGGGCACAGGAAGCTGGACCCAAGGCCTGGGGTTCCAAACACATGGCAGCAAGACAGCGGGGAGCCATTTAACCTCAGGGAACTTCCATGGCCTTGAAAGAAGGCCTGTTAGCACTAACCATGTCAGGGCAGACATCAGAGCCCCTTCATCCTTTTCCTCCATCACCATGTACATCTCTGGGACTCTGGCAGGATTGAATCTGGGACCTCCCAAATGCCAGTGATAGAATATCCCACCAAGTTAGTGGGATGAGTGTTCAGAATCAAAAGAAAGTGAATCAACTTCTTTATCCAATCATCTGTCAGTGGACATTTAGGTTGCTTTCACATCTTGGCTATCGTATATGTATATTCCATTGTATAAATACACCACAACTTCTTTTTCCAGTCACCTGTCAATGGACATTTAGGTTGTTTCCATGTCTTAGCTATTGTAAATAGTGCTGCTATGAACACTAGGGTGCATGTATGTTTTCTAATTAGTTTCCTCCAGATGCATGCCCAGGAGTAGGATTGCTGGATCACATGGTAAGTCTATTTTCAGTGTTTTTTTTGTTTTTTTTTTTTTTTTTTTGAGGAATCTCCATACTGTTTTCCATAATGGCTGCACCAAAGTATATCCCCACCAGCTGTGTAGGAGGGCTCCCTTTTCGTCACACCCTCTACAGCATTTATTGTTTGTGGACTTTTTGAATGATGCTGGCCCAGACATTTTGATACCATCACGTCCCAAATCCTTAGCATTTAGAAGACCGAAGAACAGAACTTAGGGTAACAGCAAAATCCAAGGTCACAAGCAAAGGGCATGTAGTTTGAAAAACAGGAAGATGGGTTAAAGAGAGAAATTCAGTCAGAGATTCAGTGATCTGTGACTGTTTCTGCTTAAATTTCTCTGATGGCTGGAGACTTACTGAAGTCCTGCCAACTGCAAGGTGTCTGTGTGGGGAGGAAAGGAGGGGAGATTCACATACACACAGTTTTAATGGCTTTTGTGGGAACCAAAGGGGTCTGGCAGGTTCTCATGATTCTAAAATAGAGGACACAGGGTTAGTTGAGGCAAAGAGCTATCACATCAAGCAGTTAGGCCCTAAAAGCCTGAAGGTGTGATACGGCCACCCAGGTTTTAAGCCTTGTCCTGGTGGTCATCATAAACGCCAAACAACAGCAATAATCAATACTGTGTTGTGTGAGTACCTCCTAGTGCCTGGAGGAATATCTGGCCAAACTATTAATGCATGTAACCCTCACAATCAAACTATCATGTTGTACACTTTAAAACTTACACATTGTTTATGTCAATAATATCTTAATAAAGCTGAAAAAAAATTATACTTCAAAGCAGGTGTTTATTTTCCTCCTGAGGAAGTAATCCTAAAACTTCTTTAGGAATGAGTTTCCTCTGTCTGCACCCTAGGAAAGACTATGAGCTATATGGGGGAAGACAAAATGGTACCAACACATTGCAAGCTCCTGCCTGGTCCTAGGCTCTACCTAAGTTCTTGACCTAGAAAAGGATTTATTGTTTGGCTGCCAGTGGTGTCAGAAGAACTTTATGCCCAGTGAAAATTAACCCTAACCCATTTTACTCTTGCTCTAAAGTCAGTGTTAAGTTAGTTGATGGCCAGAGGTTGAAAAACATGCAGATCATTCTAGTACAACCCATTTTACTTCATAGTGAAAATCAGGCCCAGGGCTTGACAGAGCATGGCACCCAGAGAGTGGTGTGCACGTGGGCGGGGAGGCCCAGGGCTCCAGAGCCACAGCTGGCCCTCTGCCGGGCCTCTCTGCCAGAAAACCACGTGAGTCACCTATGTAGTATGTAGTATCTATGTTATTTGCAGAAATGACCACCATCAGCCTAACGTGGTCCAAGAACCCGGATGCGTGCCCTCTGCCCTGCTGCCCTCAGAAGGACATACAGCCAACTCCAGGCATCTGTTGCCCCAGAATCTGTCAAGGGCAGAATGTTGCCATTAGCAGGAGGAGGAAAACCAAATAGACTGAGTGAGAACAGTTGCCCCTCTCCCGCCACCACACATTTTAAAAATGGAATCCCACTATACATACTGTTTTGTCAACTTTTTTTCCCACTATGTACCATGAACACATGGCAATGTTGATATATATACTTTTGCCAAATCATTTTGGACAGCCGTGACAAATTCCACTGACCAGAGGTACCATTATTTCATCCCTATTTTGGGAAAACTTTTGCTTCATTATGTGTCTTTTTTTTTTCCCTTAACAACTACAACCTATTATAAAGAGCACTGTGCACACTAGATTCTTCACAATAAATACTCAAGCAAACTTTGGCGATCAGAGGGTGTGGGCAATTGCAAGATGTACTGCTAAACTGCTTTGCTGATGTAGAGGTCTGGCAAAGGAGTTACAAAGTGTCAACTTCTGGGATCTTCACCATCCCTAGATGTACCAGCTATGTACAGCTGCCTAATACATGACCACAAACGTAATGGCTTAAAACAACACACACGGATCTCTCTCTCGGTTTCTGTTTGTCAGGACTTTCAGCATAGTTAAGCTGTGTACTCTGCTTCAGAGTTGCACCAGGAGAAATCAAGATGTCAGCTGGGCTGCATTCTCACCTGGAGAAGAATCCACTTGCAAACTGCCTCCAGTTGGTGGCAGGAGTCATTCCTACACGGCTAGGAGACTGAGCTTCCTGGTTTTTTCTGCTAGAAGCCTCCCTTAACTCTTACAGGCCTCCCAATAATTCTCCTCCATGTGGCCCTCTGCATAAGCAGTTCACAGGTTGACATCTTACTTTGTCTAAGTCCACAGCAGCATAAGGCAGAGCCAGCTAGCAAGAGACTCTTACAAAACTTTATGTAATCACGGGAGTAACAGCCCACCATCGTCACCATATTCTGTTTGTTGGAAGCAAGTCACATGTCCCACTCAAACTCTAGAGGAGGGTTTCCCCCAATGATGGGGACACCAGAAGGTAGGAGTCATTGCAGGGCACCTTAAAGTCTGTTCACCATCCTGGATGTCACCATTTGTTTTACTTTGACCAATTTAACACATATTAATCACTGTTTTAATTTGCAACTTAATTTGTACTCATTTTGCCTTGAAAATGAAGATAATTTTTCATGGGAAAAAGTGGTCAGCAATATGAAACGCTGCTCTCCCACGCACACAAAAAATAAGTAACATAGAAAGCTCACAGCTCTAGCAGAAATTAACCACAAATTGCCTGGAGCTCTTTCTGTGCTGAATTTAAAATGACCTGGCATCCAAATAATATCAAGAGATGTAGTATTTCATAATGTTTATGAGAATGCTCTCTGGAGCCAGAATGCCTGAGTTTGAAGATTGGCTTTACCGTTTACAAGCTACAAAACTTTGGCCAGCTACTTAGCCTCTGAGTCTCAGTGTTTCCATCTGTAAAATTGGGATGATGTTAATAGGTGCTTAAATTTCCTGAGTACTTTCTATGATCCACACTCTCTAAGCACTTCAATGTGAATTAACTTATTTAATTCTCACAGTAACCTTATGAAATAGATACTGTGAAGTCTATCACCCTAGGGTATGGTGAGGATTAAATGAGTTAATTTAAGTAAAGGCCATGAAACAGTGCCTAATTTGCACTCAGTAAATGTTAGTTATCATTATTCTGCCATACATGGTGCTGTGCTGGTGTTCAGTGCTCTGGGTGACGCCATGAGTATAATAAAATGCTTAACCCACAAGATTCTTGAGACAATAAGACATTTACAGGAAAATTCCAAAATTAAGATCCCAGGTATTTCATCAGGCAGCAAAGATTAAGTGTCACGTGTTACGCCTGAGCCCAGCGACTCCGCGAACTTCCCAGATGAGACAAGCCACAAACTCCGATGTTTCACAGAACAGGGAGGATCTGGCTACCCTCCTTTCTAGAAGAAAGCAAGAGTGGGGAATTGCAAAAGAATGGAACAGCTGGCTCAAAGGCCAAGGAAAAGGAACGGCCGAGGACGGTCTCTGACAGAGAAGTAAACCTTAGAACCCCGATAGAGGAGCCCCGTGTCAGGACGGGGGCAAGGCAAGGCTGGCCAGGAGAGACGACACCAGAGTATGGGTGGCCTTGAGGTACCACCTTAACCTGTGACTGTCCCTTCCTCTAGACAGCTTTCTTATTATTTGTCATAATGAAAGCTTTATTTCAATGAGAACATCAAATTCAATGTTCAACTTCCCTTCTGCACGAGGAAGGAAACAACTGAAAGCCCCCAAGCCTTCCCTGACTCACTTACCACCCGTCTAACCGGCAAGACACACCTCATACAAAATGCCTCCCCACACATTTATCAACTCCAGGAATATCCACTATCATTTGTCACATGAAGACATAGTACTGAGCACTGTTAGGCAGCGATCAAATGTACAGGTTGTGACTTTCAGTGAGAAAACAGGCTCCCAGCTTGGCAGGGACTATGATTGACAGCATTACTGTTTACCGAGCACCTAGTGCATTCCTGGCAGTATGCTGATGTGTTCACACCGCTTGTGCACTTAATCCAAATTGGCACCATCTACCTAACTCCAGAAGCAAGCTGGACTCCTATGCTGCTTAGACCTGTTTGTGCTGAAGAAACATACGTATTCTCATTTGGCTGATTTATCAAAAATTATGAGCACAAAAATCCAACCACACAACTCAAAGTTCTTTGTACCCCACCAACAGACAATGGCACCCCACTCCCGAGACCCCAGTGATTTGAAATGAGACGCGTGTTGGACACGGTAGAGGTATGAATGGGACAGAACGGATGCCATCCCAAAAGCCAGAAGACGTGATGCTGCCACCCAGGTTTTAAGCCTTGTCCTGGTGGCTTGTCACACACGCCCAACAACAGCGATAATCAATACTGTTTCAAGTATTTCCTATGGCCCGACACTCATCTGGGCACATCTGTTAATTCATTTAATCCTCACAACAACTATGGGAGGTAAGTACTATTATCAACTTCATTTTAAATATAAAAAAACTTGTCCTCTGTCGAGCTAAAAAGTTTCCCTTGGGCTCAATCTTTCCCCTTGTGAGTTTTGACATGTTACTGGTTTCTCTCCACTCCTCGATCCTAACCCTTTGGGTACTGAGAGTCAAATTAGAGAAAGAAGTGTTTTGCTTTCTCAGGACTTTTATGTATAATAAACATACTCATCCTGTTTATCAAACGTATTCAAATAGCATGGCTAGTAACTACTTTCTAAACATAAGGAGTATCACCTAACTCTGTACCCCGGCTTATAAATGTGCAAAATGTCAATGTGATTCTGTTTTCTACCTACAGTGAGATTGCTAGTCTAAAGCTAGACGGTGACCCTAAAAGGGTTTCAAGAGATTTCAAGTTCTCAACACGCATAAAGATTAACCACCTAGAATCCTTGCCAAATGGAAAACCTTCTTTCTCCTGCTACCATCACTATATCACAGGAAACCTTCTCAGCTCTCCTTTATCTGGGTCCTTCTGCCTCTCTGCTCCTGGATAATAATTAGTTCTAGTGACGAGAGATGGCTTTTGGTGCTATTCGTGCTCGTGAAGATGGGCAGCCGCGGAAAACAGGCAAAGGCCAGGGGGCGGGTGTGGCAGTTGAAAAAGGACAGATGAATGTCTGTGTCACGGCACAGCAGGGAACAGAAATCCAAGCAGTCAAGGGAAGGGCTTGAAGATGAGCTCTAGCAGGACAGACCCTCCCCTCCTGCCACTCAGGGCCCTGAGGACTCTCAGCGGCAGCAATGAAAGACAGCCAGGGGTAAAACGTTCTGGAAACAAGCTGAGAAAGAAGGGGCATTAATTCTAGAGGAAAACATCCACTGGGGCTGTTGGAACTCTAGAAAGTTGTTAACAGACAACTTCACTCCCCTTTCTAAATTCTCGAGCTGTCATTAGGTACGTGTGGACCAAAGGCCTTGCTGAGAATGTTAAAAAAAAAAAAAAAAGATTCATCGTGTTTCTTTAGAAAGTACTCCTTCCTATTTTGATGGCTCTTCTGTACTAAAGCGGCAAGCTGTCAGGATGCCAACTATCTTTCTTTGTAGCTTATCGATATGTTATGAGAGAGACGTTGCTGAAAATAGCAGTGAAGTAAAGGTGAGCCTGAGACTTAGAAATAACACCGGGCCCTCCATCACTTGTGTTACTTCCTCAGAGACAGCTCTGCTGAGGCTTAGCTCTTTCACTTAGAGACTTTTATGATTTGAATGATCTGAACTTTGTATTGTTTCTTAAAAAGATATAAGAGTTTTACCCCAGGGGTTTTAAGTGGGTTGAAAAATGTTTAGGATTCAAAGTTCAATACAATGATGCCCATTTTAAAGATATCAAAACTGAGGCTCAGATTGTTTTAAGAAGTTCCCCCTAATGTAACAGAGTTAATGTGAAGGTCGGAATCTTTGATTGAAACTTGTCTTGAGTTTCAAAGTACATGTCCCATTTGCCAGCATATTCTGCAGAAAAGTAGAAACAGGTCCCAAAGATGGCAATGAAAAAATAACTAAAGGGATAGATAATTGGGTTTCATGAGGAATTCTTTAAGAATCTGATGGTATTCTTGACCATAAAAAATAGAGAGCAACATACACTTCTATATATACCCAGTAACTAAAACAGAGGACATTGTTTTAAGGTACAAGAAAACAAAGAAACACTTTAAGATATAATAAACACACACCTACTGTCTGAGTGTAGAAGCCCTGGAGAAAGGACCACGTGCAGTGTCTGTTACTGGAGCACGTCCAGTGAAATGTGGACACATTCCCCCTTGAACCTGTCCTAAGAGACACAGCTGGAGCTCTCCCATGGTCCTTTGTGCTTTATGATCCCATGATTCTATTACGCAGTATTTTGCGCCCGAAATCAAGTCCACAGCTGCTTATGATCTCTCCATTTGTGCCTGGTGGTAAGGTAGAGAGTATGTAGCATAAAATCGCTTGCCTGTTACATTCAGTTAATATTAATACTGTATAATGAAATAGGATATGTTGATCCTATTTTGATTTAGGAGCTCTAGAAATGAAATAAGGTGTGCTCAAGCAGGGTTGGTGAAACTATTTTTCTCCTAAATGTCAGAGTTAAGAAAGAGCCCATTTAGACAGTCAAACCTTCTCCCAAGCCTCACATCCAAAGTCAAAGATGAATGGCGTAACAGTTTAATGAACCAAGATTTCCCTCAAGTCATAGGTCACCATGGGTGAAAGACAAAAATATTTCATTTCCTATAAATATCTTCCTAAAAATATCATTTTTACAGTATTTCCCCCTAGTCAGCTCTATCAAACTGCATGAGTTTGTAGCTGAACTTCCGTCTCTCCTTCAGTTCGCTTAATCTGTTGACAGGATGGCTTTTGCCTTTCAAAGTTCAGAGCTCACTCTTCCAACTAGGCTGCTCACCTGCCCAATGATTTCTCTTTCCCATAAAGCCCGTAAAACTCAGGAACACGTTCACAGGCCATGGGATCCAAGGCTCACTGACTCTGTGAGGACAACATCCACCATTTATTCAAGAACAAAGGTGAGAGAAAATCAAAAGTTCAACTAGACTAAAAGAGTGGCCAATCTCAAAGCTCATTTACGCTACGTAACGTAAATGTATTTGGAAAGAGAATCTAAAGCATATGACAAAAACATGTGAGGGCTTTGAGGAAATAAGGTGACTTGACCTGCAGGACTGGACACAGAACTAAGGGCAACCGGCCCCACCCTGGCAGAACACCTGCGCCTACCTGCCCTGAAAGGAACAATTCTCATGAGTGAAATCCAGATAGGATCTCTTGAAAAGTGAAACTGACAAAACTGAAAGGAATCACAGAACACATAGCCATAAACCCTAAAGGAGAGCAGACAGGTGGTGCATTGAGACCTCACGCCTGGCTGGGAGCGCTCAGCATGGGCAGGAAGTGAGAAGAGGAGGGACCTAGGAACCAGCTTTGAAGAAATTCACTAGCAAAGATTTCTAAAACTAATGCTGTATAAAATAAGGAATCATTCTAGGACTGAAGAAGAGGAATGAGAGCACACTTGGGAAAAATCTTTCTTCCAGGAAACGAGATCACACTTGAGTCACCATCTAACACTTTCATCAAATAAAAGCAAACAAACTCGACAGGAAAAGAAAATACCAGCACATTATCTTAAACAGTATTAGAACTAATAAAGAACAAAACAAGTACAGCAGAAACTGAATCCCTGAGGGTTCTCAACTGGCATTCCTGTGGAAGATACCAGCACAATCATAACAAAACTAATATGCAAAAGTACAAGAAAAGACAGCTTTCTCGAGTGAAGTAAGACTTCAGCTTTAAAAATTGAAAGGGCAAAATTAGAGAAAACAGATGAACACCTACACATACCCTGATTAAGTTTGTGAATTTTAAGTCTACTCAATCTTCCAATCAACTAATCAGAAAAAAAAACAAAGAACAAATCAACAAAACAGATTCCTTACAAAGAAAGACAAATAATGCTGGCTCCAGGCTTGTTGACTTAGACTTTGATAATGTATGTATTTATACACATGCATACATATTAACCACCACCCCCATCAACAACTATAATCTATTAAATAGATCATCTTAAAAGCCTCAGTAAAGTACCAGAAATTCGAAGGCATCAAATATTATAGGTGTAACAAATAGTCAGTGATTTCAGGAGCTAAAGCAAGCACTTCAACCCTTAAACCTCCATTACCTCCTGCCTCACTGTACTTTTAAAAGAAAACTGGGCCCTTCAGACAGGAATTCTCTTAACTTACTACCCCTCCCACCTCCGCTTTGAACTTTTTCCTTAACTGACCTTTGCTTGACCCTTCCAGATACAATGCAAAAGGTATTCTTTTTTTATCTTCCATTGAGCACTTGAACTTTCAACTGCTGCTTACTACTTACTCTCTACTAGCTCTTTCCTAACATTTATAGATGCAAATTCTCTTTTCATTCTAAAAACATACCGATGGATAGACCTAGAGATTGTCATTCGAAGTGAAGCCAGAAACAGAAAGAAAAATAACATATATCACTCATATGTGAAATCTAAAAAACAGACGGACACTATGAACTCATCTACTAAACAGAAACAGACTTGCAGACACATAATCAACAATTTTATGGTTACCAGGGTAAGAGGGTGGGGAGGGATAAATTTGCGAGTTTGAGATCTACAAATCTTAGCCACTATATATAAAAATAGATTTTAAAAAAGTTTCTCCTGTATAGCACAGCGAACTATGTTCAATATCTTGTAATAACCTTTAATAAAAAATTTGAAAACGAATATATGTACGTATATGCATGACTGGGACATTGTGCTGTACACCAGAAATTGACACATTGTAACTGACTGTACTTCAATAAAAAAATAAAATAAAACAAATAAAATACATACATACCAAAACAAACAAGAAAAGCTTCTTCCAATCCTAGTTCCTTCTCCCTTAACCATTTTAGTCCTTTACTTCCAAATTTCTTGAAATTGCCATCTGCATTGGCTATCTCCAGCTCCCCATCTTTCCCAGCCCACCACTGGCTTGAAACATCTTTTCACCAAGATTAGTGACTTCCTAGTGAAACCAGTGAGAACGTCACAGTCTTGTCTTACCTGACCGCTCATCCACAGGCTGACTGACTCCGGCTGTCTTCTAGAAAGACTTTCTTCCCTTGCTGTCCACCATAACACACACTCCTGAGTTTCTTCCAACTTCTCTGGGAATTAATTCTCGATCTTTATTGCCAGATTCAGTCCTCTAATCTATTCCTTAAATGTTAGTCTGTCTAGAGTTTCTCACCTAGGTCCTTTTCTCACTCTCCACTGCCTAAGTGTGAGCTCATCCGTTCCCTGGTCTAGATGATGACTCCTAAATCGATTCAACTACCCATTAGACATGTTTATATGTACATTCTATAGGTGTCTCAAAGAGTTAATATTTTACATCCATTAGCCCTTTGTGTATTATTCTATATATATATTGCTTTCTTCTTCATTTACTATTTTTTCAAACGTGAATCAGTGTACACATTTTAAGTACCCTGAAACTTCCTACTTAATATGCAAAACACCTTACAATGTCTCTAAATATTATACGGCTTACTTTTAAAATTTATTACTGAATACATATACAAGCATATATAACATATATAGACTTCAAAGGCGAGGAAAGAACAAAAAAATGTTAGGAAAGCACTTATGTGTCCTACAGGAAAATAAACTGCAATGTAATCCCCAAATGGAATATTACAGAGACATCAAAGTGAATGAAGTATAACTATATCCAACAATATGGAAAACCTCAGTGAAACCATACTGAACATTAGCAGCACATTATTACAGGGGGAAAATTTGAGTCCCAGAACAAGAATTCCCTATTTATAAAGTAAAAACAGTACCTATATACTTTTGAATAACATGTATGTATTGTGTTTGTGTATGCATACACATATAAACACGTGTGGACAGGCAGACACAGACAGATTTAAAGAGCAAGGGATGAGTAACAGAAGAGTCAGAACAGATATTATCTCAGGTAGGCGCGGGCACAGGGATAGGAAGGAGCAGCAAGCGTGGAAGTTACTGTCAACATTCTTCTAATTCTTGTGTTGAGTGATTAGTTCACAGGTATTATGCAATTCAAAAACAGCTATTTGTACACACACATGGGTCAATGAGATCTTTTCATGAACCAGTTAATATGATTTATTCAACTCTGCGTACCCGAGGTCCAAACAGAAATGATAAATCCATGAAGACACAGAATATTACCAGAAACTTTGAAGCCTGTGTACCCGACAAGATCACATTCCCCTCCCTCCTTCATGGTTCTAAGTTTCATGTTAATCACCTCCTCACTTGTGTTTTTTCCTAAATATGTATGTATTGCTAAATTATTAATCAGTTTTATCTTTTTGACTTTTATAGAAATTAAATCATACTGAATATATTCTTATATGACGATTATCCTCAATATTTTCAGATACATGAGTTAATTTAATTGTTTGCTATTGTTATGAGGCATCCCACCATATGACTATAAGATACACCCATTCTAGTCTTCACGGACATCTGGCTTGTTTGTAGTTGAAGGCTTCTACCAACAATCGTTTTGAACATTCTCTCCATGTCTCTGGCAGCACATGTACTAGAGTTTCTGTAGGAAATTTTCTATCTATATGGAATCTAGAGCACATAGAATTTGCTCATCTTCATCTATAATAGGATTTTCCAAAGTTGCTTTACCAATTTATATTCTCACCAGCTATTTGACTTTATGATGCTCCACATCCTTTATCTTTAGTTACTGATAACATTGAAGGTGTCTATATATTCTAAATACATATCCTTTATCAGTTTTGTGTTATGTTATTTTCCCCAAGTTTGTGGTTTCTTTTCAAAGTAGAAAGTCTTTATTTAAATGTAATCAAATTTACCAAACATTGGAGCTTCTTAAGATATCTTTCCATGAACCAAGAGAAATGCAGAGCAGATTTTAAAATGCAGAATGAAACACAAAGTAGCAAACTGAAAACTAAAATACACATTTAAACTTCTTTGAAAAGCAGTAACTATAATTCTCAACAATGGAATTTGTGTCGCATTAATATATCTAAAATATTTCCACTTGCTACTACAAGCTTTAATGATCCTGAGAAATCCTGGTTTAAATTAAGAAACTGAATTTTTAATTTAATCAATTTAAATTAGATGATGTGTCTTGTGGTTACCGTATTAAACAGTGTAGTCCTTTGTTTTTATTCAGAAGTTTTATTTTAACATAATGCCTTTGAGAATTGTCTTAAATCCAACTAGAATAGATTTTTGTACATCATGTCAGAACAAATTTCAATTTCTCATAGGGATAAAAAACATTTCCTAACCATCTTCCTATCAGGATACAAACAGAATAATGTATAGGTAGCAGATAGATGTATGTGACTACTTGAGGCCAGAGGCAAGTTCAGAAAACCCTGTCACACATGATGTGGCTAGGATGTATCATTTTCATGATACTTATGCACAAGGCCTAGTTGTTACTTACAAGCGGTTTACGAATATTAACTAATTTTCACACTAGTACTATCACTAGCCGTATTTTCCACCTGGGGAACCATGGCAAAAAGATTATGCCCAAGGGTATTAGACAGTAAGTATCAGAACCAGGACTTGGATCCAGGTAATTTGGCATCAAAGCTCACGCTCTTAAACGACCCTATACTGACTCAGCAAATAGGGCTTTTTTCTTCCATTCTACACTATATACATTTAATTTCTTTAAATTTCCTTTTACCGTCTTATTGCACTGCCTCAGGCTTCCAGTCACTGCATGGTTAAAGCGGCAGTGCTTATACTCTGTCTTATTCCAGATTTTAAAGGGAGTAATTTTAGTACAATATATGCTTCATTTCTGTCAACTTATTTTATCAAGTAAAGGAGGTCCCTTCTATTTCTTGCTTGCTAAAATTTTCATCATGAATTCTGAAATTCATGAAATTGAAATTTTAATCAAAAGCTTTTTCTGCATATGCTGACATCATAGCTTTTTCACCTTTAATCTCTTAATACAATGAATCATTTTTCTAATGTTGAAGCAACTTTGCATTCTTGGAATGAATACAATCTTGTCATGACATTACATATACACAGATATGCATAAATTCTATGTCACATCATTCTATGTCACATATGGTATTTATATGGTGAGAATATGGGTCTGGTTTGTAATTTAAGTATTTTAGTATTACTTTTCAGGACCAAGACCAGCATATAATTTTCTTTTTCTACTACCTTTATCTGCTTTTTCTATCAACGTACATGGGCCTAATTAAATCAGTTGGAGAATACCCTTTCCTATTCTGTCAAAGTATGTAAGATTAAAAGTATCTATGTATTTTTGGTAGAATATTTTTAACAAAATACTCTTAAATCTGTGTCTGCATGAAAATAATGTCTGCCCTTATTTTTAAGTGATAATTTCTGAGTATATAATTCTTGGCTTTCTCTGGATTCCATCCTTGCAGTTGGTATCTCAGCTCTAATTGTCAGTCCTTCGTAAGTGACTTTTATATTCTCTCTGGTTGCTTATTAGTATCATTTCTTTGGTTTAGTTCCTTAGTTTATCTCGAAGTTTGCTGAGGTGTGAGTTTAATCTTATTTAGTCTTTTTGGGATTTGTTAGAGATCCTCTGTCTGAAGATTAGTTTCCTTCATCAATTTTGGAAAATACTCGGCTATTAACTCATTGAAAATGTCCTCTCTTCCAATCTTATCAAACGCTAGTATTTTGACTAGACGCAGGTTAGTCCTAAGTTTGTCACGCACTATTCTTAACATACATTCTACATTTTCCATCTCAGTTTCCGTGCTGAATTCTGAGTAATTTCAGATAGAGTCAAGTTTACCAATTCTCTTCAGCTATGTTTATATTCTTTTTAAACCATACATCAAGTTTCAATTTAAACTATTTCTTAGGTCTAGATCTATTTTTACCCTTTGTCAAATTTCACTAATCAAATGGTAGTTTACTTCTTAGCCATATTTTCAATACCCTCTTTTCTCTCAACATGTTAAATATACTCATTTTATATAATTTTTCTGATAATTACAGTGTTTAATTGTCTTGGCAGTTTGGTTTAAATTCAGGAGTTTGTTGTTTCTGTTGATACTCTCAAGGACTTCTGTTTGTTGGTGTATCTTTTATGAGTTTTGATTATGAACTTAGTATTGGGTATGCAGAAGAAACAATGATTCAGTATTAGGAATCAAGTTAGAGGAATTTATCTGATAGGTCAGATGAGATAAAATATATAATCATCTTGATAGACGCTGAAAGGTATTTTATAACATTTGTCACCCATTCAGATTTCTTACTTTTAAGGAAATAGTAAACTAAGGATAGGATACAGCCCTAAATAATGTGCATCTTAAAATATCAGACACTTAATGATATAGTGGTGGTGTATGCATTAAAACCTTAAAAGTATTGTTTCAAAAGGTGTCTGTTGCAGATTTAGGGAAATGGGCTTTCCAGAATGGTGAGAAGCTAGAAAGATGTTCTTCTTAGGGACTTAGGAACATAAACTCTACTTTTCTCCCCGGGTCAGGATGTGACCTTACTGGTACTAAGTTTGGGCCAAGATCTAGGAAAGCCTAATGCAAATATCTCCTTAAATGGAAAGGCTAAGCAAAGAGATGTGTACATTTTCTCTTACGTAGTGATGTGAGTAGTGAATATAGAAGAACTGTAAGATGGCTTAGTATTAAGTTTTTCTCATCTGGTAAGTCTCCACCTTTTGCAGATAGTGTTATCAGCTGGGTGCTGCTCATGAGGAGACGGAGGGATGCTGCACTGTTCTGTTACATCTGTTAGGATTTTGTGCTCTTGGCTAAATTAATCTGGAAGTTACAGTAAACTAGGAATGTATATGTTGGCCTTTTCCAATCAATCAAAATGTACTTCTGAAAGCACATAAGAGGACACAATGCCAGGGGCTGATGGATTGAGTGCAAAAAAAGTACTATGACCAAAATGTTAAATATGTATTTAAACACATCCTCTTCTTGGAAATTTACAACGCATGGTGGATAATTAAAGGCTCTGTGAATTCCAACAATAAAGAACTGCTTGGTACAGATAAGGGGTAGCAAACTTTTTTTCTGTAAGGGCCAGACAGTAAACACTTTAGACTTAGCCGGCCATACGGTCTCTGTCGAATCTACTCAACTCTGCAGTTTAATACAAAGCAGCCATAGAAAATAATTAGCGTGGCTGCGTTTCAATAAAACTTTATAAACACAGGCAGAGGGCTGGATGTGACCCACATGCCAGTTTAGAGCAAATGACCAAATCCTACACATATTTGATCACAGAAATTTTCTTCACCTAAATCCCAATTCATAACCTATGTGTTTTAATAGACAGATTAAAATGATAGGCAGATCCTACTTGAAAAGCAAAGATAATACTTTTAAACTGTTCTTTTTTTTTTAGCTTTATGTAAGATTTATGGAAGATATATATTACCCAAAAAAAATCAAATAGGAAAGTGATAGGATTTTTAAATTTATATTGTATTTGTTTTCCTTACACATGGACTTTAATATTCATTTCTCATTCAACCTGCCTTTAATGATATGTCTTGTGATTATGAGATAGAAAATCCATTTGAGGGCATGATACCCAGAGTTGAGGCAAAACTATAACCGAATAGTAGAACTACAATCGCAAATTAAATGGACTTTAAATTGTATACATCTTATCATGTTCTTGTCTTAAACTCTTAGTGAGGTCACGTGTTCATGAACTGAAAATGAAAACCCAACTCTGTGGTAGACAGCTTTGATAAATGCTGACCATGTTTGACCACTAAGTTCAGGATCTGACATCAGCAATCCTTACTTCATAATTGTCCCAATTTGCTCATTTTATTTGGTACTTTAGTATCATTAAGCAACTCAATGAAACAGAAGTACTATAAACAAATTTTGTAGATTTTCTCTACTTTCAATTTTTTCCTACTTTCTCAATTTAATAAAACTGTCTTCATCCTTCTGCTGGATTGATACGACCTAAATGTATCATTTGCCATTAACAGTATTTTTAAGGCAAGGCATTCTGAGAGATTTTAAGGAAAGCAGAGTCTATGGAAGAGTGTAAGGTTCACTTTTAGCTTAACCACTTTGGAACAAAATCACTTTAATTCTTCAACCAATGGTTTCATCATCTGTAAAATAGGACAATTAAATCTTTCTCATGAGGTTATTTTAATTACAGGTCATCAGTGTGAAAATCTGAACAGAGTTCCTGACTCATAGCAGATCCCTGAGAACAGCTGCATCTGGAGACGTGGCCATTTTTTTTAACTTTATTCACCATGATTTCTGCAGTCAAAATGTTTCGAAGGCAGGTTTCACCCTTTTGAAGACTCAGTTAAAGGAATCAACAGAGGAATCAAAGGATATTTCATTCACTTTTCAAAATAAGATACTGTGAGGATTTCCCACATGGTTTAGAAATAATCTTCACCAGAGAATAGTGGGGTAATCGAGTCCTAAATAGTAGAGTGATTGCAAGACAGCATTATTCATTCTCAGGACAATTCCAGAGCACTGGCCTGGAGAAGGCCATACTCACATTACTAAGAGTTTTAAGACTTCACTTATTTTAAAAGCGTTCAATCAGCACAACCTCCCTTTCCACTAGTGATTTCTAATCACCAACCTCTCCTGGCTGACTGTAATGTAACGCAGTTCTCATTACACTGCTCTCTCGCACCCAGCTCGCAGCCCAGCCTTCCCCAACCACTCAGTTCAGATGAGAAATAGACCACCTCTATTTCACTGACCTTCAGAGATCAGAAAACAAACCCAAATCCAGTCTACACAGAACATCAAATCACTACAGGATACAATTTATCAAAAGACTACGTGCAGTTAAATAGTGAGTTTGGATCAAACTCACTTTTTAAATGGCTGTTATAACACTTGCATGAGAGTATTCAAAGTCTTACTCGATTTTTTTTTAAAGAGCTAGAACCTCTGAGCTACATCCCCAGATGGTTTGGGGCAATCACCACCTGGTATAAGCGGAGCTATTTGAACATCTCCATTACGGAATCCGTTTGCTGCCTGTAGGCCTCTATACACAGCACTTTCAATTAGGGAACCTGGCCTATGCTTGAAATGCCCCCACAGGACATGATCTAATTTTAAACTCCAATCTTCATTAGTGCACCACAGTCTCAACCCTCTCTATCTCCTACCTAATTTAATTCTGTTCATCTCTCTTCTCGTCTGACCTCTATAAAACTACCTTAAAGGCTTTTCACACTCTTGGAAGCATCTTGCCTGGATGAGCATCACGGAGGAGTCCAGTCAGCAAGCTAGAGGACAAGGTGGCAGAATTCTGGGCTATTTCTCCAACAAGTCACAGACTGCCACGCCTCCAGCCTTTGGGTCACCATTTCTCTACCTGATAGGCCTTTCTTTCCCTCTTCCACTGGAAAACTTCAACTTATCTTTCCACTCCAAGCCATCTCTGACTTTACCACAGCCATGGTCTCTGTGGGTTTGCTTTTTTTAAATCCCTCACCAGAGAAAAAAATCCTTCAAGGGCAGACTTATCTTTTTCTCTCTCCTGCACTTTGCCCACTAGAAATAGGGGGAGCTGCCACGCTGAGGAAGGATTTGCTTAAATTTTAGAAATACACTGTGAATCATGAAGTAAATATAAATATACAACCCCACTGGCTAATGCTTTTCACTTTCATCTGCCGGTCGCCTTCATCCCCCACTCTGGAAGACAGTATGCAGCGCTACTGGGATGCTTCTACCATCCGTCCTTTCATCTTAGGTTCCATGCTCCCAAAGTCTTCCTTACTTGACTGTTCTCTCTCCTTGGTCCTTGGTCATTTCACTGACTGATGGTTTTAGTGTTAGATCGATTTCAGAGTCCAGCTCAGCTCTTAACCAGCCATGTGGCCACAGAAAACCCACTAACTAGCCGCCTTTGCTTTTCACTGAGCATCCAAATATGACCCTTTGCACACTGATCTATCACTGCCATTGTCACGTCCTCCAAAACGTGGATATACTGATGTCCCCAACACCTAGCACAATCTCTGGTCCAGGGAGGCCATCAGTCAAGGGTTATTAAATAAGTGAATTCCCTACAGCATTTCAAAGCATCTAGCACAGTGCCTTGCATACCAGATACCCCCCAACCCAGATCATGTCTTTGAGCTCCAAACACATATATTTAACTTTACTCTTGACCTCAACACCTACAGGTCTTAAAGGCTCCTCAAACTCAACAGTGGACACCAAACTATAATATTCCCCGCTCTGTCTATCCAAGTTTCAGCAGTTAGAGGCGGCCCCTTAGAAAGGGATGATTAGAAAGACTATTTACAAATACTGTATTCAGGGTTATTAAAAAAAAAAAAAAAAAAAAAAAACAAGGGATCGTGAAACACCCCAAAACAGCAATAGTGAGAACATGGTGCCACTCTTAGGCCTTAAAGGGGCAGGAGAAAAAGCCGTAGCTGTTACCTTGAGAGAACTAAGCTTAAGAGTGAACTACCCTATAATAGCAGTGGTTCTAGGTTAGGGCTTAAGTCACTAATAAACTGTGGACATCACTTGCCAGAGTCTCTCTTTGGCCAAAAACAACCAGAAGACAGACAGCAGGGACACCGACTTGATACAGTCTATAAAGCTCAGTTCCCCGGGGCAGAACACAGAATGAAGAAACCTAAAAGCTCAATCGGGGGAGGGTGTAGCTCAGTGGTAGAGCACATGCCTAGCATGCATGAGGTCCTGGGTTCAGTCCCGGTACCTCTATTAAAATGAATAGACCTAATTACCTCCCCTCCCCCAAAAAACTCAATCAGGAAATGGAAAATGTCTAGCACATCCACAAGACGCAGGAGCCATGATTCGAGCCTCAAGGCTGCCTTCATTGTGCCCTGTGTGCTCTTCAAGGGAAACTCCCATTCATTTTACTTTCAAAATCATTTTTTTTCCCTTTTTTTTTTTTCCAAAATCACTCTTGAAGCAGGTCATTTTTCCCCATCTCCACCACCATCTCTGCCCAAGCTACCCTCATATCCGGCCTTGGTGTCTCCGTGAGCCTCCTAACTGACCTGCCTGCTCCTGCCCTGGTCTCCTTCCAGTATGTTCTCCAGGGAAGGAAGACTGCTGGTAATTAAGTCTGAAGAGGTCGGTCTTGAGAAGCCTTGTAAATAAAGGAGTTGCTGCAGTCATCCTGTAACACTGATCAACACCCCATTTGAAGTAGTGTCAGGAGGGATGCAAGGCCTAGGAACGCTGGAGATATTAACTGGGCAAAACCATAAGGGTTTGGTTATTGATAAATGAATAGATGTTCAGTGAGAAAAGTCCTGAGTTTCTGATATGAGCAATTGGATAAATGAGAACCTTTCACGGAGACAGAGAACTGAGATGCACAAGTTTGGGAAAGATACTTGCAAATGGCATTGATGGAGAAAATCATGGGAAGCACTTTATCTGATTAGGTACATATCCCTTGACCTAGAGTAAATCCCACGGCAGAGCCAACTTGGTCTGAAATTAGCTAAAGAGAGGACTGTCAAGTAATAGCTCATGTTTTGCCAGTAATTATCAAATTAGTGAGAATTTTAACTTTCATAACTGTTAGAAATAAATTGCAGCAAAAACGGCAGATACCCATACCATCTCTCAGCACCGCCACCACTACAATCTAGAACTCTCGGGCCTGCCCATTCGGAAATTCTTTCAGATCTTCAACAAATCTTACTTTTACCTCTGGGCCTTCCCTTGCACAAGCTTTTAAATCTTCCAGGAACACCACTGTTCTTGGCTTGATTCACTTGTCACCACACAATACCCAGCCTAGGTATCATCTCCCCGAGAGGTCTGGCCAGATCCCCAAGGATTTAAAGTTAGCTATCCCCATGTTGACCACTACCTATCTCAACACAGGTTGCATGGTTGTATAATTGTCTACTGATTTCCCATTATGGTCGAAGGCTCTTCACAGAATGACCCTGTCTTGTTCATGGTCATATTCTCAGCACCTGGCCTAGTACCAGGTGCGGTAGTAGTTTAATGCGTGTTTATTAAAATTTTTTAAATGAAGGCCCACTGTTGGCTTGGATGTTCACTCACTTAAACACCACAGCAAGGAGATATTTCATACTCCAGGAAGGGTACTGGCTCTCCTGTTTTCACTGGGTCCATCTGTGGGGGCCCAGCTTGCTGGAGTTTCCAGAGTAAGTCTAAACCTCCGTGTGCTAAACCCTGAGTGCTGCAGGATTAGCAGCTAGTCTTATTTTCTAGATATTCTATGTGGGCACATGTGTGCATACATGTTAAGGAGGGGCAGGGGGGAGGAGCAGGAGGGGGGAGAACAAGGAACATTCACTGAGCATTTATTACATGCCTGGCTCAATCAAAGCACTCTGAGTGCATTAACTCAGAATCCTCACACCACCCCACTAAGGAGCATCTTTGCTGGACCAATTGTACACGAGGAATCTAAGGCTCAGAGACCTGAAGTGACTTAACACACAGTGATTAAGAGGCAGAGTCAGTATTTAAATCCAGTTCTATCTGACTTCAGATCCTGTATTCTTCCCTCTGCATAAAGGACTATCCAATCTTTTCCGTAAAGGTCCAGATCATAAGTATTTCTGGTCTTATGGCCTATGTGGTCTCTGTCACAACAACTCAGCTCTCTGGCTGGAGCACAGATGCAGCCACAGACGACAAGTGGGCATGGCTGTGCTCCAATATAACTGTACAAAAGCAGGTGGCTGACCAGCTCGACCCCTGGAATAGTAACAAGTGCTGATGCCTGCTCTGTGATGTCTCTTAAGTTCTGCACAAAAGGATCCCTTGAGGAGCTTTAAAAACGCAGAGATCCAGTTCTCACTCCAGAACAGTGGATCCTGAAAAGGCTTTTGAGACCAACAGACCTGAGCAGGACCTTGGAAGTGGCTTCACTGTTTTTAACCCACAGATAGGGAAACTGAGGTCCAAAGAGGGGACACAAATTGATCCAGGCTACATCTCTCCAGGCTTATGGGCACCTAGATTTTCAGCCTGCTTCATAGCCACGTTCTGGTTCTATGTCCTGTTCCCACACGCCTGGCAGCATGACAGCTGTGAAAGGTCTGCTGTCCCCTGCAGGTTAGAGGATCACGAACATGCCTTTAACCAGTTAGAGATGACTTGATTCCCTTGATTGTGGGAAGGGAGAGATTTTTTAAGTGAAAGTACTGCTATTAAGACGATTTCATTTCAGAAATACATTTTATCTGACATTTCCAATATTGCATTTATTCTTCGAGGAGACAAAGTTCTTATATCCAATTAACATTTTCTTTTAAAATCTTGGGACTGTAGAATTTTAAGCTCTGAATCCCACTCGGAAAACCTGAAACAAGAGTGATGGCTTTTGCTAGAATACATCATTACCTCTCAAATCGAGAAGCATTTCACACAAGACCAGTGGATAATGAAGATGATTCTGTTTGATGTGAGATTATACTCAAGACCTGTGGGTCAGGACATCTGTAAAGAATGCCCCAAGTCACGGAGTATTAGTATCAATTGCGAATGACATAAAACTTCTATTGAAATAAAACACTCCGGAGCCCTATTCAAAAGTTCGAGTGTGCTCTTAAGATTTAAATTCACAGCGAGGAGAACCTGACAGTCTGACATTCTAAAATCTACAATAGTCACATATATGTCTAGGGGGATAAAATTTATCTAAAAAAAAAAACCTTACAAGTTCTTCCTAGTATTCTTATATACCTCAAGTTCCTCCCTGAAATTAAATATAGATAAGCTCAAAATTATTCCTACATGTTCAGCTTATGTAAAAAAAAATATATATAGGCAAATATGACTAACAGTTTTACAAAAATCACTATCATCCAAAATCTAAACAAGCATGTTAATTTTGTTTATATACAAATATGTTCATTGGGATTTTTTCCCCCAGTTTCTAAAGTGATTTTAACCATTTCCTTACAGAGGTGAATTATTCTGATTAAAGAGATGGCTTGCAGTAATTTGCAAAATGCTAAGTCAATAGATATGTTAGATGAATTGTTTTTATGTGCTGTACAATGGCCGCGCAAAGCTAAACACTGTTTATCTTAACAAAAAGAAAACCAATCTGAAAATAGGACTTAACCAATTCTCAAAATAATAGAAGGTATCGGCCTATTCCCCAAAGCTCCATAAGGAGCAGTACCAGGGCGCCATCCACCCTTCACCAGCTCGACTTCCTAACCTGCTCCAGCTCCTGGCCAACAAGAGGCTCTCTGCTTAGCAATTCTGAGCGACTGAAGCTTTTCATCAGATAATTAGGGAGAGCAGGGGAACTGGCACATTTGCAGAATCAATCACACCTGTGGGAAGCCAGAAGCCTTTTAAACTCTCACTCGTGTAATTGGCCACATGTGTCCGGAGTCAAGGACAAGAGGTATGAAACCACCAAGCATTCAGGCTCCTGCGAGGTTTCCTTCACTTACTGACAATTTTCACCTCCCACTTGATAAGCACCAGAAGTGAATATCATCTTATTCAGCAAATGGACTACTGCAAATGTGTGTGAAATGTATAGATTTTTACCTACTAAATCCTATTTTCAATGTGCCAGGCAAGGTGACATTTTAAAGGAACCCTAGGGAAACCTCTAAGAAAAGATCTGTCAGTGAAAGAACTATACATCCTCTGAGGATTCTTATCATTGGGGATTCTTACCATTGGACCACTTTGAGAATATATGGAAAGTTATGAAACTTTTTGCATGGGAAAAAAAACAAGCAAAACTTTGCATGTAATTTTAGGAATTTCACAGAATTTTAGGAATTTCAAAGACCCCTCCTCAAAGTCAGAGTTTCAGAAGAATTTCTGCTCTAACTTAACGCTGCTGAGAGCTATTAAAGCTTAAGGCAGTAAATTAAAGCAAAAGTCACATCCCATTATATCTACAATCGGGTTGAAAATCTCATGGAATCTGTGGCTTCAGCTTTACCAATGGATTGAACGATTCTTTTGCTCATTTATTGAACAAATGTTATTTCACACCAACTATGTACCAGTCCTGTTTTTAGGTGCTGGGAAGAGATGAACAAGACAGAGAGAAACCCAGCTCTCATGAAGTTTATATACTGAAATGCAATTCAAGCTGCCTACAGTGTATGTACCAAGATGAGGGAAAAAAAAATCTCTTAAGAGGCAATACCAGATTACTTTTAAGCTGTGATTCCCAATCTTGGCTGTTACAGTCACCTGGGGCACTTTTAAAACTCTCACATTGCTGCAACGTCACCTCCCTTCTCTTACACTTTCTTAGAGATGTACACTCAGGAATATGCTGCATACTGTTTGCATTTTCTGTGTGTGTGCATGCACATGTGTGTATGGGGGGTTGTGCACCGAGAAGAAAGGTCCGAGATACACACAGGTATGGATCGACTGCAGAAGAGGCCCGCCCAGGAAGGGCAGGGGTGATCCATGAACAGGACAATTTAGTGGGAAAAGGATCTCAGAGCCAGGTGATGGTGAGACCCTGAGGCTCCCGGGGAAAACTGAGGACCACTTCCAGGGGCCACGGAATTCTCAGAGTGTGTGTCTTAAAGGTTAGGGAGACTCCAACAGGCATCTGGGCCACACTGTCTTTGGAACGTAGCTGTGCTGAGTGCAGTGTGACTGGGATGCAGCCACGCTTCTCAGCTTTGAGTCCAACTGAAGCCAAAGACCAAAGTGGCCGCGTGACTGA